>NW_026892602.1:1200000-1800000 GCF_033815535.1 Pezoporus flaviventris
TCCAGAATGTTGAATTGTCTTGGAGTACAAAGCATTAGAACAGTCTCCTTATGACTTCTGTTACTTTGCTGCTTTTGTGATGTTTGCAGGTAGTTAAGAAATAAAGCAATAAGCTTGCATTTATCTCCATACTGAGTGTGATGGAGTGTTTTGGTGGCTGACTCTCCACCTCCTGCTCAAGTCCTGTGTTTGTTTGCAGCTTTGCTTTTTGGCTGGCTTCAGGCAAGTGAAATGGGCAGTAAAATATGTTGTGGAGCACAAATGCTGAGGACTTGTTTTCGAGATAGCTCTCCCAATCACCAGTTAACTTCCTGTGCTCTCAGAGTAGCCTAAGTCTGCCATTCATGCATTTCATTCTTCCCATTGGCCTCACAGGACTCTCTTCAGCAGAATCATAAAATGGTTTGGGTTGGAAAGGACATTAAGATCATCCAGTTCCAACCCACTGCCACAGGCAGGGACATCTTCCAGTAGACCAGGCTGCTCCAAGGCCCGTCCAAGCTGGCCTTGAACACTGCCAGGGATGGGGCAGCCACAGCTTCTCTGGGCAGCCTGTGCCAGGGCCTCACCACCCTCACAGGGAAGAACTTCTGCCTGAAATCTAACCTGAACTTCCCCTGTTTCAGTTTAAACCCATCACCCCTTGTCCTGTCGCTGAAGTCCCTAATGAAGAGTCCCTCCCCAGCATCCTTGTAGGCCCCTTTCACATACTGGAAGGCTGCTATGAGGTCTCCACACAGCTTCTCATCTCCAGGCTGAACAGCCCCAACTTTCTCATCCCGTCTTTATACGGGAGGTGCTCCAGCCCCTGATCATCCTTGTGGCCTCCTCTGGGCTTGCTCCAACAGCTCCATGTCCTCCTTATGCTGAGGACATCAGAACTGTACACTGTGCTCAAAATGGGCTCTCATAAGGGCAGAGTAGAGGGGCAGGATCATCTCCTTCCTCCCAGCAGCTGGTCATGCTGCTGAGGATACAGCCCAGGACACCGCTGGTGAATGGGATTTGTAATGCTTTCTGAATTGTCATTGTTGGATGAGGCTTTTGTTAAAAAAAAGTCACTTTATACAAAAGTAGTCTAAAATTATTTGAAAAGCTGTTCAGAGCAGTTCTGAACTACATCAGATCCTTATTCCAGCAAGTCTTCATGCTTCCAGTATGTTTTTTCAAAAAAAATCCCCTGACTTGGGGTAGTTAAGTTTTGACTGTAACTGGATTTTTGGTAGATACTGGGTCGTCAGGATGGTGTTCAGCAAGACTGGGTGATTGATGACTGCATTGGTAACTGGTGGAGACCGAACTTTGAACCTCCACAGGTAAGTATTCGTGTTGACTTTTATCTTCTTCAGCCTAGTATTGATTGTGCTTCCGAAAGCCTTCAACCTACTAGTTGGGCTTTTTGAGTACCTGTTGCATGAGCAATTATTTTGTTTTTTTACCTATATCATCTCCTTTCTGTGGCTGAAGAGAAACATTTTTATTTTTATTTTTCGTGGAAACTCCCATCTCCCTCCTCAAACCTGATGGATGTGGAACTACTGGATACAATAGCTTCCAGTCCTGTGCTGAGCCAGACATGCCATTTAAATTCCTGTTGTAGCCACAATGCTGCATATGGAACAGACACCCTATGAATAAATTAGTCACGCTGTGCTATTTCTGGATGCTTTGCTCAATTTGCTGTTACACGTTTGTCTTGCTGGTTGTTTTAACTGCTTGTGAGTAGTGGTGCCTCTTTAGATCCTGTCAACAGTTGCCACAGCAACAACATTTCCTTTCAATTACTTACCGTATGAGCATGTTTTTTGTTATTTGATGGCATGAAAGAACAATGTATGATATGCTGAAAGTTTGCACAGTGCTTGGTAATTTATAAAGTAGCACTTAATATTGCACAATATTTTCAAAGCTCTGTACAAATAATTTTTGTTGGTTTTCTTCCAGTATCCCTATATCCCAGCTCATATTACAAAACCAAAAGAGCACAAAAAGCTTTTCTTGGTCCAGCTTCAAGAAAAGGGTAAGTGTTTACAGGAAAGGATTGTATTTTTAACAATATCTAAATGCTTGCATGTCGCACAAGGAAATGCAGTGTCAAGTTGGTGCTTGTATATTGCAGTTGCTCATAGGTGATGGCTAAAATATATCAATGCTGGTATCAGTTTTGAACGTGGGTGATCCTTGGAAAATGAGTTCCTAGTAAATTCTCATGCCTGCTATAGGTACAGCATATGAACCCTGTATTTGATTAAAAAAGGAATAAACCTTCTGTAGTGCTATAGGTAGGGACCTTGTTTAGAGGTGGGGAGGGAAAGGGGTGGTGATCCCTTGGCTGAATGTGTGGTGGCTTCTCTCATTAATCAGTTTGTATTTGCTTTTAGCCTTGTTTGCAGTCCCCAAAAATTACAAGCTGGTCGCCGCACCATTGTTTGAGCTCTATGACAATGCACCAGGATATGGACCCATTATTTCCAGCCTTCCTCAACTTTTGAGCAGGTATATTATAATTTGTATTTTGGTTCTTGGGAACACATTTGCTGTGGGACATCACAGAAACCAACTTGAAAAAGGTTGCAACTGTCCCAAATAGCTTAGAATGTACCTAAGCTGTAATGAACACCTTGCCTGATCACAACTTGCTCGCAGCAGAGCCCTATCTAGCAGGCTGTAGCAAAGGAAAATGTGAAAGATGGTGAGTTTGGAGCTTTGTACAGGCTAAGGAGCAGCTGTTTATAAATGTTAGGGACAGCATGAGAGTAAAAGCAAAGATGTGTGTCTGAAGCCCTTAAGTGTGTGTGTTATCTCAGCTTGGTGATGGTTAAATGTGGTGGGATCTTCTAGATTCTGTAGTAAAGTTTATAAAACGTAGAATCTTTGTACAAGTATTTTTTCCTTCCTTTTCCCAAAGTACACACTCTCTGGCTTTCTTACCTGAACAAGGATTGCCCCTGTGGTCTCCAGAGCTCACTAGTCCTACCAGTTGCTGTTACTTCAGCAAATGTTCAGGAGCTCCAGGTGTCCCACAGCCTGCCAGCTGTTACTCAGGGAAACAGTTCTGCTATCCACCTACTTGAATGAAAAAAAGCTGTTACCAGAATGGAGTTTTTCTGTATATAGCCCCTATTTTGGCATTTGTAGCTATGGGGGCTATTCTGCAGCCACATATCAGTGTGATCCAAGGGGTGGGCATCTGGAAGCTGAGGGATGCTTTCAAGGTGGGAATGCTCATCACTGGGGAAGTTAGCTGAGAAGAATTAGCTCTGAGTGTGTCTGTATGTCACCCTTGGAGTATAGAATGTTGGCCCTAGTAGCTGAAACACAGCAAAACAGTTGCTGATGATGGGGGAATGTAACTCTTAATGGTATTTTCATAGCTATGTAGCTCTCTTAAGAGACTGCTGTGCAATACTAATGTAGGATTGGCTGTTAAAAATGCTTCCTGCTCTACCATAAAGCTGTCTTACTAAAAAGTACACCTTTGTTCTGTCAGATGGAGGCTTACCAAGCGCAGAAAAGAAAGGTTTGCTTATTCATTCCAAAATGTCACTTGGTGAGGAAATTTCACATCCTTTTAATTAAACTTTTTGCATCCTTTTAATTTTAGGTTCAACTTTATTTACAACTGAGGTCCTGTGAGTCTGAGACAAGAAGCCGTCTCTGTGAGCACAGCTTTTAAATGTAGAGAAAAGAACACATGTGACACTTCTTTTTTTTTTTTTTTTACTTTTTTTTGTCGTTCTTTTCCTGAAGGCTACTAAACTTTCCCCAGTATGAATTGAGAAGTGACTCACAGCTGTTTAGGTAGTGGGATGACAATGTGTTACTGGTGTGTTCATCACTTTTCATTGTAATACCTTTTTTTCTTTTTCTACAACATTAAACAAAATGGTTAATATTTTGTTTGCCTTCAGTTTGTGTTTTTTTGGTGTTTTTTTTGTGTTTTTGTTTGTTTGTTTGTTTAGTTTTAGTTGTCTCCTGTGTACTTCTAGGTACATATTTTAGGCTTTACTTTCCTTCAGGAGTGCAGAAGATCATGGAAACAAGTGGAGGACCTAAACCATTCAGGGACCTTTGCATAGGCTGATCCACATTCCTGAGCAGGGAATTAGTCTGAGGGAGAAATTAAACAGTAAAAGTACGTGCAATATAAATAAAGTTTTAACTTTGAAGACAGAATTGCTGTTTTGAAGGGAGTATGAGTATTTAAAGGCAGGTATAGCCTTTGCTCAAAGCCTGCCAGAACTGATCTGGAAGCATTACAGCTTGTACAGGGCTTGGAGGAGATGAAACATGTATCTTCTCCCACTGTGCCTCCTTAAGAAAGTAACAACCCAACAAATTTTGGATTGGCCTGAGATCCAGTTAAAATACTGGGAGTGAAATTAATTTTGTATATTTTTCTATAGTTACAAACAGAATTTGGCTGATGCTGAAATGTCTGGCTGATGCCGAAATGTTTGGCTGATGCCACAAGCAAGTGGCTCCACATGCTTAGCTGTCAGACCAGTGTGCTGTGCCATCCTGGAAGATATGCCCCAATCTCTACTATTTTCCTTCAATGTTGTACTTTCTTGGAGGTTGCAAATACCAACCTTCATAGTTTTGCTTATTTCCCATGCTTGGCTAAACATCAGTTCCAGTTGGATGTGTCACTTCCAAATGTCTTCAGCCTACCACAGTTTTGCTTAACTCTTTTGAAGACTTGTTCACAAATTCTGCCTTGGATCAGAAGATGCACTGTTGCTTGTGTGCTCTCCTCATTTGCAGAGGTATTGTTGGAGAGCATGTGCTGTCAAGAGAATTGAAACTTGCTGCAGGGCTCAGTTCTTTTGCCAGCTGTGCTGATAAGCTATGTACAGAACAAGTCCAAGAGCTTTGTGTTTCGATCAAATTGAAGCTGTAAAGTATAAGATTGACCTGGAAAAAAATACTGGAAATAGTAGCAGTGGAACTGTTCACTTCAGTCTCGTGGAGGAACATCCAACCTAGATGTATGGTTAGCAGAATATAGGGTTTCTTATGCTGCTGCCACAGGGGGAAGATAAAGCTACCAGGGGAGTGTAGAACAACAGGTATTGCATAGGGAAGTGAGGACGGGAAGGTGGAAGTTTGGAAGCTGAATACTATGACACCAAGCAGCACCACTTTCGAGGCCTGGCGTTTAACAGCCCCATGTGCCATCTTCCCTTGCTGCACGGTTAGTTCCACACTACCCTTGCGGGAGTGCTGCAGGAGCAGCCTCCGTTCCCTGCCTCTCCCGTACCTCCAGGTTTCACGGATATCGAGGGAGAGCTGTCCTCTTCCCCGCTCTACGCTCCCCGCCCCTGCTGCTCTGGCGGAGGCCGCCCCAGGGGCCGGACCGGGCCGGACGAAGCAGGGGTTGTCCCGGGAAGCACCGCCCTGCCCATGACTCAGCGCGCCGGGAGGCGTCTGTGACGGGGCGGCCGGGCTCGGGCACGTTCCCTCCCCTGGCCACGGGCAGGGGAGGGGCGGCGGCGAGGCGGGTATTAGGCCGCAGGAGCCTGGGCGGCGCGGTGGGTTGGAGCTAGAGTGGCCGGGTGGCGGCGAGAGGTTCGCGATGCCGCTGTTGTTCTTGGAGCGCTTCCCCTGGCCCAGCCTCCGCACCTACACGGCGCTCAGCACCCTGGCCCTGCTGGGCGCTAGTCTCAGCGCTTACCGCGCCCTCAGCCAGGCCCCCGGCGTGGCCGCGGGCTCTAAGCTGGGCGAGCACCCTCGCCGCGGCGGGCTGCGGGCCCTGGACGTAGCCTACTACCTGCTGTCGGACAGCCTCTGCGTCTGGGTGAGCCCGGGGAGGGCGGGCGGCGGCGGGGCCTGCAGGCCCAGCCTGGCAGGCGCCGCGGCCTGCGGAGAGGCCTCACGGGCTCGTCACTGTTGGGAAGTTGCGCTCGGGGTGAGGGAGGCGGTTCCGCGGGACGCAGAGGGGGCGCCGTCGTACCGGCCGCTCGCTCGGGACGGGGGGATGCACCCCTGCGTACCCCGGGCCGCTGCCGCTTCCGTTCCTCCCTCACGTGGCTGGATGATGGGGCTGCGTTAGAGCCCGGCGTCCCAGTCAGGTGCTCGTGTCCGCTCCCCGGCATGGGCGGGTTTGGGGTGAAGCTCTCGGCGGTGGGTGCCCGGTGGGCGCTGCCCCAGGTACTTTGTGTCTCCTCAGCTGGATCTGTGAAGGAGACCACCGGGTGCTCGATTTGAAAACAACGTTTAAAGCCATGCCGGTGAGAGGGAGCATTCTCACCATCTAATTAAAAAAAAGGAAATAATACTGTAGCTCTTTAAACCCAAACCTGACAATGGTATATGCTTCTTGGCTCACTAATTTCCATAGTTTAAATAAAAGCTCATCAAGGGGATATCAAAAACCCAGCTGAGTTGCTGCTGTTGAGTTTTGTCTCAGTCAAACGTGGTGGTAGTAGGGCATCTTTGCAACCTGCTTATTTGACTGAGGCACTGGGTTTTGAATATACCAAAAACATTCAGCCTATTGAAACTTCATCTTGGGACTTTAAATTAAGAGCTCTGGAAAAGTTTAATGTATGTCCTTTAGAAATGACTGGGTGAGGCTACTTCATCATCTTCCCTTCCCCCTTTCAGTATTCTGTGTAGGTCAAAAGTTAATTATGAGTGTCTTTGTCCGATGTGAGAAGCAGTTTTCCCAGGTCTTTGTATTCTGCTCCTTGCTCCTTTGCTGTAAAGCAGTTTCCCAAGTAGGATTGAAGTACATTTGTTACAGGAGGGGTAATGCTTCTAATGCTTCCAGGCAACTTCTAAATCTTGTACCTCTTTCCTGTAGCATCAGATTCACACTGGAGTTTTCTTGTCTGCCATGTGTTACACAAAATGAGCATCTCGGGGATCTGTGAGTTTTGTCCCTGTGTTCCTCGGTGCCCAAATATGCTAATCTTTACAAAACAATTTATTGTGAAGAGGTAAGCTAGTTTTTTGGCTATACCAGTGTCTCAAACTGACCATGTTAGTATTTCTAGAAAAAAAGTTAAGTGACTTATCAGCTACTCTGTGTGTCTTGGAATTGGCCAGGCTTAAATTTCACCCCCTCAAAAAACAGACAACCAATACTGTTTTGTGAACAATGGCAGGTTTTGTTAAACTTGTTCATACCCCTTCTCTCCCTCTCTTCCTAACTAGGAGGGCAGTATTTGTTGCTGACTGCTTGCTTTCTTTCCAGGTACTAGTGAACACTGCCTGCTGTTTTCTGATGCTGGTGGCTAAGTTTATCCAGTGTATGGTGTTTGGTCCTCTCCGTGTCAGCGAGAGGCAGGTAAGACAGCAATGTGTTGTCTTGGATGTGGTGTTTTCATGATTTCTGGGTGTGTGACTGGTGTCTGCGCGTTTCTATATGTAATTGCTGCAAATACATAAGAAGAGCAAATTTTAGGCCTACATAAAGTTAAATCTCACCATGTGGTTAGCTAGCATAACCATAGGCACAAGTTTCCAGTTGATTTGTGAAGGGAACTTTTTCACTGCTCCTATTGTATAAGCCCACGATCAACTTGAAAATCCTGCTTCCTTAATGAACTTTGTCAGACTTCTTGCAAGTGCAGTATTTCAGAATACTTATAGCATGGGTTTTGCCCTATTTGGTTTGTAGTTGGCAGCATTTCTCCACTGTGCTTTGTAGCTATTTATCAGCACTGGCATTTCGAGTTCCCTCTTGTACTTTTTTTTTTGTGCTGTGATGCTGGAAAAGTGCTTTATGTTCTCATATGCCAAGTGGATGGTTTATGTGCCCTCATGTTTAAGAGAGAGTAGGGAGGCATATGCCCAGAGAAAGGAGTTAAGCAGGGCTGAAAACTCAGGTGGTTTAATCTTGTCTTGGGCCAGGTGAGAATATTTTTAAAAATTCAGCATTAAACTGCAAGTTTTTTAAAAATAGGGTCCTGTGAAAGATGACAGTAGCAGCAGTTTGAATAGGATCTGTGTATTTTTTTAAAAGTCAAAGGCAGAAGATGCTCTCTGTAAATGCAGCAGTGGTGGTTTGAAGTGTGTTCATGTATTTTCATTCAAAAAAAAAATGTGTAAATGCAGTTCTTCAGGAGAAATCAAGCTATGATGATTTTTGACATGCAGAACTGAGGCACATAAAGTTTCACTAATAACCATGGGTCTCTCAAGGCCTGTTGTTATTTGTTATTCACAGGTAGAGCCTCTGAGTGAAGTCTATTAAAAACAAGGCACTGTCAGACTCCGTTTTGGTTTACAGTTTTTATGTTTTATGCGTAAACACAGATTACTTTTCCAGACTCTGTTGACCACAAGGATGTGGAATTTTAAACAGTGATGATTTCAAGGATGTTCTTTATCCTCTTAAAAAGTGAAGAGAAAAACAGGAACAGTATGGATCCATTTGTGTTTGGGCAGTGGGAGTATGATTCTGTTCCATGTAAAGGAAAGCTGGTTATTAATACTGGCGAGTCAAAACCAGACGCATCTTGAAGGAATTCTGGGCCTGTCTTAACTAAACTCCTGGTGATTTCATCATGGTCTTTAACAAAGCATTATATTTCATGAGTGTTTTTATCCCCAACGAACTGGCTTGCTGTCTGCTGCTTGAAACTATCGTATTGTTTCTTTCATACTACATGTGTGTGGGAATAGGTTCTTTTTCATTGCTCATTTGTCTCATTCTCCACTGCAGGCATTCTGCTTTTTAAGAACAGACTTTGTCATCTTCTGTTAATCATCTGTGCTTTTGACAGGTTCTTAGAAGCAAGGTGCTAAGCTATTTGGGCATTTTGTATAACTAACCGTGGCAGCTCTCCTAGCAGAGTACTTTGTGTTCACAGCCTGGTAGCTGTGTTGCTTGGGAGTGAAGAATCATAGAATTATAGGATGGTTTGAGTTGGAAAGCACCTTAAGATCATCTAGTTCCAGCCCCCTGCCATGGGCAGGAATGCCTCACACTAGACCATGCCGCCCAAGGCTCTGTCCAGCCTGGCTTTGAGCACTGCCAGGGATTCTTTGGGCACCCTGGTCCAGTGCCTCATCACCCTCACAGGGAAAAACTTCTTCCTTTAACTGAAATCAAACTTGGTTTGTCCTGGCACCTTAGGCTTAGCATTGGGTTGTGGGCATTCACACTTAAGAGACCTGTTTTCTTGGTCACTGAAGAGTGCTGTCCAATGAGGCTTTACACAGATGGAGTTTTAGGTGGGTAGGTAAGTGAGGATATCCATGTTGGTGGCACTGTTCCTGAGAGTACCGTGTGTAGGACATGCCCAGCTCCTGGTTTGTCATAATGCATTAGGCTTAGAATCAGGGTCTGGATGTTTGCACTTGGGGAGCTGGTTTCTGGGGTGCCTGAGAGATTTACCACTTCCTTGGGTAGCCTGTTCTAGTGCCTCACTACCCTCACAGGGAAGAACTTCCTTATATCTAACTGAGATCAAACTTGGTTTGTGCTAAGCTAAGGGTAACAAATGCTATTCAAGATGTGTATGCAGCAGGCTTTTGATAACATATTCTTATATTCTGCTTTTATCTTTTTTCCTATACAGTGTGTCCACCTATAGGTGAAGCTTCAGATTTGGCTATAAGAGGGTCGTGCTTTAATACCCTTAGAAAACTAACCAGCTTTATGCCAGATCTGTAATTGTTTACTCATGAGGCTGTGCAGTCTCTCATGATCTCACTGTTCTCCACACCGAGAACGTTGGCCAGTCGCCCCAGCGCGGCCAAATATGAAGGTCATAGAACAGCTGCACACCTATGTTTTCCTGCCTCCTTTGGACAAACAGTCACGATGAACATAACCCTATATACTCTACCAAATACACTGACGAAAAGCATACTTTATGTCTCTCAGTCATGAGAGGGAATACAATCTCAGCTAGGTTTCTGTCATTACAATCATAGAATCAGCTAGGTTAGAAAAGACCTTTAAGATCATCAAGTCATAGAATCATAGAATAGTTAGGGTTGGAAAGGACCTTGAGATCATCTAGTTCCACCCCCCCCTGCTGTGGGCAGGGACACCTTATGCTAAATCATATCACCCAAGGCCTTGTCCAACCTTGGTCCAGGGATGGAGCATTCACAACCTCCCTGGGCAACCCATTCCAGTGCCTCACCACCCTAACAGGAAAGAATTTCCTCCTTATATCCAATCTAAACTTCCCCTGTTTAAGTTTTAACCCGTTACCCCTTGTCCTATCACTACAGTCTCTAATGAAGAGTCCCTCTCCAGCATCCCTATAGGCCCCCTTCAGATACCTTTACCCAGGACTGACCAGTCCACCACTAAACCATGTCACCAACTGTCTCGTCTACATGTTTTTTGAACACCTCCAGGGACGGTGATTCCACCACTTCCTTGGAAAACCTGTTCCAGTACTTGATCACCCTCTCTGTGAACAAATTTCTCCTAATACCTAGTCTAAACCTCCCCTGGTGCAGCATGTGCATTGTCAGTACTTTTGCTACAGTAACCAAATGTCTTTCCTTTACAGCATCTCAAGGATAAATTCTGGAATTTCATTTTCTACAAGTTCATCTTCATTTTTGGTGTGCTGAATGTTCAGACAGTGGAAGAAGTAGTGATGTGGTGCCTTTGGTTCTCTGGACTCGTGTTTCTTCATCTTATGGTTCAGCTCTGCAAGGATCGCTTTGAATATGTGAGTTTTGATCGCAGGATGTTTTCTGGGACATGCAAATTTAGTTTCTGGTTTGAGCACTGCTTCCTGATCAGTTACAAACAGATCATTTAGACCTTTTCCCCACCCTGCGGCTCTGAACACGTGCACCTCCCAGTAGCTTTAAAGTGCACATCAAGTGTACTGTTTCAGTTTTCCTGTGAGACAAAGGAGCTGAAGATACTTACTTCTTTTGATAAATTGCAACTTCTGTGTGCCCTGTAATTACTATTACATAACTCTGTGAGATAGTTCTCCCTAGTGAAGGAATCTTGACAGCAGAACATCCCTTAGGTTGGTGCCTTCTAGGATTGGACCATGAAGCCTGTTTCTGTGCATTCTGTGCTCAGGTTTCAAGTTCATTTACATCTACCAAATGTTGTCTTCATGCAGTGCAGCTTTCTTCATAAGCTACAACCCAGTTTCTGTTAATACCAAGTATAAATTCAGTAGAGATGCAGAAAGTGAAGACTAGGCAAGGAAGAAGGAATTGGAATGTTAACAGTAACATCTTTAAACTTATATAATGGACGTGCAGTTTCCTCATTCTCTGTCATGCAAGAGAAGTTTGAACTAAATTGAATCCGTGAAAATGCTTTGCATTTAACTTTTTTTTTAATTACTATCCTGTAACGCTGTTCTTCACAAGAAGCTAAGCACTAAGCTTGAAACTAGATTGGCTGGGGTTAGGAAAATGGAGTCAGAAGCAAACAAGGCAGTCATCTGGTATTGTTCAGAAAGCTGTGAAAGAATAAAGCTCGTGGAAGAAAATCCTTATTACATTCCTTCTGCATTCAAAGCATGTATTGTAATTCTTTACTTGAACAAACAGTACTTGTGTGATCTGCCTTGAGGACTCAGGGGGATGTGAAGCTGAACCAGATATAAAGGAGGAAGATAAGCAATTTAAAAACAAAACATGTGAATCAACTTCATCAGTCAGACCAGAGGGAAGTTTTGGGCAACTGCTTCTTTCCTTGTCCTGTTCTTACCTTTTGTGCCCTGAAAATAAAGGACTGGACTACCTAAATAATTTGCCTCTTGAGTTGTCTTTGATTTCGACAACCTAGGTGTAGCCTACTGCTAAGGTAGTTTAGAGAATTAATACACTATGCATGCTATTGAATGAGACAACTATTTTCAGCAAATTCTATCCAGGAGTCTCTAGCTGGAGATGTCTCCTTCTTCCAGAAGAAGGTAGCTTTGGAAGAACTAGAGGCAATATATTAAGGTTGGGTGTCTTTATAAAATGCATGTTTATCCTAAGCAGATGGTGTAGATTTGATGCAGAAACTGTGTGAGAAAAGTGTCTATGGTTTTCTTGCACAGGTGATTTAGACATTGCATCAGATAACTGTAATGATCCCTTCTGGCTTTAAAAGCCTGGTGACTGTAAATGACAGAGAAATGAATGAGACTTTGGGATGGTGTCTGGTTTTAGCTTTATCCTGCGTCATCTATTACTACATTGTGTGGTTGAGGTCGTGAAATTGGTTTTATTCTAGAAAGCAAAATATTTTCCTGGATGAGGACTTGTTTGATGAGGTGACTATGGAAGGCAGAGTGGATGTAGTACTTTAAACCTGTTCTGTGTTTATGTATTTGTGTTGCAGCTTTCCTTTTCTCCTACCACACCTATGAGCAGCCACATCAGAGTCCTGACCCTGCTCATAGCCATGCTCCTGTCCTGCTGTGGATTAGCCCTCATCTGTGGTGTTATTGGCTACTCTCATGGCATGCACACATTGGCTTTCATGGCAGCAGAGGTGAGACTTCCTTCCCATGTATTGTGGTTTCTGCTTTGCTTTTTACCCCTTACGCGAGAGTACCTTGGCATGCAGTGGGTTTTCTTTTACTTTCTCACAAGGAAGAAACTCTGAAGATGCCCTTTCATGTTTTGGAGTGGTTACCAAGTCTGCTTTCTCTCTTTAGAGTTTAGTTTTTAGAGAAAGCGGCTATGCTTTCTCTCTTTAGAGTTTAAGCCTTCAGAAAATCTTTGTCTGAAGGAGAGAATGAGAGTATAAATCTGTAGAATGATGCTGAAACCAAATATGAGAAAAGTAAAGGTTGTGCTTCAGGAGCGTTGCAAGAAGGTTAGTTGAAATGGCTGCTAGGGAGGGAGAGAGTGTGTATAAAAGTGTAATATGGAAATGTGCATCTCAGCCTGTTCCTTTGAGGTTGTATTTCCTATTTAATTTCTCCCCCAAAAGAATGAGATGATGTTTGTGCCAAGAGTAGTGTCTCACCTGTGATGAGCAACATGTGTTCGTGCACTCCTGAACCTTTGGCTTCAGGGAGTAAGCAGGATGTCTTTTGGAGTGAATATCAGTATGTTTCTAATGTCATGGTGGGTTATTGCTCTCTGCCTGAGAAAGTGATAATCTTCAGCAGTGCGGAGATATCGTGGTTTAAGCCCAGCTGGTAACTCAGAGCCACACAGCTGCTCGCTCAGCCCCCTGCTCCCTTCTTCCTCCACCTGCTCCCGGAGGGATGGGGAGGAGAGCTGAAAGGATGTAACTCTCGTGGGTTGAGATAGGAACAGTCCAGTAACTAAGGTGTAACAGAAACCACTACTGCTGCCACCAATAATAATAATGATAAGGGAAATAACAAGGGAAGAGGATACAACCGCTCACCACCTGCCAGCCGCTCACCAGCCTGACCCAAGCAGCGTTCTTGCCCTTCCGGGTAACTGCCCCCAGTTTATATACTGGGCATGACGTGCTGTGGTATGGAATCCCTCTTTGGTTAGTTTGGGTCAGGTGTCCTGTCTCTGCTTCCCCTCCTCCCTGGCAGAGCATGAGACTCAGAAAGACCTTGGTCAGAGTAAACATTACTGAGCAACAACTAAAAACATCGGTGTTATCAGCGCTGTTCCCAGGCTGAAAGTCAAAAACACAGCACTGCACCAGCTACTAAGAAGGAGAAAAATGACTGCTACTGCTGAACCCAGGATGGTGTCTACCCCTTGTTCCATACCATTCACGTCATGCTAAGATCCCTTATTTTTCAATATATCACTCTTGTCTGATACGTGTGTGTGTGTATATATATATATATATACATATATATATATATACACATATATAACCTGTATAAATGGCAAGTCAGTTGTGTTAGCACATCTTGGTACAGATAACAAGTAGCATGTGTGGTTTGGTTTTCATATCCTGTCTTGAAATCATACTTGGAGTTAGTCAGCTGATAGTGGGATAATATGATGCTGGTCACACCACAGTTCAGTTATTTCATATGTCAGCTTACTTTTCGCGAAGTAAAGAGAATATGCAAGGCCAGATTTGTAACTACACAGTGGAAGGGTATTGAAGATTTGTGTCTCTAATAGGTAGGGTCTCGGTGGTGGTGTGTCTCTTGTCTTGGTGTGGCAGGAAGATGCACTGGCTGTGTGTTAGCATCGTGTAAGTTTATCAGGGAGTGTTGCAGCAGCCAAGGGTTGCCTCGTTGGTGCTGTGGTGGTGTATGTGTTTTGGGTTGCAGGATGTGGCCTAACTGTTCATTTCAGTGATACCTGTTCTGTCTGCTCATGAACAGCCTAAGTGTGTGTTGCTCAACTAAGCCATGGGTCTAAGCCATGGATCCACACATCCTGCTGTGCTGCTGGTGACCAGCAGAGGAGGTTTGTGGGGAGGGGGTAGGAAGGGGTCTCCCACCCTTGTTTGCAACTGTTGGCGTTTGAGCATGCTCCTGACCTGAGGGTTGTGCAAGCCTTTTGGGTCTGATAGCCTCTGGTGGACTGTGGAAACTTGACTGATTGTTTATTGAACTCATTTATACTTTGGCCTCCGCAATATCCAAAGGCAACATTTAACTCAGCTTTGTGTACACAAAAGAGCTCTTCTAGTTGTCCTGAATCTTCTGTCTGATAATGTCCTTGGCTGTCATCTCATACATTTATGGTGAAAAACTGCAAAGAATCATTCTCTGTTTACTCTTCTTCATACCATTTGTGATTTTATAGACCTTCCTCCTGTTCCTCTTCTGACTTCCCTTCCAAGCGAAAAAACTCTATTCTGTTTAACCTTTCCTCATTTTATCTTGCCCTTTCATTAACATTTTAGATATGCCTCATCTGGATTGGGCAGCTGTGAGTAGTTTATTTGATTTTAATACCCAGCAGTGATGTGAGTGGAATAAAACATTTAGGCTTCTCTCTCTAGAGGTACTAGTGGCGACACCTCACAGCAGTCCTCAACCTCTCGGCAGAAAGCATTAAATCTTTCAAACTAAAATATTTTCCTGGTGGTGGCTTGCGTGATGCTGTTCAAGAGGGGCCCTGACAAGTGTATTCCATTAGTGTGTATTTAATTACATTGTTACATTAAGCTATTCATCTCCTAACTCTGCAGACGTTGATTTAGTTTGATGCTTAAGGGTTTTCAATAAAGCAGTATAGGTGTTTTTCTCGTGTTTTAGTTAGGCTTCATTTGTTCTGGATTGTTTGTCAGTATTTTATTTTCTGCAAAGGATAGACATGAAATGTCCAAATGCCGGGGGTGGGGTGGGGGTGGGGGGTGTTGAATAGGGACAGTCTTTCTGACTATACATTGAGCTTTTTTGTCTTGCTGTGTGGTATTTGAGAATTACAGTATAGCAAGTAATATCCAGTCTGTCTATGTACCTTTTTTATTGTAAGAAGGAATTACTCCATTCCTGTAGTAGCCATCCTCTGATCCCGTTTCATACATCTCAGTTAAGGCCGCATGATGATAGTGATATTCAAGTCTTAGAATTGTACCTTACAAGGTTTCCTGCAAGGCTTCTCATGCTGCATCCATTATCCCTGGATTTGAGTGCCTTCCAGTTGTGTGCTAATCTACGTGACTAGTATGTCTGCAGTATCATGGAATCCATGAGGAATAAGCGGTTTGTTTTGAGCAGAGCAAGAGCTCTTGGGGTGTTGGTACTGAAAATGGCCTGCTGTATATTTAGAACCTCAGACTGTGGAGTTGCGTAACTTGAGAGGCAGTGTTCTACTTCCTGCCAAGCATTTCTCATGTCAGAACGCTGAAATGCGTTAACAGTGGAAGAACCAGAGACCAGGGCCTTGATGCAAGCTGTGCTAGCTCGTACTTTTAATTTTGATGCTACTGCTGCCTCAGCACTAACCAGTGTAAATCATGTCTTGGAAATACTAACTTCTCGATAGTTGCAAAGACTAGACTCTTCAGATTTCTGCCTGATAGATGTCTTCCTTGTTGGAGGCCTTATGCCACGGGTCTGGTTTTGACACAGATTTATGTTCAGTGGCATATCCATCAAGCAGCTCAGGTAATCATTCTGTTTTACCACTTGCATGTTTAGAATTTAGGTGTATTTACTTGTCCTCTGTGGTCTGTCCAGTGTTTCCCTATAGCCAAAGACCTTGTTTGAATAAGGTGTAGTCCTGTACCCACATGCAGGAAAACAGGAGGCAGAATAGGGTCTCGTAATCTGCCTTGCAGGAGTGGCTAATGTGCTTATTTAACTTTTTTTTTATAGAAGATGTTTGTAATGAGAACAGCACACCATGCTAGGTAACTTGCTGTTACCTTCTTGATGTGTTTTTTGTGTTTTTGAGTGATGTGAACGTCTTATCCTGAAGCCCTGCTATGGATAAAAGATTGCACTAGTAAATAGTCATAGAAACACTAAACTTTAAAGGCAATTAGTAAACAGTTGGCAGGTATGTTGGATATTACTAGGGTTTAAATACATATAGAAGCATTTTATGCTTTTTACAAATGGAAAAAAAAACAACATCCAAACCAACTGCTTTATTGCTATATTGGGTTTTGATAGTTCTTCCGTACTTGTTTTTAATACTTACACTGAAAGCATGCCATCAGACCAGTTTTGCAGAAATGGTTTCAGTTCCTCATTCTAAATCCCCTGCATCTTGGTGTCAGTTGACCCCTGCTAACTACAGGGCCGACTTTGAAGGGTTTGTCCTGTTCCATTTTCTTTCGCTGGGAGTATGCAATGAGGGGATGGGGCACTGTGGGCCTGATGGGTTAGAGAGGTGATGGACCTGTGTTTCTTAGGTGATAAGAGCCTTGGAAATGTGGTTAGGTGTTCTGGAATCAGTTCTGATAGACTTTTTTCTCTGTACTTAGGCTAGAGAGGTAAGAACTATTAAAGGCAGAAGTTATTTTTGCAGCCTTCACATCTCAGCCAAGGGGGGAAATAATTTGAAAGTGCTTCTGTGGTTGTTCCTCAAATTCCTGCTACTGTTTGATTCTTCAAATTTTTCTTGAGCAGTGGTCAAGAGAGATTGTGGTCTCGACACTCATTGAGTGGTAAGAACTGAAAAAGATAATACATTCTATGTAGTGGGTAAAAAAAAAAAAGAGACTTAACAGCAGTGATGCTAGTGCTCCAAGAGCATTGTGTGGCCCAGAACAATTTCTTGCATATTTATTTATAAGCTTCGTGTTTGTCACAGGTATACTGTGCACACAGTTGTCTCTGGTAACCATTGGAACTTGTTAAAATGCTGCAATAAATGCGTTTTAGCCCTTTAGCACCTGCCTCTGGACCGCTATCCCTGCTGGAATGTTAATATGTCTTTTATTTCCTTTTTCTCGTCTTTTGCAGTCTCTGCTTGTGACAGTTAGAACCACACATGTGATTTTACGGTGAGTATCTCATGTTTTGCAGGATGGCTGTTGAAGAAGGTGGTGACTATCGCATGTTGATCTAAGAGGTGTATGTAATTACCTTGTTAAATTGCAAAAGCACATTTGGCAGTGGTCAAAGGTGGTTAACTTTAGCCTGTGCTATTTTTAAGCATAAATTCTGCAATGCATTGATAGCTTTAGTGGGTGCTAATAGCTCGAGGCATGGATTAAAATGGGTTGGTGCTACTGTATGAGAGTTAATACATGTTACTTAATGTCATCCTACTGGAATGTCCAACTACTACAACTGCTACAACTTCTGCTTTGGAAGAGTAGCATGCTTGTGTATCTGTAATGCACGTGTGTGTGCAGATGTGGGATGTGACATGTAGAGCAGAACCTCTTGGTCCGGGTCACTGCTGGCATTTTGGGTCTGTCATCAAACTGTAATGCTTCACCTGGGAAACACCTCATGTACTGAAAAGTGTGGGTCTGTAGTTACTAAAATCCCTTTTTTGGTACATGCAGAAATTTTTAGCAAATGCAACATCTTTGTCAGCTGGTGGTATCTGTAATGCAGTGTGGGCTGAACACTGATTGATTGCTTTTTGTCTTTTTAAAATGTTGCTGTTTGAAACAGTAACATTAAAGAAAAGTCCCTAAGGAACATAAAAAGTGTGGGCACTGAGCTCAGGAGGGGCAAAGAATCCATATCCAAAACCTGTTTTTAAAATGGAGAAAATGGTTTGAATGCTAGAGGTTTACAAAAAGACAGAATAATGTTAATTTTTCTGCTCTTACAGATATGTAATTCACCTCTGGGATCTCAGCCATGAAGGAATGTGGGAGGGCAAAGGCACTTATGTCTACTACACTGATTTTGTCATGGAGCTCACCTTGCTTTCACTGGACTTGATGCATCACATTCATATGCTGGTATGAAATAATGGATGTAAGGTTGAGCACATAGACTGGCCTTAAAATAAAGGGTACTGGGTGTATGTATCTTATATATTTTTTTTCTTTTCTTATTTGATTTAAATAAAGAGGAAAATGTATGGGGGTGGTTTCTGACATTCTTTACTCTTGTGTAATTGGCGTACTCACAAATAACTTTGTTACGGAGTATTAACTACTGTGTAATAACCTGTTTAGTAGGTGTTTAATTAGCTTTGCTATTAAGTAATACCAGCCTGACTTATTTTCATTGGCAGCAGGGGACATAAAGTTGCACAGGATCAAATACAGTTTATTCTTATTATAAATGCTGTGCTGCTTAAGTTGTATCTGAAGATGGAGTGGTAATACCTGTGAACATAGAATCCTCACCTAGTTTGGGTTGGAAGAGACCTTAAAGCTCATCTGGTTTTGACCACTTGCCATGGGCAGGGACACCTTCTAGTAGACAAGGTTGCTCCAAGCCCTGTCCAACCTGGCTATGTGTGGTTAGTTTGGAAGTCTCGGTGAAAGAAAAATTCTTCAGTGCTGGTTTCTCAGTTTCTTTTCCTTGTAAGACCTGGTGCAGTTCCTTGTGATAGTTTCTGATCACCTTTCTGTTTTTTCCTGAAGCTGTTTGGTAATATTTGGTTGTCAATGGCGAGCCTCGTGATTTTCATGCAGCTACGCTACCTGTTTCATGAGGTTCAACGAAGAATACGGCGGCATAAGAACTACCTCCGTGTAGTGGGAAATATGGAAGCTAGGTGAGCCTTTTATTTGCCCTGGGATCTTGGAGAGAAGAGTCTGATGAAGAAGTTGGGATTCCTTTAGGTTCTTTTCATATGTGATGACAGTGTAAGCTGGAGAGATGCAATCTTGCAAATCCAGCACTTAAGTCTTTACACTTAGAGTGGGTTTTTACCCATTTTATTTGTTACTGGGGACACACTTTCTGGTTTTAACAGATATGTAGGATTGACTTTTATAATAGCAGTATTACTGATAAACTATTACTGGCAACATGTGAACTCCCCAGACCAGCTTTCCTCTCCTTTATTCTCTTGTCACTCCACCAGGATAGTATACATAAGCTCTACAGAACTCTGCTTGTTTTAGTTGTCAGATACTGGTTTTGGCTGTGATAGAAATGAATGCTTTTAATTTCATTAGGCCATACTATTCAGATATTGGAATCAAAATATTAATTACAGTCTGCTTTAGGCTTTAGGTATATATTTATTAAACCTGAAGCCAACTCTGAAAGACTCTGTACTTACAGGGGAGCTGAGAGCACTTTGAGATTACTTTAGTCCATGTCCCTGTAGTGAGACCATCTAGAGGAACTGGGAGGCCTGCTGAAACCTAGTATTGTGCCAGATACGACTGCATCTCTGATCCCATGTTTTCATAACTCAGCCATGACTTTAATGACTTCAAGAACAGCAGGGAATTTTGCTCTTTCTGTACATTGCTGTACGGTTTTCCTTGTGGACTTCAGTGGGTTTGACTAGCTCTGATGCCTTCTACTGTAGTCCAAATGGAGAAAGAAGTCTGACTTATCCAGAAATTCATACAGGGTGTTTTTTTTTGTGAGAAGTCATTTAATGGCTGTAGTATCAGGTTAAGAGCTGCATAATGAAGTTCATCCACCATGCTTCATCTCTTCTCAGTAAGGTGCAGCTGCTAAACCCCTTTAAGCTGCTCACAAGCCTGTTTTGAGTTGCAGGTGCCTCAGACTTCCTGTCTGAGTGACTTGATGTGTTTCTGTCATTCTGATTTTTCTGGAAAAACCACATTCTGGCTTCCTCTTGAACTTGCCAACAGCAGCAAGCTCTCTGCCTTTCTGTAGTTGTTCTTCAGGTATATTCCACACCAGCACTACTGTGAAATGTTGTTACACAGTTCATCTCTCTATTGTCTGTGTTTGGTTGCTACGTAGTAGCTGCTTGCGTGGTGCTGTGGTTTAAAAAGAAGATAAAGGGTTAAAGGTAAATGGGGGTTGGCAAAATCTGAGACCGAAATTAGTCAGACCATAAATGCTTTTGATCCCAAGAAGATCTCTTAATGGGTACGGCTGTTAAAACTCATTTAGAAAAATTACATAAGCCAAATCTACACAGATTATAACTTGAGGTTCTCAACCTCGTCATATGTCTTGGAAGATACTAAGTAAAAGCTTTTTGCACTTGGGATGTATGGGCTGTGCAAAAAAAAAAAAAGTGTCTGAAAAGTTAGCATGGGGGATAAGGCTTTCTCAGTGTGGGATCCTCTAGACGGGAGGCCATCCTGAGCTGGTGTACTGATTACTTCTGTCTCTTCCTTTTTCTTCTTTGTAGGTTTGCAGTTGCAACACCGGAGGAGCTAGCAGCCAATAATGATGACTGTGCCATTTGCTGGGACTCCATGCAGTCCGCACGCAAACTCCCTTGCGGGCACTTCTTCCACAAGTACGTTTCTGGGGCTGAGAGGGTGCACCTGACTGTGGAAAGGGAGGGAGCTATGGGCATGTCTGAAAGTTACAGCAGGATGACAAGTAATGAACCATCAGCAGAGCTGTGCATGCTTACTGCTTGGGTTATCTTGTTCGGCTTCTAATAACAAAGCACAAAGTCATGTTCACATCAGTTGTTTCCGTGTTTGAGTTGTTTCACCTGGTGCATTCTTTCCCCCCCCCCCCCCCCCCCCCGCTTCCCCTCTAAGGAAGAGTATGCATCTTGTCAACTAATGGGAGGTAGTGTTGAGTTATGGTATCTCAGTTACAAGTCTGTATCCTGCCTTGCTGTGTAACTGCTTGGTAAAGCACATTTTTTTGCCCTTTACTTTATCCTACTCATCAGCTATTCCATGAGGGTGTGTTGATTTTTGGGTGAGGAAGGAAGAGTGGAGTTAGATCCTCAAGTAACTTTCAGATACCAGCTTTAAAAAGAGAACAGGGAATATTTTTATATAATGTGGTGCTTGCATGCTGAGGTACCAAGGACAGTTGTGAAGGCCAGGTCAGATTAAATGATTTCATGGGGTGATGAGTCCATATAGGCTGTAAAAGAGGGTGACCAAATTAGCTGTAGAGGCCCCTAAGCAGCTGTTAGTTGGAACTGAAAGGCTTTTGGCCAAAGGATCTCTCTATATACTGTGTCTCACAATCAGCGGGTAGTGAATAGTAGCAGTTGCTTGTGGAGACAGTGTGCTGTGGTAGATGTTCTTTCCTTGGATCTTCTGTAGCAGTGCTTACATTTTCATACCTGTGGTTAAACATGAAAGGAAATACAGGGATTGAATCAGGAATTCCTGAAGTTCCATGTGATTAACATGCATGGTCCATTAGATTGTCCCTGTTCCACTATATAAGCAAGTTACTTTATGCAAATAGCCTTCTACTTTTCTGGTAACTGTCAAACTAGAGGTTGTAATCTGTGTGCTAATTTGTTGTCATTTGTGACAACCCTTGCCATAAATATTTATATGTGTTCCAGGAAGCCTCTAAGGAGATAATGTGCCTCTGTAGCAGACTTCTATTCCAGTGCTGCTGAATCATATGAATATCTCATCACCTACTGAGCACTTGAGAAGCCCAAGGTCTTCTCTTCAGAATTGTTTTTTCTGTATCTAAAAGGATTCTTCTGTATTTTTTTCTGAAGCTGAATTACACTTACATTGTTTGTGCATTTAGGGAGGGAACCTGTTCCAGTGGATGACTTACGTGTGCATATAAAACCAGATGCAATTAATAATCTTTTTACAACCTAAGAATGGTTTATCTCATAAAAACCTGGTGATTTTGCAAACAGGCTTAATTACATGGCATGCTTTATCATGGCCATTTATTTGGCATAGAAGAGAAGATGGTAGGGAAAATTCACATTGTTGTGATCTATTCTGTGCCTTAATTTTAAGGAATTTTAATGGGAGTAGGTGTCTGAATATCTTAGGCTGTGTTAAAACTCTTTCCTTTCTCTTTCAGGAAGCAGTCAATTTCAAAAGAGTTATTGCTCTGAGGTGTTGCCATCCTTGGCCTGTTAGTTATCCTACTGAGAGGCTTCAGGCAACCAAGCCGTTCTGCCTGTGTGGCACAAAATGGGCATAACCACGGCTGGCTTACTGCAAGCATTTAGGGCTTGGTGCTGATGCAGCCTGATAGGGGTCTGTGCCCCTTCCAGCATCTTGATGGTTGAGCCGTTGAGCAGCACCAGCATGGTGGTAGCTTGTGTCACTCTGCGTGTTTCACAGATGACCTTTTGAGTACAGCTCTGGCAGAGGTTTGACTTTGCTCTGTGCAAGGTGATTTTGCTGTGGTGATGGAGATGAAGTTGGACAGCATTGGCAGTGCTAACGTGCTAGCTGTGCTGATGACCAAGGTGGTAGATTTTTACTGTAGTGCTTTGGTTCTGGGAAACGCATTGTTGTAATTTCTGAACACTGCATATCCCTCCATGTAAATATCATAGAATCATAGAATAGTTAGGGTTGGAAAGGACCTTAAGATCATCTAGTTCCAACCCCCCTGCCGTGGAGAACACTTTGGCAGTGTGTTTGTAGGCTACAGCTTCAGGAGCTGTGTGGACTGTTTGTGTCTTTGACTTTGCAATAGTCCTGCAATTAGGACTTTTTCCTTGTTCTATTAGCCTAAACCTGTGATCTGTGCCTTTATTTGCAAACACACAATTTGGGAAACAAATTTATTTGATCTTGTTGCATATCTTCAGGGCCAGGCTACAAGTGTATTTGACGTTTTTTCATATCTTCAAGGCTAGGCTGGATGTAGTTCTGGACAACCTCATCTAGTTCAAGATGTCCCTGCTCATTGCAGCAGGGTTGGAGTAGATAAGCTTTGAAGGTCCCTTCCAACCCAGAGCAGCCTGTGATTCTAAAAGACATCTGGAGAGGGACTTTTTTTGTAAGAGTATGTAGTGACAGGAAAAGGGGGAATGGTTTTAAAGTGAAAGAGGGTAGTTTTAGATTAGACATTTGGCAGAAGTTCTTCTCTGTGAAGGTGGTGAGGCCCTGGCACAGGCTGCCCAGAGAAGCTGTGGCTGCCCCATCCCTGGCAGTGTTCAAGGCCTAGCTTGGACGGGGCTTGGAGCAGCCTGGTCTGGTGAAAGGTGTCCCTGCCCATGGCAGGGGTTGGAACTGGATGAGCCTTAAGGTCCCTTCCAACCCAAACCAGTCTGGGATTCTACACCTTTCTAAACTGTTTTGGGACCTTCTGCTGGAACAAAACCTACCCTGCGAGTGGGACATATGTGTTGTAATAAGAGATCAGTTCCGTGAAATTCAGTACTTCCATACTAAAATTAGGTTTAACTTGCCAACAGATACCACAATTTGGTCATATCAGTGTGAATCAAAAAGTAGGCACAGCTCTGGGTGTTTAAACCTGCACTTTCTGCAAGACAGCAAATGTTCAGAATTAAGTAAGCATTGTAATGGCACAGCACTCATTAGTATTAATAAATCTGAGAGTTCCCAAGGTGGTTCTTACTTTGGTAGTGATTTGGGTATTGATAGTGTTGAGAAGACATTAGAAAAACTTTGGGGGTACCATTGACAGATCATACTGTGAGAACTGCTATGAAAATGTGTTAGTGTATATTAAATATTTGTCCAGTTGGATTTTGTCCTTTTTCAGTTGGAGATGGTGAGAGAAAAGCTTTGTTTCCCTTTCCAGGCAAAACTTGCTTGTTCTGAGCTGAAGAGACAACAAACTCAGTGTGTTTTAAGTTTGTAATAAATCTGCATGCTTGCTTATAAAAAGTGAACACTTTGTGTTTTTCTGAAAGAAATGAGAAACCTAAGCCAGAGCCATCAGGGGCTCATCAGGTGTACCTCACAAATTATCTCTGAGCAGTCTGTACGCTGATGTTCTCTACAGAATCTGCTACAGCTGCTTGATGTACTTGTGATACTGTTGTCTTGGAAAAATGCTGGAAGCTCTTTGTGTTATTACTGTTTTCCTATCAGCTCGTGCCTGCGGTCCTGGCTGGAACAAGATACATCTTGCCCCACCTGCAGAATGTCTCTTAATATCACTGACAGCCATCATGTGAGGGAGGATCACCAAAGGGAAAATATGAATGAGAACTTGGGCCCTGTGGCAGTAGCAGAAGGCAGACCACGCTTGAACCAGCACAATCACTTCTTCCACTTTGACGGTGAGCTAAGCATATTTGACATGTGGTGCTGCAAATAAGTGAAGGGAGCAGCCTTCTTGTAGAAGGTCATTCTGTCCATGCTTTAGTTGAAACTCAAACCATGCTTCTGCTTGCATTTGTCAAATATGTATATGTTTCTTACAGTTCTTTTGCAAGAGCTCAGATATATAAATCCGAGGTTGTCCAGAGCTACAAAGATTTGTTGAAAGATTTTGTACAAATGCTCCTTTTTTCTTGATCTGTTGTGGTTAGCAGCTTTAATACTGGCATTTATTCATTGCCTGTCATGTTAATGAGCAGCATGGGAAATTCATGTGTCTTATTTTGTTACCAGGTGGCAGTTAATCAGTGGCAGTCAAAGAGGGAAAAAAACTCTGTGGTGCAGTCTTAAAGCTGATCTTTCCTGTATCTCCTAGCTAAATGGGAGGTTGTCAAAACTCCCATTTCCCACTCAATTTGCAAGAAACTTACAATGCTTGGTTAGGTGCAGAAGCTTATTCCTAGAAGGAATCATGTAGCTAGAACAGTTTTTTTTTTCAGTGATATAAGTGCTCCCAAAGCAAACCTCATGAAGTTCAACAGGGCCAAGAGCAAGGTCCTGTACCTGGGTTGGTGTAATTCCAAGCGCAAACACAGGCTGAGCAGAGACTGGATTGAGAGCAGACCTGAGGAGAAGGACTTTGAGGTATTGGCTGATGAGAAGCTCCCCATGTGTGCACTTGCAGCCCAGAGACCCCCTGTGAGCAGCAAGTTGAGGGAAGAGATTCTCCCCCTCTATTGTGCTCTGGGAAGACCCCCCTCCTGTCCCTGCCCGTGGCATGTGGGTGGAACTGGATGAGCTTGAAAGTCCCTTCCGACCTAAGTCATTCAAGGATTCTATGATGCTGTGTTGCTGTGATGCTGCAAACTTACACAGTGACCCCTTCTTCAGCTGTGCTGGTTTTGCAGTTTTTGAAGATTGTGGGAGGACAATAACGGGCAGAGAAGGGACAGACACTTCTAGGTGTGCTGAGGCTGGCAGATAGCTTCTTGCATAGCTCCCACTTTCGGGGTGCTTTAGGTCTCCAAAGGACATTTAAATTTAAGCTACCACTGTTTTTTAGTAGGTGTCCTCCTCAGTGCTCTTGAGTGACTTGGAGACCTCCAGAATTACTGTAGAGATAGGAGAAGTGTCACAGAGCAAACTGTGTTTACTTAAATGGAAATACAGAAGGAGGAGGGAGCTAGCCCCGTGCCCTGCTGTGTTGAGCCTAAGCAGACAATTGCGTCAGTCACTTTTTGTTCAGTTGCTGCATCCCTTTGTAGTGACATTTTCTCAGTGACACCAGCCATGTGTAGCAGACCCATTTTGGGACGAGATTCAGCCTGTTTAGAAGCTGTCCTTTTTTCAGTAAAATTGCTGGAGTTACTCATGTATTCCAGAACTGAATTTGGCTCTGGCTTGTTTGATTTTTCCCTTTAATGGAAACATTAAAACAAGAAAAGGATGTGTTGTTTCCTTGATCCTCTTCTGTCCCTGAGATCGGTAAGCCATTATGACATGTGTTTGAAGAGAGCATTGGCAGTTAGTGATTTACTCCAGTGAATCAGTAACTCAGTGGCTGTCCATGTTTGGGAGACCTTAGGGATGGATTGCACTGCAGAACTTCCCTGATCTACCTTGTGGAAATATGAAGGCTTACGTCACGTACATGTAGAAATACTTTGCCTGCTTGATTCTTGCTTGACTTTCTGGTGATTTCTTCTTCTTAGGCTCTCGAATTGCCAGCTGGCTGCCCAGTTTTTCAGTAGAAGTGATGCACACAACCAACATCCTCGGTATCACACAAGCCAGCAACTCACAGCTCAATGCTATGGTAAGAATGCTTCACTGGTTTGTACCTCAACCTTCCTGTTTGTGCTGTTCAGGGAAGAGGTTCATGGAGAACAAAAGGGGAAAGAAGTCAAAACAGTGTTTAGATAGTACATGAAAGCTGGGAGGTTTTGTGTGAGAGAAGCTTTATTTTTGTGAGGTTAGGGCTGTATTTTGTGTCGAATGTGCAAATATAAAAGAACAGGTCTGGAGGTAGGTAAATGAGGGAGAAAAATTACGTGCACTTTCTGAGTAGGTAGGTAGACTCTTTTTTCCTCAACTTGCCTAGTGCAACTTTAGCTTTTTTTTTCAGTATTTCACTCACAACTTGTAGTAGCAAAGGGTGTGAGTCTGTAACCACAGGATTTAGCTGTTAGTCAAGTGGTAACTAAGCAGACCTGTTCTATAGCTCTTGATTTTTTTTTAATTTATATTTAATAGCACTAAGCTCCAAGATAGCTGTTTCTGTTTGAATGTCTTGTCAGTGTGAGATGGAGATCTCTCTAGCACAGCCAACTATTGCTGATTCATGATGAAGACAGGAGTGTCAAGCATCAAATCCCATGTTTGTTTAATTCATACTCTAATGTAGTGCAAAAAGAAAAGGGTATCACCTCATGAAATGCTTTTGGTTCGTTTAGTTTGAGAAGTGCTCTTTCCTTTGAGTTCTTAAAACTAATGTGTAGTATAGCCTGTTAATAAATGTTCAGTGAAGTATTTCAGTAAAGTAGATCTCTGGATGTGAGATATCTCCTGTAGCCTTTATCACTGTTGAAGCCTCAAGAGGAGGATAAGGCCACAATTTATAGGAGGTTTGAGGCAGGGAGCAGTCAGATGTTGGGAAATGATTTACTAGGTGAATATGCAGGAGCTCTCCATTTAAGGTCAGTTTAGTTTTCCTTTTAGTGGGCACAGTGACACAAATGTTTTTTTGTTAGAGATGAGTAATGATTTATTAGCATTGTGTATTATTAAAAGTACAGGAGAAACTTACATTAAAATGTCCTCTTTAATGGAAAGGCCCAGGTTAGTGAACTATTCAAATGTTACACATTTTTAACAATAAATAAGTGAAACTCTCCTTTGTGTTACTGAATAAAAACTAGGGAAGTATTTGGAGGGAAAAGCCAGAGGCTGAAATGCTGTATCAGTTGTTTTGGTCAGAAGCTGGTACAATGGAGAGTTAGGTTTGCTGTGCTTGTGTTTGAACTCACTGTCAGCTGATGCATACTTTTTGCTTTGCTCTGAAAACTCCTTCCGCCCTCATTGTTTAAATTTCCCTCTTCCCCTTACTTTTACCTATTTAATTTGGGTATTATTTAAGTAACTTGAAATTCACTAATAACAGTTCCCTGACAACTCAGTTGAGTTTACTTGAGCTTTCAGATCCTGTTAAACTAGTTTGTAGGCAGAATAGGTTTTTAAAACATATTCCACTTGTCCTTACCAGTACCATTTTGGAATCCACCTGGGACAAAGGAAAATACCACTATTTATATATTTTTTTTTTGGTGTTGATCTGATTTTTAGTCACTCTCATGAATTTTGTATAGACCTTTATGAAAAATTCTGTCAGAGGGTTAGGAAGCTTTTGAAACCATTTTGCATTTACAACACTGTTCAGAAATCTATATTTTTAGGATCATGTGTCTCTATGGATTTGCAGTTTTGGTATTGGCATTGTTAGAGTTATTATTGACCTATAAATCAGTGCCAGCATGGGTTTTCTTTCTCTTGTGTGGATTACCATATCATAAACAGCATCTTTGAGCTGTTTTTTTTTTTTTTGGCTTTCTGTTGCGATACTTACCAGCTAACTTTTGTTTACTGCTGGTCCTCACTGTATAAACCTTGCTTTCTCCAGGCCCATCAGATTCAGGAGATGTTCCCTCAGGTTCCTTACCATGTAATTCTACAGGATCTGCAGCTAACTCGTTCAGTAGAGATCACCACTGACAACATCCTAGAAGGGCGCATCCAGGTACCTTTCCCCACACAGGTAAGTTGTAAGACGTTGCACCTACAATAACTTCATTGCTTATCGCAGAACTAAGCTTGTTAATAATGAGTGAGGGGAATGAGGTAAGATTTAAGCTTAGCTTAAAGCGGTATTGCTATTCAGATTTTACCTTTAGGAAGATGTTGCAGTCAGAAGCACCAAACTAGTTTTGGAAGTCTAGTGTATGTTCTATTTCTGTTTGCAACATCTGACTCGGAATCTCAGTGGTATGTGACTGAGATGTACACATCTGTTCCTTGCATTGCTTGGTTTTCCTGGGTGTTCTCTCTTTTTTTTTAATATGACAATTTAATATGATTTATTATTGTTATTGTTATTATATTTTATTTAAATTATTCAACTGTTTTAGTTCAATTACTAAACTGTTCTCATCTCAACCCACAAGTTTTCTTACTTCTACCTTTCCAGTTCTGTCCCCTACAGGATACAATTCTGTATCCTGCTGGGGGATAGTTAGTGAGTGGCTGTGTGGGGCCTAGATGCTAGCTGGTGTTAAACCATGACAGTCCTTTTTGGTGCCTAACATGGGACTCAAAAGGGTTGAGATAATGACAGATGTGACCAGAGTGTGTTAAGACAAATGTGATAATTCTTTATATAAGTTTAATAGTCACTGGTCACAGTGTTGATCTATTTGCTCTCAGAGTTGTTGTGCTCAGAGTTCCGTAGGTCCTTACTTGCTGTATTTGTCCCTTTTATGCTGTTTGTTTCCTCTGGGGCTGGGTTAAGGCCATCATGTTGATGTACTAGGTAACACTGGCTTACAGCATGAAAAAATTAATAGTTGTGAGGCTAATCTGGTATTTGTACTCAGCATTGCCATCATCTCTGTACTTTGAGAGCCGTCTCTCAGAAACTATTAATGATTGCTTTGGAGAGCCAATCAATGAGGGAAAGAAGGGGAAACACTTTCTCTCGCTCCTTCACCTTCTCCTTCTCCTCCAGGCTGCTCCAACCCCTTCAACAGACATTGTAGTTCCTCCATCCCCCAGGCCTGGCAGTGCAGCTGAACCAGGGAACGAAACTATGCCAGTATCAGTTGTCCCTATACATGAGAAGAAATACTGGGAGCAAAAGTTAGCTCATCTAGTAGGGGAGGAAGTGGGTGGGACAGGCTCCTCTAAAGCAGAGCCATCACAAGAAGAAGAGGAGGAAGAGGAGGAGGAAAAAGAAAAGGAAGAGGAGGAAGAGACAGAACTCATGAACAAGGCAGTAACCACCCAATCCCTGTCCCTGAGTGAGTTGCGAAAAGATTTCAGACGTCATCCAGGTGAGCACATTCTCACCTGGCTGCTCCGATGCTGGGATAATGGAGCCAGTAGTGTGAAATTAGAGGGTAGGGAAGCCAGGCGGCTGGGATCCCTTTCTAGGAAAGGAGGCATTGACAAATCGATTGGAAGAGGAGCACAAGTCTTCAGCCTCTGGAGCCGACTTCTGTCAAGTGTGAAGGAACAGTATCCATTCAAGGAAGATGTATGTCACACAGTCAGGTGGACATCTGTGGAAAGAGGTATCCAGTACCTGAGGGAATTAGCTGTGCTGGAGGTGATTTATGACGACAATGAGAAGTTATCCAAAGATCCGGATGAAGTCAGGTGCACACGAGACATGTGGCAGAAGTTTGTACAGAGCATACCATCATTATATGCCGACTTGTTGGCAGTAATGATGTGGAAGGATGGAGAGGGACAAACAGTGGATGAATTGGCTGGCCGGCTCTGGCGTTATGAAGCAGGTCTCTCTTCCTCCCTCATCTTGGCTTTGGAGAAACTGTCCTGTGAGTTTCAGCGACTCAGAGAGGATATATCCTTCTCAGCATCTATACGGCCCAGTATTTTGGCTACTAAGAACAAGGGTCCGTGTGCGCAAGAGAGAGGATATAGTGGGTACACACCACGGGGTGCCCTATGGTTTTACTTGCGTGACCATGGAGAGGATATGAGGAAGTGGGATGGAAAACCTACTGCTACCCTAGAGGCACGGGTACGTGAGTTGCAAGAAAAAACAATTGCAAAAGGGGGTTCTTTCAGGAAAATTGCTTCTCCAGTTTCCAGTGGGCACTTTCCCAGACAGAGAAGGGCTGATCTTAATAAAGGATCTTCTGATTTGTATTTACAAGAAGGGAGTAACAAATACTATTACCAGTATTAGGGGCGCCCTGCCTCCAGCCAGGTGGAGGAAGGGGACAACTTGGGTATACTGGACTGTGTGGATCAGATGGCCTGGCACATCAGACCCACAGGAGTGAGTATAAAGCTGTATTAGATGTAATTGCACAGTGACAGGAATCCCAACAGGTGACTGTATTGCAGGCTGAAGTGAGAATGAGTGGGAAAAGCACTGAACTGTGACAGGCCCAGAGGCTCTGTGCATCCTTGGCATAGACTGTCTCGGAGGGGGTACTTCAAGGACCCAGAAGGATAGCAGTGGGAATGTGGTATAGCTGCCTTGGAGATGGAGGAACTTAAGCCACTGTCTACTTTGCCCAGTCTCTTGAAGGACCCTTTGGTTGTGGGGCTACTCAGCCAAGTGGTATGCTGCTGTTGATAACTGCTAATGTATTTTTCTTAATAACAACCATTTCTCTGCCAGCTAGTGAAAGGGAAACAGGCTTTCTAAGGCCTTTTGGGGTTTTAGAGAATGCACATCCCAAATTACGGTCTGACTGTAAGCCTTCTCTGGCAAGTGACCCAGAAGAACAATTTCAAATGAGGCCCTAAGCAACAACAAGCCTTTGTGCTAAAGGTACACCATGTAGATGGTGTACCCAAGAGTCGGGCCACTGAGGTACAGCAGAACAACCAACAGGTGGATCAAGCTACTAAGATTGAGGTGGCTCATGTGGATTTATATTGGCAACATAAGAATGAATTATTTTCAGTCTGGTGTCCTGTGACACCTCAGGCTACCAAGAAAGTGATGCAACATATAGATGAATTTGTGATTCAGGGGTAGACTTGACTATGGACAAGAAAGAACTGAGTCAGGCATGGCATCTGGTGGTTATATCACATCCCCTGTCATGCACCAGCCTCTGGGAAAACTGAACAGTACAATGGGCTGTTAAAAACTACAGTGAAAGCAATGGGTAGTGGGACCTTCAGGCATTGGGATGCACATTTACCAAAGGCCACCTGGTTGGTCAGCACCAGAGGATCTGCCAACAGGACTGGCCCAGCCCTATCAATACTTTTATACGCTGTAGAAGATGATACAGCCCCTGTAGTGCCTCAGGCACAGGCAAACCCACTCGTGGGATTACTTTTGCTCAAGGACCTGGGTGGGTAATGTGGGAGGATGGGGAAGTCTAGTGTGTACCTCAAGGGGGGGCTGATTTTGAGTGAGAATAACCAATGATTTGACTTGTATGATGTTAGTTGCTGTATAATACCATATGCCATCACTGCTGTGGTTGCTGTATACCATATTGACAGTATTACAGTAAGAATCACCCAGATTAATGAAGAATGAATTTTGATGGGTCGGAACTGCCTTCAACATGCAAGAATCCAACAGCACACACCATCGTCCTGCCCTGAAGGACTGTTACGACAGATGGAGCCCCAAGTTGTGGATTAAATGAACTCAGTGGACATTTTAGAGGGATGGCCTATAGATTAAGGATGTGATTATCTGTGCGTATTTATCAAAAGACAGAAGAGGTCATGATTAATAGGGATGCATTGAAAGGTGTGGGATCTGGGCATGACAAATATGGTATAGAATAATGGGTGGATATTGTCTTGGTTTCAGCTGGGGTAGAGTTAATTTTTCCCTAGTAGTTGGTAGAGTGCTGTGTTTTGGATTTAGTGTGAGAGTAACATTGGTAGCACACTGATACTTTAGTTATTGCTTAGTGCTTACACTCAGTCATGTACTTTTCAGCTGCTTCGTGCCCTGCCAGTGGGGAGGCTGGGAGACGGGGGCCACAAGAAGCTTGGAGGGGACACAGTTGGGATAGCTGATCCCAACTGACGCAAGAGATATTCCATGCCATACGAATTCATGCTGAGTGTATAAACTAGGGGGAAAGCCTGCCGGGGTCTACTGCTTGGTAACTGGCTGGGCATCGGTCAGCAGGTGGGGAGCAGTTGTTTTTCATTTGCATTGCTTGGTTTTCTTGGGTGTTATTTCTTTCTGTTGTTTTCATTACAATTCATTATTGTTGTTATATTCTATTTGAATTATTAAACTGTCTTTATCTCAACCCATGAGTTCTCTTTTATTCTTCCAGTTCTCTCCCACATCGCATTGGGGAGGGACTGGGTGAGGGGCTGTGAGGGGTTTAATTGCCAGCTGGTGTTAAACTACAACAACAGGGTATTTTTTTGATGAAGGAAGGTTGGAATCTATCACCCATGCCCTATAGCTTTCCCCTGACTGATGTGATTGGACCCTAGGATGCATGAAGTGCTTCCCTATGCAGTCTCAAAACACATTATATAGTGCCAAATTCTAGTAAAAAAACCCTTAGGATTTGTTTTTTCTTTGTTTAAATCTCTGCAAATGCAGTATATTCAGTCATGTTATCAAAACTATATTGAAAATGTCCTAACTAGACTAGAGACAAATATTTGCTCAGTTAAATCAGCTTTTCTTGGTGACCCTGTGTGCAGAGCCTTTAGAACATTTCCAGTTGATTTCTCTGCTGACAGATAATTGAATTGTACCACTTAGGAGGGTTTTCTGCAAAGAAAGTAGTCAGCAAAATGATGTCTTGTTCTTAATTAGTGACAGCAGATTTCAGTAAAGCAGTCTGGGGACAATGTTTCTGTTAACAGTATCAAATTCTGGTTCTGTGTGCATCAGATAGTACTGTTACCTGGAGCCTGTGTGTGGGGAAGCTGAGAGAATTCTCTTTCAACACAGTGCATTCTGTTTACTGCTAACTTACCTGTTTCTAAATTGAACATAACACGTGATGTTGCAGAGGGCAGAGTTTGAATGTGTTTGAAGAACTCATTTTTGTTTTGCCATTTCACACGCTGTATTAAACTCATGATGTTTGCATTTCAGCGTACAGATAGCATTAGACCTGCATTGAACAGTTCTGTGGAATGGCGTATTACTGATCAGGAGGATACTGAAACTGTCACCCAGGTAATTTGGCATAAAAATGGGCAAAAAGCACAATTAGATGCTGCATGAACAGGTAAGTGCATTTAGTTCTGTACCAGATCAGGTTGGTGGCAGCCCTTCTGCGCATTTCACACCAGAATTAACACTGCCAGGCAACTGAAGTAAGACTTCAGCGTGTAGCTCCTGTAAAGAATTATCTGTGGGCTTTTCTTTTTCTTCCTTGGAAGGAAAGTGCTCTTAAGGTATAGAAAGAACAGAAGATCACGTCTGTGTTTACATCTGCTCAGCCCCATCTGTGAATATGAGGAACAAGATGCATTGCTCTTCCCCTTCGTCTTCCCATTCCCATTCTGTATGTCTCCAGACACTTGTCTTAAAAGGAGTCTCTTCTGGTTGTAAGAATTCTTTTGTATTCAGGTGGATGCACTTGGAGACATGGGGAGCTTTGGTGTGAATGAAGTGGTATACAAACAGGACAAAGAGATAATAGCCTTTTTACACATAAAGCACAATCACGGGCTTTGCTGTTCTTCATCAAGGGCTTTATTAAGCAGAACGTGCTAGCTAAAATGGGGCAGGGAGAAAAAAATTAGCCTGTGAGTAGAGTAAGATCTCGGTCTACTTTTGTAACTAGCCATGATGATGAATGATCGTGTTGCTGCTCACCTTTCTTCCTGGCTGCCTGCAGTACCTGTGTCTCTGTCCGTCCTGCAGAAATTGAAAAACCCAAGAGTGGTGTTCACACATTGTGTCACTGAGCATGTACTCTTCAGTAAGTGGCATCTTCTTGCTTTGAATCACAGCTAAGCACTTCGCTCAAGTGATGTGTTCTGGCTGGAGCAAATGGCAGTTTGGATGGAGAATGTATTTTTGTTTTGTAGAACAGCAGAGTGGTAGCCTGGAGATCCATGAACAGTTCTGACTTTTCCTGCAGCTGAGTGGGGCTGCTGGTGGTTGGGAAGGGGATGAACTGGTGGCCTTCACACAGCTTCTTCTGGTTGAATATTTCCTGTGCCAAATGGGATTCCTGTGCAAAAGGTGAAGTGAGAGACTGAGACTGCATGCACTAGGTAGTCACAGAAGCTGTGACTACCTAACTAGGTAGACATGCATTCTCACTAGGTAGTCACAGAAGCTCCAGTTGCTGTTGTCCTCTCCTGCCTCGTAAGTGCTTTCTGGATAACCACAGAGATCTGCCTAGGAGTCAGGCTTGCTTACCTCCTTGCTATGGCTGGTATTTCTGTTGTGGAGAGACAACTTGGGAGCCCAGGGGTGTCCTTCCTCTAGGAAACTTCCATCACTTTTGTGTCTCTTTGATTCTGATTTCCACTTTTAACTGATTATCTGTCATACTGTAGATGTTCTCTTTCTTCTTCCAGAAAAATGTTGGTGTAGTCAGTCAAACTCTTGTCTGTGTGGAAAGCTCAGCAGCAAACTGAGCTCACCAGCAACTACTTCAGCAGGCTGCACTTGATTTTTAAGAAGTTTCATGAAATGCAGGTGGGAAAGGACATAAGCCATCATCATCTCCTCTAGGCAGTACTTGAATTTCCAAATAGTGGGTAGATGTAACTTCACACCTTATGACACAGTCCCTGAGAGAGACCATGGCAACCCTAGTTGCTTTGTGCTGCAGCCCTGTAGTAAGTTATACAAGCTTTCCGTCTCTTTCCTTCTTTTATTTCAAACTAACATACCCACTGGGAATCTTTGTAGATCTCCAACAGGAAGTTGAAGATCTTTGTCGATGTACAACAGCAACTCCACTGAAGTTCTGCTTGTTGGAAGTAACACTTCTTAGGGGAACTCGTGCTCAAACTGAAGCACCCTTCTTCACAAGTAGCATCAGTTTTCCTCTGTGTCTTACATCATATTACAATTCTATCTAGAATTCAAAGGTCTTAAGATAATGACTGGTTTTTATTCCCCTGCCAAATATAGGTTATGGTTTTGGGGTGTCAGTGCTGACATAATAAGGGTAGTTGAGAGGCATCTCTAAGCATCATCATGGTATTAATTGTGTTAAAGGTTTAGGAGATTATCCTTCAAATTTTGTGGTGTATTTATTTATCTGTTCCTGTAATCTGGGGTGGAAATGGGTCAGACTGCTCAGATCTAGCTTGTAAACTGTTACAAGGCTGCAGCTTGCCTGCTGCAGCACTTGTGTAGTGTCCCCCCCTTCCCCTTGAGAATCCAGTTTATTGTTATTACTGAAGTACTTGGTGACTCTATTTACAATAGACATTTCTGAGGCATCCCATGGCTTTCACGAAACTGTGTCTTTCTGAGCCTGAAGGAGTAGTTTCTGTAGTGTACGGGTTTCTGCATCTGCGATCTGCCATCATACTGAGGCTTCTCATAACCTTTACTGCCATTAGTTTTCGTATTTTTGTCTCTAAAACCTCTTCACTCACCACTGTTGTGCTCAGATGGTGGAATGGGCTCTGGGTATTGATTTTTGCATCTTCGTAATGTTACAAAAAAAGCCCCAAACCTTAGGTGAGCTAGCTGGCATCTTCTGATACAAGTAGTCCCGGGGAAAAAAAAAAAACAAACCAAAACCGGCTGTGTCTAAACATCACCTATAATGAGTGTCTCCTCACTGCTTTACCCAGCAGGGCTTTTCTTGTCCGTGTCCACCTGTGTGGTAATCAGAAACAGTGTTCAGGTTTCTCCGTGTCTGTTCGTCTGGGTCTGCCAAAGTTGTCTTGACCCCAAGTACAATCCATGGGATCATTGTGTGGAGCTTTCGCTTCCTCCTCTTGGATGCATCCTACTCGTTTGAATAATCCTCTGGGATACCAGATGCTGGCTAAACTCTTAAGTTTGTCATTGCGGTGATTTGTTTCTTGACGCTACCACACTTAGTAACATCTTGCTGTTCTATACCGCAGAGCTGATGTGATTGTGTATGACAAGATGTGATCAAGATATGCTGCTTTGCCTCTGCTAGTTCACCAGTGTCATCGTTCAGCACCTCAGTTTTCATGCTGGTCAGCTGTCAGGGGTGAAGGGATGCTGTTTGCAGAGCTGCCAGCTCCTTGTATTGACACCATGCCTGGGACAGTGGCCACCAAATTCCTGGGTGGTGCTGCAGAACTGAAACAAAGCCTCATAAATTCCTTATCAAGCACACATCTTTGCAAATACGTTTGTTATTCTTCTATTAGTATATGGATTTCTTCTGCCTTTTCAACTCTTTACTGTTCCATTGCTCATCAAGTCAGCTGCAGAACCTATTTTAAATGCCCCATTTTCAGAGCATTAATTATAAGTAATTGATGTTTGTCTTTGAGATTACTTTCAAACATGGCATAAAAGATACAGCGTTACAGAATGCAGGCTCTTTGAACATGTTTTGAAATAGCTTTGTTCTGTGTTTTGGCTGGGGTTTTCAAAGGAGCCCAAGGGAACTGGGTACAGCAGGTGAGAGTCTAGTTACTTCCAGTGCCTCAGAAAATGACATTTCAGTGTAGCTTGTTGATTTGATGTGTGAAGCCCTGTTAGCATATTTTGTAAAGACTTTTTTCCTTTTCTCTTAGTCTGAGATAGTGCCATTGGAACTCAGCTCCAGACTGGAAGAAATTGTGGAATTCAATGAAATGGAAGCAGAGTCTAGTGAAGCAGAAGATTTTGAGGCCAGGGGAAGTCGCTTCTCAAAGTCAGCCGATGAAAGGCAGCGTATGCTGGTTCAGCGGAAGGAGGACTTGTTGCAGCAAGCTCGAAAGTATGTTTCTTGCTAAAACTCCAGCCTGGCCACTCAGTTATAGTACCCCAGAATGGAGTTCAACAGGATTATGATCACTGAGAGCATGGGATGTAGCAGAAAGTAGTAAGAGGAGTGAATACATCTGCTACAGCAGGCTCAGGGTGCTGATAAACTGCTGACTGTTGCTGATAAACCCAACTCTGAAGCAATGTCACATGTCCCAACATACACACAGCTTCCTTAGTGGTTGATCTAAGCTCTTTGAAATCAGAGGATGATTTCTCCAGCTTGGATGAGCTTCACTCTTGAGTCTGTAGTAAGAGAGAAGGCATTACTTGTGCTGAGTCCTCTAGTAATCTTTAGCTTGTTTCCTGGCATAGGTGTCAACCCTCGATGCCTGTGCTGTTCCAGCCGAAATGACTTTTAGGCACCACTCTCCAAATACGGAGCAAGAGTGTTAAGCACAAAGCAGCAAGGAGTAGCCACTTCCTAAAGCCCACCAAAGGAGCTCATGACCAGCAAGTCAACACCTGACCAACTAGTAATAGGTGTTATAGGTAGAATGAAACTTTCTTTACATGTGTTCCATTCATACTGGTGAACTTTACTAGCATCCAGTTGCTGATTAAAAGGAAGAAGAAAAGCCCTTCAGTCACGTAGAGAAAACTTTTTAGCATTTGTAATCAGTGTTGTCTCTTCCTTTGCATTGCAGGGAGACTCCTGGAAGGGGCTACAAAAGCTACAAAATGTGTCCTTTGTGTTAGCTGGCTACCTCTGCTTGTTGGGTTTTTTTCCCCACACTGAAATACCTTCAGATAAATAATTATTTAGTATTATTTGTTTTGTCATACCCCCAGTTGGGGTATTGACACCTTTTACAGTTTGTCTGTAAATAGGCTTACTCTTGGAATAAGTTTTCCTTGATCTTTGAAAAATGTCATTTAGGGAGGTAAAGTGGTATTGGTTTACTGGTTCCCTTCCTGCACTGAAGAGCTGTGGAACTGTGAACTGCTATATTTTGTCACCAAGTGTAAGAACTCTTTGGGATAGTAACTCTGGCAGCTGCTTCCTTGTATTTCTGCCTTACCTTATGCTTCGCGGCCCTAGTGCACCTTTCTTTCAAAGGCTTCCTTGTTGTCATCAGGGAGTGACTTCTTGTGGTAGTTATAGAATAGTTTGGGTTGGGAGGGATCTTCAAAGCTCATCTAGTCCAACCCTCTGCAATGAGAAGGAACACCTTCAACCAGATCAGGTTTCCCAGAACCACATCCAGTCTGGCCTTAAATGTCTCCAAGGATGGGGCATCCACCACATCTCTGGGCAACCTGCAGTAGTGTTTCATAACCCTCATTGTACTGAATGTCCTCCTCATGTCCAGCCTGAATCTGCCTCTTTCAGTTTAAAACCATCACTCCTCATTCTGTCACAACAGGCTCTACTAACAAATCCCTCCCCATCTTTCCTATAGGCCCCTTATAAGAACTGTAAGGCCACAATCAGGTTTCCCCAGAGCCTTCTCCGGGCTGAACAACCCCAACTCTCTCAGCCTTTCCTCATAGGAGAGGTGCTTCAGCCCTCAGATTGTTTCTTGTGTCTCTCCTCTGGACCCTCTCCAACAGGTCCATCTCTTTCCTGTACTGAGGACTTCAGAGCTGGATGTAGACTCCAGGTGGGAGTCTATTATTATTAGTATATATTAGTACCAGTAGTATAATTATTGTAATTATTAATCTGCAGAGTATAAAGGCAGACTCACCTCCCTTGACCTGCTGGTCACGTTCCTCTGGATGCAGCCCACTGCACTGACCTTTAGAACTGGCTCCTTTCCACAGGCATGAGAGTCTTGCGCAAAAACTAAGAGCTTCTGCCAACTCTGCAAAGTCTACCATGGGCTTTTTTATTTCTGAGTACATGGGGTGTGAAAATATCCAGGTATTTTCCTGCTTTCAGTGTGCCTTGCAGCCCTCCCTTCATGGATGTACCAGCAAAGTATTGTCCAGAGCCAGAATGAGGTGGGCTGGGCTGTGCTCTGTTCCCTTTCTTCTCTGGCAGGCGTTACTTCAACAAGACCTTGGAGGAGGAGCTGACCACAGGGAAGCCCTGTCCCGAAGGAGCCTCAGTGGACGCCGTGACCCTGCGCCGCAGGATGCTGGCTGCCGCTGCTGAGCGGAGGCTTCAGATGCAGCACAACTTGTAGCGCCATCACCCTCCTCCTTGCACCTCGTCAGCAATGTTGAATAAAGAATTACACACACCTCCCAACCTCCCTGCGCTTTCTGTACTGACAGGACATGTCTCTTCAGAGTTCAGCTGGTGGAACCGCCTCTCTGCCGAGTGAAGCATGTGGTATGATGATGTCTGGACAGCCGACTCATTCACCTCTTTTTTGTAGTATTTTCTATGTGACGTTGATCCCCTCCATGAACAAAAGGCAGTTTCTGAACCACAGGTGGGATTTCTGCAGCTGGCATGAGGCATTAAGCTGGCTGCACCGCAGAGACTGGGGAAGGAGTGTTCTGCATTAGCAGCTGTGGACACAGGCTGGGATCAGGAAGAGTTACTCCAAGAGGGAAGAAAGCTTTAGAAACCTGGAGCAACCCCTGTGTTGGGTGATCAGGTGCCTGCTCTGCAGAGAGGGGTGTTAGGTAGTCCACATTGCAGGAAGGTCAGCTTTGAGGCTGGGTTCTGAGCTACAGAACATGGGGAAAACTGAATTCATGAGTGGTGCAGCGGAGCAGTGATTCACCAGCATTAAGTTGACTATTGCAGAGCTCCTCTGCATCTGGCTCTGTCACTGCCCAGGGCTGAGCTGTTACCCTTTGCCCATGGCCAAAACTACCCAGACACTGAGGGGCATGGAGTGAAGAGGAGAGGGTGTGAGGTGAAGTTACAGCCCTGTGGTTCAGTGTTACGATCCACCAAGGGAGGAGAACAACTTGCCTGCTGTGCACCACACGGATGGGACTCTGTGGAGACAGCTCTGGTTTTCGATTTCTGTTTTAACCCCACAGCTCTGTGAGTTTATTCTGAAAGCGTGGAGGGACGGGGGCTGGCTGCAGCCCAGCTGCCAGCCTCTGGTTGTCCTTAAGGACTTTGCCCCAAGATCCATATGGAGCCGCTGATGCTAGCTTTGCAAAGATGAATTTTCAGCTTCTGAAGCATGAGTTCTGGTATCGCCATCCTTTAGATGGAGCCCAGTATTACCTAGAAGTGTTGGTAACTTTTTTACTGTTGGTTTTGTAGAACATCTGCAGGTGAATTCAGTGCAAGGAGTTGCAGCAGTGTGTAGGTGACAGTAATTTATTTCAATAAAAATCTCTGGGAGGCCTTACCTTGTGATGCCGTTAGGTTTTTGGAGATTTTTGGTTTTGCTCAGAGCACTGCTGTTTTGGCTTTATTGTTAATAAAAAACCACCCACAAAACAACCAAAAAACCCCACACAAATAAAATCTTGGTCAGTGTTGGAAACTGTTTGGGAATTTCTGGAGTGTGATGTGTCCTGTTCTTGTGTGTTCAGGTTGTAAGAATGGTGCCTCCCCTTTGCTCCCCATTTGCTTCCCCCTTTCTATGGCATGGAAGGGAGCACAGCTGTCCAAGGCCGGAGCGGGAGCATTTCCCCAAGCCTGGGATTGCAGAGCTGGAATTCAGTCAAGTTGTGAACATGGAAGAGAAACAGCATCTCCAGGAACTGTAAAAGTAAAGTGAACTGTTGGCAGTAGCCTCCCAATACCTAAAGGAGCCAGCGAGAAACCTGGAGAGGGGCGTTGGACAAGGGCCTGTAGGGACAGGACAAGGAGGAATGGCTCTAACCTGACAGGAGAGATTGAGATGAGCTCTTAGGCAGCTCTCCCCTGTGAGGGTGCTGAGGCCCTGGCACAGGTTGCCCAGAGAAGCTGTGGCTGCCCCATCGCTGGCAGTGTTCAAGGCCAGGTTGGACGGGGCTTGGAGCAACCTGATCTAGTGGGAGGTGTCCCTGCCTGTGGCAGGGGGTTGGAACTGGATGAGCTTTAAGGTCCCTTCCAACCCAAACCATTTGAGGATTCTGTGATTCTTTGCAGACATCTCTTCTCCTCTTGTTGGATTCCCGACTTTTTCCTGGCAGCTCTTCCGTTTGCTCCCCCCTGGCCATCACTGAACATATCCTTGTCTGTGGCACTGCACAAAATGACTGACTCAAGGGGTAAGAGGCTGTTCTGTGCAGAGCAGCCCAGTGGTGGCCTCCTGGCTGGCTCTACTTCCCTGGAAGGGGAGGTGTCATGGTTTAAACCCAGTCAGGCAACTTGTTCACTCAGTCCCCCCTTCTTTCTTTCTCCCTAATCCTGGAGGGATGGAGAGGAGAATCAAAAGAATGCAACTCCCACGGGTTGAGATAAGACCAGTTTAGTAACTAAGGTATAACACACATCACTACCACTATCACCAATAATGATGGTAAAGGAAATAACAAGGGAAGAGAATACAACACCTCACCACCAGCCGCCCGACAACTTGCCCCCCCCCCCCCCAGCCCGACCAAGCACTGACCCATACCTCCTCCAACCCCACAGTCTCCCAGCCCTTCCAGCTCACTCCCAGTTACCTCCAGGGCATGACGTGCTGTGGTATGGAATACCTCTTTGGTCAGTTTGGGTCAGGTGTCCTGTCTCTGCTTCCTCCCGGCTTCCCCTCCCCCCTGGCAGAGCATGAGGCTCACAAAGTCCTTGGCCAAACCAAAACATCCTTGTTATCAGCTCTGTTCCCAGGCCGAAAGTCAAAACACTGCACTGCACCAGCTACCAAGAAGGAGAAACATGACTGCTACTGCTGAACCCAGGACAGGAGGTTATCCAAAGAAGGGCCTGACTGACTTTCCTGCCAACATGAGCTGCCTCTGGATTGCTGTGAACAGCAGGAACCTTGGAGAAACCCAGCTGGGCAGGAGGTGCTGCTGTGCAATGGAGCATCTTTTCCAGCCAGCCTCCCCTTCTGTGGGCAGGGGGTGACGTTTGGGAAGGAGACCCGGCTTAAAGTTGGGCTGGGGGCTTCTGGCTGCTGGGTAACCTTCCCTATGGATCTTCACCATGGGGCTGGGAAGTACTGGAGGGGATGGCGAATCCCAGGCTGGGCATGGGGCAGCTCATCTTGAGTCATGGGCCTGATGTGTGTGCAAGAGCTGCGGGGCCCACGATGGAGGGGAATGCAGAAAGAAACCCAGCCCAAACTGTAAGGAAACCCCAGATTTTGGGGGTAAAATCCCCCAAACCATCCCGAGATTGCTCCTGCAGCAGGGACTGAAAGTCTCAGCTTTCTTGGACAGCCTTCCTCTATATCCTATGGCAAAAACCTCATGTGCTGGGGGTGGGGGGGTTCTGATGTTGCCACAAACCAGAGGCCTTGCCCTGGTGGCTACCTCTGCACTCCCAAAGGAATCAAAGTATTTTCTTGCTCCTGGTGCTGCTCTGAAGCAACCTGAGCCACTTGTAAGAGCTTCGAGGCTTCCCCTTCCACCCAGCTCAGCCCAGCCCCTTCTGCCTGCACTACCAGGCACGAACACCCAAAACTGCAAGGTTCAGTCCTTTTTTTTTCCTCTTTCCTTGGGAAGGGGGAGAAAACAAGGAGGTGGAGGCGCAGGGGGAGAGCCCAGGGTACAGACAAACATTCTCTTTATTGAGCTACACATGAAGTTTTCCATTAGTCAGAGAAAGAGATTGGCAGTGTGTAATATATCACAGAAACCTCACTGATTGGTAATAGAAAGGCTTAGAAAGACCTGGTGCTTTATATATATATATATATATATATATATAATATTATTTTATTTTTAGTTTCCTGTTTATGGATCTGTTCTCTTTGGAAGAGCTGAGCCTGCTCTTCTTCACCACAGGTAACTCGTAAAAGTGGAGCCGTGAAGACATCTGGTTACTAAACAAAGTAGAAATGATGAAGGGTTGGTCATGAAAACGGTGGCTTCAATGTAAACACTACATTCGTTTTTTCTATATTTTTTTTTAACGATTTTTTGTGGTTTTGTGTGTGTTTTTCAAAATTTTAAAATAATTTTCATCCTTGCTTTTTTTTTAAGTTTGTTTTTTTAAGTTTTTTCTTTTTTTTTCTCTTTTTTTCTTTTTCTGCAGCACGAACATCCCCACATGAGAGAGAAAAAACACCATCCACTAACAGGGAGAGAGGACAGGGTGACGGGGCAGGGGGAGGAAGGCAGCACAAAAGAGCATCCACTGGGAAGTTAAAATTAATAAAAATCAACAAAAAAATCTGTATATATGCCCTAAATGAAAAAAAAAAACCCGAACCAAATAAAACCTGAAATGAACTCAACGTCTGTGTGACCCCGATGCTCTGCTGGGGCCGAGATGTGCTTTGGGTACCAACCGGCAGAGCCAGCGGGGAGGTGTTAAACCATGAGGGAGGGAAAACGGGAGGAAGCCCCCGCAGGCCCCTGGCTGGCACTGGCTTTGCCCTGCAGTGGGGTGGGGAGTCGGAAACATCTGCCTTAAAACCCCGAACCCCAGGGAGGGAGCACCTGGAGGATGCTCTCCCTGCAGCCTCCCTCCTGAAGCAGCCAGGATGGGAGGAGCAGGAACAGGCCTCGTTGCTGTTGGTGTTTCCCTTCAACACTTGGCCAGGGGCAGGTTTTAGGATTTCCCCCTCTGTTTCAAAGACAAAAATGAATGGTTTGGGTTCTGGAGGCTGGCGGTGCCGGTGGGGCTTGGGGCAGGCGGGAGCAGCCCTGCACTGGGAAGAGGCGTAATTAATCATAATAATGAAATAAAAAAGCCAACCCACAAGAAGTAATTATAATAGTAATAATAGCAATAAAAAAATAAACCTGCACGGTCAAATGGGGGCTGGGAGGAGAAGCCCCCCTTGCACACAAGCCTGGCGCAACCCTCTCTGTCCCACAGCTCTGGGAATGGGGCCAGGCAGACTGCCCCAGCCCCAGGGCTGCCCCAGGACGCAGCCAGGGGCACAGGGCTCTCAGACAAATGAAGGAGGTGGGTGTGGGTTTGATATCTCTATATACGTATATATATAATTTTTCCTTATGCCTTTTTATTTACCAACTTGCATGATCATGGTTTGTTTTTCTCTCATTCAATTTTTTTTTCGCTTTGTTTCACTTGTTTTTCCTGCATGTGCGTGTGTCTGTGTGTGTCTGTGTGTGGTTGCATTGGGTTTTTTGTTATTATCATTATTATTATTAATCTTTATTTTCATGTTTCTTTCCTCTCCTGGCACTGGGGCTGCCGCCACCCCACAAGTTGCTTTGCGCTGGGGGGGCGTCAGTACAAGCCGCAGCCCCGCAGGTTGTTGGCAATGATGATGTCGGTGACGGCGTCAAATACCACCTGGATGTTGTTCGTGTCTGTGGCGCACGTCATGTGGCAGTAAATCTCCTTGTTGGGGGAGCGGTTTTTGCTTTCGAACTGTGCTTGGATGTAGGCGGCCGCGTCCTCATAGGTGTTGGGACCTGTGGGCAGAGGGGGGGGACAGAGCAGGGGGGTCAGGGCCGGGATTGCCACCCTCTGGCCATGCACCCTGCCCCTCGCTGCTTGCAAAGTGCTTTATTTCCAACAAAACCAGGCAACCCCTCTTTATGGTCATTTCCTTCCCCCCCCCCCCCCAGCATGGCCCATTTACCCCTTTTCCTGCCCCATCTCTCTCTTCACCCCTCCCCAGCTACATTTTTCCACCCCATCCGGCCCCATTTTCCCCCAAATGACAGAGCAACTGGGCTCCACTGGGACTCCTGCCTCCCCAGCTGTGGCTACTTTGCCCTCTCTGCCTGCTCCCTTTTAAGGCCCTGGGGAAAGGCAGCAGCTCCCAGCAGTGCCTGGCTGGGCCATTCCACAAGGATGCTCCTCTGGCATTGCTGCTGCCCTGACATCACTGGTAAGTCCCCACCACGCATCCCAGTGGAGTGTGGGGAGTGTGTCAGGTTGGTGACCACTCCAGTACCAACCATGGGTGGTGGCTGGGCACCCACAGTGGGGCTGAGCCCCTCTGGGGGCTATGGGCCTCACCCCCATATTGGAATGGGTGATGGGGGTTGGTGTGGCAGGAGCTGCTGGGAGATGTGCTGTTGCCTGTTTCTGTAGGGCTGAAACAGGGCAGATGCTGGAGCTGGAAAATGGGCATTACTGTGTTAAGCTGCTTAAGGCAGCGCCCAGCTCCTCACAGGAAGCTGCAAAGCCTGAATGACATCCCTGGAATAGCCTTTGGAAGAGCTGCTCTTATATGGGGATTTGTTTTACTTTTCCAGTTCACCACTTCCCCTCCTTCCCAAAGGACAGGGGGAGGTGGCTTGGTGCCACCGGGGTAGCCAGGCTGTGCCGTACAGCTTCATGTGGGATAGTTTGGGATGTTCTGCTGGGTGGCTGGGTAAAAAGCGCTGCAGCTTCCATGATGGAGAAAGTGCGGAACCTCCAGTGGAAACACTAGTGCACTTCTGCTGTAGGGCAATGGGGGCTGCCCTGCTGTGGACCCCCTGTCCCCAAGGTATTGTGTCCAGGCAGAGGGTGTGCTCTGAGTGAAAGTAGTTCAGAGACATCCTGGTATCTGCAGGGGGTGCTGGAGCCTCTGAATCCGAGCTGATTGTTCCTTCTTGCAGAATTCAGAAGCGAGATCTGTTCTTACCCCATTTTCTTGGGTTTTCTTCTTTTCCCCAAGACAAGACAGTTTCGCCCAAAACCATGTGATTCTGTTGTAGTTTCAGACCTGCTGTAAAGAGGCCCTTTCCTCCCCCAGCTGTGCCCTGCACAAAGGCACTCCTAGGAGGACGTGGCTTGGGGGACCATTTGCCTTGGCTCCTCTAGCAGGAACTTCTCAGGAACCATCAAATACCATGGCTCGAGTGGCAGGCAGTCAGCTCCTGTCAAGGCTTCATCTTTCCATAGCTCCCTGTGGCCAGGCTCCTTAAAGCTCACCTCTTGACTGTGCACCTATGCCACAAGAACTGACTTCATGCAGAACACAACCCCACCTCATTTGTGGTGTCTCTGAGCCCCACTGCAGCTCTTGAAGGAGGACAGTGCTTTTGCCACCCTAATGGTGCCCTGTCCCCTCTGCCCCCTGTGGGTTGAGTTGCAGCCCTCATCCCCAGTGGCGTGGTGGTGGGGGCATGCTGGGCTGCGCCAGCCCCAGTACGTACCTGTGTATTCAGGGAAGCAGATGGTCAGAGGTGATTTCTTGATCTTCTCAGCAAATAGGTCTTTCTTGTTGAGGAAGAGAATGATGGAGGTGTCAATGAAGAATTTGTTGTTACAGATGGAGTCGAAGAGCATGAGAGATTCGTGCATGCGGTTCTGCAATGGGGAGCATGGAGGGAGGAGAGGGGAGACAGAAAGGCAAAGATAAAGAGTGAGTTAGAGGAGAGGAGAACATCTTTCTGAATTGAAAGGGTTAGAAAGCAAAAAAGAATCTCTGAAATAAGACAGTGGTAATTGTGAGATAGTTACAAAGGTGGCGGAAATGAAGCACTGCCCTTCTGGGCTGAAGGACAAGGCACTGTGGAGGCTGGGGCAGATCCCTGTGGGGCTGCTCCAGCAGCACTGACACCTGAAGCTTCAAGGAAGAGCAGAAAAAGTCATTAGCTCGTCACAGGCCTTACCTGAGAAGTGTGAAAGAGGCCTGTGTCTCTGCATGGGCTGGGCACCCCTGAAGCATTGCTTTCAGAGCCTAAAGCAAGGATGGACAGCCAGTAAATGGGGCAGCCAGATGGCGGGAGTTCTGGCTACCTGGGGTGATCCTATGGACCTGCCTGGAAGAGAACTTGTGCCAGGCGGTGCCATGTGGTCAGACTGGTGCTGAGGCGTTGCCCTTGGCACGGAAGGGTTTTAGTAGGAGCACAAATAGAGGGAAATATCTAAAACCTGTCATTTTAGAATTGCCCTTTCACATCTGGACAAAAGCCATTTAAAGCCATTTCCACTCTTGCTACAGAACTTGTTACCAGAGAGGGGTGGAGAATAGACAGGAGTGGAAGGAGAGGTTGTTCTGTGTTGAATCAGCTGTTGCAGAGCCCCATCAACTACTTTTATGCTTCACTCAAGCTGCTGCAGGGGTTCTCTGCAGGCACATGCACCCACTGCTGTGTGGAGGCGCTGCTGGACATGACAGGTACAGCTCTCCAGGGTCTCAAATTTTCTCCATCATTAACTTAGAACAAACAGGAAAGCCATTCCCTTGTGCTCCAGGGAGAACGTCAGGAGCCATTTCAGGCAGTCTGTGTGCTGCTCCTGTTGCATGTACCCACCTGGCTCACTATTTGAATGAGCAAAGCTTCTGGTGCAGAACCAGGACTTAGTGCAGTCTGAAGACGCTGGACCCACTGTGCCCCTCTCCCCAGCCCCCTCCTGGGGTCCTGGCTCAGTGGCCAGCTGCTCACATGGGGGTTTATCAGGAAAACTCTTGCATGGAGCAGAGGGTAAGGAGGGTGCTCAGCAGCCAGTGGGAAACCCACCTGCAGCAAATGCCCCCCAGAGAGAGCCACTTTTTAGAGGTGCACCAAGGATGGCGGTGGTGAGGCTTTGGATTTGCTGAAGATTCGGGAGAACACACGCGTTTCCTAATGAAAAGATGACCCAATTACACATCTAGGAGTTTTCCATAAATGTTTTATTTGTGAGTCATTCTATTAGCTACACTTCAACTGTAGCTTTCGCATGCAAAATTTAGCAGATGTCTGATTTCATCTTGAAAGGCTTTGAGATTACACCCGTGGTTCCTTGACAAAGAGCAGCAAGGGATGGCATCCCTCACTGCACTTTCAAAAGCTTCAGGACTTTGTTTTATTCTTATCTTTTAAAAACAAAGAAACAAAAATCCTTGTTCATGGAGAAAACAAACTGCCACAGAACAACATGGGTCGTCTTGACCTGTGGCTATTCCAAAAATGCTGGGTTTGAGACTTTCATGGGAAGGATCCTGGGGTTTGGTTTTTTTACCTTGTTCATCCCAAGTTGTCCCATATATGTATTAGATTTAAATAAGGAACTGATGGTGTTGGAGGAGCCGCTGAAATAAAGCATGTACCCAGTGCAGGGGAAAAAAAAAACCCTGATGACCTAACAGAAGTTTCCAGTGTAGAAGGTTGAGGCAGGCTAGCATCCGGGAGGCAATCTATAACATAACCCTATATGAATTAGCAAAGAGCAATCCTTTTCCTCTTGGCCATCAGTTTTTCTCAGGGCTGGCCTTTTAATTCAGATCTGCAGGATGGGATGTGTGGGAATATGTGTTAGAGGATGTGTCCAGCTGAAGTTACATCACAGGAAATCAGCGAAGCCAACGGGAATCATGGTTAATTTTTCTTTGCTGAGGTTTATGGGAATTTTTCTCTCAGTTTCTTCCAGTTCTTTGCTTCTATTTCATGACCCAAATAATGGAAAATCGTGGGTGGGGCAAGGGACTGCAGGAGGGGAAGGGTAACTTCAAGAAGCCAAGGAACAAAGATGTACAACGGTGAAGTTGTTCTACTTCAAACACAGGGGAAAGAAAATTCCACCAAATACTTAAATAAAATTTAATAGCTTTTGGTCATACAATTTTCAAATTCTTGATTTCCAGGTGTATGAGGCTGTGGCAGACAACTGATGTGTGTGTATGCGCATGGAGCAGACGAAGGGTAAACAACTGGCTCGAGAAGCTGGACACACTCAAGGGACACACAATAAAGCCACTCTCACACTAGAAAAGAGCTGGCACTTTATTAAGGTTTTGTAACTAATAAATACATTACGGACAGCCAATAAATTATTACAGTAACTAATGCTCTATTAAACCCATGGACAGTCACTCTTCATACAAAATTACATTAATAGTTTGGGCCATCAAACATGCAGGAGAAACGGTTCAGCGGGAAGCCAGCAAAAGGAAAATGGTGGCAGCCTCCGGCGATCCTTTGGGAAGAAATGTGGTGGGGAGCAGGGAGCCCAGAGGCAGGGTGATAGTCACTTGTCGAGCTGAAAGGGGGGAAAAGGGAGGTGGGGAAGTAGGGCTGAGGATGTTGATTTAGGGACTGGATTATTTAATGTGGCAATGGTTGGTCTTTAAGCAATCCTATTTGAGTGCCACAGGGTTGCTTCTGCACTGGCAAAGCTGGTGAGACTCGGGCAATGCTGAAAATTGTGTTGTTACTCACTATGATCCCCTCTCCCCACCTGGAACAGGGGGGTTAGTCCTGGAGTCACTTGCCTGCACCACAGGACAGTCAGGATTTGCCCAGTGAGAATCGGGCTGTCCTCTCTGGGAGATGGTTTTACCCTATCTCCAGTCCAGCTCCTTCCCCTCTCCCTCTACTTGCACGGTGCTATCTGGGAGGCTTTGGTCCTCCTCCTCTTATTAACACGTCAATGCTTAAGGCTCACATTTGCTCATGTTTGCCAGCCAGCTTTTGCAGCACAAATAAAGATCTCACAGGCCCTTGATTTGGATGTGAGTGGTCCTGTGAGAAAACCCTTTCCATAGTCACATTCTCAGTGTAACGTCTGATATAGGTCACATACCTGTATCTGCCAGCATCAGTTACCTGTGTCATTGCAGGAGCTCAGAAATTATAACGGACACTCAAGTCTTGGGGTGCCTGAGGACAGTGTTTCTGTCTGGTCTCTCCTCCAGGGTGGTGGAGGCAAGATTGTGGTCTGCTCTTTTGTGCCACCCAGACCACATTTCTGCTTTCTTGTGTGTGTGCTGGGAATACAAGTGTGTGAGGGGTGTGGGTGGTTCAGGATGATGCTTAGTAGCACCACCTTCATTGACCTTGGTGCCTCTGGCATCAGATTGTAATGAGTGTTTTAGTCTCCTTGGAAATGGTGGTGGAGTTTTTGGTTGTAAGCCTGAAGACAAACCTGGCCCATGACAAAGACACAAATACACTAGTACTAAGCTTCTCTAATTGACTTGACAAACGGTCAACCTTGTTCCCAGGAACTCAGCAACTCTCCCTGGCTCCAGATTTTTCGGCCCCAAATTCCTCAGACCCACTGCACAGGCTGACAGTGCAGGGCTGGTCCATTTTACAGCATCAACTGCAAAATGCCCTGTAGGTGATGTCTGCCGCCCACAGCTGAACCCTGCTCCCTGTCAAGCAGCGAATGGGCAGAAGGGGATGTTCTGGCGAAAGGGCATCTGTGTTCCATCCTAACCTCCTGGGATTGCATTCCTGGCCCAAGAACAAAGCCTGTTCCCTTGCAGGCGAGCACTGGGCCCATGCCACAGTAGATTAAAATCACCAGATACATTTCAATGTACATTACATATAGACTGCTGTCATTAATACTTTTAGTGCCCTGTAAAACAAAATCACACCTACTGAGGAGGCACACCAGCCTCCTCCCGAGGCTGCTCTCCCCTCCATGGAGGCAATGGCCAACCAGGAAAGCTGAAGGCAGGGAGCTATTTTGATACAAAACTCCTGAGGGAGATTTAACTGACAGTGTTTCCAGGGAGGCGGCGGTGGGAAGCCAATGGGCCCATGGGAGGGCAGGGGCAGCAGGGACAGCACGGTGTGAGCAGACGAAGAGGCAGATGGCCTGGCCGAGTGTTCCTGCTGCCCTGCCGCTCCGTCGGGCTCCTTGGCCCTGGTTGAGAACCAGGCTGTGAGCTCTGTTTGCTGAGCAACACCTGCTCTTTGAAGTGTGCGGCTTTATTTTAACATGTGTATTTTATTGCTAGCTCTCCAGACAAGCCCAGCTTCTGCATCCTCCCAAGGAGCAGTGCTCTATAGCTCAACCTTGCAGCCTCACCTATGGGCTTGTTTCCAGGCTTTCCTTCTACAGGTTTCTCTATTATTTGAACTGAACAGTTGTTCAAATAAACAAATAGTTGTGCATATCTTTTTTATGCATTAAAAAGTCATTAAAAAATGAGTCATTAAAAACCTTCTGCATTCCAAAAAGGGCATCTTTTGCAATTTCCTACATTAGCTTTGAAGGGCAGCAGGGTGTATATACAGCTGTTTCAACTCTGTGCTTTTAAAATACATCCTCCATGCCCTCGTATGATTTCTGATGCAGTTGTGCCAGTTGCAACATCCCTGCTATGCGGGGACTGCAAATGAAATACAACTCAGGGCCTCTGAGGGTCTGAATTCAGAGAATCCTGACTGCAAAACATAAAGGGCCATTAAGAAAAGGGTTTTTGAAAGCAGGCAATGTATTTCAAGGTCTTCTCTCTAGGCAACTGCTGCAAGGATTGCTGGTACTTAGGAAAAGCACAGGGCAAAAGATTGCCTGCAGAAGGCACATCTGTCAGAGAAGGCTTAGGTGCATGCAGAAAGCCAGCAGTGAGTAATGCTTTGGCAGGCGTTCTGAAGACAAAAATCTATACACGGCCATCAAGTGGGAGAAATAGTAGTGTTTAACACTGGAAGCATTTCATCTTCCAAATGTTGCTTCCAGCCTTTGTCAGTGAATCCTCATGACACTTGTGTGAGGGAGGGAATGTCATCAGCAGCAGCTGCTGAAATGAAGCTTTAGGCATACAATATGCCAAAGAAAATGACAGAAAAGACTTTGTGTGACAACATGTTCTCCTCTTTTCCTCCCTTTTCTCAGGAGGCGGTTGGACCTCTCAGTCAGCACGGCCAAGCATGGATTACCTGAATCCGGCGTGGAGCACGGCACAGGCACTCTGAGCCATCACTGGTGACTTGGTAGGATCTGGCAGAGTTTGGGGTTGAGTTAATTTCAATTTTCTTTACCAAAATATTCCTGTGTACTCTGTGCTGGGAAGTCCTGAAGCCTTGGCTTGGTGCTGCCTGCACTGGGAACAGCTTCTGTTACTTACTCACTTGGATAAAATGTCACCCACAGTAAGGAATGGGAACAGGAAATCTCCAGAATTCCAGTGCTAATGATCAAACTCTTCTGACAGAGCTTAACATAAGACTTGCCTCACCGCCAGCACAAGCACTGCACTCTGGACCTAGCAGTTGCATACACTTTATGTACCTGTTCTGGGTTCAGCTGTGACAGTTATTTTTCTCTCTCCTACTGGCTGGTTCAGTGCTGTGTTTTGGCTTTAGTCTGAAAACAATGCTGGTAACACACCAATGGTTTAGTTGTTAAGTAGTGCTTATTGATTGAGCATCACTTGTGTTTTTGGCACCCAATGTGAGACTCACCCCAGTCAGGGGGGGAACTTCCAAAAAGGACTGTCGTGGTTTAAGCCCAGCACGTAACTCAGCACCACGCAGCCGCTCACTCAGTCCCTGTTTTCTCCCACTCCCAGAGGGCTGTGGAATCAAGAGAATGTAAATCCCATGGGCTGAGTTAAGAACAGACCAATACCAAAAGTATAATACAAAACCACTAGCACTAAATAATAATGCTTAGGGAAATAACAGGTGAAGAGAATATAAGGCTAAAAGGGGAAAGGGAAAAAACCAATAAACACAAGTGATGCACAATGCAATTGCTCACCATCCAGTGACCGATACCCAGCCTGACCCAAGCAGCGATTGGTCCCTTCCAGGTAACTCCTGCCTAGTTTCTATACTGGGCATGATGTGCTGTGGTATGGAATAGCCCTTTGGCTAGTTTGGATCAGGTGTCCTGTCTCTGCTTCCTCGTGGTTTCTTGTGCCCCTCCTCACTGGCAGAGCATGAGATTGAAAAGTCCTTGATCACAGTCCTTGATCAACAACTAAAACATCAGTGTGTTATCAGCATTGCTCTCAGACTAAAGCCAAAACACAGCACTGCACCAGCTACTAGGAAGGACAGCCAAACCCAGGACAGTACCAAATGTAACTAACACCCAGCTTTTCGGCCCTCATTTTGACACCCAGAGCACATTGGGATGCTAGGTTTGACTGGTGGGACCCGGCCACCCACATGGGACAAGCTTCAGGAGCATCCCCACCCCTCTGCAGCTAGCTCCCTGCCTCTCCTGTGGCAGAGGCACCATCTTAGTGCTTTTAGCTAGCCCCTTCCAAGGAACCAGGCAACTGGGCAGGTGTTCCCACTGGGAATCCTTTCTTTGGAAAACCTTCCCACTGACTCTGAAAATCCTGAGCTAAACCAAATACAACGACACACGCAGGCCTTGTGATCAGTCTTCCTTTAGTTTATGGTGGTACAGCAGTGCACTGGCACTAAATGGAGCTGGGAGAGCGGATGGGACCTGGGAAAACAAGACGTGCAGGTAGAATGTGGCGTGAGGAGCAGAGGTACTCCTGGCTTTGCTGGCTGAACAGTTCTGTGGCGGGGCTAATGCCACTGGAGGTATTTTAAGGCTCAGATGGTGAAGAGAAAGGCTGTACTCTGTGCTGGGCAGGGAGACAGAGACCTGGTGTTATTGCCGTTAGTGTCCAGCAGAGCAGCAGCAGGCCCTCACTGTATAACACTAAAGACAGTTTCATCACTTAATGCCATTCAGGGGATTACTGACACAGCTGCCAATCATACTGGCTGTGAGCTGGTTACAGGGTGAAAGCCACCTTGTCTTCCTGTGCAGGCCACCCCTGAGTCCCAGTGTGTTCCTGCTCACCTCCCTCACTGGGGTTTTGTCAAGATATCCCACAAGCAGTGTCCTGGCAGAGTCCAGTCTGACAGGGACTCTGGCTCCCTTCGCTTTCTGCTCTCCTGCTGACGCAACCTGCCCCATCTCCCTTCTGCAACTTCTCTTCAAAACTGTCCCACACCCCAATTTCTCATGCTGGTCCTCTCCATCTGGTGCCACCATACCTGCTCCTTTCCCTGCCTCCTGCACACTGACCCTCACCTGGCCCCTTGCCTTTGGGCTGTGCTGCTTTGGGCTGCTCTCACACCATCTCTCGTAGATGGGCACAGCAAGAAAAGAGATATTGTCCCTCTCAGGCACTGGAGAAAACTCAGGCCTCCTGAGACCTGAAGGATACCTCTAGCTCGGGCTCTGAAGAGAGGACAGATGAACTTGTGGCTGGCCTGGAAAGGCACACGTTTTCCAGGATCATGTAGGGTAAGAGACACAGAAAAGAGGCAGGGATCAGCACTGTCTGTCTGTCCCCATGTTAGGCCCTGAGTAGGACCTTGGAGGTGGCTGTCCCACCCAGACACCAAACAAGCTTTCATGGTTGATATCTAAGGGTCCCTCCATGTTCCTGGAGGTGACAACCCCACCTCTCACACTCCCCTCTGCCTTCACACCAACAGTACCAAAGCTCTTGGTGATGGCAGGCAGATGGCCACACATAACCTAGCCCAGACACGTTTGTCCTCCTTGTATCCCCACATTTGGCTGTGTTGGGCACTACCCCAGCCCTTTCTTCTTCTCTCCCCTCTCTTCCTTGCACTTTTTCTTCCTATTCCATCACTTGGCTCAAATCAGCTCCTTGAGTCCTCCCTTGCCACTACATGGCCAGTATAAACCATCCCTCTCACTTTAGATACTGGTGAAGGGACGCCCTGACTGGAGACACCGAATCTGGAGCTGTCTCTCCTGGATGCCCAGGCAGGAGATGACACAGGCAAGCTACCTGCTTCTGTTCAGCCAGGGAGGCTCAGAGTGCAAGGTCAGGCTTCTCAAGGGTATTTAGATGCGATAAAGAGCTGTAAGGGTCCTGCACACCTTGCTGTCACCCAAGTATGGTGAGGTTTCCCAAAGCACCCCTCTGCATTTCAGCTACTTGAAGGTCAAACTCTGCCTACAAAAAGCCAGGGGTAAATATTTTTGGTGAACCCTAGCATTTCAGGGCTGAAGTTTGGAAAGAGATGCTACGTGTCTGCAAGAGCACTGGTTGTGCTGGAATCACTTAGGCTGGGAGGTGCTTTGGAAAAGGTCCCGGGTCTCCAGCTGGCATCCCTGTGCATGGGGTCCCCATCAGGATGCCATCTATAGAGCATCCTTGCTACCTATGCTCCAGGGGTCCAAGACCAGCTGCCACCGCCCAGCAGCTCTGTGGCATCCACCAGAGTTCCTCAGAAATGGGTTACTGAAACCACTAGACGTATTTTAACATTAATTTAGAAAAACTTGAGGTAAAACTGTTACCAGCAATGAATGCTTTTAGACATAGCTTAGTAGGTTTTGTTACTGTGTCCTTCTTACTCAGACACCAGCAGAACTCGATATAGCTGTTTCACTTGTTCAAATAGCTGTCTGGAAAAAAGGAGAATATACAAATCCAAGCTGTGGTGGCTGCATTCAACACCAACCCCTCTGGCTTTTGGATAGGAACTGGAGCCATAAGGTACCCTCAAAATGATCATATTGTGTCTAGCTCTTCCCAAAGAAACAGTGTTAAAAAAAAAGTATATAAATAATCAGAATCAAAAATATCCCCTAATTTCAAGGAAAAAAGTTTCGGTTCCAAACTAGACTGTTGCTGACCAGTATTTTAAGGCTTTGATTTTTTTTTTTTTTAACTGAAGTATTTTTGGCATTTGGCAGTTGAAATGCACATTGTGGGCAATGCGTTAGCTCCCTCTACAGCACTGTGAATTGAGACGGAGGAGTAGAGCGAGGCAGCAAGGGAGTGAACAAAAATAAACCAAACCAAAGTAAATTGGGGCTGGGGAAAGTAGAACTTGCTGCAAAGTTTTCTGGGACAGAAGGAGTGATTTATGGATTTCTTCCTCATCATCCTCTGAGGAGAAAAAAGAAGAAAGAGAGAGGACCTGTCCGCAGGACCGGAGGATGCTCCTGGCGGGTGCGAGGGGAGAAGGGAAGGAGGAGGGTGCTTTAGTAGAGTCCGCAGCCCCGCAGGTTGTTGGCAATGATGACATCCGTGACGGCGTCGAAGACGAACTGGATGTTGTTGGTGTCAGTGGCGCAGGTGATGTGCGTGTAGATCTCCTTGTTGGTGGATTTGTTCTTGCTCTCGTACTGAGCCTGGATGTAAGCCACTGCCTCTGTGAATAAGTTTGGGCCTATAAGAGAGCCAAGGAAAAAGAGCTGGTTAAAGCAATCCCATAACCCTAAATCTGTAGGGTGCCTGCAAGCACCCTATCATAGGGATATGGGAGACTCATACGGGGCTGCTGCAACCCAGCCACGCCAGCTCCATCTCAGGGATCTGGCCAGGATTGCTGCAAGGGAGGAGATGCTCTCTGACTGCCAACTCAGCTATATTTTTATTCTGGGTTGCTGTTTCTAGTCTACAGAGATGAAATGGATGAGGGAACTGAGTGTTACACAGGCTGTGATGGGGAATCCAGCAGAAATTCCACATCATGATGACAAAAAAGAGAAGAAATCTGCCAGGAATGCAGCAAGTGCTTAACCTGGTGAAAAGGCTTAACTTTTGTTTCATTTTCAGACTTTGTTATTATATTTTCAGCTTTTGATGGAAAGAAGAACTAAAATGTCCATGAATTGAGGTCAGTGTTGGTAACTGTGCCCTCCTTTCCCTGAAGCACTGTTGGTAACTGTGCCTTCCTTTCCCTGGAGCAGTAAGAGAAAAGGACATGAAAAAATCCAGCCTCTGTTACAGGGTGAGAGGAGTTTTCTCAAAGAAAACGATACACAGTGACAAATCATATAAAATGTGCCTCTTTATGAGGAATTAGGATGGCAGTATGCTCTGCTGGAGCTGTGCCTAAAATCACACTGTGAGCAACTTCTTGTTGTGATGTATAGCAATGTCTATGCCAAACCTTATTAACCATCAGGTTGTGTTAAAAGAGCTGAAGAGCAGTCATGCAAAAGAGCAGATCCTTTCTCATCTGTCCAGCCTTGACACTTGTCACGCACAGAGCTCCGCTCCGGTACCTGATTTGGTCTGATAAACTCACTTTCTCGGTCTGGCCTGGAGTGCAGCCCTGGAAGGCTCCGGTGCTAACGCTCATGGATCCCTTGCCCTCTGTGATGCTTTACTGATGGAAAATGTGCTTATCTGCTAGAAAGAAGCTTACTTGGGCGCGAGATTTGCTGTAGTTGAAGGCAGCAAGTGGAAAACAACTTGCATGTAAATGTACATGCACCGCTACTTGAAGACACAAGCTTACGAAGACCATGAGACTTGGAAATAGGCCTGAAGAGAAGCAAAATGTTTCCTAGGAGGAGGCTCTTACATGAAGACCTGTGTAAAGATTTTGGGAACAGTTCCACATGCTGCCACAATCAAGAGGGTATTTGATCAAAGGGAAGTCGCTTGTTTAAAGGTGTAAGGATTTAGGTGCTGGATTCCTTCTTGGAAAGCTGGGAATCACTAATGCCAGGTTGGTTTAAAACACGCCCTGGATTCTGCTGCTGCTTCTGTAACTGTTGTGGATTAATGCATGTTAAATGCATGAGTGAATTAAGGGGATGGAAACAGTTAGTGCTCTGTCTAGCATACAGCAAGAAAATTTGTGGATACAGTCTTCTAACAGCTCTGTTAGCAGAACTAATGGACATCAGAAACCTCATTTTATTAAAAGCATTTTGTGGAACCTACTTGTGATGTAGAAGGTCCACTCATTTTATTTATAGGCTTTCATCAAATAATTCCTTTTAACTCCAGGGTAACTTTCTAATAATGCTGCTTTTTCACAAGGCCACAAGGGTTTCACCCTTGAGCTGTGGTCAGCAAAGCAGGAATGAGTAAGCTTAAGTGTGTGCTTGGGCCTAAAGTCTGGGCTAAAGTCCCTGCATTGCTGAATGCCTGGGGGGAAGACATTCTTCACCTCTGGTTCAGATACCTGTTGGATTATTTGGAAGGACTTTCAGCCTTCAGACTTCCAGACCTCTCCGGAGAGAGACAAGTGGTCTGTGGAGAGTCCCTGGCATTGTGATAAATCCCAGCTTCCAAAGCAGCACCTAGAAGGAATTCAGAGCATCTTTGGGATACTCTGAGATTTGGGAGGACCGGTTTGGTTCACCTGCAGCTGAAGTGCTCCAGAAACACACTATATTTGTTTTCCTTTGTGTAGTCAGCCAAAAGCTTAACTACATGTGTATGAGTGTTTGTCTTCCCCACCAAACTCCTCCCTTGGGCTGGGATAGCTTGGGAAGGAAAAGTTACATCTAAATCAACATTTCTTCTTGTTCTAGTCTCTCTGCCATCAGAGATATATGTAAGAACATTATTTCAGGGCGGGGTTACTGAGAGACTTCAGTGAAGATCGACAAAACCAGGTTAACAAAATGCGATCAGGAAGGAGTGAAAGGTGCAGGTTTGCTTCATGGAGAAATGGAAAAAAGGAAGATGGCATGATAATAATCTTCTGGTATACAGAAACACTGCTAGAAAGAAAATGGTGATGAGCTGCTCTACAAGTCATCCAAAAGATGGCAAGCAGCAACCTAATTTGCAACTAGAAAAATTTGAGTTTGGCTTTATTGTGACCTTTCCACTGTAAAGATTGTGGAATTTCCATTATTAGATTTTTTTTTTAGACAAACATATCATGACTATGTTTGCTCTGTCTAGACCAAGCAGGTGAGTAGATGGCTGAAATGTGGTAGTGACAAACATCCAAACCTTCCCCAGAGGAAGCCTGTAGATGTTCTTCTGAACGGAGTCACTCAGCTCCATGTCCATAGACCATTCAGCCCAAAGCAGCAGTGATGGATTGCTTTTGCCTGTTCACATTGAAAAATCAAATGCTCAGAAGTAGGAAGCTCTGGGTAATAATTTGTTGTCCTGCCCGGAAGTGTGACACTCTTGGTACTCCCGGTTCACAACTCCATTTCCTGACGAAGAGATCTGCTTCTCTGTCTGTCAGCTTGATTCATCTGGATGTCTCTGATGAGCTTAAATAATTCATGATGATAAAAGTTAATTTTTATGCTGTCTCAGAATGGTAATGAGCGTTGGTGGAAGCTGGTGAGATGCAGCTGCAGCCTTTGCATGGGTGATGTATTCCCATCAGGAGCCAACAGAAGCGAGGGCCTCTCACATGCTGCTGTGCTGCAGAGCCTCTGTTCTGATCTCTGAGGCCTTCTTCTCTCCAGCCAAGATCGGAGCACGGCCTACTGTGGCTCTTCACTGCCTGCTCTATCAGCAGAGGCATTGGTGGTCAATGCACCGGAGAATCAAGCATCTTGTTTTCTATCTGCATTTAAGTGGAAGCGTTTCTGTGTCCAGATGCTTGATGTCAGTGAGCCTGAGAGTGAAACTGTGGACCTCCTAAACTAATATGATAAAAATGTACAGCTTGAGCTGAAGCAGCCAAGCTGTGAAACCTGCTGTCTGCATGTTGGAGGGCTGATCCTGCAGCTGCTTGGTGCCTGGTAGTGGGTTCCAGTGGCCATGAACCACAGAGGGATGCAGGGATCAAATACACTGCTTAGTGACAGTGGCCTTTTGGCAGAAAATAACTTGGGTTTAAGTCATCCTCATGCTTTCAGTGGACCACTAAACATGGTGGGAATGAGCCTATGTTATTTATTGAAATAAAACTTGCAGTGAAGGAAATGGGAGCTCTAGCCATGCATTTTTAGGCTGTGATACATGACAGTGTCAGCCTGGATGGAAATGCTCCATGATCCCTTTGCTATGCACTTCTGTACAGCCACCTTTCTCATTACCTGTATACTCAGGAAAGCAGAGAGACAGTGGAGATTTCTTAATTTTCTCCTCAAATATGTCCTTCTTGTTTAGAAAGAGGATGATAGATGTATCTGTGAACCACTTGTTATTGCAGATGCTGTCAAAAAGCTTCATTGATTCATGCATGCGGTTCTGCAATAGAAAGGAGAGATCACATGAGGCCAACGACAGCGACTCAAGGACGTTCAACACATAGGGAAATCTAAAACAACTAAATTAAGGAGAAAAAAAAAGGCTACAATATACATAATAATTTGATGTATACATACAGCTCAACATATACGTACACAGATGCAATTCCTATAACATTTGACACACAGTTAGTAACTTAAGGGCATTTAACTATACAGAGCTGTTCCGATTTTGCAGAGCATATAATTTACAGGATCCCAGCTCATAGAAATCATCATGCACCATGCATGGATGGGGAGTTATTTTTGCCCTTTGATCAGATTTATGTGTTCGTGTAGCTCATGCAGATTTTCTACAATGTTTTCATTAACTTCTTAAACTTCTTTTTTCACTGTCTCGAGTGTGTGTGGCACACAACTGGTTGAATACATTAACCAAGGACTGGTAGATCCTTGAATTAATCTGGAGTTGGAAGCAGACACCAAGGTGACATAATTTTGGAAATGACCTTGCCGTGACCTTTGCCAGGTTTTGTTATTTTGTTTAGTGTTGCTGGGCTTTTTATTTTTTCCCATTTTTTCAGTTGTCTTGGAAGATGGCTCAACAGAAAGTGTCTCACCGAGAGCAAAAAAGTGAAAAAGGAAGAAGAAATAGTATAAAAGGGAAAAACTTAACAAAGGGCATCTGAGAACAACCAGACTAGAAGTCAGGCAGCTACCACTGATGTTAGCTCATGCCTCTACAAGAATATCAGCTACTCGCCAGCAGAAGAGCCACACATTCAAATGCACGCACAGCGAGAAGTCAGCTTTTCGGTTATAGGTCATGCAAAAAAAGACACAAGAAACGAGAGAGAGATAAGAAGAATGAACAAAACAGACCAGTTAGAGAGTTGCAAAGTCCGCCACATGGTTTTATGGTGGTGGAAAGAGCTCACGGCAAAGTCAACCAACTGTCATGTTCCCTGTTGCTTTCAACTCTCTTTTTTTCTTTTATTTTTGTTGTTTTTTCTCAGTTCAAGAGAAGCTTCATACCTGCCAATTTGGTTGGTCTCTCAAATGCTCATTTTTTGGCCTTTGTTTGGCTAGATAAGGTCAGACGGCCGAGGAAAGGCTGTGAAGGTGCTGAGGCTGGCGATGTTGGGCGCGCAAGGCCGATGCCGGAGCGCGCACGCTGGTCGCGTGGCCGTCTCTCAGCTGGGAGCCAGGGAGCGGAGAGAGCAGGCACGGTGAGGACGAAGCACACCCAAGAGTCAGGGGGTTATCAAATGCAAAGCACGGTACAGACCAGACCAGCTCCTCGGCTTTTCCCAGTGGTATCTCCTTGGGACAGCACTCCCCAAACCCGCTAATGCACATACGAGACTGGTTACAGCAACCACCTGTTGCTGTAACCTGAGAGATGCTGGAGAGGACAGGGTGGTACGGTCTCGTTGATGGAGGGTTTTTGAGGACGGGTGGAGGGTGTTCCCCCTCCCCAGATTTGGAAATTCGGGATGCTGCAGGAGACAGCTGGTGGCTTTCACCCCTCTCTCGCTCCGTTTCATGCTTGTGCTGGCTGCATGATAGAGCCCAGCACTGTATTGATTAACACTTTCCTTTTCATTGATATACATTAGCTGCTGCTGAATGTTTTAGTTAGATAAATGTGGCTCTGTGGATGAAGGAAACATCTGATCTGACCGAGAATGAAACAGGACATGCGTGATTTGCTGTACCGTACACCACACGCTTTGCTACAAGGCTTGAAATGACTGAGTATCTCCCCACTAACACACAGGGAAGATGTAATCATGTACAAATGGAAAAATGCAGTTCCTTATTGGGTCTCAGTTGCAAGATGTTGCTTGTCTGTATTATCCCATATCTGTGTGCTGGTTTTTGCTAACCCATTTTGTACTGGCTGGTGTGGGAGCCCCAGAGCAATGCTGCTCTTTTTTACTTGTAATGTCAGAACTGCAATCATGTAGGAACCTGCAAAGGTTTTGTACAGATCTGGCTACCCGAAGTCTTTGGGAAGAGAGAAGGTGGAGTGCAGTCAGGGGAGCAGACGGCAAATACAGTTAACTGTTTTTTAATCAGGGTGCCTCACAGAACGTTCTTAGTAACATTTTTATCACCCCTTCTGATTTAAAATAGAAGCATGGAGGAACACATGAACACTGCTCATGGGTTAAACCACAGCTCGTGTGCAGCAGCCATCAGCCTAGAGGTCAATGTACTTACCATGCTGCACCCCACCCGGCCTGCACTAGGCTGCACTTCCCAACTGCTGGGAAGCATCATGGGTGACATTTGATTCCTTCTGTATGTGTTTGTAGGAGACCTCCAACAACTCAAGCAGACCCTGGCTAAGATGCAAGGATGAGGAGGCAGTCTCTGGGAACCACATGTAAAAGGACAGACTGCTGCTAAAGGAGGTGTGAGAAGTTAAAGCCATCAAATAATCCCCCTCCTACCAGTAAATCCAAAGTGAAAGACCCTTTTAGTCACCTAAAGCTTCCCCAGGGTTCCTCTTAGGAGCACCCATGCCTGTTCTGCTAGGTGGCATTAAAGATTACACTTCTCATAGTTTTATAGTAAGTGATACAAATTACTTCATCTGCTTTTGGATCCATTATACTGCTTTTTCCTACTTTATATTGGGTCTATCATTAAGGAAGGGCTCTTGAAACACTGGCTTCTTAATGTCACTTCCTATTTCAAAATCAGTATTTTAAATCCTTATGCCTGCAAATACTTTATATCCCAAAAGCAAAGCAGCCCCACCAGCCACATTAGAGATGACTAACCATTTGCGCATACAAATTAAAACCCCAGTTAACTCTTCCTGTGCAGGACAAGAATTGCTTATCACTGAGTTCAGATGTCATTGCACAATAGCGTTCCCATCACTGATGTGAAGGTCAGACAACTTTCTGCTAAGCATGAGGGAGAAAGGATGCTGTGGTCAAGACTCTGCTCAGGCAGACACACAGTCATAAATCCCATCTTTTTTCATCAGAGCATGGGAGGAGACTTGGTTATTTCTCCCACACACAACTGATTCAGGGTTTTTTTGTTCTCCTCGGTGATTAAATGCTAACTGGCATGTGAACTATAAGGGTGCTGATGGTTATCCTAAGGACAGAAACTCCATATCCTCCCTCCTGCTTGTATTGCCTAAGATGCTCAAGCCACTTTCACTGGCTTTGTCACTCCTAAGGCAATTTCTAAGCACGGCAATTCAATTTCCTTTCCCAGTGACAGCAGAGAGAGTATGCTAACCAGGTCATGCAATGAAATAAGAACCAACAGACCAAGGATCACTAGCACAGCGCCTTCAACCCATCCCACGCTTAGCAATGGGGCCATGAACAATACTTGCATGTCTTTGCTAGGTGATCTAAATAGTTTGGATTCAGAGACATCAATGTGCAGCATGAACACCTCCCTCTCTTGCCATGACTCCTTTGAATTTGCAATTTAAAAAACAAAGAGGATAGTCTTGGTTTCAGTGATAGGTCCCATGACATTGCTGTCTTTTTTAAAAATCCATTAGGAATTCCAGTTAGAAGGAAAAATGCAAATTTACATTTGTTAATTGTCTTTGCCAGTTTTACCCATTATTATGACTGCTGTCCCTCTCTCCTGCCAGATTACAGGTCTGAGGCTTTTCCTCCTGTAAACTCAGTTTACAAAACATAAAGTAACAAATGAGGCAAAATAGCTTTGTTATGCAAAGGCATAATCCATGGAGTTGTTCAGTCAGTTAAAACAGGATGTTCCCACTGTGTACAAATGCAGCAGAGAGTCCTGAAATTCCTTGTGACAGACTTTGTAAAGCCAGATGAAGAGGCACATGTAAAACCCTGAAGACAGTGCCTTGTGCATTGGATGGGCTGGGCAAAGGGTGTAATTTTGCCTCGTGAGCTGTAGCTGTTGGCTGTGCCTGATAGCAATGGGACTGATGAAGGCATTGCTTGAATTTCCCTATAGGTTTGATCCTCTGCCCTGGGAGACAGGCATGCAGGGAAGCAGTTTAGATCTGCCAGCAGTGGTGCAAGTAGGTGTTTGGGGCAATGGGAGAGGCTAGATTCAAGAGCACCAGGAGTTATCTGTGCAAAGCATTGTCTTCATGGGTCATCACAGATGCAGAAAGTTCTCTTTATCTGTGTCTTTCTGCTCTGGACATGGAAAAGTACTTGCTTTCCTCAACTCCTGCCATGTTACTCTTTGTGTCAGGGAATTGGAGAGAATATATGTCCCTTATAAAAGACTACTTGGTCCTAGGGGGTGATGGCTTTGTGTGCAATAGCCCTTTTTTAGCTGCTGCAGGAGGATGGGTGCTCAGCTTTTTAAAACAAAGAGACAAAAACCCACAAAAAACCTACAAGCGTGGAGCTGTGCTTTTATTTTAAGGGAAGGAACAGGTCAGGGGGCATTTCACCCAGCCTTGTTTAACCATCTCTTTGCTTGATCTTGTTGTAAAGGGTTCACAGTGAACCTGTTGTTCATGAGCTTCTTTCAGTGAGACAAGCTGACACAACTAGGCTATTCCCAGCGCTCTTGTGACTGAGCTTCCCAAAGCAAGTCCTCTGTATTAGGCTGACTTGATCTGAGCTGCAGTTTCACCTGCCCAAAGTGAAGTTTGACTTAAAAAAAAGTGCTAAAAGCCCCTGTGAAATCCTGTGGTTACTGTCAACAAGGAAAAGCTGCTCTCCCTATGCTTTGCAAGCATTTTTTGGGTGCCTGAGATGTTCTTTTCCTCTTCATGGCTCCATGCCAGCAATGAAAGCTCTACAAGTCTTTTCATACTCAACAGAGACATCTGCGCAGCACCAACCCTTCAGTAGCTTAATACAGCTGGAAGTGCCGGGATCGTAGTAAGAATCTCTACAGAAAATGAAGATGGAGGAGCAGCATCCAGCTCACTGTCTCAGCTGCCTCCTCTTTGTCATTTCTAAGTGAGAAGCAATAAAAGCTGATTTACGTCATGAAAGCCAGCAGATGTGACGGATGCAGACAGACGGCAAATCAGCTGACTGAAGAGATGCTGCTTTTACTGCTGGCTTTTTGGAGAGGAACCATGTTAGGAGGCAGGAAACGGAATGCTTGGGGTTTCAGCTGGGAGAAGGCCAGAGCCTATGGGTTTTCCACCTATGCTGGGGGGATATAATAAGGCAGATAAGATCCAACTCCAACATTTTTCCTGTTTGGATTGGGCTCACTCAGGGTTGTTTATTTGGGTTAGGCAGGGGCATCCTGCAGGCACAGCAGTGCCAGTGCTGAATCCTTTCCCCATTTACAGTTGGGTGTGTAAGTGAACAGCAGCTGCCTCTGCCCTCCTGTTGCTCAGCATCCCCAAAAAGGCTTTGTGAAAAGGGATTGAAATAGCAATCAAATGTCAGCTCTGTGCCAGAGCAGTGCGAGCCTGCTTTCCTGGTGCAAAAGGGAAGTTGGAGACGTATAAATCCCAGTTTTCTGCAGTGGAGCACTGCAGGGGGCAGGCTGACCTGGCACCCTGCTTGTCACTGGGGTGGTGCTGGGAGATGGACAGTCACTGGCAGAGCTCAGCATCCCAGGAGAGATGCTGTAACCTCCATCTCAGAGGAGTTGAGTCAAAAGTTGACATTTAAAAATGGCACTGGCATTCAGGCTCTTCCATCTTGTGTACTGTGGCTTTGAATCACCGCTCTGGCACCCAAAGGTGACCTGTATTAAAGGCTGCCTTTGGCTTCACTGTTTGGGTGTTGCAAGCCCAAGTTATACCTACAGATCGCCTTGTTCCCTGCTCAGGTCACAGCTCGGCTCCCTGCCTCCTGGGGCTGCTTTCTCCCTTCGTGTTGTTCTTTATCTCGTGGTTGTGTTTCCCCTGCTCAGCTGCAGAGCTCTATGGCACTGAGTTAATGACTTGGTTTTTCAAATCATGTCAGGTGACTTAGGTTCCTTCCTAATAAATCCTACAGGAGTGAGCATCCTTGAGCATATTAGGGCCAGGATCAGAGGTAGGTGACAACTGAGAATTATAAATAAATGGACATACGAGGGTGTAGGGTAACTCAGACTGGAGGGACATAGTCATGATGTTAATATCAGCCTGAATTCTGTCATCCGTACAACCCGAACAACCAGGTGACTTAATCAGTTTTCTAGAGCTCATAAACCTGAGTTAAAGAGCCTAGAAACCACAGCCCCCTCCCAGCCTTTCTGGGACAAGCCAACTGATACCTAACAGGAATCTTTCCCTCAGTTTCGTCCTCATTAACACTTTCCTGCAAACCTACACCTTCAGCAGCCAGAGAAAAAAGAGCCTCAGAGAAACAGAGCAGGCAGAATTGGGCCCTCCATACTTCTGCAGAATGGACACAGATAAAATCATTACCAAGTATGAGTATGGACTCCAATTTATTTTTGCAAGACAAATGCAGCTAGGTGCTTGCTGCAGCTATCTCCATTACACTGACTGAATGGCCAAAATACACTGAGTCTTCTTGCATCCTCTTGTATTAATTGCACTTTAATACCAGGAAGCACACAGGTCCTTGCTAGCTCTATTTCCAGATGGCATTTTGAGCCTAACGTCACAGTGGGAAGTCATAAAAGCTCTCCTAGAGCAAATTACCTGAGGAATCAAACAGCTCCAGTCTCACTTAGGAAAATGAGTATCTGTAGCCTGAAGAAATAGGTTATATTCCTAGTCTGAGTCTGCCTTGGGCGTGCATGACCGTCCTGCACCTCTGCACCACAGCACAACTGCTTCCTTAACATTTGTTTTAAGAGCCCACCTCTATCTCCTCCTTCTGGACACAGGATTCTGTTAACACGTTTTGAAAACACACAGGCCAGTTAGAAAGGAGACATAAAACACTGCGACTTTACCAGTGCAAGGAAGCATTACCTGGGCATGCAGACTTGATTTTGAAGAGTGTGGAGGAGGACACATCTCCCCAGGATTTCAGAGTCAAGGGGGAGTGACTGACAAAAGCACATTACTGTAGCAGCCCAGTGAGCATTCGGTAATCTCTGAGTAGTTGCTGGCTATGCAGTATTCCATAAAGAAATGTTGGGGCCTCCAAGACCCGGTTAGACTCACCGTGGTTTCATCTTCATGAAGTACCTGGTCGTAGCCACTCAGTGCGACACAGAAAATGATCGCTGTAACATCCTCAAAGCAGTGAATCCACTTCTTTCGTTCTGACCGCTGACCTCCAACATCAAACAGCCTATGGCACAGGAGAAGACCATCAGTGCCTGCTCCTTCTTAGTTACAAGGAAACTTGAGCATTCTTGGAATTTCACAGAACAGTTTTGGTTGGAAAGGATCTTCAGATCATACAGTTCCAACTCCCTGACACAGGCAGGGACACCTTCCCCTAGACCATGTCCAACCTGGCCTTGAAACACTGTCAGGGATGGAGCATACTGTGTCTGGAAGGCTCCAAACATAAAGCAACATGTCTTTTACCACTGCCTTGGTTTTCTTCCTCTGAGACTGGAGATGAGGAGGACAAAGAGGAGCAGTTACAGCAAGGGATGTGGGGATCTGTGGGAGAACCTCAGAACTGTGCTGTGTCCCATAACATCTGCAGAGGAAGAGACTCCATGCTCTTGATCTTTAAATACTCCAAATACTGTTTGTGTATGGTTTTCTGCCTTCATGTCCTTTTCTCTACTGGCTGGCATCATGAAGTCAATACACAGTGTTAACCACATGTGACTGACTCACTTTAGGGAAAAGATTTGGCCAAATATTTTTACACTTATGAGGCTTGATCAGGCTTGACTGGGGGTCAATCTTACATTACACCTCTCAGCAAAGAGGTGCCATTTGGGTTAGAAGAAGCTACCATGAGCTCTCAAAAGGCAGTGATTTTCAAGACAGGATCATACTGCTGACCCTCCAAAACACCATGCCTTCTGCAGTGGAAGTCATCCATGCATTAACTAGAATTTAACAGCTTCTCCTTTGGGAGCTATAGGAAAACTCTGTGGCAAATAGACGTACCGGAAATTTACTGTGCACTTAGACTAACCTGAAGTGGAGGTTTTTGAACGTGAAGTGGGTTTCTACAATGCCAGTTGTTTTGACTCTGGTTCGGAGGATATCCTGCTCCGTGGGCTGGTAGTCTGCAGCTCCAATTCGATCTAAGCTGTCTAGGTAACTAAGAGAAAAAGTGAAAAGAAAAAGAAAACAGATAAGAATAAAGCACACATTAATCTTTGTCAATCTCAGATGAATCCTTCTGCTTCCTATTAATATTTTTCAATCTCATTTTTCATGGCTGAATGTATTGTAGTATATCCTATTCTGGTGAAAAACAAACCCCACTAACCTACGCATAAAATCTGATAGTGAACTGAAAGCAGGAAATTAAGTGTGCGTTGTGTTGTGAGCCCTGATTGCAATCTGTGAAAACACACAGCTTTAACATTGCTTGCTATTTTCATTCCCTGAGGGACGAAGTGCCCAATTTGTCCATTGTGCTGGATTCTGTACACACACACATGCTTTTCTGCAAGGGTTTATTCAGATAAGAGGTTGAGGCATATAGGTCTCATGCCCAGAACAGAGAGGTCAAGTCACTTTTGGGAGATGCCTGTCCCTCTGCTAGTAAGGGAGGGAGGCTTGGTGGCTTGTTCTGAGGAGATGCCTTGCTTTCAGTCAGCTCAGATGAAGGAGATGAATCTCTGCCTGAGTGAGTCACTGCTTCAGCTTGAAACCAGCATAGGGCTGGGACTGCGGGAGATGCAGCACACGGACAAAACCCAGGAGCCCGATTAGATGGTAATACTCTGGGAGTATAAATTGGGGGTTTTGGTGGGCTAGAGGGGAGATTTAGCTTTCTAATACACTTGGATATTTTAAAAACATTTACCCTATTCTACCGTGAACATCAGCAATGCCTCCATAGGCTGAAAATTTGTGCAAGAAGTCCTGTCTTTCGACATGAAGTACGTTTGTAGAGGAGCCCACAGCTGTGCACATACAACCACAATCCATTTTTTCGTACCCATTCAAGGCAATTTTTTAAAACAACTCAGCCCAACTAAATATAAAGAGGATCTTGGAATACAGTTTAACATGAATTAGAAACACAAATCTACATCAAACAATAAAGTCTTTCTTGCCACCATCAAGCTGCACAGATACTCCAATTCCTCTGAGAGGGGGTTTGATGTGTATTACAGGGCCTAAATGCCTACCCCTAACCCCAGAAACATCAATCTAAAGCATGTGAGATGTTTTCAATATACTGTGAACATAATAAAGCAAGTCTGTGCATGAGCAGTCGTCTTGCCCTTTGATCTCTGTGCTCCTGGCAGCGTGGATGTCATCCAAAGGGACAGCAGGACAGCAGCTGACATGCCAATATTTTCAACACTCTGTGTTAAAAACTCATCTAGTCCCGACGAGTTACCCAATCACGATCACATGGTAACGAGCACACTTCCCCTGTGCCTTGACAAAGCTTGGCCTGAAGGTGATGCCCTGTCCTGCCGCTGGAGATGTTCTCCCTGGTGCATCAAGAAAGCAGGGAAAAAATTCCCATTTGTGTCCTGGAGGGAGTGCTCTGAGCCAGGGCTTTGGAGCTGGATGCATGGTGTGCTGGGGCTGTGCACTCTGCTACCCAAGAAAACTTACTGCCACTGGCATTCATGCCTACCCAACCAAACTCCATGCTAATGTGAAAAACACACCTTGCCCTGCTCCCATCACGTATTTTAGCTACCCATCACATTTATCATTCATTATTGCTAAAGAATTGCAAGAATCACATCACCCAGAGAAAAGTATTTAAGCTGAACAGGCTTATTTTTGTTTCAAGCAGTTAAAGCCATTGTGGTTTTGTGACAGATGCTCCCTTAACAGCCTGATGATGGGTCCTGGATGGGGCTTCATTTGAAATCAGATCCTTTACAGTAACGGCTGAAGCCATGATCACTCATCTATTCACAACTCATGTCAACTCCTGTTATTTAAGAGACAGCTGCATTTCTTCACATATCCCTACAGACCAAGGCAGCTCTGCAGTGCTGTTATTCAGAGATTCAGGTTCTCCTCTGTCCTCAGGAACAAAATTCTTCAAGGTGATGGTAAAAAGTGGAGGTGTAAGAGAGGAAGGATTTTCTTTTCCTCTTAGAGTTCTTGGCAGTACCCTGAAGACCTTTATCACTTTCTCCATCTTCATTTTCTGTAATTTTCTATCATTCAGTTCTCTCCAATTTAAAGTTCCCTATCAATTACTCTTGCCTTTGAGGTCCGCCTTTAGTGCTGGGAGTGCAGCAAATGACAAAATCAGCTGCAAACTGGCCAAAGGATTTGGCACCACAGCAGCATAGTGACAGAGTTCTTTACTGGAACTGCTGCCTTCAACCTGCAATGATTTACTTGTGAACAGCAGCATCATTTGAACCCCAGGCCCTGTGCTGGGATGTCAGGGGGTTCTCACTCTTACGGGATGCACAGCCTATAGCTCTTCAATGTGGTGTTCACCGGGCTGCCCTAACAACAAATTAGCTCCAGATTAGCTGCATACAACCTGTCTCTGAGGTTTGGAAAACCTCACTTCACAGTATCACAGTATGCTAGAGATTGGAAGGGACCTCGAAAGATCATCTAGTCCAATCCCCCTGCCGGAGCAGGAACACCTAGATAAGGTTACACAGGAATGTGTCCAGGCGGGTTTTGAATGCTCCAGGGAAGGAGACTCCACAACCTCCCTGGGCAGCCTGTTCCAGTGTTCTGTCACCCTCACTGAGAAGAAGTTTCTTCTCAAGTTTAAGTGGAACCTCTTGTGTTCCAGTTTGTACCCATTACCCCTTGTCCTATCATTGTTTGCCACTGAGTAGAGCCTGGCTCCATCCTCGTGACACTCCCCCTTTATATATTTATATACACTAATAAGGTCACCCCTCAGTCTCCTCCAAACTATAGAGACCCAGCTCCCTCAGTCTTTCCTCATAAGGGAGATGCTCCACTCCCTTAATCATCTTAGTTGCCCTGTGCTGGACTCTCTCCACCAGGTCCCTGTCCTTCTTGAACTGAGGGGCTCAGAACTGGACACAATATTCCAGATGGGGTCTCACCAGGGCAGAGTAGAGGGGAAGGAGGACCTCTCTCGACCTACTAACCACTGCCCTTCTAATACACCCCAGGATGCCATTGGCCTTCTTAGCTACAAGGGCACAGTGTTGGCTCATGGTCATCCTGTCGTCCACTAGGACCCCCAGGTCCCTCTCCCCTACACTGCTCTCCAACAGGTCGTTCCCCAGCCTATACTGGAACCTGGGGTTATTCCTGCCCAGATGCAGGACTCTACACTTTCCCTTGTTATATTTCATCAAGTTACTCCCTGCCCAACTCTCCAGCCTGTCCAGGTCTCGCTGGATGGCAGCACAGCCTTCTGGTGTGTCAGCCACTCCTCCCAGCTTAGTGCCATCAGCAAACTTGCTGATAGTACTCAATTCCCTCATCTAAATCATTGATGAATATATTAAATAATACCGGTCCCAGTACTGACCCTTGAGGCACTCCAGTAGATACAGGCCTCCAACTAGACTCTGCCCCATAGACTACAACTCTCTGGCTTCTCTCCTTCAGCCAGTTCACAGTCCACCTCACTACCTGATCATCCAGTCCACACTTCCTCAATTTAGCCGTGAGGATGCTGTGGGAGACTGTGTCAAATGCTTTGCTGAAGTCAAGGTAGACCACATCCACCGCTCTGCCATCATCCATCCACCGTGTTATTTCCTCATAAAAGGCTAAGAGATTGGTCAAACATGATTTCCCCCTGGTGAAGCCATGTTGACTGCCCCTCATAACCCTCTTATCCTTGATATGCCTTAAGATAGCACCAAGGATAAGGTGTTCCATCACTTTCCCAGGGATGGAGGTGAGGCTGACCGGTCTATAGTTATCCGGGTCCTCCTTCTTGCCCTTTTTGAAGACTGGAGTGACATTTGCTTTCCTCCAGTCCTCAGGCACCTCTCCCGTTTCCCAAGACTTGGTAAAGATGATGGCGAGTGGTCTAGCAATGACTTCTGCCAGTTCCCTCAGCACCCGCGGGTGCATCCCATCTGGACCCATGGATTTATGGATGTCCAGATTGCTCAACTGGTCTCTAACCCATTCCTCATCGACTAAGGCAAACTGCTCTGTCGACCTGACTTCATCTAAGGTCTCAGGGGTACAGGGCTCTTCAGGACTGCCTGCAGCAGAGCAGACAGAGACAAAGAAGGCATTCAGTAACTCTGCCATCTCTGTATCTTCTGTCACCAGGGCACCCATCCCATTCATCAGTGGGCCTACATTGCCTCTGGTGTTAGTTTTGTCTGCCATGTATTTGAAAAAGCTCTTTTTGCTGTCCTTGACCCTTCTCGCCAGGTTTAATTCTAAGGATGCCTTAGTCCTCCTAGCTGCCTTCCTACATCCTCTAGCAGCGGCCTTATATTCCTCCCAAGTGGCCAGCCCCTCCTTCCATGACCTGTAAACTCTCCTCTTCCACCTGAGCATACCCAGCAATTCCCTATTTAGCCACGCAGGTCTCCTGGCCCTCTTCCTTGACTTCCTACGTGTCGGGATGCTCCGATCTTGAGCACGGAAAAAGCAGTCCTTGAATGTCAACCAACTATCTTGGGCCCCTTTACCTTCAAGCAGCCTTGCCCATGGGATTTCCCCTAGCAATTGCTTGAAAAGGCCAAAGTTTGCCCTGATAAAGTCCAGGGTTGCAATTCTACTTGCTACTCTACTAGTCCTGCCACACAAGATCCTGAACTCCACCATCTCATGGTCGCTGCAACCAAGGCAGCCCTCAACCCTTACTGCTTCGACCAGATCCTCCTTGTTAGTGAGGATGAGATCCAGCAGCGCTCCTCTCCTGGGTGGCTCATTTACCATTTGCATGAGGAAGGTATCATCCATACACTGGAGGAACCTCCTGGACTGTGGCTGGGTTGCCGAGTGGTCCTTCCAGCAAACATCAGGGAAGTTAAAATCCCCCACGACGACCACGGCCTGTGACTGTGAGGCCGCTCTCAGGTGCCTGTAGAAGGCCTCGTCAACTTCCTCACCCTGATCCGGTGGTCTGTAACAGACACCTACAACAGTATCCCCCCTGCCAGCCTGCCCCTTAATTCTCACCCACAGACTCTCAACTCGCTCATCGTCTGTCCCTGGACAGAACTCGGTGCATTGTAGTTCCTCCCTCACATAAAGAGCAACCCCACCACCCTTCCTGGCTGGCCTGTCTTTCCTGAAAAGGACGTAGCCCTCCATGACTATATTCCAGTCATGTGAGCTGTCCCACCACGTCTCTGTAATTGCCACCAGATCATAGTCTCCTGACTTAACACAGGTTTCCAACTCCTCCTGCTTATTTCCCATGCTGCGTGCATTGGTGTACAAACATTTCAGGGAGCGAGCTGAGCACACCGATTTCACCCTAGGATTGTAGGAGGCCTCCCAGTCTTCATTAATTCTGGAGCGCTGCCCCACTGGGGCAAGCCCAGCTACAAGCCCATCCCCCTTCGAATCTAGTTTAAAGATCTCCAAATGAGCTCTGCTAATTCGTGTCCCAGCATCCTTTTGCCTCTGTGGGACAAACCTTTCTCACTTGTCATTGTCCAGACTGGTGCCCTATAAAACCAGCCATTATCAAAGAATCCAAAGCCCTGCCTGTAGCACCAGTCTCGAAGCCAATTGTTCATGAACTGAATCTTCCCATTCCTTCCCACATCAGTGGAAGATGGAAGGAGTGAGGAGAAGATCACTTGAGCCCCAGACTCTTTCACCATCCGCCCCAAGGCCCTGTAGTCTTTCTTCATCCCCCTCAGACTGCGGGAAGCAGCTTCCTCCCCACCTGTCTGGAAGACCAGCAACGGGTAGTAGTCTGTCGGGTGCACCAGGTTGGGGAGCTCCCTGGTGATATCCCTGATCCGGGCTCCAGGCAGACTACACACTTCCCTATGATGAGGGTCAACTCTGCATATCGGGCCCTCTGTTCCTCTCAGAAGGGAATCCCCTACTACAATGACCCTTCTTCCTTTCTTAACAGAGGCAGTCTTGAGGTGCAAAGTCGACCCCCTTTTCCTATGTGGCCTTGTGGGCTGGCCTTGCCCCACATTCTCACCTACGTCTCCTTCAAGATCCAGGGCCTCGAACCTATTACGGAGGGACACCTGGGGAAGCAGGGCAGGAAGGGGGGAGGGTTTCCCACGACGTCGAACTGGAACTCGCTTCCAACCCTCGTCGTCTTTTTGGTCCCCTACCTCTGCGCAACAGCTACAGGGCAGGGGCTGTCTCGGGCCATCCCCCTCTGTGTGAGAAGGCAGGGGGTCCTTCCCCTTTTGGGGGGTATCTCCCTGGAACCGTTCCGACTGGCCCGCCAGGGAGTTACTCCACCAGTCGATCTCCCTTTCACACTCCCTGATAGTCCTCAGCGTCTCAACCCCCTCCTTAAGTCTTGCCACCAGGCTAAGCACTTCCCTTCACATCATTGTCAATGGAGGAGATACAATCACATGTGCCTGGCTCCACCTGAGTTACTCTGCAGGACTGGAGATCTGGGGGAGAGTAGCAGTAGAGCGAGTATGGCTGAACAGCATCCATCCCATCCACCCTATCCTCCCTGACAGCACCCAACTTCCAATTTCACTTGGGATATCTCCATAGGAACCTTGGCTGGGGAGGTCTCTAACGTCTGTCTGGGTAAGGGCACTGGTTCCCAGTACTCAGTGACAGAGGAGTGCTCACGTCCCCAACACTTACCCTGTCTGGGCTTCAGGTGACCTGAGCTCTGCGAGTTTGGTGCCTCAGTCATTCCCATGCCAATACCTCCAGCCCAGCTCCAACACCTTTTCTGTTAATTCCCCTCTTCATCTCTTTCCTCATGTCTAGTCTTCTCCACCATTCTCCATGTGTTTTTCAATGACTCAGATTCTTTTAGTTGCCTGTGTCTGCTTTTTGTCTGTTCATGGTAGTCTCGATGAGGGTCAACCATCCACTTCTATGAAGGTATACAACATTTTCAGTGCTGTTTTTGAGGCTGCATTCCAAAACTGTTTACTCCTCTGGCTGCTTTCTCTGGAATTTCTACTATCTGGGGCTGCAGCAGATATTTTTTCCTCCTAGAGTTGGCTGCACTTAGCGGGACCCCATCAGTGCACGCACCCCATGAAGTTCAGCTGGAGAAGTGTGCCGTGTCCTGGCTGCCACGCTAACATCCAGCTGAAAGGGAATGGGAAGCTCTGGCAGGCTGCTGTTTGAATGCTAAATTGATTTTAGCTGCTGATTCTCCTTGGTTCCTGCTGGAGGTATCTCAGAGGCCTCATCTGGTGCTCTCTGCCCGTGCTGCTTGTTTCGACCTGCTGGTGTCTTGTGGGTAAGCTTGAGCCAGCGGAGGATGGGATGTGTTGGGGGTACTGCCTCTTCGGGAACAAGGAAACCCAAGTGTAGGCAAATTGCTACATGTGGTGCTGGATGACAGCATTCCCTTTGAGCCACAAATCTCATGGCCAAACTGCTGCTGGAGATAATTAGTTGTCACAGCCAACAGGCTCCACAACACATAATGACCTCAGAAAGTGGCATCTGTTTAACCAGCAGAAATAAGAGCACTTTGGAGTCCATGGAGCAAGCACTCAGCTCTGCCCCTGACGTATTATCTTCACTGCACAGTGCTGGCATCTGAGCTCCTACCACTCCCCAGCTCTGGGGTTTTCCCACTGGAGTGGAGGCATATCTGAAATGACACATCATCTCTTATTTGCAGTCTGACTTGCCCAGGGCTTGCAAGAGTTAAGAAGAAAGGCTAGAAGAGGTTTTTGAGTACAAGAGCATTTATACCCCTGAGCCAAGCAGCTCCATTACTGCTTATGTCTTTTACCTTACATGCTTTATGTTGAAGCAGATTGCAGGTTTCTGAGCCACCCAGTTTATCAGGCTCAGGGAGGTGAAGCCCAACTATATTATGGTGCTAAAAGCAAAAATGCACAGGAAATGGTATTTCCTAAAACCAGGGAGAGGATCCCACCAAACTGAGGCCAACAAAGGCAGACGCTCTGTAGAGACTAGCTGGTACTGAGAATCTTCACACAGTAATACTGAAAATAAGCAGTAAATGTAGTTTTTTGTGCCTTCATTTGCTGTTTCCAACAGCAAGTGGTAGCATCACTATTGGTGCCAGAGACACTGTGTGGAGAAAGCGCTGCTGTCAGAGTTGTCCCATGGGAACACACCAGCAGCAGCAGCTTACGTGCAGTGCGTGGACTGGGACCTCTCCCCAGGCACTCTGCTACTACAGGAACCTTCTCCCAGGATCGTACTGCCTATGCCACAGGCTCTGCTAGCTGCTTCCTTGGATGAAGGAGTGTAGCTGAGGCCTCAGGCTGTGGTCAAAGCTGGATACCTGTGACAAAACTCACACAGATGCATATTCACATCTGCTGGGGTTAATGGCAATCAAATGGTTAAACAACGGTTGGGTTTTTCTTGCCTCAGAGGTGACACCTTGGCAGCGTTTTTGCAGGCAGCATCCAGCTTGCACTGTGCAAACCTGAGTTGCTCACATTCTCAGCACTCCACAAACTGTGGTGCAGCAGCAGCCACAGCCTTGGACTTGGTCTGAGGCATGCAGAGGAGTGGGAACTTCAGGAGAGCTAGTCTGGAGACAGCAGCATCTTCCCAGCTGCCCCTCTGTCCTGCAGTCCTGCCCTCTGTCCACATCTCCTCTGTGAAAGAAAGGCCATGCATAGGATACTCCAGCTTCATTCTGTTGTCTTGATTGTATCTGATTGAAAGAGTAGATCCACATTCCTCAAGGGATGCAGTTGAGTCACCACCGGGTTAGTTTTAACTCCATATAAGAGTCTCTCAAGGGTCAGCTCCAACACTGTGTCCTGGCAAATGATGAGTTTTTAATCAAGGCTGTCACAAGCATGATCATCTCATCTAACTCCAGACGTTTATGTAAATATGTCTCCTTCCTAGTTCATGGATGGAAGGCTATCTGCACCCGAGCTTAGCTTGTACTTCAGCTTCTTTCCTCCTTTCACCAATGATCACAGAGCTCAATGTACATCTAGCATTAAAACCACTTCTTATTTAGTGACTGTAGATTAAGGATTCTGAGGATAAGCATGAACTTACAGAGTGTCAGTAGTGACTCCACAATAGCATAGTAAATTCTCCTAGTATCTTCTACCAGAAGAGAAAAACTGTATAGGCACTGCTTCTCAAAGGTGTGCAACAACTTGGTATGGCTACAAGGGCACCCTGTGTTGGGAAAACACCCAGAGGATGTGGCACCACAGAGTTTTTCCTGCAGATGCCATGCCCAGCTCTATTTGCTGTTTTATTTTAGGGGAAAGGGAGAAATCAAGCACAGCCCACTCTCAGAATCCAGCACACACAGTGGTAATGCAACACATCTTAAATAATCACCAGCTATAAAAGGCTGGAAATGCAGCCAAGCAGAGGCATCATGTCCCTTCAAAAATTAGTCCTCCCTGGGGGTGAGGAGCAAGGCATGCTTGCATGTGCAAGGCCCTCCCATTCTCCTCATCAAAGCCAGACCAGTGTCACATACTGCTCCTCAGACACATTCAGGTAGGTTATGGTAGGCACAAGAGACCGGAATTCAGCTAAGAGGGCAAGGGCATCTTCTGCTGTTTTCTGAGCCCAGCCCAGAGAAGAGGAAGGTCTTGGGAATTCACTCCTGGATTCTGGGCAATGTGTTTTGTGTTTCTGCCTGTGTACCCCTCTCAGCCAGTCCTGCCTTAATGGGAATCACATTAATTACACAGCAGTCAATTCTGTCCTGCTGCTGCTCCTGATAAATCTCATCTCACTTCTAACCAGATGAGATATGAGCATGGCCAGTGTCCGGTTTCCCTTCCCTAAATCTAACCAGCCACAAGCCACTTCTGGTGCCTGCTTCTTGCAGGCTGCTAACAGCCAGAGTAATAGTGCCTAGGCCCAGAGGTTACTGGGTTTGTTTTCCTCAATGAACTCTGCTGGATGCCCTGGGTTTTCATTATTCTCCATTGGGAAATGAGGAGGAATGTCCCTCCTATTAAAGGACCAAATCCTAATTAATTAAAATCTAAAAGTGTCAGATCTTGACAGAAGGGATGCTGCATTGCATAAGTTTGGGTTTTTTTCCTCCTGTACTGAAGCAGGGCTGTGCAGGGCTTGTGCATCAAGATCAACTTGACAAGTTGATATTAATACTAATGATAGGCAGGAGGAATGAACAAAAGCAGGTTGGAGTTTAGCTGCCCTAGTTAGACTTGTAGTTTTCCTAGGAAAGCAGATGTGGGCTCATCTTTCTGCATTTGTCTGAAGTTTGAAAACTGAATGGGATGTAAGAGGAGATGATGAAGATTTTCCTTTTTTTTTTTTAAACATATTGGATCCCTTACAAAAGAGAAAAACAGTGTGTCTGGATGAGATCAGTGACCTACCTAGCTTAACTAATGTCCAAGAACAAATGTTGAGAGGAGTACAAATTCAGGGCAAATATGCACTGCTTATTTTTCCCAGTCTCCACTACTTCAATGGATAAAAGAGTTTTAGAGAGAAGGTTAAGTTTTATATTTATTACCCATCAATGACTTCGCTTCCAGAATTCTGTCTAATTGCTTTTTGAAGCAATGTAACTTTCTAACAAGTCACATCTGCAGCAAGGAATTTCAGCTCCCCTGTTTGTGAAAAACTGCCTCTTCATGGCTTTTAAACTGCCACATCAGTTAACTTTGTTAACCACTCTATGGAACATCTCTGCTCCCTCTCCTCCCTATTCCCCACTTGTTCCTCTGTAGACCTCTCTGTAGACCACTGCACATCCCACATGGAGCATGTCTGCTCTGCTCCCGAGACATTTCTGAATGGCAGCTCTTCAGAGCCTTTCATTACACCAGGAAGGGGTCTTCCTCATCTCCTGGATCCTAACCAGGCAATATAGGATTTCCTGGATGGGCATCCATTCCCTTGGATGGCAAAAGGAGGGAGCCACGACTGGCTTGCTCTATACATAACATCTGCTTTACAGACAATATAATGCTACTTGGAGAACTGGACAGTTTAACACCAGCCCCCTCAGAGCTGTGGCATGGGCAGAACTGGTAGTTTGCCAGCAGTGGTGTAATCTCTTCTAGAAGTGTCCTCATCTGTGCAATACCACTGTTTACATAAAGCTGCTGTGACTTGAAGCATTGTTTATCACAGAGCTGCTGACCACAGGGCACCCTCACCTTTTTGTTTTATAAGCAGAAGATTTTTACAGAGGCTGGCTGGATCTTTCCAGCAGTGCTATGGGAACCTGAGCCCACTGGGATGATGCACAGCTCAGGCCGTGCAAGGTCTTCTCTCCTGGTGGCCCTGCAAGCAGGTGTCCTCTGCACTCCAGCGCAGGCACAAGGGCTGAAGCAGAGGAAATCTCAAAAGCTCTTGCTTTATATAAGCCTCTGTTTCTTCCCAGTGACCAGCCCTGAAGGGCAGCAGCTGAGCTGGAGCAGGGATGAGGCCTGGTGGGAGTCAGCACCACCCTGGAAGCGAGGAGGATCTATGCCTAAACCTTTATGCAACAGAGTAAGTGGGTTTGATGTATTTTTTATCTTTAGGACTGCTGTTCTAAACCTGCTGACAGTGGAGTTGACGGCTTTCTATACTGTAAAAGAAAAAAAGAAGAAAGGAAAGAAAAGGAGGGGCTAAAAATAAGCTGTGGGGAGTTTGGGATAATGAAGGGCTTGTTCTGGGAAGGAGCCCTGAGCAGAGGATGCAGCCTCCGCTCAGCCCAAATGGGAGAGATGTCAGCCCCAGCTCACCATGTCCCACAGTGAGCACACTGAGCTGGCTTACCCCAGTGCTCCTCACATCCCACAGTAGCCAGTTCAGTTCGGCCCCAAGGCCATCTTGTGAGCTAATTACTCAGAATTACTCCAACCCTGAAAAGCAGACACCACAAATGAAACCAGCCCCACAGACTTTAACGTTCTGATGAGCCACTGCCAGAGAGATTCATCAGAGTGCTAACAAGGGCCCAGCACATCTATTTACACACTTGTGGCAGTAAGGGAAGTAGCATTAACATTTTAACATTTCCATTTTTAGCATTAACATTTTAACATCTCCATTTCTAAGCTGGAAGATAAAAAAGAGAGCTGCAGCACTAGTTTTTGTAGTGCTAGATGTCTGCCTGCAGCACAGATAGCACTGCGGAAGAATTCAGATCTAATGCTATGAAGGAAAGTGTTAGCTAACACGAACTGTGCTCTAGTATCAAGTCACTAGAGGATGCCCACAGCTGGATGACAGCACAATTACAATGAGTGGGGTGGGTCTGTCAGGAGCTGACTTCAATTTGAGGCCCCATTTATCCACTCACTGTGATGAGGAAGACGGATTGCTAGTGATGGAGTGGGAATCATGCTTCTGGATCTCCTCATCTGTCCACTGTCCTGACCTATTAGCAAGCTGATTTCTGATTTCAAATCCCATTTAAGCATTACTGCTAGAAATAATGGGTACCAAAATCAGCCAGTGCTCTGTTGTGGACAGATGTGATCCACAGTTAGCAAAAGCAAACCCGGGAAGTTTTACCTGTGGCTACATGCTAGAAGTGTCATAGTCATCCTAGACATCCCATAGGTGAATGTCTTGGGCTATGAAAATGGGCTTTCTGGCAGCTGCCAGGCTGAGGCTCCTCTGAGAACAGCTTTGCTTGTGGTATTGCAGCAGCCTGGTTTCAGCCCAGGCTGGATACAGAAGCAGAAGACATGTAAGGGAAAATTCATCGAGCTTCTCATCCCTTTGAAAAACATTCAACTGAATCATTATTAGGAGGACATCTGTTTCTCATATATCAACTTAGCTGGATCGTTCCCACCAGGGAATGCTGTCACCTGGGTCAGGCTGTGCTGGTGAGACATCCTGCTGATCACCCACTTTTCCTCTCTCCCTCTTCTATGGGTATGAGCAACCTCAGAGAGGTCTGTAATTTAGCCCGTCATCACACAACCACCCCTGGAGGGTCAGGCTCCTGCAAGACCACCAGGCAGGTGGTCTGGGTTGCTTTCAGGTCTCCACAGGAGGTGGGCTGATCCATTTGTTCAGCTGAAGATGCATCAGGGATGTGTGCATGATAAAAACAGTTTGGGATACTCCCTACAGAACAGCCTGGTCATAGAGCTGGTGTGGCTCTGCAGAAGATGAGCACAGGACACCACCCCAAGGCACATATTCCACCAGGGCTGTGGACAGCTACTTCCCATCCACTTGAGGTTGTGCAGAGGCCTCTTCCTGTGTCCCGGGACACATCCCTGCAGAAGCAGGCCCTGCTGTCTGCCCATTCACCTGCCAGTGACCACGTTTCTTGGGAGTGATTCACAGGACAAACTGCTGCAGTAAATCAGGTGGGCAAACCAGGAGTCCTAGTCTGCTTGGTGGGAGAAGTTTGGACCAACCCAGGAGCACTTCACTTCCAGTGGGAGCATGAAGCTGGCCCAAAGCAGTGTTAGGTCTGAAAAACATCAGGAGTTCTTCCAGACACCATGAACTTTATTGCTGGTAATTGCTTTTGCTGAGCTTCCTCTTGGCTGCAGAAGGGGAGGAGAGCATCTTGAGCAGATGTTTGGTTAGACAAGCATCGCCCTTAGCCAGCCCACGTTTTCCCACTCTCTGCTGCTGGAGCACCTCAGCTCTTGCTGAGCATGACTGATGTGTCCTCCCAACCTCCAACTGGAGTGGGGAAATGCTATTAATCACACTTGCTTTAGGAGGAACAGAAGTATTAAAGGGATAGATCACTTGCCTGACGACATGATGGGAAGTCTGTGATGGCACTTGTAAATCACTTTGAGTTCCCTAAATCGCAATCAGGAGCTTTAACCACCAGACCTTTCCATACTGAGTTTTATAACCCTTAAGCAATATTCTCCCATGCTTTTAATAGGGATTTTAGTAGGGGCAGATCAAGCAAGGGTGGTAGATATTTGCTAGCCTATTATAAGAAAGAAATCTATTCCCTACATAAAGGGCAGCCTTCGAAATGGTGTTATAACTGATGATTAAATAGCAAGTTAAACCAAGAATTTGAATAAAGAAATGCTTTCTTTTTTTCCCTTGAAAACAAAGAAGTTTGAAAATGGATGTTGTCATGTACTTTTCTGCTCCATCCAATATGATTTCATGCATTCCTACATGACTTTTGATGAGTTCTGCAGATCAATGGTGCTGCATTTAAACACAAGCTAAGCAATAATTATGGACACATGCAAGATTTATTCATCTGGTAGCACTGTACCAGCTGATGGAAGGATCAGCTGTATCCAATCAATGTTTGAAGCTTCTCAAAAGAAAGAGCTTTTTGGCTCCCACTGCAAAGTGAAAACAAAAATAACCCCCTGAATCCCAGGAGTGGCCCCTTATGTCCATACAGGGAAGGCTGCAGGATGGGACTGGGTCATAGGTGCACTGGTGTTCACATCAGGACTTGCCTTTGCACATCCATATATGTCCTTTATGTGTGGGTCTTCTTCATGCACTCATTGCATTATACACTTGGGCTGATGAGATCTGAGGCATAAGCAAGTAAAGAGGAGGAGGATGAGCAGCGTGGAGGAAGCGGCTAGAGAGCAGGCAGCCGGTATTCCCTAGGCACCCAGACCTGCACAGACAGGGACCAGTGTGATGTGCAGCATGGAGGGAGCCTCCAAACCATGGAGGCACGGAATGTGGCTCTGTTGTTACGGGGCATGTGCCAGGAGATGCAAGGTAGCATGTTTAAGGCAGATACTGGATTTTGTCTATTTTTTCTTCAGGTTTTCCCTGTTGACGTGGCTGTATCTCCATATAGGAGCTCCTCCCTCCTCTGGAGCAAAGCTGCTTGCTCCCTGCTGTCACTGCTAGATACCCTGAGGAGTCAGGGAGTCCCACTCTGGAATGCTCTGTGCTGGGACTTCAGGCAATGTATCAGTGCTAATCCTACACACAGATTTCTCATCAAGCTGGTGGAAAGCAGCAATGCATGAAGTCAAAGACAAACCCACAGCTCTCCCATGTTCTGAGGCAAGGGAAGATAAGGAGTGGGATGAATGGACTGACCTAGACGGAGGCAACTCTTTCAGATATTCACATGAGTGCCTGCACAGAAGTCAGGGAAATCCTTGGTATGATAAACATGTCATATAGGTGACCTCTCTGCTTTTAGCACATTTTCTATATGCTACCAACTTTTTTAAGACAATGCTCTTAAGCCTCCCCTAGTGATCGTGGATGTCTGAACAAACCAGCAGGAATGAGCCCTGCCTATGTGCTCCACTTCAAAGGATGCTCCACTCACACTGGGAAGCACAGGCAAGTAGGAAACCCTTCCAGACCTGGCCAAAGAGCAGACATAGGTAGGAAGAGGATGCTCAGAGGTGTGGCTGGGGCGTCCTGCACTGAAAGCTCTTCTCTGTCACCTTCAAGACTGCATGTAGGTGGCACCTGCTCAAGACTGGATCATGGAGCTCTTTATCGTGGGTGAGAAAGATGCTCTTCCATCCTTAAGGGTGGTCCCTTGGGTAAGATACACGTAGTTGAACAGCTAGGTAGAAATGTGTAGCTTTATCTGCCAAGTTTATTTGTAACTTCTGTTTTTGTGCCATTTCTCTGTTTATGTATTTCTGTGCAATGAGATACTCCTCCGAGGATTCCTTCATGTGAAGTTGCTGCTTCCAACGTTTGTTTAATTTGCGCAGATTTTTGCCTGGACTCTGTTCCCAATTCTCAGCTCTCAACAGCTGCTAGCTGTTGTTGGACTCCTCTCTTTCTTTCTCCTATTCCTGCCCATTGTTCAGCAAACTCCCTGATGCAGTATTTCTCATGTTGGGGATTGCAAGACTGTGGAGCTGTTTAACTGAAAATGTTTAAACTGACATTAATGCTGCTCAGTAGGATGTACTGGCTGGCATTTTCCTGAACAAGGCTTTGGAAATGGTTCTTATGCTGTTACCAAACCTTACGTACCGAGAGCAATACTGAGGGACTGAGAAATGCTGATTTATGCCATTACAAGTGCTGTCAGAGCCTCACAGCTACAGTGACTGTTCAAGGGGGTGTTTCATGGCCTTGGACTATGATTTTAGAACACTGAATTTCTTTTCAGTGCTGGTGCTCCCAGCAAACCTGCTGCTCAGCACTGGGGTGGCAACGCAGCCCAGCAGGGAATGGGTTACAGTGAGCCAAAGTGCATCGTAAACTGGACTACCTGCCAAAACCTGAGCTGACACTTCCTTGGTGTAGCTCCACAGTGTGGTGTAAGCCTGGTTTCTTTCTCCCCTGTATCTCTTCCTTCCTCTCCCAGCAGCATGGAGAAGCTGCTGCCTAAAATCTAGGCTCAGCATCATTTCTCCTCTTTTTCCCCAAAAATTCATCCCCCAAAGAGACCCCAAGAACTTCTGAGGTGGTGCCTTCTCCAAGCATTCAAGCATTTAAATGCATTCAACATATTGGAGGTGGGAAAGGTGTAAGCACAAAGATTCTGGCACAAGGATGGGTGTTTACTCTGCTGTACTCCAACCTCCTTCTGCTCTGAACTGCGCTGTTAAGACCAAACTAAGCAGCCCTGCATGGAGCCTGTGTCTGCAGAATGGAATGAGTGTGTGCCCATCCACAACAGCCCATGCAGAATTACCCTGAGAGCCTGATCAGGGGCTGCTGGGACTCAGGGGGAATTCACAAGGGTTTCTGATGAGGGCTGCAAAATAGAGGAGTTGAGGGTTTGGATCTGTTACACTGGTGGTCTGAAGGCAAGGAACATAACTGCAGAAGGTGAAATAATAGTTTGTAGACAGTCTTGGTGTTGTTTTTACTCTAATAGGTAATGTAACAGGTACGGGTGAATGGACTGACACAGACCAAGCACTAGATGTGTGTGTTGCAGGAGAAAAGATGAAGGGAAAGAAAAAACATAGGAAGAGGTCAAAAATCTGCCTAAAGTGTATCAGGCCCACTTGGTGGCTGGGCTCATGCCTGGCTTGTACAGGAGAGTGGCACACGAGGCAGTAACATGGCACTGTCACATATGGCTGCCTTCGGTTCTTCTGCCAGAATCAATGATCATCTCACCACCATGTGCTTTGAAAAAACAGGTACAAGCCCCTTGTCAGGTCTCCAAGACAGGGAAGAGGCAGGAAGGGCATCCCTGTCATTAACCCAGTGCTGGACTGGGAGACAGCCAGGCAACAGGTTCCCCTCCTTGTCCCACTGACTGCAAAGCCAGAGGCACTAGGCTGGGGAGCAACCATCCCTGCAGCTCTCTGCAGGGCTGATGGAACCCCAAGGGAAAGCACAGCCCTTCCTGCAGGCCCAGAGCGCTGCCTGCGGCTAGAGACCAGTCGTGCTGGGTTTCACAGAACCCTAGAATGGTTTGGATCAGAAAGTACCTTAAAGCTCATGCAGTTCCAGCCCCCTGCCACCGGCAGGAACACCTTCCACTAGACCAGGTTACTCCAAGCTTCATCCAACTTGGCCTTGAACACTGTCAGGGATGGGGCAGTCACAGCCTTCTCTAAGACACCCTGGGTATGCACCGCGTGCATTACACCAGCCATGCCAAACACGTGCCTGTGCTGCTGAGCCCTGGCCACATCTTCTACATAGAGAAAGAAACCCCATATTTCCCCCTTCACCACCTAAAAAGCAGTAGGAAATCAAGAGCTGGTAGTGGAATATTGGCTCAGAACTTGGCCTGGATAAGTGAGAAACAAAGTGGTGTTTGCTACAGAGCTAATTAGATCTATTCAATCAATTAGTCTGTGGAATGATCCGTGCCCAGGGTTCCCCCAGGTCAATCCTGGATGAGTGCTGGGACTCTGCTCCTGTGGGCCTCACCCACCCCTCCCCATCATGCTCTGCCCATCTGCCCAATCCTGCAGGTTGCTGCCTCACTTCACCGCTGCCTTTGCTGCTCTTGCCACCATGGACATCAGTGTCTCACAAATAGGAGCGTGTTTACTGTTCCCATTGGGGAACCAATTCGAGGAGCTTCAACCTGTTGACCAGTGGGCACCACAGGCTCCACTCTTGAGCACAGCTCCTGGTGCTTCATCCCCATCATTGCCAGCTCCTGTGATTTTATGGCAAGTGTCACAATGTTTGCTAGATTTTCTTAAAGCCTCAGCCCCTCAAGGCTGGATAATAGATGGACTATTCGCTTAAGGAAATAAGAAAGGATTTTTCAGCTCTCCTATTCACAGACAAAAGGCTTTAAAATATAAGCTGGAGGTTTTAGGAAGCAGCAGATAAAAGCAATTTTCCAATGGTTGTCTTAATATATATTGAAAAACAGGGGCTTTTTAACTAAGCTCATGATTGGTTTTGGATTCAACTCCTAACCTTAAACACCTGAGTGTGGGGATGCTGCACTGCTCCCCAGCTTCAGCATGGGCTGCACCCTGAGGGAAGGCAGGGGGGCATGGCAGTGGCTACACAACTTCAGCAGTCACTCACATGCTTTTTGGGCTCTCTTGTGCCCTGAAGTCTGGCACAGCGCATCCCCTGAGCTGTGGCAGGACAGGGGGAGGGTGCTGATGGATTTGTAGCTCCTGGGGTTGGGGAGGAGAGTGTTGCCCTGAGAAACCCAGGGCAGGGAAAGGCTGGTGGCTGTGAGAATGGGAAGGAGGGGAAAGGGAGATAACTACACTCTGAGTGGACAGGTGTTATCTGCCCTGCCTGACAGCACTTGTCCTGGGCTGGAGTGGCTCCTCCTCAGCTGTGCATCCCACGGCTGGTGGAAGGCAGCTCCACCCAATGTGCTGTTGTGTGCACTCTGGACTGCAGCAAAGTCCTCTGCAGCTTCTCCTTTTGAACCGGGGTGATTTCTGGTATAGGACCCAGGAGGAGGAAGGGGAGAGGGCAGACGACAGATGGACAGCATCTTCCTATCACACCATGGCCACGAGTGCCTCGTGACCCATACAGAAGTTGGCTTACTCCATCCTGGACCCCAGCTACAAAGAAATTCTGTAAGAATTCTATAAGAAGTTCTTTGATGCTGTAATAAGTTCTTTACTGTGAGGGTGGTGAGGCACTGGAATGGATTGCCCAAAGAAGTGGTAAATGCTCCTTCCCTGGCAGTGTTCAAGGCTAGGCTGGACAGAGTTTTGATGGACATAGTCTAGTGTGAGGTGGTTGGAACTGGATGATCTTAAGGTCCTTTCCAACACAAATCATTCTGTAATTCTGTAATTCTATAAATTCCCATGTTCCTGCCACTCTTTGCCATTTAAGGATTTCAAACAGACAGCAAATACGTCAGGAAACCACGTGCCACCAGCACACTTGCCTCCCAGCATCACAAATGGTGCCAGACCTGATACCAGGTGTGTGAAGAGCTGTGGCACGATGGTCTTCTGACAGCCTGTGGAATCATGAAGCTGAGAGCAGCCACATGTGCTGCAGGGGCACAGGGCTCAAAGCCCCTGGTGAGAGATGAGCTGGATGCAGGCTAGCTGGCATAATGCAGGAATTACCCACACAGAGGGACATCTGCCTTGCTAGAGCTACCTGATTCCCTAAGGAGCTTGAAACAGCAGTAGGACGCCCTGAGAGACTCACTGGTAGGAGACAGCCCATCTCCTGCCCTCTCCTCTGTGAGTGCTGCCCTTGCAGGGCAGGCTGTGACAGTGGAGCTGGGGACATGTGGCACTGCAAGGTGCATGAAGGGAGAGGGACGCTTGGGCTCCCTGTCTCTGCAGGAGAGGAGAAGCTGGAGCTGCAGCTTCCCAGGAGATCCTGAACTCGCTGGCTCTAGAGCCGCATCCCTGCACTGCCATCCCTGAGTGTGGGAAGGAGGCTGGGGTGAAAGGTGGGAGACCATAGTGATGGGTGAGCTGCAGGACATGAGTGCTGCTTGCTGAAGGGCAGAGCTGATGGGAGAGGGGGACTGTGGGCAGCAGCAGGGGTAAGCAGTGAGAAAAGAAACTGAATGGAACAAAACAACCTCAGCTCCAAGCCTTGGTGGCAGCTTGCCAGCTCCAGCTGATTTCGTAAGGACACTTCAGCCTAAAAATACACAAATAGCCAAAAAAAGTCAAATCTTTCTGTATCAAATCTGTCATCCACAGCTTTCTGCAAGGCAGGAATCTGTCAGTCGGCAATGAAAACAGATTATCCAGGGTTCAAGACTGTAGTTCAGCAGGTTTCTTTGGGGGTGAATGCCCTGTGATGTGTTTATCAGTGGTGTTGGCTGCTCTTCACCTCTAAACAATATGAGAAAAAAAAAAGGGATTGTTCCCAAATTCTGGCAGTGTCCCTTTCTCCAGGCACCATGAACTGGCTCCTGCCCTTTTCGATGGGAGCTTTGCCAAAAAAATAGGATAGCCCTGACTGGTATCATGGGTCATTAAATAGCAACTTATTTAGTCAAGGTGTCAGATTTTAGTGATTGCCAGACCAAAGACAACAACGTTACAATATGACACAACAATGAAGAATGGCAAAGACGTAGCAGCCACTGCTACGTCTTTGTCCACAAGGACTGAACTACATAACTTCTCTGCTCCCCCCCCTGCAGTGCAGTCTGTATCTCTTGGGTCTCTTCAGACTGACCTTAGAATTTTGGGGCATAAAAAAGGATTAGGAGGGGGAAAGCAATACCATACCTCCAGTTTTGCCTGCAAGAGCCATATCTAAACTGCTGAGTTTTAGTGGAGCTGGCTGCAGAATTGTTATTTCAGATGGAAAAGCAGCAAGCAACTGACGCTCTGGTTCAGCTTGTGAATGCTTTCCTGCTTTCCTGGATATTTCCACATTGTTGGGTACTGCCACAAGCTCTCACTTAAAGCTCTGATTTAAAGCTTTCCATGGCAGAAGGGGGGGGTGGGGTGGGTAACAACATCTCAGATACCTTCACACTGACCAAGAGGGGATTTACTCCTTCAGAAACCAGGTGCTCACAAAGGACAGGACCTCGTGCTTTTCCCTCTCCTTTATTTCCTCTAGAGTTTGCATGAGCTCCAGATATGAAATATGTTTTTTTTCCCTTTCCTTGATGACTTGCATGTGTGGCTTGGAAGGATAAAGGGAAAAGCCTGCCTCTGGGACTAAGCTTTAATAGGAAAGAGCAGGTCTGGTGGCAGTCTCCTCTGTGCCAGTGTGTGAGAGGGACCAAGTGGGATGGGCATTATAACAAGCAGCAATGTCTTATGATGGAGTCCTACAGACCTCTGCTCCCTCTGCTTGTGAGTTTTCTGGTGAGGAGGCTCAGTCCTCAAGTTCTCCTGGCAGTGTTTGGTGGGATGGGAAGGTGAGCATTGCTTAACACCCACCTTCAAGATCATGTGATGTAGTCTCTGCCCTGCTTTAGGCTAACAGGCAGTCCCTGGAGACACTGCACCCAGTTTTGGTGAAATTGGGTCTCCAGGTGGATGAAGACTGAGGGCAAGATGCTGGAGAACATCCAGCTGACTTCAAAGACATCTTTCCTCTTGTGCCCTTCCTCCATCTCACACACTGCCCTAGGAGTAGCCATGTAACGACAGCAGTTCGTTAATTTCTGAGGTTAAGAAAGCCTGGGACCTGTACCAAGCTCAACCCTGCTAGACAGTAACAAGCTGATGTCTGCTCCTGTCTCCCCCACCTTGCACTTACCAGAAGCAGCCCTACACCAGACCTGGCACCAGCAGACATTGCTGAGCTGCTCTTCCCTGGAAATATGTTTGCATCTGATTTGTGGGAACTGAGGAATGTTGGCAATTCCAGTCAACCAGCTCTGGCCTTTATGAGCTGTTTTGTTTTGCTTATCTTAGGATGAACTCAATTATTCAAAGCTGCTGGGCATATTTACTTACAGGGGCAAGTTAAACCATAAATTCAGACAAATATATCGACAAATGTATTTATTGATGCACTTTCCCTTTCTGCTTTATGGGCAATTGGGCTCCAAAACACAATGGTGGGCTGTTCAATAAGCAGTACAATGCAAGTTATCCCAATTAATTGGATTGTTCCATTTCTGCTGCTACTCCTTCCAATTAAATGCAAGGGAGTGCAGTGACAGGCGCAAGTAGGACAGGCTCGCAGAAAACCATATTCTAATGCAGAAGCTGCAATAAGAAAATGGAATCTATGTACCTGACAGTAATATTAATGCAAAACCTTGACCTATAATTTTTCTTTCTTCAGTCTGAGAGAGCTAGCAACAATTGCAGCTCATTAAAACGGACCATGTCCTGCCAGTCATGCATAATGCCCATGTCCTGCAAGTTTTGTGGTCTATTATCACAGAGCTGCATGGTCCTGCATGGCTAGGAACAGGGACTGCAGCCAACCCTGAAGACCTCTCTTTTAAACCTAGTGTCATGAGAGAAAGCAAGGGTTAAAAAAGCAAAGACAAACTCAAAAGTGACTGGATTGGACCTCCGGAGTTCCTCTGGACCAATACCCTGTTCAAAGCAGGGTCAGCTTCAGAGTTAAATTCAGTTTGTAAGTTAGCTCAGGTGGCTCAGTGTGGAGTATTTCCAAGGACAGAGATTTTACAGCCTCTCTGGGCACTGTGTTCCAATGCTGCCTTGTCAGGGCTCACTGCGGAAGCCACTCACCACATCACAACAGCATCTGGCTCTACTTCCTTAACTGCTTTCTTGATGCAAAGTGTGTTGTTGGCATGTGGGATGCAATAAGTAACAGTAGAGAAGTGACACCGTCATGCAAAAACAATTCCTTTGCAAGGAAGAGACCTGAAAACAGTCCCACACAAGACAGGGTAATAAAGAAGGCACTGAGGTATTTTATTCTGCGTTTGGTGCTGCTTTTCTATAAGGCACTGCCAGAACTGTTCTGGAAGATGGAGTGACCAAAGTGTTGTCCAGTTTGGGCTTGGTATTTGGCACAGACTTGAGACGTCAGGCCTGCGATAAGCTATGGTAAAGCAGCAGATGCAATTGCATCTCTTTTTCTTCAGCAGTGAGGTTTGTATCTCTCTCCAGAGCCATCTCTCCCTCCCTTCACTCCCTACAGAGAGAGCCAAAGACAACAAGCTTCCTAGCCCTGACACCTCTGATATGTGTGAAGATGGATGGGTTGAATGCAGGCCTAAAAATATTTTACATTTTCACGGTAGTTTCACAGCCCTGGTATTATCAAATGATCTTTCAGCGTACTTGGAAGCAGGAGAATAACTTGAGATGGAGTCTGGCTTTTTTGTGTCTGTGTACTTGCAAACTGTCCCTGCCTACACATCTTACAGGGTCTGCTCCTGTTTGTATATGCACATGGAAAACCAGTGTTTGTGTGAATGCTGTGTCTGCTCCATTCCCCTCCTTCCTGAAGTTTAGAGGCCGCTCAAAGCAGGTCCCCAACCCCGTGTGGTTAATTTCAAATTTGCCCTATGCACTATGCTTCACTGACCAGGCTAGTTAGGAACTCGAGGCCAGGAAGTACAAAACAATTTTAAAATCTGAACAAAAGTAGGAGATTAAGGAAACCAGCTGGAAACCTCTATTTTGCTCATTTTGAAAGCAAAATGTGGGTCACAGATGTGACTCCACAGACAGAAACTGGCTAAAGAAGAAAAAGACATCAGCAGTGCCCAGAGTCTTTGATGATTAGAGGTAGATATAGCTCCTAGGCATGGAGACAAGAAAGAGGAGACGAAGTAGGAATAAAAACATAATCAAGAGATTAGGAGTGTGGAACTCAACCCACCCATAAATTTGCCTTAGGGAATGATTAAAAAACGCAGTAATGAAAAAAGATGAAACCAACTGCTCCGTCTTACTCTCTTCCCTTCTCTTTCTGTCCTTATGGTTTTACTTTTTTGCAGTCCAAGACACAAGAGACCCATTACAAAACCTCCCACCTTCCTCAGCCATGTTTTTTCTTTGCAAAAGTGCTGTTTTCTGCTGTTCCTTTGCAGTAGCTATGAAATCCTTGCTAAGGACAGGCTGACTTTAAAGCCTGAAAGAATCAAAGCTTTGCAAGGAAGTCCACATCAGTAGGCAGGTGTGCATGGGAGAGTAGAAAGCAATGCACTCCTGCCCATCTTTTATAGGAGCACCAGTACTCACTTCCTGTTTAGGCTAATATAAAATATTGCATCTATTGTCAGTGAAATCAGTGCTAGACTAGTATGAGCTGTGCTGCTAGCTCTGGCAGGCTGTGACTTGGTCTCCCAAGGGCTGTAACAGGCCTGTTGTTTGAGCCATTAATAAAACCTCAAGGTAAAGCACTGAAAGAGCAATGTGGAACAGCAGCAGCACTGACTCAGAGAAGCCCAAATGGTGGTTCCTTAGAAATAGCCAGGCAGTGGAGTGGGTTCTGAAAAGCAGTCAGTGTGTGGTTTCTGGGGTGAAGTGCCTGAACCACTCCTGAAGGTCCCACCTATGCTGGCAATGACAGGACATGGTCACTTGGTGCCTCTGGGCTTTGTGACATGTACTGAGCAGCCCTGGAGTGTGATATCCGTCTCCTGCAGCAAGCTTCCCTCCAGCCAGCAAAACATCAAACTCTATGGCTTAACACAAAGCGAAGCCTGAAGTAAGAATGATGCTAGTCCAGTTTTTCAGATTTTGGGGAACTTCAGATTCAGCTTCCTAAATTCAGCCCCAACTGAAGACATATTTTGTAGTTGCTAGTGTTTTAAATCACATACCGGTGTCAATAAAGATAAGTCCTTTCCTGGGGTGGGGGGAAGTGGCAGCAGGGGTGAAGAGGGAAACATAGAAAAATGTCCCAAATCTTTCACTCATGCAGAAGAAAAACGACCTCAAAGCATCGAAGGATTAAATGAAAAATATGCCTCTTTTCACTGGAGTCCACCGGGTGTGAATAAATGCCAACTGAGCTCTCACTTGCATCACCATCTGGTGTGATGGCACCAAGGCCTCGAGGTGCAGCAGGACATGTTACACTGCCCTGCCATGAGACAGCATCTCTGCTTCTGGGCACAGAACCACAAGAGGCACCTAAATGCCAGCAGGTGCCTAAATGTGAAGGAACTTGTTATCTTCAGCTTCACCATCTGACCTAGCCCAGAGAAAAGGGGCGTCCAGCCACAGCATGACTCAGAGCGTAGTGAAGGAGAGGCAGTACAGCCCTCCCCTTGCAAGGAGGATTTCTTTTGCTGGGCTGCAACTGCACACTGATATTGCTGTGAATACCACAGCACAGAGCCTCCTTGGTTGAAGTCTAGAAACTGCTTGTGGTTTCAGAACTCTTGTTGATGAATTGTCCAGCAGCTGGTCACACTAGGAGGGCGCTGCTTATTATTTTCAACTGCTATCTCACATGGAAAGAAAATCAAAACACTTTCCTCAAAGTAATTGGCTCTAAAACAATTGAAGAACTTTCCACAAGGTTGTAATGCAATTAGGACTGGCATTTTATATAATTTATATCTCTAAAGGTATGTTTATGCCATCAAACCCTTCTTCTGTGAGGAAAAAAAAAATGCTGGTAAGATAAGGATAAGTTTGCTATTACAGGCAATGAAATACAGATGAAACACAAACGTCCACCTATTAGTGATTAAAAGGCAGCATAATGTCAGGATCAGCACTGAGATGTAGCTGCTTTTGATGAGAAATGGCTGGGTGGGATGCTGTGACACCAACTACATATCTGCAGGTTTCCCATTTGGTTTTTGGTCAGTGCCAAGAGATGTGTCATCACCCGCCTTCTCCTGCAGCACCACAAGAGCAGAAACAATCCTGCACTCCCCAGCTGCCCTGCCAGCTTTGACCGGAGAAGCTTGTGCAGACTGGGGATGATCAGGCCCACCACACAGAACAAAACCGTCAGCCATGCTGGTGCTTGGGTTCATGTTTTGATAGGTACCCAGAAAAACCCTGCACGGCAAAGCCAGACAATCGAAACACACAATAACAACTCCCAAAGTGTGTGAGTCAGCTGGTGAACTTGTTGACATGGGGTAATGTGAAAGCCAAAAGCATGGATGTAGCACTACCCTGTCACCATCTGGGGAAGCCTCTATTTCCCTGACTGCCAAAAGGTCCAAGGTATAAATGGGGAAATGATCTCTCTGTGCTTGCTTGTTCCTTATGCTCATACTTAACTATGTTAGTGACTACTCCCAAGACACAGTACAGGGCCTTGTGATGTTTCGCCTGACTACTACAGCTGCTGCAGTTGAAATTATGGAATGAAAGGCTTTAGCCTCCTTGCCTAGGTGGAGGCAAACAGACTGGATGAATTACCATTAGAAATGGTTCTGAACTGAAACTGGGGAGGCACTCAACATTTCTTCAGAGCCAGAGCGGCCGTTTACAAGTAGATGTTCTGTCCTTACGATGAGATGAACCAAAGTTATGGATTCAGACAATCAACATTAGAAAATATCTAATGGTAGAGATACCACTGACTATATTATGAGAACATTATGACACTGTAAAAGCAAAGCCATCTCTTACCCCTGGTGGTAGGACAGTTGCCTACCAGTACAGTGTATGACTATGAGAAAAGCAAACCCAAGAGATGTACTACTATACACAGCAGGTAATCCTACCCTTCTGTTATGTATCAGACAAATGAAGAAGCCACCAGCCACGTCCACAAGTTGGTTTGTCTCTGCTGACTAGATCTGTGTTTACAGAAACCTACTTTGAGCTGTTTGGGAGTAGTTTGGGAACCTGGTCTTCAGGTCATGGACCTGACCCCAGGCTGGCCACAGGGGACTTGAATGTCCTGCCTGATCCTTTCTGCCTTGCCGCAGCCTGTGACGCAACATGCATCCCAGTCTGTAAGCAGAATCACGTTCAGATCCACTGCTATGAGGTCCCTAATTTTAGTTACAATTTCAACGCCAAAAACTATGGACAGAGATACTCACTATTGGGCCGAGTCATTAAGTTGATATTCGCGGGACCGGTTGAAGCATTCTTGGATCCCAGAGTCTGCCCAGAGTCTCATCATAGCTGACAGCAGCTCCGGAGAGAAGGGCTCTGTGTCCTCCATCCGACTTACAACATCGCAGACCATCTTGGCATCAGCCTGCAGAGAAAGGAAAAGAGAGGTCACATAGATGCTTAAAGGAGATTTGGGAGCCAGAGATTTCAGAAACAGTTCATGAAACCATGAGGAGTAAAGAGGCTGCATTTTGCACCCTTTAGGATCCATACCATATGATCCAGCAGAAGGCAAAAAAGGAGGATGGAACAAGAAAGCCACAAGGAAAGAGATTATTTGTGCAATCCACCTCACATCAACAAATACTTCTATTCAGCAGTCAAACCAGTTGGCACTGTGGATGTGTGGAGTTTCCTGGGAAAAGAAAGGAAGCCATCTATGTACAAGGACATTTTAAATTGTTAGCAAAGGGACACATATTGTGCAGTGATGCCTGGTTTAACTTTGCTGAAGTAGGGGCCATTTGTATTACAAAGCACATCAGAAATGCTCCAGAAAAATTATTTCAGATGCTGGTTTATTGCTTTTCCTGAATTCTTGTTCTTTGCTCTAAGCCCCTGCCACAGGGGCTAATTCATGGTAATACTGCACACCTTGGCTGGCTGTCTTGCTTTATGACTCACAGGGAGAGGAATCTCCCATGGTTAAGGAGTATGGCAGTGAGGGCTGGGCCAGCTGGCTGCTTGCAGATGGAATCTTTTTGGGTAGAAATATGTGAGTTGCTGGAATGGCAGCTTTTCTTAACACAACTCAGGTCTGGAAGATGTCTCAGATTTAGGATGGGAACGCCTAGACAGACTCGGAACACTGAGTTCATTCCTACTGTAATAGTCCCCAGTGGCTGATGCTTCCCTTGTTTGCAAAGCATGGGCACCCAAATTCATGTCCCCCTCTGCCTGCTTTGTGGTAAGTGGATCTCTCACATCCCACACCCCCCAGGCTTCAGGAGGCCCAGGGATGTTGACTAATCTGCAGAGTTTTTCTCTCATGACTTTGGATATGTTGGAGTAGTCTCATATTTCTACCAGCTGAAAAAAAACAATTGTTACTGCTGTAATTAATGGAAAAAGTGGAGCACCTATTTGTTCTGATTTGTTCAGCCTGGAGAAAAGAAGGCTCAGGGGAGACCTTAGAGAAATACCTAAAGGGGGCTTACTAGAAGTCTGCAGAGGGGCTTTTGACAAGGGCCTGTAGAGACCGGAAAAGGAGGAATGGTTTTAAACTAACAGAGGAGAGATTGAGATGAGCTCTTAGACAAAAGTTCTTCCCTGTGAGGGTGGTGAGGCCCTGGCACAGGTTACCCAGAGAAGCTGTGGCTGCCCCATCCCTGGCAGTGTTCAAGGCCAGGTTGGACGGGGCTTGGAGCAACCTGCTCTAGTAGAAGGTGTTCCTGCCTGTTGTAGCAGGGGGGTGGAACCCTTCCAACCCAAACCATTCTGCTATTCCTTATGTGCGCTTACAGCAAAGCAGTGAAGACAACCACCTTGTTTTATTACCTTTTCTCTTGTCTGAGATAGAACCCATTCTTGGACAAATACAGGTATAAGTCTTCTCAGAAAGGGGAGAGTAGGCAGTTCCCATGCTTTGCTGTCACTGTCCCATGGACAGACAACCCCTCTTCATCACAGCAAAAGGCACCCACAGCTGAGCATGCAGCTCCTGGGGAGCCCACGCACTGCCTGCTAGGGAGCAGCTCCTACAACCTTCCTGGCTACAACAGGCTCTGTCCTGTTCCTCTGCACTGCCAGGTGCTGCTGCTGCTCCTGGCTATTGCTCAGAGTTGGCAGCTATGATAGGAACAACCCAACTGCTGAATGGGTTGCTCTCCCTGGGTACTGCTAGAGCACTGGGGACAAGGTGTTACAGGTTTTGGGGCAAAGCAAGCAGATTATTTCTTAGCTCATGGGTGCAATTAGAAGTAGAGGAGCACCAGTGTTGGATAGCACCACATTAATTTAATTGCATTGGTGGGAACAATGAAGTGTATGGCGTGGCCTGCATGGATAGGAGCAAAACTCATCTGCAGCCTTTTGCTATTGAATATTGAAATTATTGAAAAGTCACAGAGCACCAAATTGGTGGAGACTGAAGCTGGTGGAAATTTCAATGCTCAGAGAAAGAGCCTCAAGTCCCCTAAACATCTTTATGGGCTGAAGAAGTCTGTGTTGTATGGAGACACCATTCCATAAAATTTAATGGGGTGGAGTCTCTATGCTTTGAAGACTTCATGTTCATAAAGTCTTTCTTGCAAAATACTTAACTTTTGGTGCCCAGGATTCCTCCCAGCCCTCTGTAGACTCTGCTTGTTCTGGAGAAATAATGTTGATGACTCATACCTCAAAGTCAAGACAAACAAAGAACCTTGAGGAGTTCAGTTAATTTCAAAAGCTTGTTTTCTGCCCTGAGTGCTTTGTGAGCTCAGTGAATATTCATAAATCATCAGTACAGTTTGCCTGTTCTGCTGGAGCTGATAATCTGCTCTTTTCACAGACTCTACATAACACATGACCTGCTAATGGCCAGTACGCTTGGGACTGCACTCTGGCATGACCCTGTTTCTTCTGCATGGGTGGTGCACAAAAGCATCCACGCCTTCAGCTAGGTAGGGAGGAGGTCTTTCTTATGTTATCTTGACTGTTGGGGGGATTATTCATATGTGTAAATCACAGATCTGTCCACCTGTCTGTGATCACAAAGCACATCTGAATCCCTCCAGCTGCTACAGGCAGGGCGTGGGCTTTTTCTAAGCTTTTCAGATTTAACTGCAGGCTTCTTTCTGCAAAGCAGGAGAAGGAACAGCACGGCCATCTCATTTCTGTGCTGGGAAGTAGCTGCCTCACCACTCCCACTACTGAGACTTGTGGCAGTCCCATGATTTAAAATCTGAAGCAAGAGCGTTTGAGCAGAAGACATGGATGAACAGCAGTGACAGGGCAGAACAGGAATGACCAGGGACAGGCACCTCTGGCTGTGGTTACCAGGTCTGCTTGGGCCAGAAGTGGGGCTGAGCTTGAAGGACAGGGGGTTACTTTGGTACACGCTCCTCTGCAGTCACTCGAGATCCCTTCTGGGGACGGCAGAGCTGCCCTCCTGCAGTGCAAGCAGCTGTCTGCAGGGTAGGCTGGAGCAAGGGAAGTTTATTGCTGCTGCTGAATGGCAGTAGAAATATTTCAGTCTGAAGTTTCATTTTGCAAACTGAACCATTGAACTCTCAGTTTTAAAGACCCAGGAAAAGAAGGTGAGGTGAGTATTTCTGAAAGCACCCCCCCTCCCTGCCAAGGATGAAGTCCCTCTGGATACCCAAGGAGTATGGAGCCATCCAGGAGTTCAGGCATTTGTGAGATGATTTAACGAGCAATTAAGGATTCAAGAACAGAAGATCTCCCTTTCTTTTCTCACTCTCCAGGCTGCATCTCAAGCTGGGAATGACATTAAAATCTCCAGCCCCACCCTGGGCTCAGCAGGTAGATTTCTAAATACTGCCTGATTGACTTTTCCTTTCCCACCTCCCCTGAGTCTGGTGCTCCTGCTTTTCCTGAGGTGAGAGGAGCCGAGCCTCCTGCCACGCTCTGTCTCTGTACTCAAGCCAGCAATTAAATAAAGCAAAACAAACCAGACCAAACAGCCCCCCAGCCTGGCCTTGAAGCTCCCATCCAGCAGGCCTGTCGTTAATGAATATCACGGTGGTATTTCAGCTACCCTGGGAACTAAAAATAGGCAGTGCTCTCTGCCCCTGGGATTGCTGGAAGGAGCCATGGAATGGTGCAAGGCTGCTTCCTCCATTACTGCCTGTCTTTCCCCAGCTGTTCTGTCTCTCGTGCCCTTGGTACAAGCTGGCTGAGAGGAGGATATGGGGTTGGGCTGATCTCCTTCAGGCTGGTTCTTAACTGGCATCCCCAGCCCATCCCCACAGCGATTCCACTGCATCCTACTGCCATTTCCCAATGGCTTGCATTTTCCATAGCAGGACAAACCTTAATGCCAAGCTGATTCACAAAATCCCATACTGGTTTGGGTTGGAAGGGACCTCAAAGCTCAGCCAGTCTAAACTCCCTGCCATGGGCAGAGACACCTTCCACTAGACCAGGTTGCTCCAAGCACCATCCAACCTGGCCTTGAACACTGCCAGGGATGGGGCAGCCACAGCTTCTCTGGGCAACCTGTGCCAGTGCCTCACCATCCTCACAGTAAAGAACCTCTTCCTTCTATCTAACCTGAACTTCCCCTGTTTAATAAACCTATTGCCCCTTGTCCTATCGCTACAGTCCCTAATGAAGAGTCCCTCCCCAGCATCCTTATAGGCCCCTTCAGATACTGGAAGGCTGCTAGGAGGTCTCCACACAGCCTTCTCTTCTCCAGGCTGAACAGCCCCAACTTTCTCAGCCTATCTTCATACAGGAGGTGCTCCAGTCCCCTGATCATCCTCGTGGCCCTCCTCTGGACTTGTTCCAGCAGTTCCATGTCCTTTTTATGTTGAGGACAACAGAACTGCACACAATACTCCAAGTGGGGTCTCACAAGAGCAGAGTAAGATCACCTCCTTCGACTTGCTGGTCATGCTGCTGGGGATGCACACCAGAATTGACTGCCTTTGGGTTGCTTGCTGTCAGGAGTGGGATTTATTTAACTCAGTGTCATTCCTGAATGCTGAATGTGCCCACGTACCGTGGGAGAATTAGAGCTGGCTTGTCTGGGCTGGGCTTGTCTGAGGGAAAGAGCTGAGCTTGGAAACCCTGGGATGGTAAAATATACATCCAGACTTTAGCCATCAAGCTAAAGACCAAGTAACCCTGTGTTAAAGAACAACCTCCATGCCAGACAGGGAATGGGGAGGGCTCTGTAGTGCCAGGGCAGGGTGGTGGGGTTGTAAGACAGTGAAATCCAAAGGTATATGTGAACAGGTAGCTTGTAAACTTAGTGGGAAGTCAGTGTGGCTCCTTTCCAGCCTGGGCTCTGTGTCTGTGTTTGTGCCAGACACATGGTATAAATCTAGTTCATAAAGGGATCTGTTTCCTCACTAACCTGGACATAACTGCAGTTATTTAATTGTCTCCCATATGTCACTGTCACCAAGTACACAGGTTGTGCTCAGCAAGCAAACTTGTGACTTCGCTTGTAGCAGCCACACAGCCCAATTAATTTGTTACCTTGCTACAAGGGAGAGGGGCTCTTCCCAGCAGCCTGACATTACCAGCAGTCGTGTTTGTCTCTGAAAGCAAGTTCTTTGTCCTCATGCTAATATCGACCACCCCTAATTATTTGCCTCTCACCACTAGTCAGGATCTGTGCCCACAGAGATACCCACAGAGCTGCTCCTGCCCTGGCTGCAGTAGAGTTGCACTGCAGTGGGACTCAGGTACCCATCTCTGACATCCCAGGGTAAATCCTACTCTGATCCTTTGAAGCTGCCTAAGGAATGGTTTTCTGGAAGGGGAGAATTTAAGGGAAAGGCAAAGCCTTATTTGAAGCTATGTCCTAGAAATCTGTTAAGCCCGATAGAGCTGCACTGACTGACACCCACAGAAGCACTGACCTGTGTCATATTGTACTGTCCTTTCCTTTTGGTGAACTAAATCCCAGTAAATATAACTTTTTTCTGTTATTTGCTCTGATTAATCATACTTCTCACTCAGCCTATCGCAAAGGTTAACACTGGGATGATTTCCTTTGGTGGCTGATTGTACTTGAAAGCTGCACCTCAGAACATTTCAGAAAATCCATGCATGGGGAGAGAGATGAGCAGTGTATTTTGCTGGTGGTGCAGGACAAATCAGAGGCATGGTACTAGGTTGTCAGGATGCAATCTCATGAAAAAAGTTGTAGCCATTACCAGTCAGAAACCTGGGGGAAATCAAACTGATGCCTTGAAAACATACAGCACCCACAAAGGATGCCCCTGGAGGGGGACAGGCCCAGATCCTGACCTCAGGGCACAGTAGTATGGCCTCTGCTACTTCAGTGAGAAACGAGGTCCCATAACATGGGGGCAGAATGTGTCTTGTTAACCAAAAATCTCCTTCTCTTACAGAACACCTCAGAAATGTGGGCTTTGCTTCTCAGCTCAAGTGTGGCTGCACTGCAGCTAAAGTCAGTTATTTTCACAGTATTTGAAGCCCGAATGAATTCTGGAAACAAAGCAGGGCTGGTGAACACGCCTCTTCCAGAGACATCCAGGGCCCAGCTCCAAGTCCATAGGAGTTTTGTAGATGCTGAATAAATAGCTGCACGTATGACTCTCCTCCTCACTCTCACACATCTGTGTTTCAGAGCTGACCTCTCAATCTGTGGATATCTGTCTAGCATGAAGCAGCTGCTGTGAATTGCAGTAGGGACAATCGTCTCCCTGCTCCACTTTTCCGTCTCTCTTCAGAACATTTTATTAAGGCCTCCCACCTCTGCTTAGCATTTGGTTTGCTGAGAGACCCTGGAAGGTGCTGAGTAAAAAACTATCCACTGGCTAATTCAAATCTATCCCTTTAGAGAAAGCCTAACAAATTCGGTTAGAGATGGCTGGCTTTCCCAGTGTCATGCTAGCCATCTTCTGTCCAGCTCACAGAAAGGTACTTGGGTACCACACAAGGCTGCTGTCTGCCTGTCAGCAGACAGGCTATTTTGAGTGAGAAACAGCCATGGTGATGTGCAGAGGTTGTGCTGTCTGGCTAGCAATTAGTAAAGCCCTGATTTCCATATCCTTTTGGAGCCAAGATGGCACCACCACCTCTGACTGCCTTGGCCAAACAACTTCTGATTGTGTGTCTGGTACTCAGTTTAGGAGCTCTATCCTGAAACCTCGTTACAGCCGTTTTTTCCTGTCTGCTGATTCTCATTTGGGGAGATGTTGAGCAGGACTGGTATTAAAGATTATTATGGCTTTAAAAGCAAGCCAATGACTGTCTGTTCGGTACTACTTCTGTATGACACTGCAGTTGATAAAATTTGCTGGGTCTTATATGGGTATACACTTTTTGTCCCTCCTGCAATACATGTACAATAAGATTCCCTGTTTGCTTGGACTACTGACTATCTGGCAATCCAGGGACCCAATAATACATAAACTAGACTAAGCTAGTGGGTTGCCAGACAGCTGCCACCATCGTAAGAGCTCCTACAGCCCTATGTTGTGTAGGAAATAGCACTGCATTCACCAGAGAGATGGAAAACCCCACTATCCATTAGCACAGAATATGCAAAAGGGATCCCAAATTTGCTTGAACAAATTGTAGGAAACTGTAGGGTCCTCCTCTGTCCCTGAGGAGCTCAGAGACAAACGCAGTGGATAGCTGACCTGATTTTTCCAAGGAAGGATGGGAAAGCCAGAAAGCATGTGTTAAATGGTTTCAATATTGGTCCTCACCTGCTAACTGCAATGGAAGGTGAGAAAATGGCACTGTCTGTCCCGGTCATTTCTAATTTAAGATGGCATCCCTGAGACACCAAGAGCAAACTCCATCAGTGTCCCTCCGACAGCAGGATGCTTTAATGGGTCCTCTGTTTTACAAGCACTAAGAGGTGATTGTAACTGGGTATGGGATCTGCAAGCCCAAATATCATGGCGACTTCCAGGCCATGCAGGCACAGAGAGTGCTGCCCACCAGGGAGGATACAAGGGAAAGAGTCACAGATGGGGATGTTAGCCACATGGTTTCACTCTACAGGGAAGTGCTCTGCTGCACTGCTGAGGAGGAGCTGGGAACACGGGAAGATGAGAGAACAAAATCATTGCAGCTTCCTGCCCTTCTCTTCTCTGTATGATCCTCTCCACTGCGTAAAAGTCCACAAAATGTAGTGGCACTGGAGTGTTTGTGTGGCAGGGAATTGCGTGATATCGCATAGTGGGGGGTGGAGAAGATGCACCAGTGCCGGGCCTCTGAAACAAATGGCTTTTATTCATCTCAAAGTGATGGCTGAGGATGAGCTGAGTGGGAATGATGGTGATTCTCTATGAACCTGATCTGAGTCTGGGAATTCCTGACAGCTCTAGACTGCACATCTTCCACCCGTCAAATGTCTTTTAAGACATTCCACATCAACATCCCTCCAAGCCAGTGTGCAAGGGTGGCAGGCAGATGGGACACGGTTTCGTGCCAATCTTTCCCTGTCACAAAGAGGAAAACAGGCTTTGTCTTTGGAACAGAAAGGGAAACCAGCCCCTGTGGTGGGAGTATTCCCAGGACAAAGCTGGATTATTTTACATCTGGTTAAATGCTGCTTGTATATGATGATTCCACACAGGGAAGCTGTGCAGTGCTGGAACCCAGTAATTAGTTTAATGCTCAGAGCTTGATGCTGAACGGTGGATGCTAATCTCCACTCTAGAACTAATCTAGCAGATTTACCAGTGATCCCTACAACGAAGGACTACGTCTGTGGTTTACAGTCATCTGTCCCTGCGGGAAGTGACAGTATTTCAATCAGCAAGAGCCTTGTTTAATTTTATGCTATTTCACTTGTGATCTGTGTTGAAGATATATACTTAAAGGACAAGGTAAAACAGAAAAATCTCCCCAGCCCACCCCAATCCTGCTACATTTCAGTTCTCTGTTTCCTCTCCCTTCCTTTGTAACCCATAATTGGGATATCTGGGTAGGGATTTCTTACTGCCCTCCACTGAAACAGCCAACAGCAGTCGGTGGGTTTGGTGTTTGTGCCCAAGACTTCTGCCTGACTGGGTATGTCCAAATTACTTCTTGCATTGCTGATGTGAGAGCAGTTATCACAGCAGACAAATAATCCTGGATTTTCCCCTTGGTGGAAGAACACAAAAACCAGGTCTTGTGAAAAATCAGCTTAGATCCAGCCTGTTCTCTGCATTCTTCTGCGGACCTCAAATCTTACCCTATATTTCGTTTCCCATCCAGCCAAAGCACTGCCCGTGAGTCCTGCAGAAGTATTTTTGTTTCTTTCGAGTTATTTGGGAGCTCAGAAATATTATTTTACATGTAGGTGAATTTTCAAGCAAAAATTTGGTTTCCAAATGAAAATTTGGAAAAAATGAACAAAACCCCTGGCTTTTCAAGAATGCAAAATCTTTTAGAAAAATTCTCCAAATTTTCCTCCTGGCCATGACTATCTGCACGTTTGACTGCATTTTACAAACGGTTTTGGTTTCTTTTAGACTCTGTTTTTTTGGCAAATTCATCAAAAATTTCTGTCCAGGTCTAGTAATAAGTACAAGAACATTATGATCAGGAGCCCTTCAGCCTGCAGAAGAGAAGGCTGCGGGGAGAACTTAGAGCAGCTTCCCATGACTAAAGGGGCTAACAAGAAATCTGGAGAAGGGCTTTTAACAAGGGCCTGTAGCGACAGGACAAGGAGGAATGGCTTTAAACTGACAGAGGAGAGATTTAGGTTAGATATAAGGCAGAAGTTCTTCCCTGTGAGGGTGCTGAGGCCCTGGCACAGGTTGCCCAGAGAAGCTGTGGCTGCCCCATCCCTGGCAGTGTCCAAGGCCAGGTTGGACAAGGCTTGGAGCAACCTCCTCTAGTGGAAGGTGTCCCTGCCTGTGGCAGGTGGTTGGAACTGAATGAGCTTTAAGGTCCCTTCCAACTCAAACCAGCCTCAGATTCTATGATTAACTGCTTATTTTCTGTTTTAATCTGGATTCTCACCGCTTCCAGTGTTTTGGTTTTCAGTCCTTACTCTTTCACCCTATGTCTTACATGACTGACCACTGCTGAGCGCAGACAAACAGGTTTTCCTTGGGTTTGATTTGGACTTTGCAGGAGCAAAGCAAGGTACATAATTCTGACACCTACATGGCCAGGATACAGGCCCTTAGGGCAAGAGGCCATGCTGGCACTGTGGTTTAAGAGCTGCCCCTGTAATTGGCTATATATTAACTAACGGGGCATCGTGCCAGGCAGTGAAGGCACTTTGGGAACTGGATTTCTTCCGCAAACCTAATCAAGTTTCCTTTATTTGTTTGAAGAAGAAGCACTCTGGGAAGAGGGGCCTCAGAAAAGATTCAAGTACTTTGTTTTACACAGCTTTCTCTGTTGCACTTCACCATTTTCTAGGGAACCTCTATGACAGGAGACGATGGAAGTGTGCAAATCAAAGTGTGCAAAACTGTGATCATTTCAGGATTGTCATGGGCAGCAGTTCCCAATGCAGACATCCAAGAAAGCTGCCTGTGTAACCCATATGCTTACTGTCTTTGCTTGCATTGTTCGATAACTTCTTGGTTTTTGGTCTCTGGCTGCACACAACCAGCTCTCAAGAGGCATCATATTAACACCATGAAGGGGATGGGCTGAAACAAGACATGACTTATAGAGTGGCTTGTTAGCAGAATCTTGCCCATGACTTCTTACTACTACAACCCTTGTTTAGCTTCTGTCCCTCTTAATTCCCAGCTGCCGGTGAGTCTTCCTCTGTAGTAACGACCAGGATTATGACGATGTGGGGGTGGAAGAGCATTTGGCTGTGGTCCTGCTGCAAGTAGAAGCTGCATCTGAAGGGGCTGAGGTTGAGAAATGTCTGGTTGAGGTGTCTGTGGCTGCCTACAAGGAGCCCCAGAGTTTAGAGTAGATGGAAGGCAAGTTTATTGCTAAATCTCTCCTGTGTGAATATATCTCCAGCAAAACTGAGATGTGGGTGCTTGTAACAGGCTCTGAGGAGCAATTCCTTTGATCAGTGGGGATCACAGAGACTAACCTCCACGAAGTTCTTCCTTACTGGAGCTGAGGAACTTCACACACTAACAGATTTGCTTATGCATTAATTCAGGTTCCTGCAAGGAAAAAGCTGCCCTGTGTTTTCCTTACAAGAGTGTCAAGAAAGTTCCCCAACCCTTTTGTAGGGAAAGGGTGGGAGGAGGAAGAAATACAAAGTGAGAGAAGAGGAAGGGGAAGAACCAGAATCTTATGGGTTCGGTGTGGGCATTGCCATTCCAGAGGAAGCTGTTACTGGGGCTATTAACAGGAAATTTCTTTTATTAACTGCTCTTTTCAGAGAGAATGGATAAAAGGGAGCTCAGGTGCAGCCTCAGATGACATGATAGTCTATAAAATAAGTGGATGGCAGGAAAATATAATGGCTTAACAAAGATAGAGAGAAAGAGGCTCGGGGCCTAGAAGAAATCTTTGACGCTCTTGTGTGTATGTATTATTTAATTTTCTGGCACAAATATAGTATCAAAGAATGTCAAAACCAAAAAGACCATAACCTACTGTGGCTGGATTACTCCTATGTATCTGTAACCATGGCATCACATAGCATTGACAAGGAAAAACAGAAACAATAGGAAAAAAGCATCCAGCATTTATGACACTTTTGAGGATGAGGCAGACTTCCTAGCTCCCCTGAGAATGCACCAGAAGGGAGAAGAAAGTCTGTGAGCATCTTGGTAGCCTGGGCATCTGTGAGGCTCAGCTATGATGGAAAATGCCATGAAAGAGTGAGATTGCTCACTTGGTGTAATCCTACATGATATATATGAGCAATATAGAATGGGTCCCCCCTGAAAACATTTTGCTACCATTGCAGAGCTCCTGGAGCCCCACAGACCGATGGGGATGGCATCAGCACCTGTCTGTAGACAAGAACTTAAAGAGCTGCAGCATGTTAAGCACCTGGTTGAACAACATGGTTGAAGCTCTTCGTGGCTGCGACCTGGTGGTGTTCACCTCTGTGTGTGCTGCTGACAGTCCTCACCCGCTGTCTCCCAGGTCCATCCTACTGTGGTGCTCTCCTTCCTTCCCCTCCCTGCTTCCCCTCTCTTTGTGCCTCCCTGGCTTTGCAAGTCATGCACTTGCTGCAGCTGGAAGCCCTGTCTCATGGTTGTGCAGAGCAGAGGACTGTGTTGACATGAGACATAATACTTACACTTAATACTGTTCTGATTATTTTTTTGAAAATAATATATATTCACTTATTTCAGGAATGCTTTTGCTGGTTTGTAAATAATTCAAGTTCCAGCATGGGATTAGGGAGCGTCTTTTAATCAGCTTTTGTTTTGTTTCTTTTTTTTTACATCTTTGCAGAAGGAGTAAAAACCTACTCCAAAATGTTCGCCATGGAGGGATCAGGATTTGGCAGTGTCACTTTGGCAGTGATGACTCTGGATAAGGGGAAATGGGAACAGTACAGCCTCTCACTGGCCCCCAAAGCCCCCCTGTAGAAGGGATCAGACCTCTCCCACAGACAGATTTGGGCAGGAGCTGGCATGCTCTGGCAGTCTGGCTGGGAGCAAAGCCCCCGACTTGCCCTGCAGCACAGGGAACTGTCCAGGTCAGTAAAACTTTGAGCAGAAACTTTTGCAGTTGTCTGACAGGTCTGGAAATCGGGTTTCCTTTAAATAAACAAAGCAGGCCTATAGCCACCTCAGCAGTAGAGTGGTGGTCTCCCCGTAGCACTGCTGCTTGTTTGGAAAGTCAGAAATACCAACAACCCCACATGCCTGCCATTCTTAGATCCTCTTTTCTTTCCCTTCTCTCTTCCTTCTGCTTTCTCTCCCCATGCTCCTGCAGCTCTGCCTGCATCCAGCCCCAGCCCTGCACGCGCAGCACTCTCTGGAGATGCTGTTTCTCTCACAGACATTCAGCCCACGGTGTATTGCAAAACCCATGTACCCAGTGGAGTGAATAATGCCAGTAAGACCCTCACCTTGCCTCCACCTCCCAGGGCTACTTTCTGCCTTGGCCTTGAGCTTGCTGCATCTTTGTGTGGTTAATAAAAATAACCTAAAAGTACTCGGGGGCAGACAGAGCAATCCCAGAGACTCCAAACATCTAAGGGGCTTTGTTTCCAAGGCAACATCTTGTCTCCTAGCTGCAAAAGGCCAGGGGAATGAAGGCAGCCTATGGAAAATGAATAGCTCAGTGACAACGACAACAAAAAAATGTGCTGGGCAGTATATCAGGGAGGGAGGAGTGTTCGTAGGGGGGCCAGGAAAGAGCAAAGCTGAGCAAGCCAGGACTAGCTGCACAGAGCATGAAAAGGGACAGGGTGCAATTTATCTCATGAGAAGCACAGTCTTGTCCCCATTGAAATGCACAGCACCACCTCACCGACTTAATGGGAGCAGGGGAGGTCGCACAAATTGGCTATTCTTTTCTTTACCCCCCTTTTTTGATGTATTTGAAGATTCCATCTATTTAAAAATAATCCATTGTCTGAGGCAGAGCCTTCCTGGGTCCCAGGAGCTGTTCAGCCAGGGCTGATTTTAACCACCCAGGTTCCCACCCCTGCTTGAGCTGCGTCCTTCTCTCCACAGCCCAGGGCAGTGAGATGGGAGGTGCCAGAGCACTGGAGCATCCCTCTGTCTCTTCCCATTAGGAAAGAAACATGTTTTCATCCATTTTTAAGGTTTCCAGGGCTACGCAGTACATGGATATGTGTGCAATCCAAGCTGCAGAATCACTATAGCTGCAAAAGCACATTTGCTCTTACAGCCTTTTGAGCTGGTCATTTCCCAGATTAGTGGACCTGAGGCTTCAAACATGGGGAGAACACAGACCCCTCTTCTACCTTCCATGCCCTATCAGTGGCACCCACAGCCCTGTCTGACAGCACCAGCCTTGAAAAGGGCAGGTCTGTGACTGCACCGTGGTGCTACTGAACGTGCATGCTGCCCTTATGTAAGTGACTGCCACAGTAAAATGCCCTTAGGATAATTGATGGGATTGATATCTGCCTGAGAGGGGAGAAGCTCCCCAGCACCAGCCGAGATGCTTGCCTGCAGACACCCTGCTCTTGCCTTTCCTTTCCCTCCTGTCTCATGGGAATGCCTAAAAGCTTACGATCATGATCCCAAGCAAGCTGCCGGAGCTTTTCCTACATGTCCCAGGAGGTGGCATGGATGCCCTGGGAACATGACATATATTGGGTCAGGAGTTACAATGGAGCTGGCTTCCAGCTCCTTGACAACACAACTGACTTGGAGCCCCATCACACCAGGAGTGGGCTCTCGGCATGGGGGGGAAAGGAGGAGGAAGCCCAGGAATTTCCCTGGAGTGGCCAGGAGGGACAGAGGGCATCAGCGTGTGCTGGTCCTGGTCTCTACACTGGGCTTAAGCCAGCCTTGGGCTCATGCTCTTCCTCTCCTTTTCCTTAGAGACTCTCAGATAATAAACAACTCAACCATTGATGTCCCTGATGTAAAAACATTTTATTTGACTAATGTCTTTCCTTTGTACCTTCTTTCAGTCAATACCACGTAAGCAAGAGCTTTGCAAATGGAGAGCTGGTGGGAAATGCTCCTCTCACACTTTTTCTTTGCACCCTCTGCTGTGGGCAGAGCAAATCCATCTGTATGGATGAACAACTGCTATTTATTATTCATATTGATATGCCAAGCAGAGTTCTATCTGAGCCAGTTTTGAGATTATGAGGTTGCTTCTCACTCCTCCCCTTTTGAAATGGTTTTAATTTAGCTTAACCCCAGAGAATGAGGAATTTCCTGCTGGAGCAAGGCTGGGATTTGGCCACCATCACCCTGCCCAGAGATGGAGGGCTGCCTGCTGTCACCACATCTTCCCACCTCCAGCCCAGTTGCAACCAGGCATGCAACAGGCAGTGCCAGTTTGTCACCCTCCCTGGCCTCGTGGAAGGATGCTGCCAGGGGGAACAGGCAGGCCGCCTGTGGGCACCAGCTGCAGAGCTCGGGGCAGGGAGGCATGGCTGTTGGAAGAGCTGGGAACAACCAGGCTGACGTGTCACTCTGCTCCCACTCTTGAAGGGGGCACTTAGTGGGGGCAAGCTTGGACAACTGGGGCTTGGGGATGGACCAGCATGCACGAGACTTGGTTTTAAGGATCAGGAGAGCACAGGACTTGGGACATTTGCATCAAAACCACTAGAGCCATTTTATCCTCTTGGCCCAGTTCTTCCTTCTTACAAGTACCCACCCAAGCATATTTTACGCTTGATAACTTTCAGCCCTAAACTCGTTTGCAGTGTTCCTGGGTCATCTTCCACTCCTATAACTTTAACCTTATGTGACTGACCTTCACTTCTGCGTCAAATGATTCCCTCAGATCACATCAAGTTCTTACTTGCAGGTACAACTGGACTGCTTTCAAAGCACTCAGCCTCACTTCAACATGACGTACACTGTGTGGTTTGTGCCACCCTTTGTAAAACTGGCTCTCAAAATAATTCACAGTATTAATACAAGGGTTGGGCTTTTCCAGATCACTTGGTATTGACCTAACCTGATTGACTCTGGGCTTGGCAGTAGATTGTTAACAACTGGGAACAGTGAATGCTTCTGAAAATCCCCCCGCTTGGACATGACACTAGAGAAAATAGACTTTGCAGCATACATTATTACAGGCTTGTTAAAAATTCTCACCTAGATGTCTTTAACAATGTATCTGCTCAGGTCATTAAATGGTATCTATATGAACAGTCTTGTTACTATGCTTGAATGAATAAATAGTATTGATTTATACTATAATAAATTTATAGAATGAATTAAGAGCTCTGAAACACAGCCAGCTGGGTGACCAGCTACCTATTCAGAGTACTTTCTGGCTGATTTCTCATGTTGTTTTAGCTTCTCAAGAGGCATGAATAGGAGACAATACAGCTGTTACATGGTCCTTGGTCCTAACACGATGAGGTGCTGAGCACCTGTTGAGCAGGCTGGGGAATTTCAACCGCTTCCTAAAAACCTGCATGTCCCTTAATTTTCTGTGCCACCCTTCTGCTTCAGATGGCTTAGCTCAATCTGCTTGCTCTTGACATGCATACACAAAGGCTGGCTTCTAGACCCTCAGCCCAGGGACAGACAATATGCACTCACATCTCCTCCACAGATAAAGGCTGTCAAGCTTTCAACCTCCCTTTGAGCTGGTATCTTCAGATTAATAGGTCAAGCTGGAAATGCATTTCCAACCCATGTTTGCCTACCAGAAGAAAGCTCTGCATCGCTCTTTGCCACTCCTTGAGAGCCACAGCATTCCATAATGAGGCCATTGATGGAGCAGTGGTTATGTTCTTTTGTCCCTGCCAAAACCCTGCTCCCTCTTATTCAGCTCAACAAGATGTGAAGCCCCGGTGCTGCCAAGAGGCCTTTCAGCTGCCAAAGCAAAAGGAGCTAATCAAATGAGTGAAACAGATGGGGTGCCAGGCTCCATTCCCAGCTCAAAGCCTGTGGATACAATACTAGGACTGGTCAGCTTTAAGCAGCTCCTGTGCCCATCCCAGGGTGAGAGCCATGGGCTCCACTGTTCCCGGTCCACATTACTGCTGCCTCAGTTAGCCCATATCAGAAAGCTGTCACACTGATCCCTCTCAAGGCACACCATGGCCTGTGCTTGTTAGGTCTTGATTTGTTGTTCAGTTCCTTTCTGCAATGCCAGCTTCCTATCTCTCCCCTCCCTATTTCCCACCAAGGAGAAAAGCCTCACACTGTGCCTTTCACCTCCTTCAGCCTATCAGCGGGCAGCATGTTTGAAGTCATCTTTTTTGCCTCCATTTCAAATTCTGCTTGGTCAGAAATGACTGTTGGTTGTCAGTAAAAATATTTCAAGCCTCGTATGGGTTGTTCTTCGGTAACGCTGCTCAGTCAGTGATGTAGCGGGTGTAAACCAGCATCGCTGCGCTGCTGCTCTGCATCGATTTATACCAGATGAGGATGGGGCTTGTTTTTGGCTGCCTCCAGATCCACTTCTCCAGGACATTCTTCCATCTCTTCATTTTTAGCACTGACATTAAGTATTTAGAGCATAAAATGACTAATTTGCCTCTTTGCAGCCGCTGCATTTTGAGGCCATTTGGGAATTGGTGAAGTTATTTGCCACCTACAGCCCAGTGAGTTTGATAAAGAGATGGGAGGTTTCCGTGGTGCTTCTAAATTGGTGCAAACTGCTTATTTACCCTGGAGCCACTGCTGTGCCAATGGCTGGGAGGCAGCTGACACGGTGGTTAAATGCAGGGGCTATTGAACAGCCCAGTTAGCACCTGCAACAGTTTAGGATAGGAGGTGAAAATGTTGCTTCTCCAAATAAATAATACCAAGTTATCTGTTTCAGCTGGAGCTGCTCCAGCACTTTTGGCATTTTTAGAGCTCATGGACACTGCAAAGAATATTTAAGGAGGCAAAAAGTAATCTGCACACATTGGAGGTCAGCCACAGTGCTGCTGTAAATGCCCCTCTGCTCTCACAAAGAAGTGTCACGGGCTCTTCAAAGGTCATGATGTTTAGCTGCTTGGGATTCCATCTCTTCAGCCAGCATGGGGCCTCTCACACTGAAGGGAAAAGTAAGCCAGCCCTGAGCTGGGAAAGGATGCTGTGTGCTTCATGGCCCTGTATCCCTTCTGAAATGTGCTTCTTAGTCCCTGGCAGATTTCTGAGGAATCTGTCCTTGCATAAGCTGATCCCAACTTGGCCTGTGCTTTGGCTCATTCTTCAGCTACACACAAGGCTCTTCTGCTCTCTGGCTGGGCTAGGAATTATCTGGCTGCATCTGTAGCTAACACTTTTCTGAAGTCCCAAGAGATGAGTCTGTCTCCTTCCTCTAGAGTCTCAGCTGAAGAGGTTCACGGTTTAGAGTGGGCAATGTTGCGCCAACCTGATTTCTGTTTATGGTGATAGGTAGGTCTGGTGAGTCTTGCCTTGAAAATCCATCTGCAAGCTTTGCACATTGCTGGGTCAGTGATAACAAACTCTTAAGCCACTGCAAGCACCCTTCTGGCTGTGGTGTTGGGTGATGGTCCCCTTCTGTGCCCAGTCTTTGTGTGCTCAACCAAGCTTTGCTTCTTCTGTGGGTGTGTTAATTCTGTTCTCACCCTTAGTCATGATGCTTCCACCTGCCCATCCATCCTCAAAGCAGAGTTTGTGTGATGTGGTATCTCTACCCACCCTCACTGCACCTCAGCAAGGTTTCTTCCTCTTCATCCTTCTTCATTTCTGTGAGAAGCTGTACAAATCCCCTCCAGCATTAGGCGTTTGTCAAGTGAAAAAACAAATCCCACACATAACCTACACCACCAAGCTCTCCATCCTACCCTACTACACCAGCCTGATGGACTCGCAATTTAAACAGTTTTACCATTTTAACGTGAACTGTCCTTGTCCCCCACCTGGGGTAATGAACAGGGGCAGGATTTTTCTGTGTTCATAAATATTTTCCTCCTGCTGTGAAGGAACCCTTCTCCTTATCAGATGAAGATGGCTGCTCTGCCAGCTTGCCATTTAAATTTAATAGCATTCCAAAACCTCTGTCCTACACAAATATGAATGTATTTCAACCAAGACGAAGCTGTTATTGAAGCAGCTTTGCTAAATCATTCAGAGGGTTATTGTTTGAAGTACTCACAATCAACAGTGCCTTGCCTATTACAGCTCAAAAAGCAGGAGGGAAAATGTGAGTGGGGATCATGGAAACCTCTTTAAGTGAAGGTCCTTATGTGCCCAGATCATCGGTATAAACAAGGCACTGCCAACCAGCAGGTCTGGCCCCAGCAGGATGGGCCAGCTGCAAGCGGCTCTACAAATTATCCACTAGCAATTGCTTTCTTGCTGCTGCCCTGACTTATTTACACTCCACAAGATTTCTGAAGTGTGTTTATTTAAGAAAGATGAATCCAAAGGCTCTGGGAGAGGAGCTTTCCAAAGGAATCCAGCCCTGCCACCACACAATTTGTTTCACTCATTAACCCCTCCACAGGAGGAAGAGGTGGGAGCATGCTAAGTGCTTCTGCATTATGCATTAGTCCGCTGCATCAGAAAATTCTGATTTGATGGAGGCTGAAGGTTAAAAGGCATTTCTGTGCTTTTCCTTACTTCTCGGTGTCATGCTGGAAGATGGAGTGATGTTGTGGGGGTGGAAAAAATTGAGGGAATGATAGCTTCTGTGCCCAGACATTGACTGTGCTGTGCAAATGGAAAGAGCTTCACAGTTGCTGAAGGATTTGTGTTCCTCTAACGTGAACATCTCTTATCAAATTCAAACATCTCAACTGTCCTTTAGTACCTTCTCTAAACACCTTTGTGTCATCACTACACAAAAGCACTCATATCCTCCTCTTCAACCCTGTTAAGAGAGGTATTTCTGGGTAGTGCAAGAACTCAGAGAAGGTAAAAGGCCCAAAGAGAGACCCTGCACTGGCACTGCACCTTCTTACTAATCTTGTAAACCAGCAACTGCTTGGCTTTCTAAATTGTTTACAGTCATGTAATTGATGCTGCAACTGTATATATCTACCTCTCTGTACTCTTTACGGATTCATCTGTTCCCCAAGCAAATGTTTAAAATCAATTTGCTTTATTTTATACCTGCAAATTGCAGAAGCATATGAATTGCCTGTGCAAGTGCTGTATTTTAAGATGTCACTCCAAACTTTGGGAGGGCATCATTAGGCAGATGTTTATCTGTCCATAACGAGTTGGGTTCGTACTCCAGTTAGCTATACAGGACAAACCTTTACACCCTGCAAAAGTGTCTTTTAGGTGTACGTGCCTCACAACCAGCAACCCTGATGTGTGTTTCGGAGATGCCCGCAACTGACGTTGCTCTCCTCATTCTGGTACAAGGCATCTAAGACAGATGCCTGGAGTAGCCTGTGTCTCTTGGGTTACCATGGGTAACAATGCAGTATCATTTTGCTGTCGATCCAGCTCCAGATAAGAAGTGGTTATTTCCTGTTGCTTTGCTCCTCCACATGATGCTGTTCAGCACCTTGTAACACCAAAGGTTAGGACCCCATCTTGTTGCCACTGAAGCTTCGCTGCATGTAGAATTAATGTGAAATGCTCCCTCCCAGTGCTGCCACCTTCGACACACCCTGGCCTGGCCCTGCTCTGGCATCAGAGTATCACATATATTCATTTTTCCAATAAGTCAAATATATCTTTCACTGCTTATTGTTCAGAGGTTTGATTTTTGGCAACAGGCTTTCATATTCAGATACTTCGCATGGGTTGCAACATGGCAAAGCTATTAAAAACAAAATTTAATTTTGGTCTCGTTGCTGATGAGTCCAGTGAGAATTCTCACTTAATCAAACTTTAATGTTTTCCCTGTAAATTTCAGAAAAATCAGGAATTGGTCTGATAATTAAATCTTCAGATGATGTATCAAAGGAATAATGCCATACATGGGATAAGCGGCAGTCTGCCTCTAAAAGCCCAAACATCTGAAATGGAAAATTCTGCTGAATTTAGATAAAGATTTGAATATAGTGCTGTGGAGCTAAGAATAGACCACATTATTTATATCGTCAAAGGAAGCGATTGAAGTCACAGAGATCTTCAGAGAGTAAAGATGTTCAGACAGTTATGAACAGGAATTATGTTCATGGAGCTGAAGTGGAAAGCTACTGACGTCTCAGCATAGGCATGCTGCTCACAGATGGCATTTCAGGCAGAAGAGAAATGCCAGGTTTTTCTCTCTTGGAAGACACAGAGTATCTTCCAAGTACCCAAGTAGGGACTGGGCAGTAAATTGTCCATTGCAGAGATGCCTTGTGCCCCAGCAGGTGTGTCTCCAAGGCACTGAAGTCCCTGTGTGCTGTATTTATGCCCTCTCTCTGACATAGTTTCACTAGTGTTTCCCCACTGAATTATCCTCCAGGTCCAGTCCTTAGAAGTTGATTTCTGACTAGATCAGAGAATGAAATGGAACAGCTAGTGGGAAAACCTCAAAACATCCTTTTAATTAAAACTAAAATGAAATAGAGCCCTCATAGCCATAAGAGATGACAGCATACTCTGAAGTTCACATACTTTAAGAACTGTGCCCCTCTCTCCTAGGACTGTGACAGCAACACTCAGTTTTCCCCCTTTTTCAGAGGCTTTCAAGCTCAGAAGCATTTCCAGAAGTAGGATAAATGTCTGCTTTCAGTCCCTGTTTAATTATTCTGTCTTTCATCCCAAGTACGTTTCCAGTCTCTTCACTAACACTTTCCACTTTCCCCTCTTGTTCCCCACCTCTCTGACTGAAGGTGAACATCTCCAACCCTGAAAAGTATATAGATGAAGAGGTCCTATTTCCCCTCTCTCATGGTTTGCACCTCCAGTGGCTTTGGTGAAATTGTTCCTGTTCACATTCAAATACAAGAGAGAAGAAGCAGCGACCATGAGGCTGCTCCTCCTGTGTCTGCATACTTTCTTCCACCAAGTCAAGGCAACAAGGAGAGCGTGAGAAGGTTGGAGCCTGCCCATTTGGAGGACTAGGAGACAGATGCTTGGTAGGAAGCATGCCTGCAGCCTGCTCAGAGGTTCAGGTGCCAGATGGAGGATCTGCTCTCCTGGGAGAAGCATGCAGTGCCAACCAGATCCTGCATCCAGGACTCTCCCCTGCAGAGGAGGGGAGCAGGGGCTGTTTTCACACTGCCTACATGGGTGTCTGGCTAAGGTGCCACCAGCATCTTCGAGGAACTGAAGTCAACACTTGCAAAGAAGGTGATCACTCATCAATTTAGGTGCAAGGGAGAGATAATGTTCATGCTAATCCAGGCTTCTTTTTAATCTTTTTTTTTGACACTAGATGTGTATCTGGCTTTGCCAATGCTGTGTTCAACAGAGCCAGTTGGATCCTGGGGTTTCTCCTCTGTGCCATGACAAGAAGTTACACTGGTTTTTTTGCAAAGCAAATGTGCCAACAGATTTTGGCAGGTGGTTCTCTCCATGCAACATTTTGAGAGTATTAAGTTCTCTCACTTGAGCAGTATTACATGTTTAGAGTAATGACAAAATATCCTCTTTTAATTTTTTCCTTTAACATTAATTTTCCTCTCACTTCCACTTGTCAGCTAAGTGCTGCTATTGCTATGTAGCAAAAATCAAGGTATTCAAACCATTCTGTACAGCTTTTCACTGTCACAAATTTCAGCAGAACCACTTTTCCTGAAAATGCTGGAATTTTGAGAAAGCTGCACTTTTAGACAGCAAATTACTCCCAGGGAAATAAATAAAATTGGATACAGTGCATGGGGAGGCATCAGCTCACCACCTTTCATCCAGGGGAACGGGAGCTGTTTTCAAATTCAATCATTTGGATGTGCAGGAAAAAATGGCTCTGATTTGTTCCGTTGATTAAAATGTCCAAAAATATCAGTCTCCTGTCCATCATTCAGAGCATACCTGTGTCAGACAGCAAGACGAAGGGAAGTTTATCCTTGAGCACTGACAGAAGACCAAGAGACCAGCTACCTCCAGCTGCAAGTGCCACTCGCCAGTGCTGGTGTTGGTGATCATTTCCACCCTACACATGGCCACTGTATCAGGGTTAAAGGGCTACAGAGTTGTGGAGACACTTATCTGCAGACCCATAAATCTGCAGGTAATAGCTCCTTCTGCTAAAAGGACCAGAAATTCCGTGCTAATTAATCCATGAGACAGCTTTTACTGATAGCGTGCATTTAGCTGTGACAAGTATCTCAGGCACTCTTACCCTGATGGTGAAGAACCCAGTGTAGCACCTGGTGCTTTTGCTGTGGGGATAAGGAGCAATTCCCACCTTCACCCTTCAGCATTGCATTGGTGATCCTACCTAGCACATCACAAGGAAGAAAACAGGTTCCTCTTTTCTCATGCCTTCTCTATCTACTGCATTTCAAGTGTGAGATGAGCAAAGTGAAGCAGCTCTATAGTGGTTTAACAGCCCATAGCATGCCCAAAGGGTGAGAGCCAAGGTGTAGGACCAGGAGAGCTCTTGGGCTGCTCAGGTACCCTGACGACTGCTGGTATCAGGTGTCGTTGGAGGAAAGGGAGGGTTGTGTAGCTCTGAGACACACATGGGGTGACAACAAGGTTGGCAGCTCCTCTTTCTTGAAAGCACTGATGGAATCTAGCCTGAGAGCAAGTTTCCAAAGGTAGGTGAAAGCTATGGAGAAGTAGATGGTTTGGAGGCGATGATGGAGGAGGGAAAGGGTGCTCTCAACAGCACATTGCTTTCCAAAGTGCTATGTGTAACATCGCACCCTGGGCAGCACCGGGGATGTATCTGTACCCAGAGCCAGCTCTTCCCCCATTCAGTTCACACAGCAGCCATGGCTTTCCAAGAAAATGTCAGGGGAAGATGACGCTGTGACGGCCTAAGTTGCATTCATTCCTCATACATTCCTAGGGAGCCTGGTAAAGATAAACTCTCCTAAGTTACTGAGTAGCACATAACACAGGTGAACATGTCCATGGGGCACACATACCTGGAAGCAAAGGCTGCCCGAGCCTCCTACGAATTGAACACCTCACAAAAAACCAGAGCAACAAACCCACTCTCCAGAACCCTGAAGGTTTACTGGAATAGCAATAGGAAAGGCAGATGATCAAGGGTTAACAAAACCAACAGATACTTCCTGTGCCAGCACAAACAAGTTGGACAGAGAGGTGTGGGATTTGGGAATCATGTCTGTGGGCAAGAGCGTATTCAGGTCGTGTGGAAGCAGCCCTGTGCTCACCACCAGGAACAGCTCCAGCTCCTCTCAGCCTAAAGATGCTCTGTCAAATATTTTGGGTCCAGCATTACCTTCATGAGGTGATTACACAGCCAGTACTTCTCACCTGCTAACGATGTTCAGCAGAACCACATAAATGGGGAGACCGGTGCACTAGAAGGGCTTTGCTCTGGGGGACTGAGGTGTGCAGGATGTTGGAGAGCTGAGCAGATGCAGGGAAAAGCTCAAAGGGACACTTCTCTCTTGCTGTCTCAGATAACTCTAGGGCTCTATGTACCTGACAGAGTAAGTGCAGCAATTAGGGCTTCTGTTAGAAAATCTGCTTTATGGCACTTCTGACAAGCAGTATCAGGAGATGAGCAGAGTACAGAAGGCTCTGAAGCTTCTGATGGCAGTCGCACTCCTTAAGATGGAGCTGTTGATAGGCAACCAAGTTAAAAGTTGGAAGTGGATGCCTTTTCTCTTTCCTTTCACTACCCTCCTTCTCTTCTAACCCTTCTAGATTCTTTCTGCATGCAACAGACCCTCCAAAATAGTCACCTCTCTAAATCCAGAGAGGAAATCACACACATTTTGCAAGGGTTACCCAAGCTATCAGCCCCCATTCAATTCTGCCTGCAATCTGACTGCTCTTCTTCAGCCAGCTTTGTGTCCTCTCCCAAAGCAGCATGGGAGTCACATCATGATTCTGAGACTAAGAAACTAAGACACTTTTCTTTGGGAGGGAAATAAATTCTATCACCTTCATCACAAAGGCTTTTCTGGGCTCTGGCTCAACTACTTGGGCATTGCAGCAGTGTAGGAAGTACTTCCGGTTTTAGGGTTCCTGTAACTGAAAGCAGGCAGGGGCTCAGATGGGGAGGAGAGGGAAATCCAAGAAGTGCGAAATCAAAACCCTGATATTGCTTTAAGTCCCTAAAAAAAAAAACCACCCTATACTGTAAGTTGGAGGCTGAATCCTTGGGAACTCCTCTGACCTTGACTTCAGAACACTTCTTATTTCTCTTTGCAGCTAGTTTTTGCTCTCAGTTATACTATTCAGATCTTGCTTTGTGTACGTGCAATTTTCCTGCCCACCTTCTGGAAAAGAGAAGCTGTCTTGCCACCCTAAGGGTGTTCAGCAACCCACTAGCCAGATCCAGCCAAAAATCCCCTCCATCAGACAAGCCTGTGATGGTGCCCAAGAGTGCCAATGGCAAGCGCTACAGTGCCTACAAGAAACAGCAGACTTCAAACTCTTCTGTGCCCTAACTTAATATGGTGTTATAGCCTGAAAGCCCTCTTATCTCAAGCTTAAGCACACAAACCACTAAAAGCTCCCAGCCTCACTCAGTGGCAGCTCTGGTACTGAATGACTTAAAACCTAAGTGCTTTCCAGCCCCTTCAGTGGTACAGAAGACAGTGGATTTGGATCCAGGTATCAGGAGTCCCCAGCTGGCAAAATATAAAAGCTTGTCACCTTTAAAGCCTGCTAGATTGCTCTCTAATACCTCAGGACTTGTTGGTACTGAGTCACTTGGAGGAAGAACTTGGTCTGAAACACACTGGAAAAGTTCACAGCTCCAAACTGACCTGACCCTACAACTCAGGGGGTCCACCTGTAAGCACTACATAAAATTTCACTTTAAGGTCAAGTTCAAATACAGAAGATTCCAGCATTGTGAAAAATGACTTGAAAGAGTTTAGAGGAGTAATGGGAGGTACAGACTTAGCTAAAAGACACCCAGCACCTTCAAATGCGGGAGAATCTCAGGATGTGGCAACTGAATGGGCAAATACTGCATCAGCCTCAGATGCTCAGGAACTTTCCCATCCAGTATCACTACGGAAATGTTAGCAGTGACATCGTAGCACACCAGTGTGGAGTGCTCCATGAGAAATCATCTACGTGGGCAGAAAGTCTCAAGGTGTTTCAAACCTTGGTTCAAGTTCCCAAGCTAATATAGCAAAGGCAAAGGGAAGGGAAGAAGTTGAAAGGTGTGGAGGACAAAAAAGCATGAAGAAGGATACAAACACAAGACAAAAATATTGAGCACTGCCTCACTTCTGTATGCTAAAGAAGACTCAGAACCTATTCTGCTGGAGTTTTTATCTCCTTGCCAGCCTGGCATAAGCCAAAATTGAAACTAGAAGCTATCTTTTGCAATGCAGTTTTCCCCCTGATCCCACCCCATTTCTGGTGTCGGCCATGGTAGCTAATATTATCAAGAAACTAAGCACTAGAATGAAGCTTGGAGTAAAGACCAGGCAAGAAAAGCTTAGGGAGGTAGGAACAGCCACTGGATACTTGGACAGCTTAACATGATTCTTTAGGTACATCAGAGATAAAAGGAAGATAAGGGAAAATGTGACCCTCTCCAGAAGGAAATGGGAGAGCTGGTCACCTGGCACATGGAGAAGGCTGAGGTACTCAATGACTTTTTTGCCTCAGTCTTCACCAGGAAGAGCTCCAGCCACACTGCCCAAGTCGCAGAAGGCAAAGGCAGAGAGTGGGAGAGTGAAGAACTACACGCTGTAGGAGAAGATCAGGTTCGAGATCATCTATGAAACCTGAAGGTGTGCAAGTCCATGGGACCAGTGGGTCCTGAGGGAACTACTCTATGTGGTTGCCAAGAAATTATCCATCACATTTGAGAAGTTGTGGCAGTCTGGTGAAATTCCTGCTGTCTAGAAAAGGTGAAATGCAACACCCATTTTCAAAAAAGGAAAAAAGGAAGACCCAGGGAACTACAGGACAGTCAGACACACTTCGGTGCCTGGCACGGAGCAGATCCTCCTGGAAACAATGCTAAGGCAAATGGACAATAAGGAGGTGATTGCTGACAGCCAACATGGCTTTGATGGATGGACCACTCAGTGGATAAGGTATTGGCTGGATGGTTGTACACAGAGAGTTGTGGTCAATGGCTCAATGTCCAAGAGGGGACTGGTGATGAGTGGTGTCCCCTCAGGGGCAGACCCTGTTCAACATCTTTGTCGGTGACACAGACAGTGGGATCACGCACCCTCAGCAAGTCTGCCAATGACACTGAGCTTTGTGGTGCGGCTGACACACTGGAGGAAAGGGATGGGATCCAGAGTGACCTGGACACGCTTGAGAGGTGGGACTGTGCAAACCTAACAAAGTTCAACAAGGTCAAGTGCTAGGTCCTGCACTTGGTCAGGGCAGTCCCAAGCACAAACACAGCCTGAGGGAGAATGGATTGAGAGCAGATGTGACGAGGACTTGGGGGTGCTGGCTGACAAGAAGCTCAACGTGACCTGGCAGTGTATGCTTGCAGCCCAACACAGAAAGCCAACTGAGTATTTACCTGTATCAAAAAGAGCATGGTCAACAGGTTGCATGGGATATCTTTAAGGTCCCTTCCAACCCAAACCATTCTGTGATTTTATGATGACTCTATGTTTGACCTGATCAGGAAGAAAAAGCCTCAAAAACCAAGAGGAGAAGCGCTATTGTGGCAAGGGGAAAGGAGCAGCCAAGGAGGTCTGTCGTCTATACGCACGGACAGCATTAGGTGAAAACACAGAATGTGAGGCTGCATACCTCACTGTTGGTTATGGGTCAGGCTGTCACCTCATGTTACATCATCTTACTCAACATACAAAATCCCTCACTGGGTAGCTGTTCCCAAAGTGCTTGATTTCTCCTTCTATCAACTTTTGCTACAACAGTAGTTTCCATAAGGGCAAAAGTGGATGTTTATGATTATGCTTTCAAATGCCAAAGTTCCCCAAGAATCAAAATTGACTGACATTTACCTGACAAGTATGCTATTATAAAATCTTTTTCAGTGAGAAAAAACATCTATGGTTAGACAAAAATATATATAAATAGCAGTTGGCTTGGCATCATAATCACAAATATAAAAAACATTTGGGGACCTCTTTTATGTGCTGAATATTTCATTCAGTCCTGAGGTACAGTGACTCCCTAAACCTTTACTGATCTGAGCTCTGCTTTTGAGAATCTGGTTTCCTGTTGCCATGACATTGTTAATGTCTGAATTGCTTTTTTTAACCACTCTTCTCCTTTTTTCAATCTCTTGCAGAGGCATTTTGAAATAGTGGGCATGAGCTGATCTTGTGGAACAGCCTGTGTGTCCTCAGAAATAACAGAAGAGTATTTGTTTTTACAAGTTGAATGGCTGATACAGTTGTGATGGATGGATGACTACAATCTTGATGGATGGTAGCTTTTAACTGGAGAAACCACAATGAACATAGCTGACCTAGCTGAGATGATTTTGGCTTTGCAGTGGGAGGGAGGGGGGTATTTCATCTGCTGGGTTTTTAACGTAGTGACATTCAGGAAGAATGTATTAAATAAGCAAAAATTACTTGTTCTCTTATGCTTAGCTGGGCTTCCAGAGTGAGCAGAGTATACAGAATAACATTAAATTGCCTGGCAGTGGGTTTATTAACATGCTTGCTTCCTGGATCCAACTGAGAATGGAGAAATCTCTGTCAAGTCCAAGTTTTGCAGAACAGCATTGCTTCCTTAGGAAACCCTTTTTGCAGATGTATTTCTTTAATGGGATAATACCTTCCAATTGCCTGGTTTCTTAATAATACAGCAGCATTTAATGCTCAGGGGTTTAAAGAGTATGTTTTCAGTTGTTCTGAAGAATAGGTCAGCTTAGCTCACCTTCCCTGGGCTTCAACTCTTCCCCTCTGATCAGCCTACCTGGACATGGACATCCTGCAGCACGTCTCCTTTGAGACTTGCACAGCAGCAAACTCTCGGTTACCACCTGTAACTGCAGCTATAGCGTCACCAGCGTGGGTGAGGAGATATAGAGCACAGCCTGTCTCTGCTGCTTTCTTCAGGGGCAGATTTCAAGAGCCTTCCGATCACAATCCTGCAGTGAATCATCTGAGGTCACCTGCTGTCAGCTCCTCCTAGCAAACACATCCAGTCCTAGCTGTAGTCCCTGTCCCAACATGAGCCTAAACCAGGCTCCAAGGGTATTTTGATACTGGTATTTTCACCTTTGGATTGTGTCTTCTGATTACCAAGGCTGGAGAAGCAGAAGATGTTTCACAAGTGTCAAAATTTTAAAAAAGCATCAAGCTAGACAGAATGAACAGCATGTTCTCAAAAGGCACCATCAGGATCGTAGGTGAGACTTTAGCAGTCTTCACAACAGAGGTACCACTGTCTTTTCTGCAGTGATGTAATTCCCATTCAATGAGAAGAAGAACGGGTCTACAAGTGTAAGACCTTTCGAGGACATAAGAGCGCAAAGCACTACTTAAAGCTTAATAACCCCGTAACGGTGTTGAGTAACTCCTTGCTTCATAAGTACAGCTTTTGTAAGTATATCTGAAACAAATAATACCCTTAGAATGCACTGACAGTGACATCTGAGTATTTCCAGGAACCTACACTATAAAAACGTCTGCCCACCACTGAAGGGAACAGAGATCAACATTTCAGATAACAAACAAAGGCCTTTGATTTTTCCTTCATGCCAAGAAACACTGATATTGTCTCTGTCTCCTGGGCATTCTTCAGTGTGCCTCATTAGGATGTTATGAAGTGTTGCTCTATTTGTTCTGTCGTAAAATAGCAAAACAAGCCTTGGGGCCAGAATGACTTCAGCCGAGATGGATATGCTCAGGCTGAGGACCTGCCCTCAGCATGGGGATGTTTGTGCCTGGTGTGGCAGAAGAAGAGTGAGAGACCATCCACTGGCAGCTTCTCACTGTTTGCTTCCAACAGCTCAGCCAAGAAAGGCCCTAACCTACGGCTGCTGCTCTCTTGAATGTAAAGGAGCTTGGAAAGACCCATTCTTCTGTATTAACACACAGCTGCAGGATTTCAAAGGTTTTGGTCTTGGAGGCAAAGGCAGATAGAGAGAACTTCTAGAAACTGTAGTTTTTCCCAAATTGGAGCTCTTAAGTTAACAGATAGTTGAGGACAGCCCCCTGGCAATATCACAGAGACTCTGTAGTCTTACTGTGCTTTTGCACCCTATGAATATCAACAAAATGTGTTTGGTTCTCTTTTTTTTTTTTTTTTTTCCTAATAAACACTTGCAAAGAGCATGCAAGAAGTCTGAGGTTAAAACCAACCTGCATGGGAGAGCTTTCTACAGCTCATTTTGCCAGTGCATTTAACAAATCTTTGGTAGTCAAACCTCCTAAAGAGTCTCCTCACGAGTCAAAGCAGCTATCTGATCTGCACAAACAAGGTGAGCAGTTGTACGCACACACTCACTCATAATAACATAATCAGCCCCAACCTCTTTTGCTATTGCACATGCCATGTTAATGGGTAATGTCTAATCCTGCCCTTTGCTAATCCAGTCATGTTTGCTTAACCACGTTAGCCCAGCTGCTCCCAAGATCTTTCCCTCTATAACGAATAATCTTCAAGTGGCCAAGGCCCATTTCCATTTTTAGAGATTTGAATGTCAGCTATAAATTTAGCTGCAGATTGCTCTTGAGATCTACCAAATATGGACTTTTGAAAATGGAATACTTCCAGAAAGGTCAGAAATGACTGGGACTGCAGAACTTTTACTAGCCTAGCAGCATACTCTGAGTTGCCATGCTTTGTTTTAAGTGACCCCCCCCACTGTGGACAGAGCTTTAACAGTGTCTTTTAATCCCAGGTTTTCAGACATCATGATGGGATGTTGCCACATGAACTCACATCAGCTTTAGGTATAAATCAAAGTGGCACATAACTGCTAGCTTTGAACCCTTAAAGAGTTTGTCCTGCATGGTATAGTTAATACAAAACTTTAAAATACTGCGATGGAGTAAATTAGAGTGGTGTGAAATAGGATTGTAGTTACAACATCTAATTAGGAAAAACTGCGAATTATACACGTTTTATAACATAGAGGCTGGTTAGAAATAGGACAGCTGGGTAGACCAACAGAAAGTTGCTTCTTAGAATATGGTGATGCAAAAGAGTATTAAAGGTTCAGCTCTTCCACCAGAAACCAGAGCACTTTACAGTCTTCCTGCTGCAAACTCTAGATGGATGTTTCCCAGGACAGCAAAGATTTGTTTCTCTACTTCCATAAGCAAGAATCAAGTCTTTCATCTTATGTTTTCTTCTGGGCATAGACTAAGGAGTGGTTGACAACATTTTTAAAGCTTTCGGTTGATGATGAGTTAGTTTCACTATGAGAGATCATAGAATCACAGACTGGTTTGGGTTGGAAGCAACCTTAAAGCTCATTCAGTTCCAACCCCAGGCTACAGGCAGGGAAACCTTCCACTAGACCAGGTTGTTCCAAGCCTTGTCCAACCTGGTCTTGAACACTGCCAGGGATGGGGCAGCCACAGCTTCTCTGGGCAATCTGTGCAAGCGCCTTGGCACCCTCACAAGGAAGAACTTCTTCCTAATGTCTAATGTAAATTGTGCCTCTGTCAGTTTAAATCCATTTCCCCTTGTCCTATTCCTACATGCCCTTGTAAAAAGTCCCTCCTGAGCTTTTCTTGTAAGCCCTCTTTAGGCACTGGAAGAGCTTTATGTATTGGAAGAATACTTAATCATCTCTCAGCCTACATCACCTATACCTAGCAGATGAAGTTGCTGATACAGAGGGTTCCTGGTCCAGATGCTCTGTTCATAATGGGCATGGCTCTATCACCTGCTTGAGGACTTTCCCTCTGGAGCACATGGAGATGGTACAAGCAGGAGCAAGATTTAGCATAGCCTGCAAATAGATCTCCCCTCCTCCATGGAAAGCATGGACAAAGGATGTGCAAGGACATAGGAATGGCTTTGCTAAGACAACTATCTTAGGGCCTGCCTGGCTTCAGCATCCTTGGACTGGTGTGTGAAGAAGGCAGGACAGCTCCTTTGGAGATGATGGCAACGTGCAGACCCAGAGGGGCTGTCGTCTTCCCCTCTGGCACTGCTATCTTTTGCTCCTGAATGAATGCCTGGAGAGTCGCTGTGCTCCCATCACATTACTGGGAGACACTCCGACATGGTTTGACATTTAATAAACTGCTTCGGTTTTAATTTTGTTTCTTACTTGCCAATTAAAAGTGCCCTGTTGCCATGGCAACAGGAGGACACCAGTAACAGCATGGGAAGAGCAGGGTTGTGTTACCACAGGAACTGAGTTGTCAGTCTGTGCAAAGTGGCTCTGTCAGTCTGTCAGTGCCAGCAGGCCTACAGGGCTTTTCTGTTTTGACTTGGTATGAGAGAACGAACACACACAGGCAGGATTGCCAGGGTCTCTCTCCCTACATTTCGCCTTAGGGGGTGGAAAATTAACTCCAGATAAATAGTCTTGGGCACTGTATACAGAATGAGAGGCTTCTGCCCATGCTTTCAACGGGGTATTGACCAGGGGGGTGTGCTCAGGGGCGTTGGCAGTGAGCACAAGGATATCACTGTCTCTCTGCAGAGGGGCACTGCAGCATTTTGAAGTCTGGGGATGAAGGCTTGGTGGCAAGGATGGTCCACATAAGCCATCTGCCCCCCGGGGTTGCTCTCTGATATGTGTTGTATCTGCAGGGGCAGAGCCTGCTCTTGGAGGCAAGCCATTCCCCATGATAATGGATGGGACAGCTTTAGCCTTGTTATTTCATCCTGTCCTAGTCAAAATCTCAACTTGTGGACAAATTGAATAGCTATTCACAGAGCTAGGAGAGCACATGAAGTTCTGACCTTTAGAACAACCTTTTCCAGTTACAGAGACGCTACTTTTATCACCCACTACTTGCTATCCTATTTGGCATTCAACTAGAACCTACTGCACCTTTCTTTTCTGTAAGAGCTGGAAACAGCCATTAGAAACTTTGCTGGTGGTGGTGCACATAAAATTGGATATCTCTTTGCATATCAAGTGCTTAATTTCTGAGTGCTCCTAGCATACGCCCATCCAGATTTATGTGCTGGGCAATGCTTCAGATGGACTGTGTTTTTTGTGTGTGCACCAAGGTGCTGGCAGTTCAGCTAGCTGTTTCACAGCGTATCCTGACACCTGGTACAAACCGACTGTTACAGTAACCCACACCAGAGGCCCAGGACTGAGCCTCTCTGGCTTTGAAAGAATTTAATCTCTCAGAGCTAACACGTTTCCCGCGAGCATTAATGGTCACTTTCCATAAGCAGCCTCCTCTTCCAGGGCAACTGAGAGGAAACATAAATGAAGCTGGGGTCTCCCTGTGGTGTGCCTGAACTCAGGCTGCCTTCTACAGAGGGTGCTTGGGTGATGCTCACCCAAATCCTACCCCTTGCCTTAGAAGGAAGCACCAATACTTCCCCTAGCTTCTGACCCAATGGAGAGGATCTATCTGGTTCAGTGATGAAGAAACAGAGCAAAGTCTATTGTGAGGCACTGGCACAGGTTGCCCAAGGAAGCTGTGAACGCTCCATCACTGGCAGTGTTCAAGGCCAGGTTGGATGGGGCTTGGAGCAATCTGGTCTAGTGGAAGATGTCCCTGCCTGTGGCAGGGGGGTGGAACTGGATGAGCTTTAAGGTTCCTTCCAACTGGAATCCTACCTGGGATTCTGTGATTCTAAGTCAGCATTGCCCCTGCCCACCTGAGAAGATCCCACTCTTTAGGCTGTGGTTGATTACGGTATCACAGTATCACAGTATGCTAGAGATTGGAAGGGACCTCAAAAGATCATCTAGTCCAATCCCCCTGCCAGAGCAGGAACACCTAGATAATGTTACACAGGAATGTGTCCAGGCGAGTTTTGAATGTCTCCAGGGAAGGAGACTCCTCTTAGAACAGCCAGGTTCAGTGCTGGTGAGTGGGTTAGGAACAAATAATTCACTGGAAACTGTCCTGGCACTATTAAACCTCCTTTGCAGTGCTCAGTACATCAATCTGATTCATAACTTCTGCTCTGAACTAGCAGCTGCTTAACCAGTATGAAAGGAAATCTGATTTTATCTGGCTCAAGAAACTTGCTGGACTTCCTGATCCCAGGCAATACCCTACAGCTTATGGCCACACAGTGCTGGTGCTGCCTAATGAATGTAATAGGGTTTGTGAGCGTGCTACGGAAACATCCGTTTACATCTGAAATTTAATTCACAGAAAGTTGGTGCTTTGTGGTGGACTTGGCTCCCGAGCTCAGTTCTCTTCCCCAAGGGTCATGGAAGGGTCATGGAAGACTTGCTAGCACTGGTGATCTCCTGGAGGATTTCAAGGCAAGTTAGATAGTGATAGTGTGGACTGATAGGCTTCACCTCCCCATCAGCCCTTGCTGTTCATTTGCTTCCCATTCTTTCTTTGTGAAGTTGATGGCAAAGCAGAAGGGGATATGGTGCAACAGCCTGTCCACTACTTCCACCCTTTGTGCTCTTGGATCAGACCAGAGAAATTAAGCTGAAAATGCATGCTGACATGCAGCATGACCCCAGAACTGGGATCTCACCTGTCCAGGACTGTAAGGGACAGATGATTAGTAGTGGAAAGGCATTTCAGAGTTGCCTGTGTGGGTTACTATATGTAGCTCTCTCCTGATCACTGCTTCTTTTCCAACTAAATGTATGCGCTGATCATGCTTTCTGATTTGAAATGGGGTGGACATGGCTTTCTTCTTGGCCTTGCCATGCAGTGGTGCCCTGGTAAGGACCACTGGAGGTGTCTGCATGCTGGTTTGTGGCTGCAGGCTGCAGATGAACATCAAGTGCAACAACTACCTGAGAAAGGCCAGGGTTTGCACCTCAAGAGGGGGCTTTTAAGCAGCTTCGGTATGATAAAATGTCTGTGTGCACAGCCCATGACTGAAATAAGCAGAGATGCAGTTTGGGTCCAGCTGCTCTCGGTTTCTGAAACCTCATCGTTTGAGAGCCTTGATGCTGAAATTGCTCGGTCTTCATGTTGGGGGACAGGTTTCTGCCTCCTGGTACACAACTGAAGGTTGGGATTGTTTTATGCACGTACATTTTTTGCTTGGATCACCAACAAGGAATAGAAGATGCTTGTCACTTAGTCCACAATAACACAAAGAGCAGGTGAGTCAAAGGCTCAGCCCTGCAGAGCCTTGTGTGCTCCTACACATCGTCCTAGAGCCTTCCTTAATGTTTTGTTCTTTGAGAGAAAGTTGAGGAAATAAGGATTTTTGCCTACTCACTCATCACAAGGCCATCCTGAACTCGGCTCATGATCCACTGTAATGCTGAATATGATCTTTTCAGCCTTGGTACGTCTTTTGCCTCTGGAGTAAATTAAACCACCAAGCCTGCAATAGGGGCAGGCTCATACCAACCACAGACAGCAGATTTAACCCTATGCCATTTGCTGGGTGAAGAATCTCACTAGTAGAAGCAAGCATAGGAGGACGCATGCTAAGAGAAGCAGAACTTGAACTTGCTATCAAAAAGCTGTGCAGCTTGGGAGAGGTTGTCCACAACGTGCATTGAGGGAATATGTAGTGGAGCAAGTCTGTTTAAAGTAAGGGACTTGCACAAGGATAGCGCAAATGTCATCAGTTCGAAACCTTTGCATGCCTCATAAATACAGCAGCAGAACTTGGCAAGAGAAAAGCTTTTGAAAGCTTATAGTGTCAATAACAGTAATTAAAGAGAATAAAAGCTGGAAGTAAAATGGTTTTGGGACCTTTGACTAAGGTGCTAGTGAGGTGGTGAGGAAAATTTAGCCTAAAATTCCTGTGTTTGGCATCCACAGAAATGTCACAATGCGCCTCCAGATAGGCTGTGTTGCCAAACCAGCCCTGCATAAAAGAAAAGAAAGTACACAAATGTGATGACATGTAGAAGGAAGGATGGAGATGAGATGCGGTTCTCACTTGGAAGAAACTAATTCATAACTTTACAGAACTCAGACTAACTGGATGGTTACACTACTGGGATCTCTTTCTTCTCAGAAAAATCTTCATTTTTCTCTGGAAGACTGTCCTGCTCCTGTTCTGCTCTCAGCCTAATTAAAAAGTAACTGGTTGTATTCAACACATGACCCAACAGCCTAGATAGCTGAGTGATCATTTGTAATGTATACCCAGCAGATAAGATTGGATTAGTAAACCCCCTTCTCATAAAGGAGCAAACATCTGAAGGACTGTTTCAAAATGCAGAAAGATGGGTCCATAAGCAAATGACAACCACAACAGCTAACTGGAGTATGTTACTGTAGGAATGTTCCTGTGCGTCACTTGGTTCTTCACTCTCATGACTGCAGTGTATATCAAGAGTAATTCTCCTCTAATCAATGGAGTTAATCTAGTCTTAAACCAACCTACAGGAAAATGAGGAGTTAATTACAAACAGACAACCTAGGGGAGTTGTTTCTTATCAAGGGGGAACTATGTAGCAACAATCATGCCATTAACACAGATATAATATGCAGCAAACCAGAAACTCCTACAGCCCTGGAAAATGAAGCACACAGCAGAAAGAAAGGAGTGAATTTGTTCAAAGCCTGTGGGTGAGGTTTTCTTTGGCTCCTGAGTGGGTTTTGACACTTGGGAGGGACGCGTTGTGCTGCCTGAAGCGATTCTGGGGAGACATGCTGTGGATGTGGGTCTCTGCTGGGGAGGGACGATTTTCTGTGGCCCCTAGCAACTATCTAACAAAACCCCTAAACCAGACCCAGGCTGATGCACATCTCCTGTGCTTTCTTCCCTGCGCAGTTTCTCTCTCTGCCTCTGACCACAAGGCTAAACATTGCTACTGTGCAAACTGATACTGTTTTACAGTGTCTCTTGAGGCTGTGCTTCTAATCTTCAGCTGGAGCTTGATTCTTTCCTTCCTATTAATGAAATGCCTGGCCTCCCACCACAGGAACCCTGGCCTGGGTCAGCAGCATCACTGGTCTCCTCCTGCCCTGGGTGAAGCTGGTCCCTGCTGCATGGCTATACATCCCCCTGCCCCATTCCACTGGTGAGGCTGAGGTCAAAGCAATATTCGTAGTTCTGAAATTAGTTCCCACATGGCATCTTTAATCAGTTATTACAAATGTACACAGTACTGATTAACAGCCTCAGTAAAACCTGGATATGGGTAATAAAGTCTTCCCATGTGGCAGATTTTCTGCCATCCCCGTGATTGATGCAGTATGAGGGACATAGAGGGGTTGGAATCCTGATGTGTCTCTACCTAGGGGAAGACTGCTGTCCCCACAGTGGCTGCAAGAGCTCCCTCCCTGGCTGACTTACTTTAAGAAGCAGTTGCTTGCTTTGGAGGGACAGGTTTCCCCTTAGGAGGAGGAGGATGGTGTGGGGCTTGAGCGCAGCCTCAGCACATTTTCATTTCCTCAAGGGCTCCGTTTCCTTGCCTCGCCACCTCAGCAGAATTCTCCTCTTGGAAGGATGGGACTTCAAGCCACAGGCCACAAAATGACCCCTCTGCTCCTGTCTGTACGAATTTCAGTGTGTGAAGGGAGCGGGCTGTCAGCAAGGCCTCAGCACACCTCCTGCCAGAGCCAGCAGTGAAACCAGCCCTGTGCAGAGCTGGAGCACCTGTGCTCATCCTGTCCTCAGACCAAGTGCAAGGACACCTGATGTCAGGGGGAGGAATTGCTTTGGAGTCTGTGGCTAGAGCAGACCACTGCAGAAGAATATTTATCGTAAGTTTACTAGCACCTGGTGTAAGCAAGGATCGTGTTCCCCATCCCCCCTCTCCCAAGCGCCTGGGCATAACTCTCCTTCCTCCTTGTCTCCCTTCCTCCCAAGCTGTTCCAAGCCTGTACTCTTGCTGTTTGGGAGCAAAGACTGTGCTATCCCTCACCATCATCCCTGAATAAACATGAAATGACAGACCCAGGAAGGTGGTCCCAAGACATTTGTTTAAGGCCAGGAATGCCCTATACAAATGTTTTCATTTTACATCTGGAGACATGCAAATAATACGAACATCATCAACAGCATTTGGAAAACAAGTATTTTAAATGGCACTCCTAAAACTCGGGACTAGGCAGCATGACTCAGCAGCACTTTCCAACAGCTCCCAGAAGAGATGGATATAAATCCACTTAGTAACTGACATGTATCTGAGATGTGCTGAGTAGCTTGTAGTTATCTGCAATTGCTGCTGGGAGAGCTGACTTGCAATCATACCTGAAGAAGGCACCCTGCCTGTATCAGGCTGTGGCCAGATGAAACCTGATCTTCAGAATCAAACATGGTGATGACCTTCTGGAAGGCTTTTGGTGTCTGACCACCCACATGGTCAGAAACATGTATAAGCATCTGTGAAGCCTTGGCCGTGGCACGTGTTTAACCTCAGTGCCTCAGTTGCACAGTACATCCAATAACTACACGTATTTTTTGTTCCCTTCAATCCCTTTCTGGACAGAAAGGCACTAGAGAAGGACAAACAGTACCTGACTGTGTTCATCAACATCAGGGCAATGCCACTGCTATCTGCTCTGCGGGGAGCATCTGTGCTGGGCGCCATCAAACGGGCTGAAATTTGCCTTGGCCAGGCTGTGCCGTCCTCTGTGAAGGAGCAGATAGTGGTATGGAGCGGTCCCTCACCTGACCTGCATGCCACCCTGGATCCAGGAGCTGCCAGGAAGCCCATTTGTGGGCGGCAAGGAGGTTTTCATCTTCTCAGGGCTCTGCTCCAGCTGTGCTCTTCTGCCAAGTATCTTTGAACACCTCAACTTTTGTGTTGTACTGCTCTGATGCTTTCCAGGGGCTCCCAGAGCAGCCAACTTCCACTGGTATCTTGTGGGAATGAAAGCAGCACTCCACCCCTCATTAATTCACCACTAATGCCACAGTCCCGTGGCTGCTTTGCTCTCCCTTCTTTGCCCATTGTTTCCCTGTCACACCACCTCCCTGGCAGCCCTAACTGTGGCTGTATTTGAATAACAAATCTCAGAGGAGAAGGCAGGCAGCCCTTCTTCCCAGGCAACAGAGCTGGTGGGTTTTTTTTTCTTCTTTTCAAACTAAAAATACTCCCTGCATCACTCAAAAAATCAGTATCAAACACACAAAACTCGTGGAGGAAAAATACAACCCTCTTTCAGTGAAAAGAGAGAGCTTGCAAGGAAGGAACAGGAAGGACTAAGCTCCCTGCAGCACAGGGTCTGCATTTTCACAGGTGAGCAAGGATGTTGGACAGTTTGGGGTGAGGTAGAGATCCTTTTCAAGGACCCTTGTCAGGACTAGTGTTGCTCATTACTGAGAAATCAAGCCTGAAACGGCATCTGGAAGCAGAAAAAGAAAAGAAAAAAAAAAAGCAGCTCTAAAGATGGATCTGCACCTGAAGAGGCTGTGCTTCGCACCAGCCAGGGAGCAAACATCATCAGGAGGATTCATCTGATGAGCTTTTCTCCTAGAGACTAGCTGAAGGGGAAGGCAATACCTGCAACTTGAAAGCCATCTTTCAGATATCTCCTGTTTTCACTGATTGCCCCATACACAAATGTCCTCAGACCTCTTTTACCCCTCCACACTTCTAATGCCCAAAGGGCTGGGCGGCTGTTCAAGAGCGGGTTGTCCTGATCTCTCCTGATGACATGGAGATAAAAGTGAAAGCTCTAAGAGCCTGAGCCAGTTTGGTGCTGAAATCCCCTTCCTGGCACCAGTGACTGCTGCCTGGTCCTCTTACTGTGCCTCCCTGGGAACTCAGGAACCATCTTCCTTAAAGCCCTCTTTAGGTGGTGAAAGATGTGATTAGATTCAACCTGTAGCCTGCAGTTTCAGCAAGATGATCATGGTCTCTTTCTTATTAATGATCCCCTGAGACACCTCTTTCCCTTCTCTTAGTTTGAAAGAAAATTAAAAAGCTTATTTGAATTGATGGCATCTGTTCTGGTCAGCAGTTTTATAAGACAGTTAGCTACAGACCTAATTTCAGAGTTGGGAAAGCGACATGGATGGCAAATGTTACCAATCTACAGTGCCTAGCTGATGGCAAGTGCTCACCAAAGAAAGAGATCCTAGTGGCATTTTAGGGTGTGATGGCATCATCTGGCTTACTTAGAAATGATGATGAAGTGCATAATTTTTCCTACAAATGTGTTTCTTAGAAACAGGTTTCTGACTGTGCAGAGGAACTGGAAGACCAGGAGAACAATCCCACCCTGTCCCCAACTGCTGCCCATTCACCACCAGCCCATGCTGTCTGGGAGACCCCAAGGACCAGACAGACCAAGGGTTTACTTTTGAGTGAGGATTAAAGTGTTGCCATGCCAACATCATAGATTCTGATCTATTCTGCTTCCTGATTAGAAGCAGGACCAATGGGAAAAACATCATGCTGGCACATCAGCCGCTTAGCAAGGTGGCACCTTCACAGCAGCCTTCCACATGCCACATGTTTTCAACTTGGCACATGCCTGCCGCCCACAATCTCTGCCTCCTTTCGGCTCCATTTCACACGGCCTTTCTTCATTCTTTATGAGTTTGGACTAAAACTGTGTAACATTGGGCCAGCCTGTGGAAGTTTGGGGTTTTAGAGCTCTGTCAGTGATTGACAGCCTGTTAGAAGAAAGGTGAGCTGATACTGCTCCTGCATGCAGCTGCATCTGTGCAATTAAGTTCCTTACCTGCTATTACATTTTCTAAGCTACATGGAGTCCCCATCCCTCCCTTTACTCAGAGCCAGTATGATCTCCCTCATGAACACAGGATTTCCTCCTGCTCACAATCACTGTGACACACTTGCAGAAGGCTGGGATTCTGACTATTGTTCATCGTCACTACTGCTGCCCTATAAATAGCTGTGATGCCAGAGCTAAGATCACATTTTAGCCTTCAATGAATTGCCAGTTTTCTGTTTCAACTACCCAGGTTGGAAAGAAGACTGACAAATTTAGTCTAAGTAAAACTCTACATGAACACTTGGCAACCTCCAACCTGCTTATTTACTCGGATGACTCTTCTAGGCCAAATCCTGACTGCAAGAGCAAGCCACGTTCTGTTTATAGCCATGATACAAGCTTATTCTGTCTCCCTTCTGAATGCTATCCTTATTAGCAGCATGACTACAGCGAACCAGACACTGGTTCTAGGGTGAACTTTTTTGCTTCATGAAGATCATCCCGTGCTACTAACTTAATGACTACGACTTCAGCTTTGCAGGAGAGCGAAGTCAAGCCTGCTGTTCTTGTTGTGGTAAAGCAAGGTCTCCAGGGTCTGGCCATAGGTCTCAGCTGAGTTGGCTGGGATCTCTGGTGATGATGCGTGAGTTTGACTCTCCCTAAGCAGGAGAGCAAAGGCATGGAAATAGACGATCTCAGGGTCTTCTAGTTGGCACAAAGGGCTATCATACACCATTTTCACACTCTGCTGTTACTTTATTGCAATCATTTATTGGAGAGATTTTGTATTTTCAGGGGCTCAAGGGATGTCTAAAGGGGGAAAATGCATCAGCGGGATGTGCAAGGCACAGCTTTTGGTTAGAGAGATCCCAGAATTGCCACAGTGGGGCTTGCAGCTCATGCACTATGACTGCAGGCAGAGCTTATTCTGGGCTTTCCCTTGTTCTCTGCTGTCTCCCTCTTTCTCCTGCACCCTCATTTTACAGCAATGATTTCCAATATGTTGGCCATCTTAGGTAGCAACAACAAGCCTTTCTTGAATGAGCCAAGCATCTCCCCGGCAACAAGGCAGGCTGTGAAAACAAGAAGTGCTTTCCTTTCTGGTTTATGTTTCCCACCTCTCAAGAAATGTCATGCCTTTTACTGTCTCTACCACTCAAAACCATGAATGATGGTATCTGGAATGCACCTCGTGGGGGAGCAAAGAAAGATGAGGGTGTGTGAGAAAGGTGGCACTGGTCTTAACGAAAAAGACTGACAGAACTTTACGCCTTAGTGAAGGGCAGGCTGAAATATTTGTCCAGTGCTCTTACAGTGAGGAAGCCAGCAGACCCAGTACAGCAGGAACATGCAGGTTACATGCAGGCTTCAGCTGGACATCCAGACAAATGCTGACACCAGGTAAAACTGGGGTGGCTAATGCCCCCTTATTCCATTTTCCATTTCCTCTCACTCTGTTCTGCTTCTCCACAAAGCAGCCCTAAGTTATGCTTCACTATGTTCTCATTGCTTACCACAGCAGTCAAACAAGGGCTGGCAGTATTCTTACTGCAGCAGCGCAAACCCAAGAATACCACATTCACCCCCAGACCACAGACCACCCCACTAGGTACCAGTCAGCGATCTGGGACTTCCTACCAGCATGGTGGTGCCTGATTAACCTCACTTGCCCTCCCCAAAGTTATACAGCTTTTGGCATCTTTCAGAGAGCTCAGGTCAGGGACACGCAGTAGGAGCCAGCTTGGCTAAATAGACAGAAGTGAGGAGAAGACTCTGGGGAGAACTTACTGCAGCCTTTCAGTACTTAAAAGGGAACTAGAGGAAGAGGGAGAAAGACTTTTTAGCAGGGCCTGTTGTGACAGAATGAAGGGTGATGGTTTTAAAGTAAAAGAGGGAGATTCAGGCTGGCTGTGAGGAGGAAACTGTTTACAGTGAAGGTGGCAAGACACTGGCCCAGGTTGCTCAGAGAGGTGGTGGATGCGCCATCCCTGGAGATATTCAAGTCCAGGTTGGATGTGGCTCTGGGAAACCTGATCTGGTTGAAGGTGCTCCTGCTCATTGCAGGGGGTTGGAACTAGATGAGCTTTGAAGGTCCCCTCCAACCCAGACAGTTCTACAATACTGCCTTGAGCTGACAAGTAGGAAAAGCCAGGCACAGGAGCAGCTCTTACAAAAGAGAGCTTTCTGCTACACACTGCTCCCTTCCAGTGACTGGAAGGCAGGAGGTGACACTTTTGTGTCCCTGGTTCTGCCACCACCAAGCAGAGGCGAGAGGAAGAGGGCAGCTCCTAAAATTACCTTTGGCATGTGCAGAGGGAATGGGCTGGAAGCTCTGGATTTCTGCATGCACCATCCTCTTCAGAAGCAGGTTAGATGTAGCTCCAGTGTACGTGGCTCCTTTTGCCAGCTGCCTCAGAGGGCTGTTCAATTACACTAAACTGATTTATTTTTTTCATATCACTAGCCAGTATTTAAAATGTTCAGGTACATATCTGCTTAGCTCCCAGTTCTGGAGTTACACATTATATACAGTATAAGGTCACCACAGACACATTTTGCCTGAAAGAAAAAAATTTGCTACAAATTATTTTTAATGCTTCAGCAGCTTTTTAGATTTCCCTTTCATAGCTGAAACAGAGACATTTCCAGACTCCTGCTAGGAAAAAAGTTCAATGTGAAAGTCACTGCCTGCCACCTCCAGCTGCTGAGTGCTGGACCTGTGACCCTGCCACCTCAGACACTTGTATCTGAGCCGCACGGCTGATATTGGGATTCTCTGCTGAGTGATTTCTGAACAATTTCAGCCTTTTTCTGTCTGGTTTATGCTAACATCTACAGCGGTTTCCATACCAGCCTGCAGTGGGATCACAGGCACTGCATTTCCAAGCAGCTCCTGAGGTCAGCATTGACCCACAAAGGAAGAGACTTTATGCTGCTTCTGGCTGGGATTTCTAAAGCCAGACTATGAAACTGGCTCTTCAAATGGAGAAATGAAAATACATCACTTCCCTGCCCTTCCTGCTTGATCAGATCCAAACACTTGTGTCAGCTTCTGGATTCCTGGCTTTAAATCTCCATTTCCCATTTAGTCCGCCTGGGTGCAGTGAAAGGGAATCAGTGAGGAGCTTGCTGCTTGCTTTATTAATACATTTGCACTTTAGAGAACGGTTTAATCCAGAGGCTGTATGTTATGGCCTGACTCTCCTGCTGTTAATCTGATTATAAAGGTAAAGACTAAGCAGTGGCCTACAGGCCAAATAGAGGGTCTTGTGTAGCCAGGCAAAACTAAGCCTCTGCCCCTCTTCCTCCATGTACCCTCTTGCTCTCGGCTAGTGGGTGATCTAGCCCTTGGGCAGTGATGGCCCTGGAGATGAGGAACACACATGGATGCTGCTCCTCCTGTAGCCAGATTCTGTCTCCTCACTGACTACTTCTTTTTTGCCTGCCCTCTTGCAACATGTAAAAGATTTGTGACTTAGCACTTTTACATCTTTTCTGGAGCTCCAGACTGACCTTCTGGGTTGTGTACAGTGGTAACGTGTCATATGCTCCTACCTCCCTGTGCTGAAGGATACAAAACGGGGACGTACCTGCTGCCCTCAGGCCATGAACCTTGAGACAAGCACAACTGCAAGAAAACCTGTTCACCTGCACCAAGGAGCACATATAAAGTGAAAACCTACACGCAGACTGTTTTGTTCTTAACTTGGGGACAGGTTCTTACCAGGAAAGAGGTCAGCAAGACCTGGAACATATGTTTTTTGTGATTTATTTTGATGTATTAGCTCATATTTCCTACACTGATCTCACTTTGACAAAAGCTAAGTGGGTTAATCTGGACTTTTCTGGTCATTTGCTTCTATTAGACTGGAGGTATAATTATGGGCAGAAATAAAATGAGAACAATGAGAGAGGATATAGTTATTTTACCTCAATAACAAAAGCACAAATAATCTCATTCACATTTATTAAGTAGAGGAGGGGCTTTTTTTGCTCTGAATCATGTCAAGGTGCCACTTGGAAGGGATACAGGGGCAGACGCATCTCCCATGAAGTCAGGGTAGGGGAAGCTGTAATAGATAAGTGGTCATTGAGGAAATCCTGTCCTTCTCTGCTGCTGAACCAGGCTGAGCAGCTGCAGCCCTGGGTCCCCTTCCCTAGCTCTCTTCTCTTGGGGTCTTAAGTGATGAGTAGGGGAAAATCCCCCACTAAAAGATTTGCATTGGAAACCCATGGCTGAGGAATGACTTTTAAAATAGAAAAGCTTTGCTTGAAAAGGGATGAACCATGTAGCATAATACTCAACAAATCGCTTGTGTAATGGTCTCTCTTTAGAGCAGCTGTGCATTAATAACAAAAGTGGGGGAGCAGAAGCCATGTGCTTCTTTGTAAGATTAAAATAAATACTGTTTCATACTAATAACAGCAACTTTCTGTGGAGGTTGACTAAGAGAAAGGAGCAAGTGGAAGACCACAGCCGACAAGATTTGGTTTCTTTCCCCTTTATCTACTACTACATGAAGGAATACTACTCCCATCTATGAAAGAAGATACTATGAATTTGCCCTCCCAGACTGTTGTTTGGTTTATAATGTTTTGTTGCAGGCTTATCTGTACAAAGTCAGCATGACACCATTATAAGACAGGAGTAATTTCTCTAGGACTTTGTATCTTAGAGAAACTATGTTGGGGAGAACTTGATTTAATTTGCTTTATACTTTGCAAAGCATAACTCAGGATCTCTACTGCCAAAAGCATAAACTGAAACAAGAAAGGTTCACACTAGACATAAGGAGAAACCTTTTCATCAAGAGGACAGCAAAGCAGTGGTCCAGGCTGCTAAAGAGGCTGTGCAGTCCCCAAAATCAGAGGATTTCCAACCTGATAGGATAAAGCCCTGAGCAACCTGGTTTGACCTCAGAGCTGACCTTGCTTCAGCAGGTGGATGGGTGAGACACATCCCAAGCTCCTTTCCATCCTGAGTTATCGTATGATCCCAGGAACACTTGGGACGTTGCCCACAGCAGTATCAACGGACACGACGTTTTGCGTAGCTTAGGACTCCATCTCTTATTCCTGGCAGACCTGTTAATAGGTCTCCCCCTCCATGCCCTGTACTTTGCCAGCCCTGGCACTAAAGCAGTGCTGAGCTTCTCTGCTCAAACTAGGACTTCAGCTATTTAAGAAAAAAGAAATTTTACATATCAAAGCTGTCTGCCACAGACGGTTTATCAGACATGGAGAATGATTTGTTTCTGTTTTCCTGGGCATAGGTTTTTAGCTGAGACAAGATATTTTGCCTTGCTGAGAGCTGAGTCACCGAGTAATCAACAGATTAATGTATTCTGTTTGAAAGCCATCCCCATTAGTTCTCGGCAAGCTCACAAGAACTCCATTATGGTATCACCTCTACATTTGAGATGGAAACGTCTCCAGGATTTGGAGTTCCTGTGGGAAAAATCGCTACATGCAAAGAAATCAAAATACCCCTTTGCAACTGAGAGAAACAACGTACCTCCTCATACAGTAACACCACAGCAGGATTCTGGAGCTCTTTCTAGTGAATGCTTTTATTATCAACCCTTAGATAAGGAGTCTGGGGTATGCCATACATCTGTCATTTGACAGCTACCTAAAAATAGTCATGACTAACTCAGTGGCGTATAGGACTTTGCCTTTACCAGGTCTTTAATATGAAATTATTTTAATTCCAGTGAAACCAAGTAGTTTTACTTTCTCTGGGATGGCAGCACGCAAAATGGGTGGTCTTGACTTCTCTAGAGCTCTGACTTTCTCTGTGTGGGCTTGGCCTGAGCCAGAAATGCGAAAAGGAAAGGCAGAGGCTGGTAGGGGCACCTCACAGAAGAGCCACTGTTTAAAAATAGGATGCTGGTTAAAGGAACAACAGAGTGGCAACTGTAAAAGGACAGACTCGCCTAGGTGTGTGGCATGAGGAGGCTGCCAGACATAACGGTTATTCTGATAAGATACATGCTAATGCTGCTGCCTGCTGTCCATACAAACCTCACTGAAGTTAATACATCCCCTTGTTTGCAAGTGAAATTGCTGTTGAGGGTATGTAAGAGCCAGTCCAGCCCTCACAGAAGTCAAGTTAATCCTAAAAGCTTCCCTGCATGGGCAGGGTGGTGGAGGGAATTTGAACAGCAGCAAGACTTCTCCTGAGACACCTCTCCTTGCAGCCTGTGGATCTAGCACATTCTTCCTGTTTCCCCACATCTGTCAGTACCCCTTTCTAGGCTGTCCCTAGGTAACAGAATTGTTATGTACTGGCCTGGCTAGTGCCAGGGAACGAGAGATTGTGGCTGTTGTGACATTCACGTCCCCAAGGCTACACTTCCTGGGATAAGCGTACAAATGGCATGTCATATGTAATTGTTCCTGTGCCTCGGTTGGTTGCAATAGGCATACAACAGTGATGTAGATCTTCCCCCCTCCCTCCTCTTCTCTCCAGGTATTCAGATTGTGCAAATGCTTCCCGTTTGTGCTCTGAAGCCTCCAAGTGCTCAGCTCTCTGTACTCAAGCAGTAGTGATTTTAACTTACCCGTCGCTCCTTATCACCATATTCGATGCCCAAGGTATCCATGGCACGTACAATCGCTGCCAGTGACTGTATAGTGTTGCTGTAGACCACTGGTTTATACTGCTTCACGTCTTCTCCAGAGAAGCCATCCTCATGGATGATCCTGAAGAAAATGCAAAGGACAAAAACCTCTTGAGAATGTAATTTCAATGGGGGAGGCATTTCAAAGAGAGCTCTTTTGAAGAGCACATCTGCCAGCTCGATTCACTTAATTTAGTCAGCATTTCTTTTTAAACCTTTCTGGTTGTTCACCAGTCGTGTGTCTGAGCCCAGTGCCTAGAATTAACATCCCTTTTGCTCTCTCTCAAGGAGGTTTTGTGCAGGGTTGGTACATATGGTACCTCCCTCCCAGGCAAACTGCAAATGCTAGAGCCCAGAGAGCCTCATGTTCACATGGAGTGGGGGTGCCCAAGTAATTGAAAGGCACCTGGGGTGCCTTATAAAAGGAACTACCATTAAAATACCTTTGAAAGCATGGGGTACAAAGGCATGGATATGAGAAGTTACTTAGCTGTAGCACTTAAAAGGTATTTACAACCCTTCATGTCTCCTGCTTCCTTACCTTTCCTTTAAGAACAGTGCTGGGAGTTTTGCTGCCTCAAAGCATGCTATGTTATCCTCTCTCTAAGTGAGGTGGGAATGACACCCACATCCTGGTGAGAACGAGACCACATCCTATCAGCTCCTCACACTGGAGCAATAGCTCTGTTAGTCTCTATTAAACTCTGCAAAAGGAATGATGGAGTGAGTTCTTGTAGTCCTTTGCTCGGGTCACAAGATTGACCCTATAATTTCTTCAACTCTAAGTAACACAAAAACTAAGCAGAACTAAGCCTGGTGTGTCTAGAAGACAGCTTAGATTTGCAGAGCTAATTGTGCTTGACAATAATTCTTCTCAGTAAAGACATAAATTATGATCCTGTCTCTTAAATATCAGCAGGAAGGATGATCTGCTTCACCAAAATGAAGTCTTTGCTTGCTCATCCTCAGATCTCACTGGACAAGAGAGAGTCCTTCAGTAAGAGATCTGGTCACTGGTAAAATCTCTCATCCTGTCTATAACATGGAGTTCTGCTTCTTTTTTTTCTAAATCAGATGCACACCAAACAAGATCCTGACCAGTGTCTGCACTCCCCTGGGGAGAGGCAGCGCTAGCAGGAGCCACAGTGAGCTTGTAATAGATACAGTGCTGGGATGGTGCTGAAGAATAGGGCTGGATGCCAGCCCCGTGTTGTTAACAGATGACTACATGAAAAACATAGCTGATAGAAACATGCTGACAAAGACACAGATTTACTTCCCCGGATGCTCAGCTCACGAAAGGTTTTCTAATACAAGTGGCCAACCGTCTGCTCTCCCCACAACAACCTTTGCTCACACATCATCGAACACTGAGCTCCACGGAGGAGCTGCTCGAACACCCTCTGAGTCCTGGAAATATATAACTACAAATAAAGACAGCCTAAGACAGGCTGTAGTTCAAATTACCTGCTGTCCAGGAAAATTTTAAGCTACTAATCCTAGGAGCTCGGCAGAGCCCCCTGCTCAGGTACCCTAGCTCCAGAAAGGTGGAATGGTGCTGGGAACAGCACAAAGGGCTGCTGGTTTGTCTCAACTAGGCTGAGAGGAGCAGGGCTGGGGAAAAACCTTTCTGACTTACTAGAAGACTTGCCAATTTGTCAAAATTCCTTCTATAGCTAGTTTTGATTTTGATTAGGAGTTAAGGGCAATAGCAGACCTTGAATTCTGTAGCTTTTGGCCAGTGCTTGTGCCGAGGTTTGGAATAGCAGCATTTGAGTACAGGGGAAGGAGGGGAGCCAGCAGAACTGTGTGTCAGCACTGGGTCTCACGGATCATTTACTGTTACTCAGACAAGTTGCAGAACTTCTGGGAAATGTGTTCTTTGTCAAAAGCTGTAGTCAAACCTGAAGAGTTATGTCTGGCACAAAGCATAAGGATCTGCATCAGTCCTGTTCACATTCAAGGGAGACTGTACAGTGCTGGCTCCTCCCAGCTCTGAGCATGACAGCAATGAGCTTGGCAGAGTGGGGGTCCTGTGGGAGGTAAGCAGGCGGTTAGCAAAAGCATCCACAGAAATAATTCATTCTTTCTGGTTGGTTGGCTCGGGGTTGGGATTTGGGGCAGGGGGAACTGCATGTTGCTTCTGCGTCAACTAAGAGAAGGAAACATAAGAGTGGGGCAAGAATCACTGAACCACAGTCTGGTTTGGGTTCGAAGGGACCTTAAAGCTCACCCAGTTCCAATCCCCTGCCATGGGCAGGGACACCTTCCACTAGAGCAGGTTGCTCCAAGCCACATCCAAGCAGGCCTTGAACATTGCCACGGATGGGGCAGCCACGGCTTTTCTGAGCAGCCTGTGCCAGTGAAGAAAAGGGTGAGAAAGAGGATGCAGCTGAGATCTGCTTGGTCCAGTCGTTGATCATGCTGGTGGAGATTAGAGTGGTGCCGTACCTCAAGCCGGCTTTGTTTCTGCCTCTCACTGACAGGCATCAACTAGGGTCTTGATACGGCAAAAAGAGGGCTGAATGGTCACATTCAGAATCTATGGCTTTGTGCCATGAAGTTATTGCCTGACATTTTCACTTCTAAACACTCAGTGTTTCTAAATACTCCCAGCCAGCAAGCTCCATATCAAGTAATAGGGCTCCTTGTGCTGAAGGGGCAGAATTAAGTGATGCAGAGTGGCTCACTGATCCCTCAGTGGCCATACTGCTGACTGGGCAGCATGCTGGCATCCTTCAAAGCAGCCATAAAGGCATTACTTTTCAAGGGGGCAGAAAAGAGCGTGGAGAAAAATCACCCCAATTGTTCTTCCTTGAAATCTCTCTGGGAAGGCAGCCACAGGGACTGGAAGCAGCACTGCGGATGCCAGGATTGAAGTTTTGCTGTAGGAAGTACCTACGGATTAATCAATCATGCACATTACTTAATATGTGAGCGAGCAAATCCCCACTGACTAGTGTTGTTCCAAAGCCTGCTAGGACACTGTGAACTGGTTTATTGTCCTATATGCTTCCAGCAAATGTCTCTCCTCTTGCTTGCCTTGGCAAGCTGACGGCTGAGCTTCCATGGCAGCTTTTTCCACAGTCCTTTGGAAATGTTCATGCTGCTGCTCACCCGTTTGGGATACACCTTCTTGTCTGCTGTTGTGCTTTACTGCCTTGAGGGCATTTAAAGCTCCAACAACACTCTTGGGAGGTATACTGTTATGAGTCATGGCTGGACCCAGGTTGTGTGCCTCAGGAGACAAGAAGCAATGGGATTTGGATACTGTAGGGAGCTGTAGCCATTAAAAATGCAGAGGGTGTAGGAACTAATAGACGTGAACAGTGCACCAAGACTGGGAAGTCTTTAAAGACTCAGGCAGGGTGGGCTGGCTACTCGTTAAGCAACCTGCGTATTATTTGGAACACAGGTTTTTCACCACTAAAAATGTGAATCTTCTCTTTCTAAACGGCTTGTATTTTTGCCTGTCTCTGAAATACAAAGGGAACTGCTGCAGGCAGGTTCCTCATTGCCACGCTGGAGCCGGTTCTCTGCAGGGCAAAGGAAGAAAAGAGATTTAAGAGGATCAAGGGGGCTGTGGAAGGGGGAGACAATGCTGGAATTTTAAAAAGTGATTCTGAGCAATTAAAAAGCCATTTCATTCACCAAGTGCCTAATGAAACACCCTGCTTTGAGTGGAACAGTGAGAGACAACTGAAGCAACCTGATTGTCTAATGCACCCATGAATGACTGCTCCCTGTTCCTCAGCTGCTAACAGCATACCCCATGTGTTTGCATGTTATGTTGTCATACTTGTTTTAGAATGGCATTAACAGACAGACGTTTGCTGGGGAAAATGCAGACCAGATCTTCTGCCGTCCTCCAGCAAGTCATTAATACTGAAGAAGCACCCAGTGTGCCTCAGCAATTACTGCTTAATTACAAAGTAAATGAAATACATGGAAACAGGGGGTGCATTCTGCGTAGCAGCTTGCTTTGGCTTCAACACAGCACTTACATTCCTTCAGCCTCTCACTATAAAACGAACATATTCAAAAGGCAAAGCCAAAGATAATGTTGCCGTATGTCCCTGCTGACAGCACTTCCCAGCGGTGGTGGAACAGCAGCTCTGAACAAAGCACATGACAGTTCCAGCACGGTGGGGCTGGATCTCAGCTTGGGGCTGATCCAAGCAAGCAGTCAGTTTGCCTAGGTCACTCCTGGTGGGAATACTTGTCCATCAATCCTGAAAACCTCCTGCAGCAGAGGCTACAGTTTCCTTCCTCCCTGCTCCAATCCCAGACAAGCTATTCTGGTGCTTTCCTTGCAGCCCTTCCAACCCAAGCCAGGTTTAGTAAATGCAATGACTCCTCTGTACACCTCTTCCAAATGAGCCCTCCTCCTTCTTGAGGCACAGTGCACCAGACTAGACCCAGTCCTCACTCCTCTAACCTGACAAGACCATTTTAAGCCATAAAGCTCATCCTCCGATGTGCTGAAGCACTTCTCCCAGCTCCACAACACTGACAGATGCAATTCTGTCTTTTCACGTATTTTTCACTGATGAAAATTCTGAAGGAAATCAACCCAGATCCCTGCAGAGTCCTGGCTCATGGAGTCCTCTGCTCTCACCACAAGTCCCTGGTAACTGTATTCTTTGGGAATGAGTTAGCTACTCATCCATTTTTGTGTAAGATCTGAAGTAGTTTTATCTAGACTGTTTTTCCAGGTCACTTTCTGAAAGTCAAGCTATACTAAGTCAAACCCTTCCCAAAACTGAGTTATGGCACCAACTATTCCTCTCCTACATCTGCTGAGAATCCAAATGAAATCAGTTTAACATGCCTCATTTTTGTATAATCTATGCTGGATGTCACTCATCTCCTTTTTTATCTCCTAGGTGCTTGCAGATTGCTTGATTGATAGTTCAATTCTCCTCTAGCTTCTAGAAGTTGACTGGTCTATAATTCTTACTGCTCTTTTCTCCCTCTATATTTAGACACCATGATGTTTACATTTTTTCCTTGTCTTCTGGTACCTCACCTGCCCTCCAAGAGCTCTCAAGAAGTGTTTGCATTTTGGAGATGGTGCCAGCAGAGCCTCTAAATATGTGGTAAGAAGTTCCTTAAAAACAGCTGGTCTGAAGACATTTAATCTTATACAACTTGCCCTTCTTGTACTGGAGGGAGAGAGACGGCAGTGCTCAGCAGTGGAGCCTGTTGTGGACACCACTTTTCCCCCTCTTCCTCTCAGCTCTCAGTATTCTCCATCCCTTTGCATGCTGGTTCTTCTTTCCTGACTGACACATCCCTGCCTCATCTCATGCACTTTGTCAAAACTAAACCTCAAGCCAATGCCACTGAAATTTTTCCTGCTAAATTCAGGGAACTTTGTGTGGCTTAAAACTGCCTCCACCACTTTAAAAAACATACACAGAGACTTCAATTGCCTACCAGGGAAAATAAATCCCATACGATTTCTGTTTTGTAAGTAGATTTACTTTCAATCAGCAAGATGTTTCGAGCTGAATGAAGTTTTCCTGTATCAATGCATACCCCTAAAATTACAGCGATTTGCTTGAATAAATCCAAGTAGGAAATCACCAGGGGATTATTACACATGAAGTGTAGCAGAAGCTAATACCTTGCAAATGAATGGTCCAGTTCCTAGAAGAGCTTCTCGCCTTCATCTGGGCAAATTAAGGTACTTTAAGATCATTGCACTTGGGGCTCTAGGATGCTGGCCTGGGTTTGGTGGCAGAGGTACCCTGAACAGAACCCAGAACTCCGCTTCCACCTGGATGGTTACATGCTCCCCTGCAGCATCTCATTCCATGTCAGGAAAGCTCAGATCACCTGAGTGCTCTGTATGGGGAGCTCCCAGAGTCCAAATGGACAAGGTGGGCAGGGAAAATCCCCCAGCCAATGCAAAGAGTGCAAGATGCTACAGGGTGTATGTGCTGCTTGGAACTGCCGGAAGCACTTGGGCCACAACAGAAGGGAGGCATATGGAAGGGACAACTGATCATCTGCCCACCAATGCATTTTAGCTCAGGCTCTTGACAGCCCCATTCATTCATGGATGTTTAGGGTACAGACTGATCCAAAACGGATCTTATGTGAAGGCTTTTGGATCAAATGCACCTTACAAATTAATTTTTGCTTGGCAAAATTTTCTGATATTTTTCCCCCCTTCTTCTCTTTTTCTTTCAAAAAAATCTTTCCTGTTTCATACCAAAATCAAGCAAGTTATACCGATGAGGTGTCACAGAGCTTGAACCAAAACAAAAAACCCCACCTAATTTTGAAGAAAACTCTAAACTTTGTTTCCAAATGGGGAAAAATAATCATGAAAAAATCTGACTTTAATGTGTAGGGAAGGGAAAGGGTTGATCAAATGTTGATGGAAAATCTGCTAGAGGTCATCAGTTACTTTTATTTTTACCTTGATACGAGGTTTATAATCTGTTTACAGCAGAGTTATGAAGCTAAATTCTAGTGATTCTCCTCTCACTCATTTAATAGCCTGAAATGCGATTAAAAACTCCTGGATTATGTTAAACTAAATCAACGCATATACACATGACCTTATGTTTCAAAGACTGCAAAGGCACAGTCCGGACCTCTGTGAACATGGTGCAAATCTCTCCAGACTCTCATTCTTCTTCCCTTCTGGCTCTGCTTGAATGACACATTGTACATCCTGTTTCCACAAGGAATTCTCTGAGATGGAGATTAAGATGACTGCTTGCCTACATGCCCACTTCTCTGAAGAGAAAAACAGCTTCTTTAGTTAGGGTGAACTAAAAATTGCAAACAGAGCTCATTTGAAAGAGTGCAATTTTTCAACCTGAATTTTTAACACTAGTCCAAGAAAGTACTGATGGAGCCCTGTGATAGACTCCCAGCTGGAGGAAATACCTTTGGGTCACTCAAAAATGAATTCTTACCACCAAAGTGCATGCAAAGGCATTATTCTAAGTAACCAGCTGGTTCATGTTAAAAAATCTATTGGGTGATTGAAATGTCACCAAAATCTACAGCCCTGGAAATGGTCAAACTTATTCAGATAAGTTTCAAAAGGTTCATGGACCTGTACAGGACAGAAGCTTTGCCGCGTAAGGAAACTAAATTTGTGCCTAGCATCAACATCTGTAAGTAACGCTGATGCCTTCATGAGGTCTAGTTAAAACCAGACATGTGCAGCTTAACTGCTTGCCAGAAAGCTGGAAAAGGATGTTACAAGAAACTCTCATGTTGATTCAGAATAGATGCTGCTACCATCTTATTTTCGCCTGCAGATAAGCAGCTATTGAACTAACCACAATTAGCTTCTAGACATGTAGGGCCCAGATACTGCATCTTCCCCAGCCTCTTTGATTTCAGCTTGTTTTCAGGTGTATAAACAGAATACTCTTCATTTCCAGTTTAATACAGACCAAAAGCAGAAACAAGTGCACTAAATAAAACTCCCATTGTGGTGCTGTGATTGTACAGTCCTGTGGCTTTTTGGAAACAGCTCTTAGGCTTTGTTTAATTAGTATTATTTTTTCATTGACCTCTACATCAATGTGTATGTTTGTCATTGGGCTATCTTGAGGGGTGCTCCCAACCTTGGTTGCATGCTGCAGTTGAAAGCAGAGATGATTTCCTGGCCTGCATGCTTAGTCCCATGTGTCCTTCATCAGCCTGAGGTCTTGGGTTGGTTTTTGTACCCTGCATTTGGGATGTACCAACAACTTTTTCCATCTTTGCCCCATGAGGATTATTTCAGCATTTACATTTTCTAACAGAAAGCAGCAGAGTGAAATACGCTGGTTTTAACCCTGTGTATAAAACAAGTTTGAGAGTCTAAACAGTCTAGTTCATCATGCAAGTAATTAATTACTATTGATAAGTGAAGGACACTGGTTCTGATATTTCAAAAGAAGTCAAGGCAAAGCAGGCAGAGCAAATCCAGCTACTGTGCTAGTACTCCACCCAAACTCAATGAGGATGTAGCAATCCTTTGAAACGTAAAGTCAGGAAAATGAAGCATCCCATGGCTTACCCATGACAATAGGTAACACACAAACGAGCCTAACTGTGCACAGAGTCAACCATACCAGTGGTTTTACCCACCCAAGTCACCCTAATATTAGGGGATGGTGCTATACGGGTGCAGTCAGGGATAAAAAAAGCCATCATGCTGATACAGAAGTGACTATTTCTTAACAGGTCTAATGGGGGTCTAATAGACCCCCATTTCTTGCTGACTCAAATCAGTTTCTTATGCTCCCCAAAGGCAAATCTGTCCAGATGGGGAGTAATTTTCTTGACAGGCTAAGAAAGTTGGGTCTGCTCAGCCTGGAGAAGAGAAGCTGTGTGGAGAAATCACAGAAGCCTTTCAGTATCTGAAGGGGGCCTATAAGGACGCTGGGAAGAGACTCTTCATCAGAGACTGTAGCAACAGGACAAAGGATGATGGGCTCAAACTTAAACAGGGGAAGTTCAGGTTAGATAGAAGGAAGAAGTTCTTCCCTGTGAAGGTGCTGAGGCCCTGGCACAGGTCGCCCAGAGAAGCTGTGGCTGCCCCATCCCTGGCAGTGTTCAAGGCCAGGTTGGACGGGGCTTGGAACAACCTGCTCTAGCGGAAGGTGTCCCCGACCATGGCGGGGGGTTGGAACTGGATGAGCTTTAAGACCCCTTTCAACCCAAACCAGTCTGGGATTCTGTAATTGTAAAAGGCGTGGACAGGGACACGGGCAGAAGCTGTGCCAGCCCCACACATTCTGCACCAAGCAGGAGCAGCGAAGACACAGGGTTTATGCAGTGTCAGGCCACTGGCATAGTTTGGTTTTACTAAAATTTGCCGTTGTGTAACTTTGATAATGTGCCCTCTCCTGGGGCCTTTAATATTAAGATCAAATACTGAATACCCTACATGCACCTAATTAGCTTTAATATGCATCCTGTTCGGCTCAGTAAGAACAGCAAAGAAACTCAGTCAAAAACAATTAAATCAGGATTTTTTTCGATTAAAAGAAGACAGCTGGACTACAGAGATTCCTGCAGTAGCATTTGCATTAGATGAGATTGCATTTTTCTGTGGAAAAAGCCTTGGAGCCAAAAGGGTTTCAAATAGCACCAGTGGAGGCTGACAGCTGCATTCTTTGTGTGCATTCCTAAATCATTATTTAGTGAAGGAAAAAGGGTTTCTGCTCTGAGTGACTTATCTTCTGATCCCATGCAGTGTGTTACATAGTCAATCCAAGTTGTCCATGCAATGCCTGAGACCAGTTTTTCCGTGGGGCGGAAAAAAATCCACCAGCCTGTGATGACCCACATGAGAGAATTCTCATTAATTCCTTGGTAATGTTATATAAGGTCATTTTGTTGAATTAAAATTATTGGGATTAATCCTCTTAAATGTTCTCTTAGATGCAAGGGGGATCCAACTGCAGCTGGATCATCCCACAGCTGGTTCTAGAAAGTCAAAACAGTGTTTTAAAACCCCATAATGGTTTTGTTAAAATCATCCCCTAAACAAGGACACAAAGCAGCTTTTATGTCTTTTTTAGATCACTTACAACTTCTGTAAGGTGTCACTAACTATCATCAAAGCCTGAAAAACAAGGCAAATGGGTTCAATATCAGTTTTACTGCCCAAACCTAAATAATATTTCTGGTTTCCCATCTGCCTCATCTGATGTGTTTTGATAGCTGGAAGGTGACTTTGCCTTTCAAAATCTTACCAGATGTTGCTCTCCATAACCAAATATTCTGTGGACAATAGAGAAGACAAGGGACACACACAGTCCCTTCATCTCCTTGCGTATTTCATCCTCACAATCAAGTACCACCACCAAATCCCACAGTAAAAACAGAGCAAACTTGTGTACAGACACTCAGTGCACGACTCTCTCTGTGTATTAAGGCAAGGTGTTGGTAAGAGGTACCTGGTTCCCAGCCATCACGTGACAAACCCAGCTTCCAAAGCCCCCCATTCTACTGAAATGGATTGGAATTCAGAATTCCTTCCCTGTATCTAGAGCTGATCTTTGCACAGCTGACACACTTTTCTGTGTGTCCTAGCTGTATTAGTGCTCATTAGGAATTGTGAAAACACTCAGCTAAAATAAAAACATGCTTTAAAGCATCTTTGATTTTTTTTGGATATCAGACCTAGCAGCGACTGTCTTCCTGAAGCAATAATTGATGTGTTTGGTTAGGTCTGGTCTAGCAGATAAGGGTTTTTTTTCAGTACTTTTGATGTTTTAACATGCTTCAAGCTGAGGAGGAATCAATTCTGGAAGGAGTGATTATGCCATTTCATATCCTGTCTATCTTCTCTGGCATGATTACAGCTAAGGGGCTCCATCTCTGACCAGCATGCTTGCCAAGCCCCTGGGTGTGCTGCCAAGCTGGCATTAGCCTCCACTAATCTCAACTCAGATCTTTGAGTCATGGTGCTCCCAGTCCTGCAAAATGCTGCCGTTCCATTGGTGGATATAACCCAGCACCACACCCCACAGTTCACAGTCCAAGGGACAGTAACTGGCTGATGGATGAAGATTCCCAAAGACCACAATGGATCCTCCACTGATGGAAAATTTTGCAATCAAAATGGGTATGTCTGGTGTAGATGTGATAAAAGTCCTGGCAGAGGAACAGCAGTTCCTGCAAGCAGCATAAAACCAAAACTTGCCTGCCTCACTGCGCTATTTCTTGCAGGGGTTGCAAAGTTTCTGCTGTCTGTACTTACTGCATCCTCCTGGAAGTCTCTACCTCCAGCTGAAACATGGCTCAGATGAAGCAGAGGTAGACACCTCTGCAACCAGGTGGTAGTGGAAGCTTGCTCTGGGCCCCTGACCTTGGTAACATGAAGTGATGGGTCTGACCTTCTGCAGCCTGGCTTCTCAGGTCTGCTCACTGCACTGAGGCTTTCCAAGCTGAAGAGTTTGAGCTGGAACGTGGCACATGCGGTATTTTAGGATTCTGCCCACACTGTTCATAAGGTTTCGCAGCAGGAGAGGTATGTTGCACTTGTGACTAATTACATGCATTTGGATGTATTTAAATCATAAGTTCTACACTTGTACTCAGAGAATAGGTTATCTAAATGGAAGACAAAGGCACAGCTTCCCCCTGACACCTGCCACAAGGATTCAGTCAAGTAGCGTTAACCCTTCAGGGATTCTCAACCGCAGCTGATGTTGGGAAAATACCAGTGAGGAATGAGACCCTCACTGGTCTAACCGGGCACCCACATCCAGAGAGGGGTATCTTATCCATGGCAGTGGGGGAAGGCCCTGTCTCTGCTCCAAGTCTCCCACCTACAACTGCCCTGAAAAGGATTAAGGAACACTTTCTCCCAGCATTTTATCAAGTTTTTCAGCCAACCTATTCCAATGTGATATTGTTTGAAAAGGATTTGAAGACCTCAGGCATCCTCAGTGCTTCGTGGCATTTCCTGGCACACAGGACACTAAGGGTTCAGCTCTGGGGTCCCTCTGTGTGTCATTCTGTGCCCCCACCTCTCCGAGCCAGGACAGCCAGTCAGTGTCTCCCTGTGAGGCCGCTGGGGCACTGGGTGGAACCGGGAGGCAGTGCGCTGCCAAACATTCCCATATAGTGGAAGAATACTAACATATGCCACATTGAATTCACCCACTGCCAAAAAACCACAAATAATTACTTGTCCTTGCTCTGCAGAGTGAGCTGGAGCATTGTAACCAGATCCAAGGACTGTCCTGTGACCTCTTGATGGCAGCAGGAGAGAAGGATGAGACTCTAACCAGGAACATTCCTATAAAGTCAGTGGACCAAGGACTGGCCACTGGCAGAAAGCAGAGGCGCTCCCCTGTGTCCCTGGGTGACTCAGCCAGCTTGATGGGATCCTTAGGGGGCCCCTGTCACCCAGGAATACTGAGAGCTAGAGTCAGCTCTCCCATGCTTACTGGGTGAGGCACAGATCCCTGTGCTTCCCTAGAGCTTTGTGCCAGCTTTTGGCACGGCAGCTCCTGCCAGTGGAGAAACGAGTGATCAAGAATCAAGTGTCTAGGGTGCTCTGGACAGACGCACTCTTTCATCTGAAAGCCTGGCCCAGAGCCAGGCTGGCACTTACGTTCTCTTTCCCAGGCCCATATTGTGTTAATGGGAGCCCCAGGAGTGCTGCACTACCAAGAAACAACATGGACAGCTGGGAAATGAGCCCCTCAGGAAGCTCATCAGAGAGCACTCCTGGCACCTCCTCCTACTTCCCTTTACACTCCCCATTTGCAGGCAATACCTGGTGGCCACCAGGCCCCAGCAGCAGATGCCATGGTGCAAGCAAGCAGCCAGCGCTGGGTGTAGGGACTAGGTCTGGTTCAGCAAGTCACCACCTGCTCTCTAGGTAGATGCAACAACTGAGAGCAGAGCTGCGTTTAAATGCATGTGTAAATGTGTCCACACATTATGATGGGAAGGGACTGCTGTGACAAACACCTCCGAAAATGAGCATGTTCCTTCTAATGCTTTCATTAGTCTTTGTTATACCCCATGTCCTCATCTTCTGTTGAGAAATTCCTTATTGATTTCATTTGCAAATGCCTGTAAGTCTGTATCTGAGAAGACATTACGTTGCAGTTCAAAGAGACTGTCTGAACTGCGTTATAAAGCATCCAACTACATTTGGTAAGTCTGCTTTTTAATAAATTTGCTCCACATCCGATCAACAGGGTTTAAGCTTATCTCTAGTATTATTTAACTGTCCCTCATGTAAAACTCTCTTCTGGAGAGGCCTGACTAGATTCATAGTGGCTGAGGTTTAATTAGTGTAGGCTACTTGGACTGTCTTATCACCCACACGGTGGGTGTGCTACTGGCATTTGGACAATGCACTGTTTTGATGGGGTAGACTTCTGGTTTTCCAGAAAGTACCCAGGAAAGTTTGGACATCTCATTAGTTTCTCAAAGCTTTGGAGTTTTCCAAACAGCACAGGCCTTCCCTCTCCTCTCTGGCCAGGCCTCCCTCCCATCACCTGCAGTCCCATGAACAGGAACAGCCCCCAGTTTTGTGACCCTGAGGTGGGATGAAAGCAATACAAAGATGATCTGAATTTGGGAAGCATAGGTAAGGGAGGGCTGATATAGCATTTAATAGCACTGCCAGTGCCCCCTTTAAATAGTTATGATTATAGCTTACTAATTCGTATATAATAAATCTACAACCTACAGGATATGTGAAAACGTGTGATAAAAAGCAGCACCTCCTCCATAAGCAGAGGCAATAGTGCTGAGTAACCTCAGGCAACCAGTGGCTCATTAGCCAGCCAATTAACAAAGTTAAATGGAGTAACTCATGCTAAATCCTGCCTGGCTGCCCTGGCAGGGTGCAGTAGGGTTGGGAAAGCAGGCTGGGTGTCCCAGTCCACCCCCACTCCTGCAGGACTGCCACAGCCACAGCCACCTCTGCTTGAGAATTGGAAATCACTTCTATCCCAAATAATGCCAAACCAAGAGCCTGAGAAAGGGCAAGGGAATGGGGATAATGGGAATGAGACTGATAATTGAGCAGGGGTCCCCTGGAAAAAACATTCTGCATGCATCTTCAAGGACTGGGTATGGCTGGGGCACAGCTGCTCTCTTCACTCGGTGTACTGGCCTCCTGGGGACCTCTACAAGCTGGCACACGCTGAAACTGCTCCAACATGCCCTCTAGGGACCAAACCCAGTGCGAGGGAAGTCTAGAAGCTGCAGGCTGTGATATCCCAGAGTCCCACTCCCATACCTCCAACGCTGGAACCTGAGCCACACAGGACCTCAGCATGGAGATGCCATCCCTTTCGGGGTGAGTATGGCAGGCCTATCTGTCCAAACACCTCCAGGCCAGCCAGGAGCATGTCTTGCAGGTAGGATGAGTTATCTGGTTGGTCTCTGCAGCAGCTCATGCCCGATCAAGCTGCTGGCCTGGGGGTATTGCAGCCACAGCAGCTCCTGCCAGGAAACATGTGGCAGCAGAAAGCCCATGTGTGCCTGAGCGTATCAGGATTTGGCTCTCTGAAGGAGGGACCTGGGCCCTGGAGTCAACTGCTAACCATGGGAAACAGACCCAGCCATGGGGCTGCTTCATCTGGTTGATGGAAGTGAAATTGTATGGTCGTTCTTCACTGATATCTCCTGCAGGGCTCCCCAGAATCCCAGAACATGTGAGCATGATGCAAGACTGTTCCCTCCTCTTCATTCCTAAATCATCCCTTTAAAAGCTTCAGGGCAATGAGGCTTTCACCTCTTCTCAAGAAATAAAAACCCACAGTATAACACATTCCATCATTAGAAATATTTCTTGCTGTCCAGTCAAAATTTATCTATTGACAAGCTCAAATACAGCTTCCATCATATCATTCACAGTTATTTTTAGTACCAACGGTGCCAGCAGAAATAACAGGCCTGATGTGTCCCCCCGCCCTTTAGAATGAGGCTTCTGGAAATTATAGATGGGAGCACTAACTGAGTGCCAAGAACGTCATGAACGATTTGCACTGCATTGGAATCTGGTAGCAAAGCAGTGTGCTTTCACCCCACTTGCACATGCAGTTATGCTGCACTCAAAACAGACGCACATACTCTGGCAGGATTATTTGTGACCACAGTTGATGTTTCTTGCTAGAAACTATCCCTGGCATGGAAGCGTTTCATATTTTTTACCCCAAAAGAACAGTAATTTTAAAGAACTTCCCCTTGCCTTGTTTTATATTTGTGGTTCTTCAGACATAACAAAAGCGAAAGGAGACTGTCCTGGGTTCAGCCGGTTGCCGGCCGAGCTTAAACCACGACAGAGTCCTTCGAGTCTTTTGGTTTCTGTGGTGGGGTAATGGCCTCATGCCCATTGTTCCTGGACTCTTCAGACCACCTCACAGTCCTTCACTGGGCCAGTCCAGGATGGCTTCCTTGCCAACATCATGCAATCGACTGTGCACAGCTAAGGCTAAACTGTAACACAGCTACAGAACAACAGAAGGGAAGAAAACCTTTCTGTTCTCCACTCATTTAAACAAATAAGATAAACAGCATTTGCCAGCCCAGGAAGATTATGTGTGGCTTTTGTCTCCCCTGTTTTGGCTTCCTGTGCTAAGCGATCACTCACTCATTCAGTCACTAATGCCCAAGGCTCAGAGTCGCACTCCCTCGTGTTGATATCCATGGGTACTTTAGAGTTTCTTTACATGCCCAAATCCTCATTATCACTCTAAGCCAGGGTACATTACAGGAACAGCAGGCTGGTAAAAATTCCTCTAATTCAAAGCCATTACTACTGAAAGCACTGGTCCCCAGCTGTAGAAGCACACAAAAATTGAGTGGGAGAAAGAAACTAGCTGTTTAAATAGCCAAGATAGAAAACTGTACCAGCAGCAGCAGAAGAGACACAGATCAGTGGGTGTGAGCTGGAGGCAGGCAGGCTTTAAAGCGAGGGATGGGGAGGATCAGTCTCAGATTGTCTCCACCTCAAAGCCAACAAAATTTCTTGATCATTCACTTAACATCGCTCTTGTCCCCTCCCTAGCAGCTGCTTATCTCAACATATGTATTTCTGGCTTATTTTTCTTTCAATTGCCCCTTATTTCACTATTTACTCATTCTCCTTTTCTCGGAATGTGAATATTAATGTCAGTCTTGGGTCATCCAGTGTTGCTCCTTTCAGTTACTGCCTTGTCAGTTTGGATCCCCTCTTCCAAAGGGATCTTCTAGTCTGTCCACCCAGGCACTCCCAGTTCCACAGAACCCAGCAAACCTGCAGGAGCAGCTGAGGGGATCACGTCACATGGAATACAAATGTCACATGGAATACAAACGTGTCTGAGTGCAGATGAGAGTGGTTGGCAGCATGGCTGTGGAGGGAACAGCGGGCTCCAGCCCGAGCTACCTGCTGCATGGAAACACACAACCTACTCCACACAAGTTGTTACAACCCAGACTTCCTGGGCCCTGTACAATTAGCCATCAGCAAAGGGACCGTTAAGGGTGGGGTAAAAGCTCTACTGAAATCCATGAAGGTTTCTGTTTTCTTCCTGAAGAGCTAGATAGGGCCCTGGGAATGCATTTGTTTGTTTTATCCTTGTCATCAGCCTGCCTGAGAGCTATAATCCACTCAGGGAGGACCTGTTTATCTGTGGAACAGCAGCAGCACTGTGAAGAGGTAAGAGTGAGAGTGTGCTTCAGGCAAAAAAAAACCCGCAGATTAAAGCCCCACTAGTAATGCATCCAGCACAGAAAGAAAGAAATGCAGACTGTTCTAATTTTCTGAATAGATTTAATTCCATTTTGTTCCCTGAGAGTCCCTTTGCTGACAATTGTCTGAGAGGAGGGAGGGAAAAATTGGTCCAAGCAAAACACTTGTCCATGAAGGATGTTATTAAAATGTCCTACTTGAACACTGGCGCTCTGCAGACCAGAGTTTCAGAATATGATCATTCTCTCTTAGACATGCTCTAAAGGCAACATTTTTGTCAATTATTTTCCAAAAGCACAATTGCTATCACAAGAATTAGAACTGGCTTGACTTGTCCTGCCTGATTTAGCACCCACTTGAACAGGGTAGATTCAGAAGTTCAACAAGAATTTGTTGGCTGCTGGATTTGCCGCAGGCAAATGCACAGGAAAATAACAGGGGGATGGAAAAGATAGGAAATATATACCAGAAAATGGGGCTGAAAACCAGCAAGTGGTCAGAGAAATGAAAAAATCCCACTGGGGCGAGTAAAAATGCACTGAGGAAACACAGTGACAAAAGGCTGTGACTGGGTGAACTTACATCATTAGGCTTCTGGGGACTCAAGCTCACTCATAACTGCATACACACCTGATTCTGTATCTTGCTGACTCAGCAGAGAATTTGGCTGCACGTCTGCAGGACAAGTGTTGGTCAAGTTTTAGAAGAGAATTTGGCCCTACCATCCTCCTTTATATGATCTGGGCAATGTGTCCTGCCCTCATGCATGAGATACAAACAGGATGGGTATCCTGTGAGATAGGAAAATGTGGATTTTTGTGGCCAAGCTGTGGGGTTTGGGGGCTTGCTCACTGCAAGATTCAACAGCAATGTGGCTTCCCAAGGCAGTCCCCGCAATACAATCTGTTATACCCCAACATGAACCGATCTGACCTGTGAAGTCTGGATGCATCTCACTCTGTCCTCCAAAAGCCTTTCTTCAGCTTCTCCTCAATTTAGTGGAAGCAAGGTGTCTTAATTCTTGGCTCTTCATTCTGCAGAGCTGGCTCCAGCTAGACCCACTTGCCTGTTACCAGGGGCTACAGCTGAGGGTCTCCACAAACTGAGTAACAGATAACTTGTCTAGTCCTCACCCCACTACTCTCTTGAAGGCTGAAGAAACTTGTTCTAACCTTTCCTATTGAACTAGAGTAAGCTTTTCAACATGAATTCTGACCTGCATTTCACATTTAAATTCCCGTATCACAGGAACCAAGGGCACCAAAGCTTTATGCCAAGAGCAAAGGCAACTGGAGAAATTAGCTGAAGACCGTCATGTTCTGTTCATTATGTGAGCAGCAGCACTGTCCATGGTGTGGTAGGGCCTTGTCCCCTGTTAAGAAGACACAGTCCCTTCCCCTAAACTCTACATGACTGTGCTGTTATTGGTACAAACAGTACTGAATGGCCAAAGGAAAACACTGCACTGGTTCTCACTTTTTCCAGATACAGAAAGGACAGCAGGCACAAAGGCAAACATAGCCTCTCCTATATACATGCACTAGTCACAGCGTAAGTGACTTGTCATCAAAATGCCTCATTCCTCCTGACAGATCTTGTCCCAAAATGATGTCTTTAAGTCTGTAGCTGGGCTGGATTTTCCATATCATGCTGAAACTGCCAAAGGAACAGAAAAAGCCCTGCTAGTGGAAAAGATGCCTTGTAGTTTGGAGAGAAAAGCCCTTCCCGTCAGTCTGCCTATAACATGACATAGTTTCCATCCTCCTCCTGAGTGGGCATGCAGCTGAGGCCTCCTAAAGCAGACTGTGCTTGGTGAATGATGTCTGCTGTGTTCCATGCCTGTGCAAAACAGTGGATAAAGGGTATTTCACAGAAAGGGAATGCTATAGCTCCTGTAGCCAGTAAGGGCAAGATTCCTTTGCTATATTCACTTGGATTTGGCCTCTTCCTGCAGGGCACCTGCTTGGTACAGAGGGTATCTACATGAGAACTTTCCTTAACCTGGGTGAAGCACATACAGGATGTCTGTAGCTCTGGGACAATCTAGTTTTTTCCTCTTAAATGCAGCACCTTTGTTACTGAGTTTTGTCTCATTATTTTTCCTGAGCTCATTTACCAGCACTGTTTCTGATGCTGGCCTCCTCAGCCCTTGCAGTTTCCCTCCAGCGTTTTTGAGCTATGCCTTCTTCTGAGATGTACTTTTCTTATACTACTACCCCAAACACGAAGGGGAATACTGAACAACACTGGGAGCAGGACCAGATCATGTCAGGAAACACGTCCTCCCAGTTTGAAAGTCAATGAAAACAATGTGGGCACTTGGCAGCTCACTACACGGTCACCCTGTGCTCAACACCATGTCTCATATGAGGCTGTTTATACAGCTGCTTGTTAATTTTTGATTGAATCCCTCATTACTAAGTTCAGGTACAGCAACATTCACGTCTGTAATACCTCTTTGTTTTCCTAAGCTAGTGGTTTTGCTTTTTTGCCCCTGTACTGAGAGCTTCAGGGATAATCCATAAAAGAAAAAGGCGTACCTCTCCATGTGCTGGTAATAATTGCTTAAGAGCTGTTCTGCCATAAGCAAGTCATCCCTTACAAAAGAATGAGAGCACTTCAAATGCAGCAGCCTCAAATGCTGCCACCGCAAAAGTCTTTTCCTTTGTGTCCCTAGTGAAGAAGAAGGGGAACATAATTCAAAGCAGACCAGCAACACACCAGCCCCAACAATGAACTCTGGCTTCTTTCCAGCCTAGAAGAGCAGTGAGCACAAACCCCTTGCTGAGCATGCTGCCTCGGATCCTGCCACGTTCAAGCGAAGGAGATGTTGACATCAAGTGCTGTACGAAGACAGGCTTCAGGAGAGCTGAAAGTTTACCATAGAATCATAGAATGGTTTGGTTTGGAAAGGACCTTAATATCATCTAGTTCCATCCCCTGCTATGGGCAGGGACATCTCACAATAGACCATGTCACCCAAGACTCAAACACTGCCAGGGATGGAGCATTCACCACTTCTTCAGGTGACCTGTTCCAGTGCCTCACCACCCTCAAAGTAAAGAATTTCTTCCTTATATCTAACCTGAACTTCCCCTGTTTAAGTCTGAACCCATCACCCCTTGTCCTATTGCTTCAACTGTTTTGTCTGGGTGTCAGAGTGCTGCTTGGAGGTGGGTTGCCCAAAGGGCAGGTAGTGTGGGGCCCCTGGCTGGAACAGACACTGCTGCGCTTTCCCAGCTGGGCTGGGACTGCAGAGGCCGAGCTGACAATGAGGTCCTCTCCTTCTCCCCAGTAATGTCCTGCAGGAAGAAAGCTTTCTGAAGGCTGTGGCAGCCTTGGTGAGCAACGTGGGACCTGAACCACCAGGATGGAACAGAAACTGCATGGAGAAGCAGTAGACAAGCACTGCACAAAGAATTAGCCCTGTTAACTAGCACACACTCCTTACAGGCATGCCACAGGGAAATCTTGGCCAGCATTTCTAAGCTTTATCCATCTTGCAATGGTTTCCAACCTTGCTGTTGTTTACAAGCTTAACAAACTGAAGACTGTTTGGAAGAGATCACTCCTTAATCTGCCTTGTCTTAAGACCAAGAGGAGAGGAGGAAGGCAAGGTCATGCACATCTGAGGCCAGCACAGAAACTCTTATTTATTTTCCCTAGGCTGTTCTAGATTTTAACTCCTTCCAGATACATCAAAATAATCAAGATTTTAATTTGGTGGGCACTGTGACAGGGTGAGGAAACCCTGACACTCTGTTATCAATTAATTGGTTTTGGAAGGCTTAAAATTTCACCCCGTTCAGTCCCTTTGTGCTGGTTCAACTCCTGAGACTAAACATGCGGTAAAATGCCGGAGGACCATTTCCTGTCTCCTGCTTCCTACAAGCTGTGGGTCAGCTTCACAGCAGCACTGCAAGATGTCTGAAGGGAACACCCTTCCAAGAGTCTAATTACACACTCCTACCAGGTTAAAGTGAAAAGCCGTCCTCTCAAAACCTGCTTGGAGAACATGAATCCAGGCAGCGAGACAGGCAGCTGAACATAACACTATTTTTTTATAAGCCAAGTTGAAGGTTAGCTAAAAATCTGGCCTATCCCTTCCAAGGGTTATTTTGCTGTGTTGACAAGAATAAAGCTATTGGTAACGGAGCATTCAGAGTATTTGAGGCTGGTGTTTGTCTGTCAGTCACTCATCCTCCAAAACAGACTTGTGAACATTTGGAAGGCAAGTAGGATGTATGGTCCAACCCCTCCTAGGAAGGCTGAAAGAAGATAATGTAGCTATAAAAGCTGAAATAAACCTGCGGATAAAGCAAGGAAAGAAAGGAAGAAAAAAAATTTGTTAAGGAGGAAAAAATACTAAAACCCCCAGAATGTCTACAAAAAAGGTAGGGTTCAGAGGAAGAAAGCAGTCAAGTACAGGGAAAATCAAAAGAAATTGTTTAGGGAAAAAATGAAGATGGAGAAAGTAATATAAAAAGAGAAAAGGTGCGGAGATTACAAGAGGGGAGAAAAGTGATCATAGGAAAACACAGTGCTCAGCTTTTCCTGGTGTAGAGCAAGGTCTGTTCACACAGCAGGAATCCACAGGCCATCAGCTGGCCACACACACGGAATCAAACCCAGGACAGGTAGGCCTGGCTGCCCGAGCGCCAGAGGCCAGGATCAACTTTGTGGCTGGGGCGTTCCAGGGATTCCATATTTGTCACACCTAGAAAAGCAAAGGCCTCCAGATGTGGAAGCTGTGCTGCATGGCGACTCCCCTTAGAGCCAGGAGTGCCTCAACATGTAAAGTATTTTCTTTAGAAAGAAAGAGTTCTGTGCCTTAGGCACCCTAAAAATCCAGGCCTAGGTGGGTGGCTCGAGTACCAGCCTTTTCATCCTGCTCTCTAACACAGCTTGCTTCTCGGCCAGGTAAAAGGGCTGGAAGGAAATTGGTTTCCTGCTTGTGCTTCTCCTTATCTCCTTCTGCCAGTACAGTAACCTCTGCAATCTGCGCCACCTAAACCAGCCTTTTGTCTCCCTCCTCTGCACCTCTAAAGGATTCTGTAGCAAGAACATATTGTCTCCTCTCCCTCAGATATTCAGAACTAAGCTTTAGTGTCACCATTGTTTTCCCAGACATCCTTTGCATTCCCCTTTGGTGTTCCCTACACACAGGAAGTGTTCTGCTGCTTAACCGCATGTTAAACATGACTGTATCTTACTGTACCTGCTAGAAAGGGGCACAGGAACCTGATAGGGGGTTGCTCCCTGCACCTCTTTTTCAGGGCAAGTCACCTGCTGGCTTGCTCCCTGGTCACAATATCAGCTCCAGCCTTCCCTACACCTATGTACACCATGCAGTTAAAGAGTTTCAGAGCCAAATGATATTCAGTGCTTAGCACAGCAATCTCTGCTGTGACTAATCCTGAAGTTAGACACCTTTTCCCAGGGATCCCATTGCTGGTGCACACGCAGCTCCCTCTGCCTGAATTCATGGCACACAGTGGAGGAGAAGGTGAAGCAAACTCAGCTTCTTCAGCTGCTGCCTGTGCCCATGGTAATGCATAGCTAAAGCAACAAGCTGCCTCACAAGTGGCTGGAGTGAGGACAGCCCTGGTGGTGTAGATCCTCTCACATGGGCTGTGCTGGGAGGAATCAGTTCAGCTAAGGATGCCTAAGGCAGTAACTGTGGTCTGCAGAATCAGGGCAATAATGCAGAGTAGCGGAAAACCCTGAAGTGCACAGCCATGCCTTCATATGATGAAACGATTAACTGAGTGGGTTTGAGCCAGCAGGTTTTGCCATTAAGGCACCACTTGTGACAACAAAATGTTCACAGGCAAACTGTTGCTTTCCAGACATAACCTGAGGGATGAGGAGTAACTTTACTGAGGCTCAATTTCCACTTCAATCTATAAAGTTGGTCTAAACAGATTGAAAGCTGAGTCACTTAGAGCTATCTTCACAAGGAGCTCATCAATTTGTGTAAGCCACCAGCCCCAGGCTACAGCATGTGGCTGTCCCGGCTTTCACCCTTCAAAATAGCACTGCTGAGGTCTGTGGAGCTCTGTGGGTTTAGATTAGTGATAGCAAGGGAAATAATAGCCTCAGTGCATGAAAACAGTTCTGGTCCTGCTCCTGTCAAAGTTCATCTCAAAGCTCTCAGATGTAGCCAGGCTGACCCAGCCAGCTAGGCCCCACAAGCAAGGGTCAGAAGAACACACCAGTGATTGTACAGGAGGAAAGCCCTGAGAAGGGGCATGGTTACACTCTTCCCTCTGCTCTTTAAGTCACTGGAATCTCACACCTGCATATTGCTAAGCTTCCAAACTGCTTATCACTAGTTCTGAGCTGAGCCTGGAAAGCCAGCTACAGCCTAAGACAGCACAATCCAACCACGCAGTGAGAGGCTTTTCCTGTGCAGATCAGCTTGTTCTCCAGCAGGACACAGGTCATGCTGTGGTCAGAAGGGAAGTGGTGAGAAAAAGCAGCATTGTTAGTGGAAAAGGCACGATTCAAACCCAGACCTCCACACTCCGCACTAGTTCACACAAGTCCTGTGGCACCACTTGGAAGAAAACTGGGGAATGAAGTTGTTTTGTGAGCAAAGGCCCTGAAAACCCTCGTGGCTCTGTCATTACCCTTCTAAAGAGGAGTTTCTTTGATGCAAACAGTAATCCATCCAACTGGCTCTCCAGAAAGAGAGGTGGGGCTGCCAACTCATGAGGGTGAAATCCTGTTTGCTTCACTGCAAGGGCCTAAAGGCACCTCAGCCAACAGGCTGTAAATACTGCTTACAGCAGATTTGCAAGGTGGAAACACTTTTGAGACATTTTACTGCAGGTAAAGTGGAGTAAATATGACAACGGGATGAACAAATTCTAAATATTGAGGTGTTTAAATAAATAAAGGGTTCACAGGTTTTCAGAATCTATTATGCATGGTGTGCTGCGGTTGTCCAGCTGTGCACCAAGGCATAAAACCATTTTAAGGGGGTAGAAAATTACTTTCAGGCTCAGAAAGCTGAATAAGTTTGTGAGGTGAGAGCTGGTCCAGGCCTTTGTTATCGATGGACAAATGAACCTCAATTACTTCCCTACCAGAGGAGTCACAATTTGCTGGGCATTGTGGCCAAATAACAAATAACAAGGCTAGAATGAGACTATTTTCTTTTCTAGACATGTTGAACAAGAAGAGGGTGTCTGTGGGCCATTGACATCCCAAGGTACAAGTTGTCCCTGGAAAGTGGTTCAGCCAAAGGTAGAAATATGCAGCCAAGCTAATTCATTGATTACAAGCAAAATCAGTCCAGAAACAAGCCGATTTATAGCTTCATAAAAACACAGAATACTTTAAATGCTATGGTGAAGCCAACAGTTAGTTGGAGAACTAGAAAAAAGGTCATTATAATCCTTCTGGGATGCAGTTTTCCAGTTAACAGTATGCCAGCCCAGTGTCACCATCAGAGCCTCAAACAGGCTTCCTGACTTGACAGACCACTGTATTTCTCTGTGACATTAAAATGTTGTCCCGAATCTGGTGTTTTCCCTGTGCCTGTGTCTGCAGCCACACTGCATGATCTCAAAGGGAACACAGCTAACTGAAGGTGGGCTGCTCTGACCTGAGCAACTCTCTCCTTATATTTGTGCTTTTCTCTTGGCATTTTCAGCAAGGTTACAATTAATTAAAATTCTTATTCAATTAAAATTTTTTATAACAACAAAAACAATAGTGGCAAAAACTGCTTGGAGAAAAGCTTGCGTGAAGTGAAACTGGAGAGCGGTACCCACAGTACCATGTATTGGTACATGTGCAGCTAGTCCACAAAGTAAATGATGTAGTGAAGGGGGAAGCAAGTAGAGGCTTGGCAGCTACTGAAACAGGTACAGAATTTTGCACTACCCTTTGTATTTCCTCTTCTGCCTATAACTCACAGTTCAAGTGCATGGAAATAGAGCAGCTTTCACTACAGCTGGATGAATGCATGCGTCTGACAGGGAATTGAGACTTGGCCAGTTCTTCTGCTCCTTGTCCTGACAGTCATCAGCCAAAAAGGTTTGTACAAATCCCTTTCCTCCCCCTATGGGCCTTGGTTTTCTCCCTGTAAAATGCAGGCAACACCACTTTCCTATCTTGTATTAATTTGCTGTAAGAAGTAGAGGGGAAGAAATGCATGTTACTGAGTGACTCTCTTTCCTTTTGCCTTTGTCAGATCCATGCTATAGCTGAAGGAATCTTTGTTGTGCTCTGAAAGCCCCGCAGCAGACTGGCACTGTCAAAACTCGTGATAATGGATCTACTGGGGATCCAGGCCCTGCTCATGCGGGAAAGCAGCAAGTCTCCATAAATAGCTATTGCTATTGCCGAATCTGAATAATGAACACTTCTGCAATTTCATGAGGAAAACACTATGTTGTCACAAAGAATGTGGAGGGCAGCCAGCCCCATTCTGATAGTGGAAGCAGCCCTGCCCCTGGCTCGCCTTGCAGAGGGCATGCCTTCCACGAAATGCCAGCAAAGGAGTGATGTTCCTTCCCCTTCCTCTTCGTTCTTCTTTAAAACAGTTTTTTTTTTGGCAGGCACCACTCCCACACCAGTGATTCAGAAGCTTCAGGGAAATAATCATACTCTGGTCTGATGGATTTTAGGGCTAAAAATTAAATTTTGCAATCTCCAGACTAAGACAGAAAAGAGCCAGAATAATGGATCTCTTGCCTTGAGTAGGATTACCAGAGCCCTTTACCCCCTTCACTGCTTCAAGACAAAAGACTTTCAGGGAGGGATGAAGTATGTCATAACCATGCAGCCATGTATACACACAAGTCAGGGAAAAAAATCCCTTTATTATTAGATGTCTTGCAGATTTTTATGAATTTAAAGAGATGATTGATATGAAATTGCTGCTCTAAAGCATCATAAATCTCTTATTTAAGGTACAATAAACACACATGCTTCTTTCCATTTGGATTTTTAAGATTTATGGGTCCAATGTCTCTGCTGCTACAGACAGTGAGATATTTCCCCTCCCAAAATCCCTGAGGTGTCTCAAATTTACATGTGTTCAGGGGCTTTTAAGGAAAATCCAGGAGGTATCATGAGACTTGCAAGAAGAGCAGGAATGGGAATCCTGCACTGGCTTCTGGGCATAGTGAGTACTATGTGAGTTTTCCTCACGTAGTGAAACTATGTAAGTAGAGCCACAGAATCTAATGTTACAATTGATCTTTTAAAAGAAACAAATAAGGAAGCCCAAATTTCTTATTATACACAATTAATTACTTAAGTAAAGGTGCAGTTATGTTCATTGACTCTGCTCCAAAATTTTGCTGTCAAGTTTAAACGCATAATCCTTTATGCCTGTTTTAAAGATGATCAACCCTGCTGCTTAGATGACGCTTCAAAGAGGGATCGGGTTTTTTTTCTTACTTAAAATCCAGCAGGTAATCAGATAAGAGGCTCTCAGGCCTCCACAGCAGGACGGAACGTGCAAGCTCAGTGCATCAGCTTCATTTCCTCCAAGAGTCAAAGGTAGCAAAGAGTCATGAGAAATACTTCCTGAGAACAGAAGTGGCCATGACAAACAGGCCTTCCAACCCAGGGAGGCAACAACCTGTTCTTCCAAATACTTCAGGGATCACTGGCATTTTATTGCTTCTGATCCTGCACACTTCCTTGTTTAAAATACAGTAGTGTGTTGAGAATCCTATCTCTCACCTTCAGCTCAGCTTTGCAAACAGCTCTGCTTTTGTGTGGGACAAAGAGACCACGTGCTGAGAGCTACAAAGCCCCTTGCCAAGCGGCATTGAGCATGAAGACATGAGCATGTACCTAGAGCTGGCTGAAACAGAACACGTTCTGGGAAGAGAGAATTAGTGGTTAGGATGTGAAGGAGAGAGGGGATGGGTGACCTCGGGATGTGACCCTTGTCTGGCCAACACACTGCCAGATGCACAGGCTGGTCCCTCAACCTCTTCCCACCACAGTGTCCACACCTGTAAAATGGAGCAACGATACTGGTCTCACCTGGTGGAGTGCTTTGAGATTCACTAATGAAAATGCTTTGAACAGGTATTGCTCTCATCTGTTCATCTAGTCTTGCCACATCAAAGCAAATCACTCATTAGCCAAAATATCCTACCCCTGGGTAGTGGGGTAATCCCACCGATTGCAGGGAATTGCACAGCTGCATGTAAATGAGAACATAATCCAGCTCCAAATTGGCTTAGCAAATGTCTCTGCCTCACTTTCCAGATTGCAGGGCTCTTCCATAGAGACTTCCATTTTGCTTTTACAAACATAAGCAATGATGTGCATGCACAGGACACAAAAGACCCCAATCCAGCAGACATAAAAGCCTCATTTTAGTCCCTCAGCAGTCGTGTCATCTTAAATGGGCCTGTACATGTGACTAAAAGTATGCATAGGCAAAACAGCATATACATAGGCAAATACTAAGGGAAATATTTCTACAATGTTACGCATAATCTAAATATTAATTTATATAATATTTATATAATGTTTGGACATATTTAGGGCTAGCAGCTGGTTATAAACCAGAGAAACTGGCTAGCGCAAGGAAATACTAATTAAAATTAGAGTCTTTATTCACTCATAGGTTTTCCTTCCCATTCTGTTCCTCTGCTTTTTGATTAGGAAATAATCATCACATTACACAATATTTTCCTCATTAAACTACAAAAGCAACAAAGATCCCTTGCTTCTTTGGCCAATTAGTGCCCATGTAAAATCATCAGTAATACAAATCAAAGTGTACTATAGCTCAGACCTAATAAGCCATCTACGCAAAATCTAGGCTCTTCATTTTGCTGTTACTACAGCAGTTCTTTCTTCTCTACCCCAGAGCAGCCAGCACTGAACATTACTCCTAGGAAACTAGGAAATAAAATTGCAGGGGCTGGGGGCTGCCAGTCATCTCCAGCTTTGGCAGTGCTCTTCCGTGGCTTTGTTTTAATCAGCAAACCCTGAATGAACCCTTTTGCACTCTGCCTGGGCCTGTGGGGAGGGTGTCTCAGGACACGAGGAGCAAGAGGGAGCTCAGGGAGCTTGGAACAGCTTCTGCATTTTCTTCAGGGCACGTACTGCAAACAGGGCCCTTTGTTCCTGGGGCCTGGTACCCGCTTTTCACCACAAACAGATCCCTTCCCGGCCTCTCCTTTTCTTTTCGTCCAAGAAAAAGGCCATTTTCAGACTTTCAGAGTTACATCCACCCCTGCCCCGAATCCGTGTAAGTTATTCTCACTTAAACCAATTTTGTTCTCCCACTGAGAGCCAGGGTGTTGCGAATTACACTGTGCAGAGCTGGTCTCGCCCACCCGACACCCATTTTTTGACCAATTTCTTCTGACATCTGAACCATCTTCAGATTTACTTCTGAATTTGGTCTGAACTGGAGAATAATGTGCTGAAACTCTGCTAAAAAGCAGCACATAATTGATCTCTGCCAGAAGGTGGATTTGGCATTTTTTATTGGTTTTCAGGGAAAATGAAGGGGGAGGTGCTAAGAAGAGTGCTGTGAGGTTCATCTCCTGTTTCCTAGTTCCCCAGCTACGTTATAGAAGGCAATTAAGCAGTGTCTGCTCATCAGTGTGATTGTATTTATTGAAGCTGGCTAATAAGCCCAGAATTAGCTTTCCTTGTCAAAAAAAATGTTTCAGTGAAGAATGTTTTCAGAGTGGATTTAGTTCATCTACTTGCCTGCAAGTAATTAGGTTTACTATTTGTCCAGTGGTTTTGAAAACCCAGGCGATAGGTTCCCCTGATGTGTTTCTCAGTCTGCTCTTCAAGGTCCCCAGGTTAGTGCATGTCATAGAATCATAGAACAGTCTGGGTTGGAGAGGACATTAAGACCATCCAGTTCCAACCCCCTGCTACAGGCAGGGACACCTGCCATTAGACTGGGTTGCTCCAAGCCCCATTCGACCTGGCCTTGAACATTGCCAAAGATGGACATTAACAATTTCCTTGGGCAGCCTGCATCAGTGCCTCACCACCCTCACAGGGACGAATTTCGTCTTTATACCTAACCTAAATCTTCCCTGCTTAAGTTTGAAGCCATTCCCCTTTGTCCTATCACTGCAGTCCCTGATGAAGAGTCCCTCTCTGGTGTCCTTGTAGACCCCTTCAGATACTGGAAGGCTGCTATGAGGGTCTTCACGCAGCCTTCTCTTCTCCAGATTTCAGTTTCTTGGCTGATTTTGCTGAATCTGGAAGCCCAAAGGCACCAACCTCCTTGAAGTGTTATGAAAATACAAGGCAAGGTAGAGGAGAGAAACCCTCCCCATTCCATCTCTCAGGGACAGGCACATACCCTGGAGGAACCAGACTGGTGCTCACTCTTGAGACGAAACTTTCTGAAGCTGGAATGCACCTTCTCCACTGCACAAGGCATGATTTGATTGATCTGGAGGTTTAAAAGGAGAGGGGAGAATCATCCAGAATATATGCCTCTCTGCAGAAGAAACCTCCTTTCTGTGCTGGATGTGGAGCTCCTACCATGATAGCATCTTGCTCAGGTCACAGTTTGCAAGTGCTCCAGCAGAACCCTGAGTTAACAATCACTGTTACAGAACTGTTCTGCTTCTTTACTAACTTCCTCTGGGTGGTTCTTCATGGAGGGCAGCCTTCCTCCATCACTATGAACTTCCATAATCTAATTACTGCTAGACAGAAGTGTGAAGAAGAGTGTTTCCTCTGGGTCTCAGGAGCACAGCAGGTGGGGCAGCCAACTTGTCACGTACACACATCATTTTGTTGAAGTGAGTGGGAATAGTGATGCACACTGCAAATCCTACAGCTTGTCAAACAGATGAAACCCCATTAAAAGCTAGGATTCGGTTTGGAAGCCCAAATCCCTTTGATTTTTCTAGGAAGGGCTATGGGAAATGTAGTGATGGTGAAGGGGTGGAATTTGCCTATTTCAGCCATGATTCGCCTTGGTGCAAAGCATGCAGCACCTGCAGCTCAAGGCTGACCTGGTATGTTTATCTCAACACATCCAACCACCTCTTGCCATGTGCTCAGATCTTTTAGCCCAAATTAGCAGCGGCTCTGCTCCTCCAAGTGGAACAAATGTCACTGTCGTGTTTCGCTTGGTCTCCTGCTGTTGCTTTGTTTTATTTTGAGTCCTGCTGCCTGTCAGGGAAGAAGCATGATCCTGATTTTGTGAGGTTCAAATGAGGAATTTTACTTTCAAGCTGAACAGCTCACTGCAAAACGGTTAATGACCTTTTTTTTTATGGGTATCCTGGAAAATGGAATCTTTTTCTCAAAGACAGACCTTCAGGGCTTTTTCTGCTCTGCTTAAGCCATCATTCGACTGCTGTCCTCAAATCAGCTAGGCAGTATGGGCACTGAGGGTGTGATGTCCCCACCATGCCCTGTGCTAGCAAACCACAGTAAGCAAATCCTTTGTCCAAAGGCAGTACAGAGGCAAATCATTCCACTGATAAAAACCTTAGCCTCTAAAAAGCATCAAAAAGTATGCACCATTTTGCGTTAATGGGATGTATTTGCTGTGCTGATCAGTGCTTAAAACACCACTTCCTTGGCTAGGTATGCAGAAACACACATCATCTGCAAAACAGGAGCATGGCAGAACAGTTCTGTCTGCTGCAGAGGAAATTTTGTTAGTCTGACACAATCTCAGAATAGTTAAACAGGGCAAAACAACGTGTATTTGTGCTCAAGTCCTGATGATGTTTATTTACTAGGACAAATATAGCTGAGGGTAGCAACTTATCAACGCTTGCTTTATTTCAAGAGCAAATTGCTACCATGGAACCAGACACTTGATGTTTCCCTGCTATCGCCCAACAAAGAGAGCTCACTTTACTAACTCGGCTAATGACCAGCAAAGTCACCTCACGTGGATTAGGAAAATAAAAAGAACAAAAGGTTCAGAATGAAAAATAACAACTTCCTTTGCTTGCTTTTGTGATCAAACAGTGGGGAATTCACAGCAGAAAACTGCTTTGAAATATTCATAATAACAGTGAAAATAAATGGCAAGATCTTGGTTCTATTAAGCTTTACTGAGCTTGAAAACCCTCAAGTTTGGCTGCTGGAAAGTGTATGAGGATTCATTCAAAAGGCAATAATCAGCAGAGAGGAATTAGTGCCTTCCAAAAACTGCTCTAACTACAAAGATTTAAGCAACATCCATTACATTGTCCCTTTATACTGGCTCATGGCCCCAAGTTCCACATGTACCATGTTTATTATGGCAACAAAGCAAAATGACCAGAGAAATGCCAACAAATAATGCAAAGCATCTTTGAATAAAATCTTCATTGGCGCTTCATTAATTTGGTGAGTTGCTGGACTCCAACCTGGCTTTTCCTGGAGTGTGGAATATGCTCTGTCCTGCAGAGCCTGACTGCATGTCCATGCCTGCAGCTGGCTCCTGCATGCAGGACTGCACACTGGCACAATTCTAGCCCTTGGGGCAGACTCCCCTGCCCATTCTTGGACTGACCAATGGAGTCCTCACACCACAGCTAGGACAGACAGGTTGAGGATGCTCCCATTTTGTTCTGTGCAGGCATTAAAAAAACACATTATTCTCCTTCCCCAGTTGTGATAAGAGCTCTGTTCCACCATGTTCTGTAGTACCCACAGACAGATGTACTTAAGAGATTTATAATGTAAGAAATCAACTGGAAATGGAAAGTTCACTATCAGACAAAATTGGTTTGTCTGTCTGTTAGACGGCATACTTATCTACTAGGTTTCCATGGATGTCAAGCACTGATCAGTTATCTCAGTACAAATCTACAGATTGTATGTTGTCTCATTCTGTGTTTGAAGGCACGCTTCCCTCCTGAACAGCAAACATTTTACTGCTATTCTTTAAGTCACATGACTAAATATTTTGCCCCTTTTGCTTTACTGTTGACATGTTTCTAGGATAAAAAAAAAAGGAGCAATTTGCATGCTTATGAATTCTCCCCCCCCATGCAAAAAATTATTTATAGCACAGCCTTTTAGCTGAGGAACTCAGAATGCTTGGTGAACTGGTTGGTGAGTCTCCTGGCCCTCAGAATCTTTACCATAGCAGCTACCCTAACAAGACAGCAACCTGAATTCAGTCTTGAGCATGAACAATGCATGTGCCAAACCGTACTGCAAAGCATCATGCGGGTCTGCAGAGCACATCTGGTCCTGAGGGCTGATCTGCAGACTGGTCCAGAGCAGAGTCTGAGACTTGTGTTGTCTCTTGATTCACCTCTGGGTTTGTATTTCCAAACTGAAGACTTTTCTGGGACAATCCAGCCCCTGAAAAAATGCTCCCATTGGGCCAAGTTGGAATGATTGTATGACAAATCTGTCAATCAAGGCTAGGTTAACACTTCCCTGACACCAGAGAGAAAATCTCCTCCTGGTTTCCACACCTACATTGCTGCTGGTTCAGTGTAGCAAGTAGTGCCCAGACTGAAAGCCTGATTTTTCTCACTGTTTAAGTGAGTTTGCTATATATTGGTCTGTGCTCCAAAGTGCTCTTGTAGTTTGTCCTGTGTCATACGGTGTCTCTCAGGGGGCAGCATGTGTGCAGTGTGTAGGCCCTAGGAAGATGTGAGGCTACTACACCGGGTAGCTTCCATTTCAGCGCAAATGTGTCACTAGGGTTGTTACAAAGGGTTACAAGATGAAGAAGAGGCCACAGTGTTTTGCTTCATCTTCTGTGTAAGACAGCAATCAGCAGCCCTTTTTGAGTGCAATCTTGAAACCACTTTACACTGCCTACCAGAGCAGTGGGGGCCATTTGTGGTCTGCAAATGGACTTGAGAAACCCACTGAACTAAAGCATCCCATAGCAGATGGCATCCCTATATGAGAAGTTTGTTATGGATCTCAGGGAAGGGGCCTTACAGAGATCACTAAACTTGAAAAACACGAGTCCCTCTGTTTCTATCCCTGGGTTTTATATTAGAAAAGGCACAGGGTTTGTGAAAGACAAGGAGAGCCTAGGGTCCACCTTACACACACCAAAGAGATGCAGACAAGAATAAAAGATAAGCCCAACAAAGGCGCTTGATGAAAAGCCAACTATATCAACAAACCCCAGTTACTGCAGCTTGGTGACTACGCTGCCCAGTGACTCCTGTTCAATAAAAGGCTGATTCTCCTCCCTTTCGGAAAACAATGTGCTCCACACAGTGAAATAAATAAGAGCCCCTCGCCAAGCCCCTGGCCGTGTCAGGGGATGTCAGGCTCTGCTCGGCAGCTAACAAAGGCATCCGCATGCATCCAATCTCCTCCTGCCATCTCAGGCTGCCCTTGTTGTGCTGAATGAAATTTTTTTCTCCTAATGGAAATGAGGAAAATCTCCAGTGCAGATAATCCTCCATTATAATGGTAGTACATAGGACAGGGGCCAAGCAATGTAAAGAACAAGCCAAATCTCTTTCACTTAAAAGTCTGGCCTGAATGTGATAATGTAATGATTTCAGTCTGGATGTTTCAAATGCCATTCAATGGGATCGGCTTAGCATATAGATATCAGCTAAAATAATTATGAACGAGGAATTGAACAGATAGCATCAGCTGACTCCTCCTTCCCAATAAAGCTGGTATCATTTTGCAAATCATCTAGGAGACCGCTTGGTCTAAACACGGGTCAGTCCAACCCAGCTGGCAGCCTTTCCCCTCTGTTCCCCTCTGCTTCCTGTAGAAGATCAACAACATGCCTCTTAACCACAGGCAGAGGACCCAGGGACCTTCTTTGAAGCCAAAGTTCCTGATTATTTTGTGCCTAACCTTTTTCTAGCCACTGCTGATCACACTTTGTGCTCAGAATCTGATCAAAAGCACGCTGAAGTCCTTGGGAAGATGTACATTCATGTTCTGAATCAAGCCGATAATACCGTGATTTTCTTCTAGCAATGCAGGCTTCCAAAAGCATGTCAGCCCTGGCTTAGGAAGTTTAGCTTCCTAGTATCTGTCAGAGCTAGCTATTATTTCTGTTTCACACAAATAAAACAGCTCAAACCCTGATACTACTTGCAAGCATAAAATGGCTTTCAATTACAATTAGCAGGCTTTTAAATGGGATTGTGGTGATACCCCAAAAGAAGTAAAATACTTATGGGAGAGACTAAGGTATTAGAATAACTGGTTATAACTTTGCACAGCTGGCAAAGAGCAAGATAAAGCTGAAATAAATTGATGATCATCACTTTCTGGAGCAATTAGTTTATCTTGAGAGAGAAAACACCATGCTGGTTCCCTGCTACAACAGCTTATGCCACTAACCATTTGCACACCTCTCCCACAAAACAGGAAACCAGTAGCAACCAGAACAACCAGAATGGATCACTTATGACATCCCATACCAGAGTAAACTGAGGGCAGAGGTAAGATGAGTAAAATGCTGCCATTCTGATTTTAATATAGCCAATTAACATTGTTCTGATGGCTACTCAGGATGGAAAGCAACAGGGATTATGTTCATTGTCCATGTCAAGTTTTCCAGCTGGCCAATAAACCCAGTCCTTTAGGAAAAAAATCTTGGACACTGGACAAGCTTTGGAATGATTACAAGCCCGAGATCTGTTGTTCTGGTTGAATATGTTACAAACCCTAGGCATATAATAAAAGAAGATCCTTATTTGAATGTTTTTATCTTCCTGATCATCTAATTTAGCTCCTTCCAGGGTGGTCACTTACTCTTTTCACTGTTGCCTTCATTTGCTAGGTTTAGAGATGAAATCAAGACTTGTTAGTAGCCTTGAGCAGAGTGTCAATGCTAGTTTGAATTCTCCTTGTCTTCTGTTTAATTGAATTTTCATTTGTATCTCCTCAGCCATTTCCCCTCAGAGGCCTCTTCCCTTCCTGACCCCCTTTTCTCCACTCATCCATACAGTTCATACAAGTGTTTCTGGCAAGCACCAGCTTCAGACACAGCAAGTTCTTGGGCACCTTCTACTTTTAGAAAACCACCAAGAGGCCAAATAACACCCGTGCCTGTTCTGTGATGCTTGAAGCCTGCTTTTCAGAAAGACCAGTCTCTTTATTAACTCTACTGCTCTCTCTGGATCATGTGTAAGACATGGAGGACTGCAGAGCTATGCATCTGTCAGTGCAGAGAACAAAGAGGTGCATGTGGGTCTACAGTCTCTGTTTTGCTGGGTCAGCCTAAGCCAGCCCAAAAACTATCTTGAGATCATGGCTGGCTAGCACTCAAAATGCAGTCTAGCCACAAGCTCTCTACTAAAGATTCATTTGCCACAAGTGTAATCTTCCTTTCAGCTTTGAGTTTGCTTTCTTTGACACAGTCTATTAAAAATTCACTGAGATGTAACCACTGAAACCTTTCACCGTGAACTGGTATGGCTTCCTCCAACCACTTCCTTCCACTGCCAGGACTCAACGATTCCTGTCTGTGATTCCAGCCTCTCTCACGCTGGAAATGTTTAGTATGGGCAAAGGAAAGCCCCACCGACTTCTCAATCCAGTTTGGTAAAAAGGCTAGGAAAGATACAGTCTAGAACAGAGATTCACCAGTTCTTATTTTTACTCCAGCAACTGATATTGTTAAGAGCTTTTCTGTTCAGATATGTGATTAGGAGAAGCAAGAGGAAATTGAAGACAAAAATTTCAGGCTACTGGAGAAAGCTCTTTAATGTGATATCTACTTGCACTTAGGAGTGCCGTAAAACTGAAAATATCAGTGTCTTTAGGTCACTCACAAGTAAATCACGTAGAACACTGAGGAATATGTGATCAAGAAGAGTTCTGCATTAGGACAGAGCTGGACAAAAAGACCTTTCCATGGTCTACTCCATCACCGACTAGTACAATTTCTGATTTTAATTCATTATTCTGAAGTTGTTTACCATTTTGTCCATGACAAGGGCAACTTCCATCAATCAGTCCTTGGACCTGGAATCCCTGGCTTTTTATCAGAGAAAACTGAATTTCTCATTTGAATATTCACCTTTCTTGCTGTCATACATGGCACTTGATCCATCACTGAAAAGTTGACACTGTCTTTGACAGTGATGTTCTGTCAATCTGACACAACCTGAAAGACATTCTGGGTATGTTTTGCTAAGTGAAGACTACAGCACTTCAGTCATTAATAATTAAGAGTGACTTTGCTATTGGGTATAAGATCTGCCTCTGTTCCTGTGTACATTTACATTTATTTTTACACTCATCACACGGCTGTTGGATACATACAAACTGGGCAAATGGTCCAGTGTCTCTCCATTTACAGTCAGGACCACTACTCATGGTAAGTTATATTAAAGAGGTCTTCTAGCAGAAAACAAATCAGAAATTGGAGAAGGCTTACTTGTAACTGAAGCTGAACTGCAACAGTTTCTCTCCCTTTCCTCTGTGCTTTAGTGTTAGTTATGGAAGGATGTATTTTAAGAAAGGAAAAGCATATGGTATCATTTTGTCTTTTAGCCTGCAGAGTTTTTGGTCCTGCTTCTGCAGCCTTACTTAGGAAATTAGTCTTCAAGACTTAACCATGAAAAGGGGGCTTGCTAGATCTCTTTTGCTGCTGGCATTCTCTTCTTGTCACACACTACCATGCACATCCTAACACTGAGTGAGGTGTTGATATTTCTCCTGCCAGCCTTTGCCTTTCGTGACAGCTCTGACCCACTGATTCTTGGCACTTGCTTTGAGCCAGGTTCATGTAAAGGTGTCAGTGTCCAGGCTGTGCACTGTTGTACCAAGCTGTTGCCAGTCTTCTGGAGGACTCACAGGAAAAAAAACTTGTTTTGTTATCCAGAGCCTGAACTTGATCATTATTCCTTGTTTGACTCTTTCTTTTAAAGATCGGGCTCTGCCTCTTGTCTGCATTTCACTGTCTGCACTCAGTTCTTGTCCTGACTGGTGGTATCAAATGTTGTCCAGGCTGGCCATTTCTCTCCTGCTCATTTATACAGGATGTTACAAGTCAACAAAATGAGTATTTGGGGCCTCAATTTCCATTACCTCAGGAGGCAATGCAGGAACTTAGTTGAAGCTGGAAAGCAACTGGTGCAAAAGTCGATGAGAGAGGTGGGTTGTTCAAATTCAGAAACAAGTGGGGCTTTAGAAAACACTGAACAGTCTAGCGTGTTTTCCTGTTATTTCTTAATTTACTTAACACAGAGCATTTTCTGGGGAAAAAAAGCTCATTGCGTGAAAGCTTCTTTTAAGCAAAAAGGGAAACCAAGAGTTACAGAGGAAAGGGAGATGAGGCACGCTCCTCCTGGGCTTCTGTAAGGCTCATAATGTGACAAGTATTTCACAGGAAAGGCTTTCTAATCTGTTTTACTTACTGTAAGAGCACAAAAGGTATCTTACTGAGGCTGTGAACTGGTGAGCCCTAGTGAGGCAAGGGGAGGACTTGGATAGCTCACAGACTGAATGGGGTACAGGATGAAGATAGTGATTCTATACACAGGGCTCTTCCCTTTAAAAGGGCAGCAGAGAAGTATGCAAACCACCTTGGTCACCAGTGCTAGGCAAACCACAGCACCACCAGGTTTTTCACGCAAGCTTTAAAATCTCTCAAAATAGAATCTGAAAATGTTGTTCACCACTTGTATATTCAGGATTCTGCAGCATTTTGCCAACCCAGTGGAGGGAAGTTACCTTATAAATTACAAAGACTGCATCTAAGGCTGAGGAAAACTAGGAGAAAAGTCTCTAGAGCCCAGGAGAACTAAAGCTTGTTACAAAACTAGAGAGATCATTCTACTGTGAAGCAAACCTGAGCTTTGCATTAGAAATGTAAATGTGATTGAAATAGCATAACCAGATTAAATAGATTTGACCTCCACAAGCATGAAAGATTTGTCTAAATACACTGAAACAGCAACAAATGGTTGCATTTTCCTGTCATTGTGTCAAGGATCACAGAAATTTATTTAAAAGAAAACAGAAATTTCAAGCCATTTCTTTTACATGAATAAGGATAAAATAAGGCTGATTTGGAAAAAAAACCACCTGTCATTTAAATGCCTAAAGGTACAGAAAGACTTTTGAAAACTGCTTTTTGAAATCTTCAAATATGACTGATTTACCCTCAGAAATTAAGCTCCAACACACAGAATTAGCTAGGAGTGACTGAATCTTTCAATACAATCTCACATCTCAACCTTCAGTACCCTACTGCCTTATGGGAGCATTTGTTGGACATTTCTTTCTGTGTTTTTTTTTGTTGGTTTTTTTTTGGGCGGGGGGGAGGTAGTGGTTGGGTTATGTTAACCCAGATCAGTGCCAGAGGTCTGGTTCACTGCACTGGTTCACATCCCCACACAAGCATCACCCTACTACCACAGCTGAGCAGGGATAAGCAGAGGTGACTTAAACTCACACCTTCAACAAAAAGAGATGTTAATCAAACCCCAGCTTAGGATTTCAGAAGGCTGCCTAGAAAATGTTGTATGGAATAAATCAAAGAAAACTACACCCAGAAGCAAAGAAACAAACCAAGGTGGTGTGAGGGGGAATTAAAAACAGTAACTAAATTTTCCCAGCTAAGCCTCGCTCTTCATGCATTCTAAGGGAAAACTGGCAATGCTGCACAGCATTGTCCCTCATATTTTCCAAATAAAGGCATAGTTTTTTAGTTAAAGCAGATGTTAGGAACACTGAATAAGGAGACTCATTTGACTTTTCTTGTCACTGAATCATTGAATAACATGGGCTAGAGGTCCCTGCCCAGAGCAGAGCTGCTTAGATACGTAAGGTTGCACAGGTTCTTGTCCCAATGGGTTTTGAAAATCCCTCTGTGTATCTCTGAGAAGTGTCTGGCTTCATCTTATCAATTTGGATGTTGGAAATGAGCAGTAAGATTTCCCTTAGCTTCTCTTCTCCAGCTCTCTCAGCCCCCCTTCACTTAACCAGTGCACCAGCCCCAACACCATGGTGGCCCCAGTTTACCAGCGATTTACCCCTTGGTTTAGGGGACCCAAAACTCAACACTGCATTTCAGATGCAGGTTTGTGTCTACCAAAGAGTGGGGAACAGGCAAGATTTAGTCCCAAATGATTTCATACCACTTCATTTCCTGAAGTAATCAAATACATATATAAAATGCTACAAATAAACCTGCACTTCCTAAAACCAGACAGTATTTTTTTCTTCTCCTCATGCAACATGGCAAATAACTGTAACTTGAAATAAATTTAAGAGCTGAGAGCACCTGAGGCAAAAAGGAAATGAAGGTGGCAAGAAAAAGGCCACAATAATTTTTTTTTCTCCTGATCTATATTTTTCAAGTGGTGTACAAAACAAAACAGAATGAATATTTTGGCAAAGCTTGGATACACAGAGTGACAGTAAAACTGGGTGAAAGTGAGCACAAGCACAGATGATGTGATCTGATCAACACAGTTCAGGTGCATGCAAATCGATTTGTGTGCAATAACTCAGTTCTGCTCCAGCCCACTGATGTTGATGTGCACATTATTAGAAAACTCAATTGTTCTGGGGTTTGGGATCTGAGTGTGAATGAAACATGAGCTATGGCTAAGTTGGGACTTAGCTACATACAGATTAGCCGTATCTCCAATTTGGCAGAACTACAAGTCCTGTGCCCCTGCTTTGAGCAGCTCTGAGCTGTACAGTTGTTACTGTCTTGAAATAAGACAGCTGTGGGGCTCTGTGCTCCTGAACACCAACAGTGGGGAGCTAAGCACAGAGTGGGTTGTTGGGAGGACCAGGAGAAGCATTCCACTGAAGGAGGGTTCTCCTGGAGAACAGATGGAGCAGGGTGTGTTTGGGAGCTTCAGACAGACTGTGCTGCACGGGCTTGTGCCCCAGTTAATGAAGGAGCCAATAAAAACATCATGATCTTTGTTATTATTTGAGTCTTGGTGTATTTATCCAGTTACAGTGGAATTTAAATGCACCACTTTGCCTGGGTTTGTATCACTCTTATGGACATTTTGAAATAGGTTTGTGGAGTTTCCAGTAAAAAATGGAAAAGGCTTCTTACAAAGTCCTATGCAGAAGAATGTAAAAAACTCTGAATATTCAATTATGGCAAAAGGACTCAGCTATTTGAATGATCACAGAGGGGCAAAGTAACACAATTTGATCTCACTGATCAGAACTAAAAGTACCAGTGTAATAATTCAACAGTATGATGGTGTTCTGAGGTGTATGTTCATCACGACAGTTTTCTTTCCTCCCAGTGATTTGTGCTTGTGTTACTGACAGTGTGATGGACAAGGCTCTGCAATGCCTACAGCACGGACATGCACGTTACAATGGTAAATATCTGTTCATTTTAGAATTTGTAGGCAAAGAGAAAGGGTCCCCATCTAACTATCACTGCACCTTATCAACAAGTGACTTATTTCTCATTCTTACCAGGGCCATGCGGGAAGGGCTCTATTTGGTCTGATTTAACTGCAGCTGCTTCACCCCTGCTGAATACCCTTTTGCGCTGCTTGTAAATATAAAGAGGTTGTAAGTAAGTAAGAACAGATTCCCAAAACATGCTGAATCAAAACCTCAGTTCTGCACTACTAAAGTAGCCAACCTGATTTTGTTACATTTAAAACTCTTTATGAGGATGGTATGTCCCTCTTCATTATGAGGGGCATTGTAGCCGGTAGACGTATTGTGGCTGAAGCTCAGCAGAAACATCCATGCTGTGGAGGAGCACGTGCCCTGTCATGGCCAGCCACAGAGGAGCATGAGAAAGGATGGTGAATTCACACAGGCTTAGGTATTGAGGTGTTAAATTAGGGCATGCAGATCCACACTGTGGTGCCCCGAAAGTGATTTGAAAATCTCACCATGACCTTTGGAGAGACTCAGAAGCAGCCTGCACCAGTTCCACATAAAATTCATACAGATATGGTGGTATTTCATTGAGAGCCATCAAAATAATGTAACTCTACCACCTTTACTGTAAAGGCAGGAGCTGGATCACAGCAATGCCCATGTTACCAAGGTGGTGAGGAAAAAGGCTGTAATGAATAAGGAGCACTGCACTAGCAGTGAGGAATCATCACTACATCACAGTGAGCTACCACATGTCTAGCTCCAGAAACCTAGCCATAAAACCTATCATTTGTTACCTTGGTTATTCTGCCTAACACCCATTTTGTGCACTGAGCCTTTACTATGCACTTTTTCTTAATGCTTTGAAATTGGAGCTACTAACGCAAATCTGCTCTAACAGGGAGAGGATAAATCACCACATTCTGCTAGGAGGTAGTAGACGTTTATTAGTTTATTACTTAAGTGATGCTTCTCCTCAATAGAGATATGTTCTTTTCTTGTCCTCTTCTGCAGCAATTTCCAGCTGATCCAGAAATGCTCCAAGTCTTGTAACAGACTATTGCAGTGTGTAAAAGTTGCTGTTGATGATGCTCTTGTAGATAAGAGCATTTAATGCAAGTCTGAAGTTGCTGTAGAGTTTCAAAGTATCTTGAGTCACTGCTCTGCCTTTCAGACTGTTTTAAGCACTGGGGGCTATGCTTCAGAGGAGGGATGTGCAGAGAGGTGAAATATCTGTTCCCAGCCCTCCTGCCAAGGTGCTAACACTGGGGTGATTAATCCTCTGAGTAGGGTATTTATTGGAGCAGTGAGTTCTGGACCAGTCAAAGACTGCTGACACACACACACACACACACACACCCCCAAAGCAGCCCTGAGGCATCCCTCATGGCCTCCCGATGTGAAACATGTACCCCTGCCTTTCTACACAAAGTATTCTGACACATGACAAAGAGAAGAAGATCCCTTTCCCTGTTATTAAATCCTGTATTTTCTACCAGTGTTGGATCCTGCCTCTGCCAAAACCTGTCCCCGTTTTTTCCTGAACGCCACAATCCTACACAGAGTCCACCAGCACCTTTAGGTTTCTCAGAGAACGGAGCCTAGCACCTCAACGCAATTACCAGCATCGGCGTCTGACAGACTTTCCCCAAAACCAACTCCTGCAATATTAGCCAGCAGAATTTCACAGGATGGCTTGAGTTGGAGGAGACTTTAAAGCTTATCTAGTTCCAACCCACTGCTAGGGGCAGGGACACCTTCCACTAGACCAGGTTGCTCCAAGCCCCATCCAACCTGGCCTTGAACACTGCCAGGTACAGGACAGCCACAGCTTTTCTGAGCAACCTGTGCCAGCACCTCACCACCATGGTAGTAAAGAACTTTTTCCTAATGTCTAATCTAGCCTCTGTCAGTTTAAAGCCATTCCTCCTTGCTCTGTCCTAACATACCCTTGCAAAAAGTCCCTCTCCAGATTTCTTCTAGGCCCTCTTTAGGTATTGGAAGACTGCTATAAAGTTTCTGTTGAAAGATTGCACAAGTTACCTGTATCAAACACAATATATGCTAAATTGCCTTTGGCTCCCAAGGACACAGAATCCCACAGGATGGTTTGGTTGGGGAGAGGAAGGTTACTAATACCCAGAGCCCAAACTCATTAAGTTGTGGGGGGACCCCACATTACCCACACCTCTTTACTCTCTCCGAAGCTGCTGCAGGAGCTTCTAATTTTATATTCAGATGAAAAGTCTTCTGATGAAATTACATAAATTTTGGTGACCAAGCAGAGCAAGACTTGCCCAAGAATAAAAAAAAAAACCAAAAAATAAAGCAATTTCCGCTCTGGCAAGACTTCTCTTTCCATGTCAAAAATACTATTGATTAGCAATTTGCAAATAGGCGTGAGTCAGCTTACTACAGTTTCCTGGGCTCCCTTCTGAGAGAGCACTCCTCAGTTGTTTCTCAATTAACTTGAAAGCTGAGGGGGAGGGTTAAGCATTTTTATTGGTAAGCTAAGAAATGCCTCCATCAAGAGTTTTATTCTATTATCGCAATAAGCACACAATTATGGCACTTTGGATTAGAGGACTTTTTTCTCCCTTTTGCTGAGCACTAGAAAAGCATTAGTTCATTTGCTTTGTGTTATCAGTAGCATTTTTCAGCCTTTTGCATTTTCTGATTTTAGGCAGAATCCTAACATCATCTTATAATCAGCACTGTAATCCTCCAACTACCCTGATTCTGCCATTTGCACAAATGGTTTTAAAAATAAAAGGAGAATGATTCAATTAACAGTTTAGTAGGATTTTTACATTAGGCAGAGCATTTCTTCAGCATTAGGAAAATGGTGGCAAAAAAAAAATCATTAGTATTTCCCTCTAAGAAGGAAATAAAAGATTTTTTTTTCCTTTATGGCAAGAAAAATGGCCTTAGGTTTAACATGCCAATGCTTTTGCAAATAGCATTTCCAGACCTTTCTGGTTCCTGGTTTTGTTTCTGTGAATGACACTCAGCCATTTCCAGGATTGCACTGAGTGCCACACAGACATTTGAAATTCATCAGATCTCATAAAAACTGTACACTGAAGAGACATCAGCTTCAGTGTGGGAAGAACTTGGCCCAAAGTCTGATGAAGACAAAGAGAGGATCTGGGGTCAGTAGCACTCAAATTGATTTGAAACAAGTGAGGTTGCTGGTTTCAACCTTGCTAATGAAAAAAATAACCAACCTTCAAAGATAACCAAGCAGTTGAGATGTATTTTGTTTCTTTGTCTTCATTTGGGCTGTTTTTTATTTTGCTCCCAATTCTTGAGTCCTCAGGCTAGAATGAGGACACTTATTTTTTTCTCTGAAGTGAGGAGAGCTGGAAGCTTTCTTTCAAAAACAAAACCAAGAACTAAGCAAAGAAGCCCTGAGAACAGAGCTTGCCTAGTCATCATGTGAGTCCAGGCTCCACAGAAGCAATTTCAGGCTCTACAGGAAACCACAAATCTCAGGAGATTTGCAATTGCATCAGGAAGAGTGACAAGACTCCTAAATAGCCTGTACACCTGAAATTGAGAAGGTTTTGCCAATTCTCTTCTGCCAGAGCTTGTCTTCACACTCTCATAATGACTAAAGGACCAAATCCTGTCTTCTGCACTCAGGCTTTAACCATGGACTTCACAGTATAGGTCCTTCTGTGCAGTGCAAACTGCTGCTGGCTCATATGAAAAGCTTTTTACTTTCCTCCCAGCCTGAGCAGGAGGTGAATGAGCCCAGAATTGTGCAAAATCGAGCTCTAAGAGACCCTGCACTTGCATCAGGCTTTCTGGCTGCAAGTTCCCCAGCTTCAATGCTCATTCATGGTTTTGTATCCTGCAAATCCAGGAGAAACCTGTGCAGCTTGACACTTACAGGGGTACACGGTAACTCAGCAAAGTGGCTGGAGAAAATTAACTCTACCAGAGATAGCAAATTATGAGTCTGTAAGACATTGACTGCCTGGCTGTTATTCTCCATGTGACCAGCAACCTGCTCCTGCCTTGGACAGCAGTGAAGCATTTCTTCATTCCACCCATTCTCTTGACCAGACCAAGCAGAAGAGCCAACAGAGTGCCTCTACCTCCATTATTTGTCTCTTTGATTCCTCCCCCATTTTCATTATCTTCCACATATTCTCCAGGTAAGCATATTGGAGAACCCACATCTGATATGAAGTTGTATCCCAGATGGGAAAAGGAAGAGGAAACCCACCACTTTTTTATTATTTGTTATGTCTCAGTCTTATGCCTCTTCCAACTTCTCGGTTAGCAAAGCCATAAACCAAAACAGAGACCTGCCTACACTTGCGCAGCAGATTCATCTCCTTCTTCAGAGCTCATTAACAGAACCTCTTTCATCTCAATAGGTTGCTAAAACATTTCTAACAGGACTAGATGTGTCACGTCAGAATATGACAGGCAAATTTCTTTTAAGGTTTTGAAACTAGGCTGAAAGAGAAGCTATGCAGTTCACTGTTGTCACTGAAAGATATTTTTACTTTTATGAGTCCCGAAAACAAGAAACAAATTAAGAACTGTCAAGGATAAAGAAAAAAACAAACCCAAAATGTATTCCATCTTGCCTGCTAATATTGTTACTGCTTTTCTCTGAAACCTCTCACAGTCTAATGATAAGAACCTTAAGTATAAAAGAATGAACTATGGTTGTTAATGTTTTGGCTTATAAGCACAATTAATACTCCAAAAGGAAGGAAATAAGTGCTGAAAATATGATTTCCCTTTGCAACTATAAGCCAAAATGCACAGCCTCACTGTTCTCTCTTCACAGCTCTTATTCCTCCTGGTTCAGAGGCAACCACCCTGCACTGTTCCACTGCAGGGGATGGAACATGGCACCCACAGCATCCAGGGCTGCAGCTCCTTCCCCTGCTTATTGAAACCCACTTCAAACACATCCCAGGAGCAGCCTGTCATTGGGCCTTAGGTCATAGGAATCCTGGAAAACAGAGCAGGAGACAAGTAAGGATGGGGATGGCTCTGCCTGACCTGATGCTCTAGTGAGGTGCGTGCCTCTGGGCTGTCAGTGACCAAACAGTTCCTGGAAAGGAGCAAGGGCTGAATGGCACCAAAAAGCTGCTCTGAGGAGTAGGACAGGCCATGAAGACACACTTGGCATTTCTGTCCCCAGGTACTCATTGTGTAGGCGAAGCAGTCCCACGCTATAAGCCCCTGTGAGGTGAGGTATTCCCAGGGGAAGGTGCTCAAGTGTGAAATCATTACAGCTTTGAGACACAGACATGCGTCAAAGACCACTCAAGTGGGTGTGCACAACACACTGCTTGGTTTCAATAGCATTTACCATCAAATTGATGAGATGGGCTTTAAAACCAGTGGGCGGGGACTCCTTCTCACTCTGGAGAAGTTCATTAGATTATAAGTAATTCAGTTACACAGACAGCAAGTAGAGCCTGAGGCTGTTTTGAGGGGCTGCTTGAAGAAGGTCAGAACAATATATCAGACGGCTAATGGGACTGAAGGCTGTTGGGGAGCAGATAGTAGATATTTAAAGATAAGCATTGTGTGCTGGTGTATTTTTTTCTCCTGACTGAATATTCTCATCCTTCTTATAAATCACATAAAATCATTTTGCCAAAAAATGGCCCAGCAAAGAAGCCTATCAACTGAGGTACCACCTGCATTGCTGGTGAAGTAAGACATGGCTGTTTTGGAGGACATGCAGGGATGGAAGCTCTGGCATCTTGTGAAAGGAAGCCAGAAAAACCTCTCTGCTCCCAGCTAAGGAGGGGACAGAAGCTGCTGCTTCTGCAGGGGCAAAATCCCAAACCAAACCTCAAACCCTAAGATTTTTCCTGTGGGCAGCTGAAGGCATGTTTACCCCTGAGTACCATCACCATCACCCCTTGCTTGGGAAGGTGAAGTACTGCCCCAACTCACCATCCAGAACTGCTGACACTGAGTAGGTCACAGGACCTTGTTTTTGAAGCCATGCCAGTTAATTCATCCTGTGTTGGCCTGATTAAATGCTGAATTCCCTAGAAGCTTCATACTGATGGCAGTGGGTGGTGTCCGAGGAGTCCATCCCTGCTCACCACTGGACCACTGGGCATATTTAAGTATCCTGCTGAGCCGTAATGGATGGAGATATGCTTGGGCCATTTCATGAACAAACACATTCCTAGAATTTAAGCCCCCACAAAAATATCCTAGAAAAACAGCAGTCTTGATTCCATGCTACAAGCCAGGTATTCCAGAAAAGACGGTCACATACTGCAAATTCTGCATGTCCTCAACATTTACTTACAGGTAAAAGATCTAAAAAATGTTGACATCTGTTGCGGTCCTATATCAAAGTTAATTTGCTGAGATGGGGTGTTGGGAATCTAAGACTGTAACTTCTCTCACCTGGTATCTCTCACACTCTGGCTTGGTTCTTCAAAGGAAGCCCCACATTTCCATCATTAAAGCTGTTTTTTTGTTTAAGCTCAGTGAAAACAGAATGTGGTCACAGCCTGTGAACACTGTGGCACACCCTGAAGTTTCATTGGCTTGCGTGGCACAACTGCACCATTTGGGACTGTTCCCTTCACTAGCTTGGCCCCAACACTGAATTTTGAGGCATGGGTGAAAGTATCTGGGCTGAAGGACTGGTTGTGAAAAAACAAGGAGCAACCCTAATCAGGCAAGGTGGGTGTAGTCAAGGGCTAAGGATGGCATTTTGGATAGCACCAAGGTTGTTTTGATATCCTTAGCCCTTGAATACACCCACCTTGGCTGATTAGGTTTGCTTGCTTTTTCACAACCAGTCCTGCAGCCCAGATAGTGTGTTGCCACTGTCTGGGATGTAGAGGTTAACCTTCAGTTCCACCTCTCTCCTATTCGCCAGTACCTCTTTCTTTGATGGTAACGTCCCACTCACCAGCGGAAAGCTATCCAAATATTTCACTAAAACATCCTGAATTAATTTTACAAATCCTAATCCCCATCCTGGCTCAAATACACTCTCAAGTTATTGTAATTTTTACCTGTCACTTCTCCCACTACCTAATATTTCAAGGATTAACTGGACAGTGCATGACCTTTTTGTAGTCCTCTCTAAAAATGTCTGCTCTCTGTTTCTCTTAGATTTTTCTCATCTGTCTACAGATTACAGTGCTTCTTTTCAAGGCAATAACCAAGTGTGAAGCTGCTTTAGCCACTCATGAGGATGAGATTTAGTATGTAAGCTCACCAGTAACACAGTATCAAAAAAATAAAATAGCAGTCTCTTTCATCAAAATCTAATGAACACGTGATTTAATTTTTATTAAGAATTCATTAGGTTCTCCCCAAGCCTGTCTAATGGAGCCTGACCAGGTGAAATGCTAACCCCTACATTACATTTAAACTAATTTTCAGAAATGTTAATTTCCCTGAGTTGTTCCCTGCACATCCTTTTTTTTGGTGCCCGTGGCTGCGCGGCTCCCTCCCGATGCCTGCTGCTGTGCTCATAGCAACACCGCTGTCCCCACCCCAGCCTTCGCACACTTCACTGGAGTTTCCACATTGACAGATGCCTCTCAGTTGCCAACACTACACCCCTTCACCACAGCAGCCTCCTTGGCATTTTCAAGTCAGGTACAAAGCTGCAAGCCTAGCATGCGTTACCTTAAGACTGTCTCATGGAAAAAATGTTTTTTTATATATATATATGTATAAAAAAAATAAAAATAATACTTATATAAATATTTTATTTATATATATATATATATATATATATCAGGGCATAGTTCAGTCTTCAACATACTAATCTAGTCCAGCAAACAGGTTATTATCTTGATGTAATTTGTATCAAGATAAAAAACAAGAGCTCTGCTCTTTGGAAGACAAGACTGACTGCACACTAATTGTGTAAGCCAGTGTGCTCACCACCTGCCCTCCCACCTATGGGCTCCATGTATCTGCACAGCTATTGTGGTACCTACAGCCTTTTTCTTCCACCAAAATGCATCGCCCACCATTCCAACATGCTTCTGCAGAAGCAGTTCATAGAGATTAAATAATTTATTGGTGTTCATCTGCAGTAACAGCTCCTCTGATCCACCTTTCCTCCACAAACAAGACCAAACCAAACCCACCCTGCCCCAGCACCAAATCAAACTGTCAGGGTGGACAGCCCCCTTTCAAATTGTGAAAGGGAAAGCTCAGAGCCTTTACACAGGTACAGTACACAGATGCGAGTGGGAAAAGCTGCACTGGAGGCCTTCCAGGCCCGCAGTGCCTTCAAAAAAACACTGCCTCAGGCAGGGATGATGGTTAGCTCTCAGTCCACTCCAGAGGGCTGGGCACAGCAGCCGCAGAGTTGATACAGAAATACCGGAGTCACCTGCTGAGCCACTCTGGCTAGAGACGAGCAGCGATGAAGGCCCAGATCCGGCGCGCGCACACACACACACTCGTACTCTCACACACACACACATCCAGCGTGGCTACGGGTGTGCAAGGCAACATATTGCCGAGCGACGACGACGCCCTTCGGCTACGTCCGAGCCACTTCGGCTTCTCCCAGACAGGTTCCGAGTGCTCTCCGAAGGCAGCCGAGCTCGGCGCTCGGCCACCTCCGGGAAGAGCCGAAGAGTACCGAAGCGGCCGCATCGCCGGCGGCTCGAGCCCTCGCTGGGCGCTGTCCACCACGCGAACCGCCTGAAAGCCACAGCCGCGCCGGGACTGGCTCGGTCCCCTGCATAGGCTCCGGCTGCCGGAACTGCGGAGGGAAGCCTGCATCCAGCTCCCTGCACCCTATCCACACCCAGCTCTGCTGCCAACCCCCGCCTCGCTCAGCAACCCCGTGGGGGCCCCTCCCAGCCTCCGGTCCCTCTGCAACCACTGGCATAGCAAAGCATCAGCCACTCCGCGCCTCTCTCGGCTGAAACCCAGACGCTGAACCAGCACCGGGGCTTGTCCCGAGATGGCGCCCACCTCCGACCAGCCCGTCATGTCTGTGTCGGTGCGAGACCGTGGTGTTTCGCTGTATTTTAATTAAAAAGAAGGGGGGGGGGGGGGGGGGAATAACGGTACCACGGCAGCACCTCCACCCCCTTCATCGTCAGCCTTCCCCTGCGCTTGCCTTCCTAAGGGATGCAGTGTTGAAAGAGATGGTGCGGGGGGGGGGGGGGATGTCACTGCTGTTTATTGCACTAATTAAACACAGGCAGAGCATGTGCAGGGGAGCTCTGGGAGCCACCTCGGGCACCAGGGCAGGGGTTGAGTGTGACGGGCGGCCACGCTCTAATTCAAAGGAGAGGCTGAAATCTCGGGAAAAGTGATGGGGATGCCTTGATTTGAATCCGCAGACAGGGCAGATATCACACCGACATTAAGCTGAACTGACAGCGCTCGGCTTCGCGGGGGCATCTACAGGGCCTCGCCTCACGGCTCGGGGAGGGGAAGGTAGGCTCCAACAGCTTCAGCGGTTGAGGCGAGGCCGCCGAGGGGATACTTCAGCACCACATCGCCCAGAACAGCAGCGTGAGCTGCGGTGGCGGAGCCTTCCCCCCAGCCTTATGCCTTCCCGCCCTCGCGGCCCCTCAGGTAAACATGGCGCCCGCGGCCCTCACTCACCTCAGCCAGCCCCCTCTCCCTTCTATTACGGCCCTCTAACTTCCCCCCCTTCATGGCCCCTCTCCCCAACCCCCACCGGCTACGGCCAGACTTACTTCATTTGCTTCACGATGGTGCTTTTTCCCGACTCTCCGGCCCCTGTTGAAAGAGAGATGAAGGGCGGAATAAGCGCCGGGGAGGAGGCGGGTGAGGGGACGCGGGTTAGGGGAAGGGGCGACCGGCCTCTCACCTAACAGGAGGAGTTTCACATCTTTGGCGGCGCTGATCCCGTCCTCCTTCAGGTTCTTCTCGATGGCCTTGCTCCGCTCCAGGGCGGCTCTCTCCTCGGCGCTCAAGGTACATCCCATGGCGGCGGCAAAAATAATTAAAAAATTAAATTAAAAATAGAAAAAAAAAAGGCGGAAAAAGGGGGAGAGAGTGCAGCCCCCGCCGCCGCCTCGGCTGGCTCCCGCGGGCGGAGAGGAGGCAGGGGCGAAGCCAGCTACCGGCGGGCGGGGGGCGAAGAATTCAAGCGGATGGCCGTGAGCCTCCGGCAGCACAGCGCCTAAGCGGCGGGGCTCCCGGCTCCCTCTTCTGCCCCTCTCCCCGCGCCCGAGCGCTCAGTGCATCCACCGGGGCTGCTGCGGGCACGGCTAGTTCTTCCCGGCCGGGAGGCAGAGGCGGAGGAAGAGAAGGAGGAGGAGGAGAAGAAGAAGGAAGAGATTTCGCGGCGAGGGGAGGGTCCTTCCCTCTGCTGTGCTCTCCCCTCCTTGGCGAGTGGCGGGGCTCTAACGGGCGGTGACGGCTGGGAGCGGGCAGCGCTCGGCAGGGCCGAATGGAGGCGCGGGCGCGGCGGCAGCAGGGAAGCAGAGAGGGAGGGGGCGCGCCGGGGCTCCGCGCTCCCGCCGGCCTCGCCCGCTCCCGTGACGCGCGGGACTCGCGCATGCTCCCGGCAGCGGTTCTGGGCGCTGCCCCAGCGTTGCTCGCCAGAGCCTGGTGTGAGAGGAGGACCTGTGGCGGGGTCCGGCCGGGGCTGCACAGCCGGCATGGAGAGGGGTCGCAGCTTCGGTTCCAGTCTCCTCGCCCTGGGTAGGACGGAGGCCATGATCCCAGCTCCTTGAGGTCCCCGGGCCTCTGTCGTCACCTGCACGGGAGAGGCCGTGACTCGGGCCGCTGCCTCCCGCTTCCCGGTCACTCGGGGCCGAGCCCCTCAGCGCCTGGGGATGGGGAGTCGGGAGAGTGGCGGGCTCCAGCGGCTGCTGTATGTGCGGCCTTGGGCTCCCCAGAGGCCCGGGGCTGCCGCCCCATGCAGCTGAAGTCAGTTCCATCAACACTTGTGGAACGGATTAAGCAGGAGTGATGCGCTTGATGCAGGGCATTGAGCTTCAGTAGCATCTTCGATTATATTTTTCATTAGTCTAATTAACATGAGGCTGATGCTTTCTTGCAGTGCAATCACAGATCTTAGCAGATGACCTTTCCTCTTTTCATAACCATTCCATGACATCCAACAACTATTTAGGGATTCTAGCAAGTTAAAATCCTACAATTTCCCTGGCAGGTTTTGCCATTCCACAAGGTTAGAAACAGAAAACAAATATCAATAGGGAAAATGAAACAAATAAGACTTCATTTAAAATGCTTTTCTACTGGCCCAGACAGTCAAAATATATTCAACCTTAATCCATAACATTGATATATAAAAAGATCTAGAGAGGAAAGAATGAAGTGTTGAGTGCAGCAAGGTAAGATGCATCAACATGAAATGGTCAAAATCAAGGAGTGCTGTCTGGTGTACAGAAGGGACACCCGCCACTTCAACAAACAAGAAGTCTGGAAAGGGAGGTTTCATTATTACGAAGTAGCTGTGAGAGGTGAGGCAGCTGATTTTGCCTCTAAAGCCCACTCCACCTCCCTGCCAGAAAGCAAATGTCTACAGGAGCCTCTACAGGGCCATCCCTGTGTTGTGGAAAAGAAATGATGGATTTAGGCTGCTCCGGGGTTGCATCACAGTTGTTCAGGGAAGGCAGTGAGCTGCTTTTTGTGGTGTTGGGTGTGGGTGACTGTGTGTTCACACTGTGTTTTTCACTTAGGACCTCTGTTCATTGCCTCCTCTGGGATCTTCTGACATGCTGTCCTGAGTCCTGCAGTTCTCACATCCAGGACTCTTCCTTTAGAGGTAGATACAGAGTTTCAAATAGCACTTCATAAGTATTTTAAGCATGACTTCCCAGGCATTTTTCTTACGGGGAAACATCATCTCCTCCCAGCACTGTTTCCCATCTTGCCTTCCTCCTGGAATGTATTTTTCCCATTTTCCCACCTTCGGAAATGAAGGGGAAAAACAAAGCGTGCAGTTAATGAGATAAAGAGGGTAAGCAGACAAAAGAAAGCGAATAGGAACTCATAAATAATGTTACTGTATTCAAGGACCAGTAATATTTACCACACATTTGTGAGCTAATAGGTACCGTATATTTGAATTTTGGGTAATTTATTTCTGAAAGCTCAGGGGACTGAGATGGACATGCAAGCCTACTACGTGTGTTCAGCAGAGAATAAACGGGGATGGGAGCAGTCAGAGAGCAGTTCCTGCTCTTTCCTATTCACACAAATCTCATGTGTAAAATCCATCGGATCAGAATTTCAATCAATAAGTTTCATTTCAATGGTTCTAGCCAGAGGGCATTATGAAAAGTGCCGTATAGGAAAAGCACAGTCAAGAAATCCAGAGGCAGTGTCCATGTGAGATGGCTGCATTTATTTCTCATCTTCCCCAGCAGTTTGCCGGCCTCAGTGTTCTACTGGAATACTCTCTGGAGGTTTTACTAAGAGAATTAGCCTTTTGTATCAGCCTCTGGCTACTCTTTATCAGTCAAATTTGTAGCCTTCACCTCCTGCCATGGAGAAAATTATTTTTTCATGAACAGTGTGAAGTTCATACTTGGCCCTTTATCCTGTGTACATCCCTGTCACTACACAAATATCTGCTAATTTCTTTCCTAATGGAAAATCAGAAATGGAGAGGTCTTCTCCTTTCTTGCTCAGCTCTCAGAAAGATTCAGGGGAGCAGCTGTGAAGTTGAGCCATTTTTGAGCCATTTTTGTGCTGCTGCTAATTCAGTGGACCTGATGGAAATGTTTCCTTTGAAATTTTCTTAGAGGGAAATTTCAGGTTTTGAAAAATCTGCTTATTCATGGCAGACAAATTTCAAGGACCTGAAAAGGAAAAAGCCTGCCTCCCGCCCCAAACAATCAATATAAGTACCAGCCTACTTGGCTTTTGAGATAAATATGTAGGGTTTTGTTGCTGAAAATGATGTTTCCATTTCCCAGGAGCTGACAGAAGTCCTTATTTAATAAAATGTGGTTGCTGGCAGTACCAACTTCAGATGAAAATAGGCTTCTTCCTTCCCCTGTTCCCTAGATATGATAGAACCTCTCCATAAAAAGTAGGGAGGAGAACCTTTTTTCTGGCCATTCTTGCAGTTAAACCATTTCACTCAAGGTGCATAAAGAACATGCTTGTTTCTGCTTGGACTGTTACCTTTACAGTCCTAAGAGCCAGCAGTGTATTTTAAATGAAAGTCCTATTCTCCTTTTTCTGATGTGTGCCTTGACACAAACAGGCTTCTTTCTGCAATCAGTTTTTAACTGTTCTGCTAGAATGTGATTTCTGTAAGAAGTGAAGGATGATGACAGAACTGACCAATGCCACTGAAACAAACTGTATCAGAGTAATGTTGTGGGGTAGGTGATGGCTTTGTGATCTTAGATGTGTTGTCTTTCTGCAGGTGATGGGTATCTCTGGGGACTGGGAAGAGATGTGTGCTCCAGCATATACTCACTGTCCCAGGCTCTGACTACCTATGTCAGGGATTTGTAGAGTGCTCTGGCTTTCTTTGTATAATCGTAGAATGGCTTGGGTTTTGGAAGGGACCTTTAAAACCCCTCTAGTTCCAGCCCCCCTGCCATGAGCTGAGACACCTTCAACTAGTCCAGGATGCTCAGAACCCTCTCCCACCTGACCTAGAATTTTTCCAGGGGTGGGGCATTTACCACCTCTCTGGGCAGCCTGGTCCAGTGTTTCACTACACTCATTGTAAAGCATTTCTTCCTTACATCTAGTGTAAATCTATCTTCCTTTAGTTTAAAGCCATTCCCCCCTGTTTTGTCCCTACAGTCCCTATTAAAAGGCCTTCACCAGATTTCTTTTTTTCTCTTAGGTACTGGAAATCTGCTATAACGTCTCCATGGGGCCTGCTCTTATTCAGGCTGAGATGACCATAGGAGGCAAGCTGCAATGCTCTGCAGCTTGTCTTTTTCCTCCTACTTCAGGATTGTTCTGTCCGATCTATAATCTTATACTCCTCTAGTGCAGTTTTAATGCACATGGTAATGCAAGAGCCACCAATCCCATGTAGAGACAGCAGTGCATTCTACCAGATCTCACCATTAGGAAGTTTACCCTGGATATTTAGCCTAATTTTTCATTCTTTAAATTGATGTCAATTACCCCCCAGCTACACATAGTTATACAGTGGAAGACAGGTTTAAAATACTGCATGATCTCACTAAAGTGAAGAAATGGACAGAAATCAATACAACGAGAGGCAGTAATAACACCCATAAAGGTTAAGTGGGTGATGGAAGAGGGATTAATGAAATGCACACATACTAGTTCAAATTGCAAATATCCTTAGTTCATTCTTACTACAAACCCCATAAGTATGTTCTACTCCAACAGATCAAGAAAGGAAGCATTTTAGAATTTGGCTATTCACTTGGAGAAGTAAAGGGCAGTATTAAAGGAGGAGAAGGTGTGGTGTGGGTTTATTGTATGGAAATCTGCATTAAAATAAGAATGAGCAATTAATATTTAAAAAACAAAAAACAACAAACAAACAAAAACCCAAAAAAAACCAAAAAAAACCCAAACAAACCCACAAAAACTGTGGATAAGAGTATGACCTGCAATATAGTTGGTGTCAAGAAGTTGGACAGCCTGACCAAGTTTAGGGAAATGCTGAAAATTCTACTTTTGCTGTTAGTTTTTCATGCCTGTCTGGGTGGACAATAATAACTGCAGGACCTAGGAGTCACTGAGGGCTGCTGTTTTGGAACTGAGTGAAGACTTTGGGCTAGGGCATATGGGGCTAGAAATGTTGGCCATCTGGAGTGGCAGTGCATGACAGAGATAAAACAGCTTGTCTTCAGAGTGCTTAGAACTAACCTTAGGAAGTTTTCTGCTCAAGTCTCTCCTGCCACAGAGAGGGGGACAGAGTGCAACTGCAATATTTTCAAGGGAATGTAACAAATGCCAGGTAGAAAATCTCCTGGGGAAGCTGATCTGTCTACCAGTCCCAGAAGACAGCCGCTGAGAGCACTGCTCACTACTGTGGCTGACACCAATGATTTTACAAGGGTTCACATCAGCTTCTCCACGATAAAGTTTTTTTATCTATAAAATTCAAGATTTCTACTAGTTATTGTGAAAAGAAATTTATTGTGTGGCCTGAAATAGGACATTACCTAAGTCTGCAGGGGCACAAGTTATGTTTTTTCAAAGTGAGAAAGAACTTGTCAATAACTCTTAATGAGGTGTGAACTTCTCTCCCATTTCTGCACAGACTTGCAACCCTTAGCTCTTAAGAAGGCTTTTCAGTATGAATGTTTTCCATTTTCTAGTGGTTCAGGGGCACATGGCACGTAAAGAGAAAGGCTTGAAAGACTACAAAGAAATCAGAAGCTAAATGATTAACTATTTTGCTGATGATCTTAGAAAGGAAACCACTACAGATTCCCTTTTATTTTCATTGTTGGGGACAGGTTTGTGTAAAGATGCACTACTTTTGTCCCTTACCCAATCCAATTTCTGCCTATATGGTAGTGTGGATATCCATACTTCAGTGGTAATGTTAGAACCTAAACAGCACAGAACTAGAAGTGGGGAGGAGGCTTACTTCTATCCACTTTCTGCAGTAAGATACATAGAATAGCATGCATGATTCAGCAGGTGCACTACTAACCTTGAAACCCCACAAAACTGAAGCTATGCAATGTCCTTCAGGTGAGGGTGAGATGATGCCAAACCTGAGACAGGGTAGCTGACCTTGGCTAGGAGGATGAGGACATCATCAGCCCTTTACCATTCCTCTTTCCACAGTATCAGGGGTGATGATTTAGTGGGAATGAAACAATTCCTGCCATGATCCATGAATGCTGGTTAGAGGCATAGTCTTGATTCCTCTGTGTAGGAATATCAGTTGTTGCTTGGTCTAGGTGAAACCACACTTAACCTTCTGAATTAAGCATTCAAGCTCAAACATGGAACTGATTGCATACAGGTGTCATTTTATTGAGCTACTGTCATCAGATGCAAGATTTGGATAGATAATTTAAGCAGCTCCATTTACAGCTCTTCAGACACATTCCTGGTTTTATATAAATGCTATCCAGAAATCTTGCAGGTCTTGTTCACACAAGTAGCCCTGATGAGTGATCTTATTGAGGAATGCTAATTCGTTCCCTATGAGTGTGTACTTACTTCACAACTCTCAGAAGTTAACTCCAAGTACAAATATACCATTAGTTACATACAACTCTTGTTTTTTTTCTCCATAAAAACCTTTTGGTGGTGTTTTTTTTTGTTTGGTTTTGTTTGGTTTTTGCCTTGTTTCTTTTTTTTTTGTTGTTGTTTTATTTTGTAGGAATTATCACATTGTTGTTGTATTAGAAATATGTGTTAAAATATTTTAAATAAGCCTGATCTTTACCGAGTGTTATTTCAGTGTCATGCAGTGCTTCCTTATTGTAAGTACTGATGTGATTCACGAAGGCTAACATTAGCTGACAGAGGCTATAATCAGTGTAGGGAAAGAGACACTCCAGTGGAGGATGAATAATGGGAATCATCTCTCACCTTTGATTTTGAAGAGGGCCTGTAAAGACTGGCTGTCCTTGGCTGGAGTTGTCCTCCGGTAGCATCCTACACAATGCTCTAAACCAAGGACTTGATTTCTCTGGGAGGGGAAGAGCAAATTCTGCACATGCAAAACAGGCAGTGTTATTCTGAGAAGGTCATAGTGGGGGAAATGACATCTCAGGCAAGGATGAAACAGTACCTGAAGCAAACTCCGTATCTGGAGTATCATTGCACTCAGTTAATATACAGATATTGGCTGGATGCTAAACCTGATCCAGCTTCAAAAAGCAGGGAGGAAAAAGTCATGGAGAAAAGATCCATCCAAGGTTATTAAATACAGAAAATTACTGCCTCTGGCTAAAGATGTCCTCACGTGACAGGCTGTCAGGAGCTGCACGTGCAAGAGGAGAGGGCTGCTGCATGCATGCCTTGCTCATGTACCCTCTTACCACAGCGTCCAGTGGCCTCAGTGAGAAGGGAGGAGGCTGGGCTGGGCAATTTATTAGTCCAACATGGTGTAGCCATCCTTTCTTACCGAGTATGACCACAGCCAGGAGATAGATTAAACTTACCAACTTTCCCGAGAGGAATGCTCTTGGCTGTTTCTCATGGCTTCTCCAGGCAGCAGCGAAAGTCCTCTTGATTTTCAGTGGTGTTGGAAACTTAGCATCTGGCCAGCTTAAGAGAGTTCTGCATTAATGATTAAGATGAAAAATGCATCATCACAGCATGAGGAATACACATTTCTGTAGCAGTATACTTTATCTGAGATATAGTTGACTGCTGCCTGCATCAAAGATCCCAAGTTTGGCTGAAAATGCTTGTGTGGCTGAAGCAGTGTTTTTCAAATATACTGCAGGAATTCCCTGATCTCCCAACAGGATTGTGCCCAGGAGGTTTGAATGCTCAGGTGAGATACCTGGGATCCTGCATTGATCATTCACTTGAGTATTAAGCTGGATGACTCCTTCTCTCTTCTTGAATTCTTCATGGAATGTTGTGGTCTTTTCTTCACCTCCTACACTAGGGGACCTCTTACTGGGGACAATTAAACTGAACTATTAAACACCTGCCCTCTTTCAGCAGGAGGTGACATGAGACTTAGATAGTCCTATAGTTCGGAATTCAGATTTGGGATGAAGAGCACTGTGTAGCTGTAAGATATAAATAGCTTCTTGATTTTTGAGTAGCCCACCTTTGGGGAAAGGTAGATGATCTATTAGCATATACGCAGGAATGTTTCTTTCTACTCTGTCTCCTTTGCTTTGATTGATGTGAGGAACAAAACTCACTGAGAGCTCTTTTTGAAGTACTGAAATACTGTAGATAAATTTGATAGGATTTAACCTCTCTGTGCAAAGCTGGATGTTGTTTGGATGCAGTTACTTGAGGAAAAATTCAGGCTGGATGCAAGTCCACTGCCTTCAATAGGTTGGTGCCAAGGTAGAATTAAAATGTGTTTTCTCTTAGGCAGGAGCTAAGGGTCTTAGCAACCCCTTATTCTTCTTGATAATAATTGGTGCTCATAGATTAATGTGACAACCACAAATCTGTGTTCCAGGGTAGCCCTGACCCTCATGAGCTTGACACTGGAGGCATGTATGTCTCAGAGGCCAGATCCCAGCTGCACTGAACTCCTAGAAAGAGGAGGATGGTTCAAGAGGGATCTCTGGCTGCTCAGCTCCAGAAGTGCTGTCAAGGAAGTAAAACATGCCTTGTCCTCATATTAGCGATGTGTACCTTTGAAGTGATTACAAAATAATCAAACCAAAGCCCAGCAAGGAACTGAGGATATATCCTGGGCAGTTTTGACATAAAAAAGTAGTAAGGTCATGTAATTCGTCTATCCATTGGAGCAAATGGGTTATACAGCTGGCTGGCTCAGGAATAAATACGGTTTTAATCTCTTACCCTTGCTTACAGCAAATCATTCCCAGTGAATCCCAGCTAAAATAACAGATCTAATAGATACATTTGAAGAAAGAAAAATCTGATTGCAAGTGTGGCTATGCTGCTGGAAAATGGGTTGCTCTGCTCACCTTCTGAGCCAAGACAAGGCTCACTTGGACAGACAGGACCATTCTCATGTGCCTGGATGAGGCAACTAACATTGGCAGTGACCCTTAGGCACACCCTGGGGTACTTGACCACCTTCTGGCACCTTCACTGGCAAGCAAACAGCATCATTGGTTGCTGGGTGCTGCCTGCACAGAACGGCAGTACAAACAAATGCTTGTGTCACTGGGCTGGTCCAGGTAGCGGCTGGCAGAGCATAAATCCCTGTCTTCTTGTAAGAACTTCATCACCGTGTCTTACTGTAAGATCAGATGGAAGTCTAAAAAAATTCATTACTTTATAGAGAGAAGTAGAAAAGCCTTGTCTGAAGAAAATCTTAACCTGTGTAAACCTCAGATGTCTAAGGTACTTCTCCAGACTGTGATTTACATTTCCTCTTTTCTTCCTGCTATGTTTTGTCTCCATGTTTTTTTTCTTTCTCTCTTAACTGCCTTTCATCATTTCATTCCACACTGTTATTCCCAGTTTTGTTTTGTCACTCAAATTCCCGCTCCCTTTTAGAGAGCACTAGGGGTAGCTGGGAAGATGTCTGCAGCCCACAGATAAACAGTCTCCACTGCAAGTAACTATGTCAGCTGCTATGTGGTGACACAAGGTGCTGTAGCTGCCTGTTAAACAGAAACCCTCCTTGGGGAGCTTGTCTTTAGGGAGCTTTTATCTTCAAATAACTTTAAACCACACTTGAGTCTGAACTTGTGTGTCTCAAGACAGCACTCTGTAGCCATTGTCAGCAGTGCCAAGGTAAGAGGACATTAGTCTGTGGTACTGGTGCTCTGCTCTGGTTCTGCTTGCTTCCTGTGTTTCTAGGAAGCTCTCTGGAGGTGGTTAGACATGGTTTATTTGCACAAGGCTGGGTGCTGCGGGAATCGCATTCACATGACATCAGGTCAGCTTAGAGCAGGGCAAACCCAGGCAGAAGGATGTGTCTCTCCCCACCCCGTGTTCAAGTGGGAAAGTCTGGTGGCAATTCCGTTTATTTGGGGCAACATCAACACACATGGTTGTGATCCTCCAGGCACTCTCCATGCCAGGGTGACAGTCTGAAAAATGCCTTTCTCCTTGTGTGATGCTGAGGTGGCACCAGGTGTAGAGAGCAGCAGGTGCCCATACCCACACTTTGGGCTTCCTGAGAAGTCTTTCCTCTGGATCAGCCGTGTGCAGTGGGATGCACAGTGTTCCTGTGGCATTTCAGGAAGGTATAGCACGGTCTGCATTGCAAGTCTGAGGTTTCCTTGCCAGGAGATTTGACATCTTGATGTCCCTGGTGTGGTGGTCCTGGGTGGGCATGATGTAAGAGCAGAGTGGCTGTTCTCTGCTGGCAAAGAACAACTGAGAGAGCTCCCGTCTGTGCAGTGCCTTTGCTGATAGAAACAGTTTTGCTTTTCCCCTGTGGCAGGACAGTCTTACCTTGGTTTGCTTGGCTTTGTTGAGAGAAGGAAGCTGAAGGGATAAGAGTTATCTGAAACTCCCACTCATCTGCCTGGTACATTGCTTCTCTTGCAGAATATTTAGCTTTCAGGCCATGGAGACTGCATCAAGCTTCATCAGCTGATGCTGAGCCTTTTTGAAGTTTCAATTGCCTTCTTGCCTGAGATGGAGCTTTCATTTTTTTACTGCTTTGGTTGCTTAAGCAGGGAAAGGGAAAGATGAACAAATCAGTCCAGCCCTCTTGAATTAGGATTGATTTTCGTGAATTCTTCTTGTTGGTTTTGAAACACAATTGTTTCTAAAACATATAATTGATTGAAGGATTTTTTTCTGCTTTTTTTTTCAGCAGCATTTGTTCTCAGCCATTTGCCACTACTGGGGGAGGAAAAAAAAAATAGAAACCAGAAAATAAACTCTGTGTGAGATCAAGATTTCAACGCATTACACACCAAAACATTTGTTGCTATTTACTTTGAAAAGTGCCCTTCTGAGGCTGCATGGCTAGAGCTGCCATCTGTTCGGGATTACGCTTTGAAACTCCTGGTTTCTCTGCAAACCTCTCTCCTGGCACTGCTGTCTGCAGAGGGAGGGGGTGGCAGAAAAGGGGCTGGCTCTGGGGGAAAGGCACCTTTACAGCTGGAGCTGCAACCCTGGCCAGATTGCCAGGGGACCAACTGAGATGAAAAAAGATCCCTGGCAGCAGAGGTGGCTCCAGAGCATGTTCTAAGGTTCACTGAGGTATTAGGTAAATACAACAGGAGCAGGACAGGACTGTGCCATTCATTTCCTCTATTTAGGCAGATATCAAGGTGATCTGACAGGCACGTACTGGAGCCCCTGTGATGTTGGCCTGTAAGGTGCAAGGAGTGATGGCAAAGGCAGAGCTTTTCCAGGCTCAGGTGGAAAACACCAGCCCCCAAAGGGGCAGGAGAGTAACTGTGTCCTGGAGTCCATTGCTCAGGCAAGGGTGAGCATTTTCCGGGGCCGGAAGTCACTCAGGCAGCAAGTGTGCACATTGCTTGGTGAAATTACTGAGTGAGGTCTTCTTCAGGAGCCATTGCAGGCTGTGTTTAGCTTTGTGCTTTGGGGACCAAGTGCTTTTCAATGCAAGAAATACGAGATTTCACTGTGGGGTGGTCTTTTTCTCTTTTTTCCAAAATAATAGGTTTGTGCGTGAAGTCTTTGGGCCTCATTTAGCAAGGAAGAAGGCCAGCTCCTGTTGCCAGACATACAGACCTTGCTCTAAACACAAAATTTTCACTGGTTCTCAGATCCTGCACTAGTCCCACCACTGAGGGTGATGGGAAGCTGGAGAGTCTCACTGGTGGGCCACAAACCCACTGGAGATTCTGGCTCAGCACACAGTATTTTCAGCCCTGCTTGTGTCTGCCTCACAACAGATGCTAATTATTAACACGGCAGTTGTCACCTTTGTGGCTGTAACACTCTTCTACCAGCCTGTCTTGTACCCTCTGCCCATTCCAGCTCTGACATCACTGATACCACAACTAATTACACAGCTATAAATGTAGCTATACAGGAGCCTGGAGGTGGGTCTGTATTTACCACGTTTACAAATTGACAAACCGAGGTGCTGGGGCCAGGGTCTTGCTTGCGCATGCATCAGGGAACCTGAGCACAGGTTTCTGCTTGGTTGAGAGGGTCCTGGGGTTTGCAACACTGTCTTCTGGGGCCAAATTGATGAAATTACTCAGCGTTGTGAAAAGAGAGCAGTGGTTTTTACAAGTATTCAGCAAACAAGAGCTCTTGTTGTGCTAGTGCAGTGTAGATAAAAGAAACTTGTTTATCTGGGCCTGATTTTGGATGCTTTTATACATTTGTGGACAAGTGGTCTTTGACACCCAGGGGAGCTCTGAATTATGGCAAATATGTGAACATGGATCCTTTGGGTCTCCATTATCTCCTCTGAATCCCCAGTATACTTATCACAGAATCATAGAATGGTTTGGGTCAAAAAGGACTTTAAGATCATCCAGTTCCAACCCCCTGCCATGGGCAGGGACACCTTCCACTAGACCAAGTTGCTCCAAGCCCTGTCCAACCTGACCTTGAAGACTGCCAGGGATGGGGCAGCCACAGGTTCTCTGGACAGCCTGTGCCAGTGTCTCATCACCCTCAGAGTAAAGAATTTCTTATATCTAACCTGACTCTCTCCTGAGATTAATCAAATCAAATTTGAGCCCATTGCTCCTTGTCCTATCACTGCAGTCTGTAATGAAAAGTCCCTCTCTGGCATCAAATACTGGAAAGCTGCTATGAGGTCTCAACTTCTGCTACAGAGGCTAAATGGATCTGCTTTTCTAGATAGTCTCTTACCTGTATTTATAAATACAGCCAGAAATAATAAACTTCTGAGACTGAAAGAGTTGACACTCCTGAGTTCTTGAGCAGTTTTTAAAGATTGCCATGATGCTTCTCAGCAACTTCAGTAAGAGAAATACTTTCTTTTCTGTTCTTCTCATCTGTTTACTTACACTTGTGCTGTACAGAAATTATCTGCACAGTTAGCAAAAAGGCAAGTCAATGCCTGTTAATGGCACCACTGCTGTTTATAGCTGTGCTGCCATTTGGAGGGTCTGTTCTTGCTTTGGGTAATCCAGGGCATGCAATCTTCCCCTCACTCCAGGAGCAGCACTGCGGGCTCAGGGATGCTCAGCACTAGCACTTGGCATTCAGCAGCAAGCCCAGGGGAGAGGGGTTGATTTCAAACACTAAGGCAGGGAGAAATCAGTGTGATTCTCTGGTTTGATTCTCAGCTCTCAATGATAAGAACTTGCAGAATCATAGAATCAGAGAACAGTTTGGGTTGGAAGGGACCTTTAAAGCTCATCTAATTTCAATCTCCCTGAAATCAGCAGGGACATCTTCAACTAGATCAGGTTGCCCTTCATTCTGTGTTCTCCTTTCAAGGACACTGCAATGGACAACACATTCATGAGATATGGCCTCAGTACCTTCCTTTCAACATACTCTAGTGTGAATAAGGTACGTTTTGCGTGCACAGTACAGGTACTCCATTGGAGCCCTGTGGTGTGCTCATTCAGCCATTTCACTTCATAGATACACCAGATTTGTACCAGTTTATCACTAATCACTTTATATAAGCATGGTGAGAACATAGCAAAGTTGGGCATGTAGATCTTTCACACTATTTTAATCGTATTGACTGAGAAAAGAGTTTCTATTAACCAGCTTTCTCACGGGTGTTGTGAGAAACTGGGAATGGGGAGGGAGCCCTTCTGGTGCTCCTCTGGTGGCCAGAGAGGCTATGCTGCAAAACTAAAATGCATGTTAGACCTTCTCTGCTCCTCTAGGGAGGTATTTTCCCCGTCTCTCTCTGTGTGTCTTAAAGGTCTGGACAGAAAGCGTGCCAGTGTTCTTCCACATAATGGAAGCAAATGCAGAGGGGAAAAATAATGAACTTTGCACATGGATACCCAGGGCTTACAGAGCTCCTGGGTACCAAAAGGATGCTGGCTGTGGGCAGAGTGTGAGTCAAGGGCCACCTTGATAGCACTGGTCTGGGAAGGCACTGGCCAGTCTTTTCTCAGACTAATCACATCAGGTAATGGAGCCAGCAGCAAACTGTGTCACGAAGAATGAAAAATACTGGCAGCGTCCCAGGTCTCTCCAGTAGGAATGGATTTCCCATCTCCTCTCCCTTCTTCCTCAAGCCCATGTTGCTGCTGCTCTTTCTTGAAGAATTAAAGTATGTCAGATTCTGGCTTCTGTCAGGTCTTGGTGTTGTCAACCCGGGTGTCCTGGGGCAGTGCTGTGCCACAGCGCAGGGGAGTCTCGGGGAATGTGCCTTCTAAGGTTATGAAATCAAGGCTTGGATTGTAATAGAGGTTTAAGCTTTTCAAATTGCCCTTTAGCCTGTGAAGTACTAATCATCTCCATAGCAATATTTTAAGTGGGTTTTATAAGTTTGCGTGAAAAAGTGGGGCTGAAGGAGGTGGGATAGGTGCTTCTTCTGGTTGGAAAACAACACTGTTTAACCCTTTGGGTCTGGTACACATGGCTGGAGGGAGTGGGATTTGCTTTTTGCTGAAGACTGAGGTTAAATCAGGGCTGACCAGCACTGTGATTTTCAGCTTCTTCAGCATTTTCCATTGAAGGCTGGGCTAGCAGACCATACACTGAGGTCTTCACGGAACTGTGAGCATCCAGTCCTCACTCCACTACCATCAGCAGCATGGCCAGATTTAGCCCTGCTTTTCTGATAAGGCTGCTAGCTTGAGCTCAGGATTTAGCAACATTATGGGCAGAGATCAGAGGTTTTCTCAGAGAACAGTGGTGCCATTAATCGTGCTTGGTCTCTAATCAAATTGGCATAACCCATCAGAAAGTCTCACTGACAGGACACGCAGGGTGGTGAATCCCTTGCTGTTTCTTGCCACCAGTGCTTAGGAGGTGGCTTTGAGTTTCAGCTGCACGATTGTGTTCCTTAGTTGTCAGGCTGTTTTTAATTATTTAATTAGTAATGCAAATTTTGCAGGAATTTTTGTACATCCAAGTCATTACTCCAGCAATTAAAAGGCTGCTTTGATGAGCTCCTCTTGCTGTGTGTGGTGTAGTGGAGCCTGCTCTGCAAGGTTTGGATGGGGTGGGTGGTGAAGTGCCAAGGGAGCTTAGCTTTCTGGCTCATTGAGGGAGCGCCAAGTGTGTGGAGAGGAGGGGTCTCATCCCAGCATTGCAAGACCCAACATGAATTTGTAACAGCTCTTGGGAAGCTGAAGATAACAAACAATGGAGTAAAAAGCTGGGGTCGGGCACAGCATGAGCTCATTACTTGCAGTGTTATCGATGCCAATTGGGAGTACCTCACATGATGCATCATCAGCTGTCCAACTAGGCAAAAGTTTCCCCACACAGAGAGGCTCACTGGGTATCAACAGGAGGAGTTTTTTCATGGGCAACAATGCACTTCTCTGAAAGAAAAGGATGCAGGGCTATTTTCAATGGTGCCTTCAGACCAAATTGTGCATATCTCCTCGTGTAAATTGACCTAAAACTGGGCAAGGCAACTGGAAGAGCAACAGCCCTCCAACTTATATGATGGGGCAATTACTCTCTAGGGAGTATGTGAAGGCTAAGATAGGTACCCCTCTTGCCAGAGGAATCGATGGTGAAAAGGAATAGTTTCCAGTGGCCCATGAGGGCAAAAGGAAGAGGGCAGGTGTATTTCCTCACCACTTTTGGCTCTGGAGCTGATGGCTGTGGGATGGGAGGTTAATGGTGGTGCTCATTGTGTGGACTGGCTCATTACATGGACTGCAAGTCGCTTTTGTGGACAGGTCTGAATTTTATGTGCCTACAGAGGCCTGAGATTAGAAACATATTTTGTTGGTCCTTGAATGGCAGGAAGGACCCTCTAGACAGAGGGGGCTCAAAGGGCACAGCTTGTGGAGTTCTGGGCACTTTAATTCAAGCCACCGTCAGTGGGCCTTAAAACTCATTTATCATGCCTATCACCCCCCTAAAATCAGGTTTTGTTTCTCAGCCCTCAAGTGCTTGAATATGTCAAATACTGATTGATGGAAAATCAATCTCAGTGTTTTTGCTATTGCTTTCCCAGTGAAGCTCCCCCATTCTCCAACTTATTCCATTAATATTTAATGTACTGGCTGGTAGGATATGAATTAAAGTTTCTGTTATTTGCTCATCTCCCTGATGCTTTCTCTGTACTTTTGATCAATGTTGAGGTCGCTTTCACTTTATAAATTTATTGCCCTACATTTTCTGTTGCAGCCTCTAAGCTGCAGCTCTATTTTGCTTGCAGGTCTCCTGAATCCACATCTACTTAGTACCGTTTTCTTCCAGCGTCTTCTGTCTCTGAATCTTTTAGATCTCTTATAAATAAGAAGCTGTTTAAGACCTTGTTACCCACCGCTTTAATCAATGCTGCATTTGAGCTATGTATATGTTGCCAATGGGGGCTAACTGGGGACAGATTTCATGTTGGAAACCATGAGGCCCCTGGAAACTATTCCTGTTTGCCACACCAGTGGCAAACAGGTACTTATCCTCTGGCAGGATAAGTACCTATGAATGTTGCTTCTTAGCCTGGACACTTATCCATGCACATACTCCCTAGAAAGTATTTTCCCACATCATAGTGGTGAAGTTCTCCCTGGGGGAGGCATTAGATTGAGACACTGTCCTCCTCCAAACAGAAACATGGCATTGGGCACATGATGATTTTGGCATTAGTGACTGAAGTGCAAATTCCTGTCTTCCTGGCCTCCTGGTACTGAGTTTTAAGAGCTAAACTTGGTCCTGAGCTGGGCCCTGCTCTGTTTCAGAAAGTGATAGCTTCTGTATGTCGACATGGGTGAATCACCCCATGGGGGCTGAACAGCCGCTTCTCACATGCTGCCACTCGGGATGGGTAACAGAGACACAGGCCAGCCTGCAGCTTTACCTTTTGGCATGGGAACTGGCACGGTCATTCCTGCTTTTGCAGTGTCTCCCTGAAAAATCAAGGCTGTTGTGTCTACAGGGGGCCTGAAGTGTTGTGCCAAAGCCCTTAAGGTGGGCGATGGGTGAATGGCTGGAGGGAGCACAGCAGGCACTCCTGTTCATGTGTAGATGGTGCAATGTGCTGGGTGTGTGAATGGCCACTTCGTGTCTTTGCCGGTGAGATGCTTGATTACTCTCACTGGGAAGGAGACTTCCTTCCTCCTGGAAATCCTGGCTGAGGAAGCAGAGGAATCAGATGAATCCTCTGGGAAAATTCACAAATAGAAAAATGTTATTTCTGCCTTTTGGAGCAAAACAATTCTGGGGCCCAGTGGTAGGCATCTAAATGGGCTTAGCAGGCTCTGCCCTGTGAACCACAGCCCTGGACGAGTGGCAGTGTTTATCTCCTAAAACATCTCCCATTTTGGGGCAAGGGAGTGGAAAAGGTGTGGGGGGGGGGGGCAGGGGGGGTGCGTATCAGCGTTACAGACCAGGCTGCTCAAGGCCCCATTTGTTACCAGAGGCTACCTATAATCCAAGGAGCTCCAGATCGCTTGGGAATTGAGCATGGAGCAAGTACAAGAAGTGAGGGAAAATGCATTATTTAGTGATAATTTATTAGTTATTTATATTTCCAGTTGGTTCTGCATCTGAACGTGGCCAATGTAGAGACATGTGCTGCATGATGTGGTCCACTGGTGGCTGGGTCGCAGGTGTGTGCCCCAGCACAGGGTGCTGCTGCATGCTCTGGGAGCCAAAACCCAAACTGTAAAGGCAAATGAAAAAAAGAGAGATTTTCCAAGGTCCTGGAGGGGAGATGGTGTTTGTGCAGTCACTGAATGCTACACAGGTGGATGAGAGCTGAGAAGATGCCCATTGCTGTACCACCTTCCTCAGCCCTGGGTGTTTTAAAAAGCCTTTTTCTTTCCCTCTGTGCCTGAGCCAAAACCCCAGCCCGTAGGATGTGATGTGCCCTCACTCTATGGCTGAGGTTGGGTCTGACCCTTTAGGGTGCTGTTGCTGGACCTTTCTGCTTCTGTGCTGGATGCATAGGGCACATTTCCCATGAGGAAGATGAAGGGAGTGCATCTTGGCCAAGCTGCCCAGCTTAGCCTTGGGTATCCACATGAGGGGAACCACGGGCTGCAGCCACTGAGGCACTGCCTTGGCTGGTGGGAACTTCATCTCCAGTGAGTATTTGCTGAGTCAGGCCCTTGCTTTCAGTCAGTGACTTCCTGGAGCTCATTGTTTGGCTCTGTTTCCTTCCTCCCAGCCCCACACCTGTGAGGGTATGAAGGGCTCAGCTCCCCACCTCACCCCATTTCAGCACATCCCTCTCTCCATGCTGCTGCGGCACCCATTTACAAGGAACAGTAAGGCTGCAGAGGAGGGCAGAGATGCTCTCTCCCTGCTTTCTCCTCTACCTGTCCTTAGAGCCGTTGAAAACCCAAAATCCACCACTGTCTTCTGAAACTAATCCTCTGGTGACAAGCTAAGTTGTGACAACACTGGGGAAAAGTGTGTTTGGACGCCCTGACCAAAGTGTCTCATTTTGATAGCTTCCTATTTTTCGGCTCTGATTGTGTAGAAATGGATGATTTGGAGAAGATGCTCTTCAGAGGCTTTGTTGTCTTATGGAATAGGAGAAATAAATGCAAATTACTTGAAAAGTGCTGAATAACTGATGGATGAAGCCCAGATGTGTCCATCTGGTATATATCTTCTGCAGAACTTGGTGTGGCTCATCATTTGGCACCTAAGCTTTGCTTAACCTCAGAAAATAGGTTCAGTCCCTTTCAAATATGTCCAAAGAATTATTCAGTCCTGTCTGCGACATGAATCATACCTTTCTCAAGAACAAACTGTTCTCATTTGTTCTCTGTTCAGCCCATTTTGTCTTTCTTCATGTTGCTTCCTTACAGCCCTCTCTGAATAAACCAGAGCAAAATTACACCCTGAAAAGAGAATGCAATAGGTTAACGGAAATAATGAGCAGAAGTAGACTTTTGGAGGTAAATACTCATTTCTAGAGGTTTTTGAAGGTGGCAGAGCTCCCCAGGGAAACACATAGCCTTGTGGAGGATGGGACAATGACTGCAGCAGAGCAAGGCTTGGAATAAACTCTGTCCAGGGCAGAACTGCATCCTTCCTTCTCCGGCTGTGCTTGGAGGCTTGTTTTAGCCCCAGAAGATACCTAGTCTGACCAGATTACCTCACTTTAAGGCCCCTCTTCAGCAGAGCCCTCCTATTTGGCTGCTTCCAGCCAACTCCTGAGATCCCCGCAGCGCTGGCAAGTTGCTTGGCCATAGCTCACCACTGCTGCTCCTGCTGCAGCGATGCCAGTGCATGTGGTGCATGAAGCAGGGATGCTTGGGGAGGTTCAGCACCTCCTGCTGTTGCTCATCTGGCAGAAAATGCTCCACTTATCTCCCCACTTTCTGGTTTATGGTATCCTGATAGGACTTTTCAGCATTTTAATATCATTCTTAATAAAAAGAAAAATCATCTTTGTCTGTCTTGCCTTGGGTTTGATTTTCTGTTTTTTCTTTTTCCCTCCCTTCTCCTAGCACTGGTAGCCCAGCTAGCCTTTCCAGACTGGGAAAAAAAACCTTTTCAGAAAATACAGGGAGGGATTTTACTGCCTATCCATTTTAAAAATAAAGCTGCTCTATATTTCTGGAGCTCGTTTCAGCTACTGATTTCAAGGATCCTTAAAATTCACCATTAATGAAGCTTCCCAGCTCCCTTGGGAAGGAAGCACTGGGTATCACTATTGGTATGCCCATTATTGGTATGTAGAGGAAGGACTGTTACTTGTTCTGGGTTTTCTACAGCCCCTGACACTGCAAGGTCCTGCGTGACAAGAGAGGATGTGGGGGGTTTTGAGCCCTGGCTTGTTGTCTGCCAGATCCCAGCTGGAGCAAAATCTCTGTTTCTTGTCCTAAATTAGGAGATTTGGTCCCATGCTCCTGCATCCGCCTGTCTGCATCCCTCTGTCTGCATCCTCCCCCTGGCTCCTCTCTTGTATTTCAATTGCTATAGGCGAGCTCACCTTCTTACTTTAAATTTTGTACTGCACTGGGCACAGCCAGAGCTCAATCCACAATTCCCCCCCCCCCCCCCCCCAGATTAGAATATGTTAAAATTACGGTTTTTCCCACAGAACAGGTTGCATTTCAGTGGAAGAAGGGATGATTCCCATCTCTGATTTGGAAGCTCAATACAACAACCCTGTGTGCAGGCTGGTGCAGACATACAGACCCAACTCAGGCTCCCCAACTGTCCTTGAAGCATTTCATCCCTGCAAGAGCAGGATAAAATGATTCAGCATCTGTGTAAACACCTCCAACACAACCCCATGTACTGAGTAGGCTTTCAAGGGCCTCTTTTTTTGCCTTTTTCAATGAAGTGTTCTTGAAATATACCATATATATCATTTCTCATAATAGATGCTTGTTAAAAGCTGGCTGCAGAGTACCTTGAGCCCCTGCCTGGGGGAGAAGCCTTGGCTGGCTCTTAAAGCAGCCAGGAGCATCGCCTTGCCTCCACACACCCTCTGAGGGACTCAGAGCGAGGAAGAGCAAGGATGGCATACCACAGACCAGAGCTCTTGGGACCTCTTCCAAGCCTCAGGGAAGGTTGGGATGGAGGAGGTCTATTCTGGAGTTGTGACTGCTCTTCCCAGCTCTGACAGCGGCCATTGGAAGGCTGCTTGCAGGGCCTCTGCCTGTTCTGGTGTTGGGTGTTGCATTGAGCTTGTGGTGGGCTGAAGATGTATGTAGAAAAAGGTCTGTTTATTAGGGGCAAAGATGGGGAATTTTCTTTTTCTCAACCATTTAAATGCATGGAGAATGAGATTTTTTTTTCCCTAAACCCACCCCTTCCTTTTCTAAGACCAGCTAAATAATGTTTGAGTTAGATCAAACTGGTGAGTGGAAACTTCTTGATCTTTACTTGATCTTTACTTGATCTTTACTTGATCTTTTAGTAAGATGTCTTGCACTCCTCTGGGGATTAAGATTCTGTGGTGATCACTCCCTGCCCCTGACTCCCAGCAAGGGACATTTCCCACTCCCCCTTGGGGTACTCTGCTAGTGGCAGAGGGGGGAGGGATGAATATTCCTGGGGAAAGCAGGAGAAGGGAGAAAACCAGATGCTGAGGCATTTTGTGTGGTGCACAAGCTCCTTATGTAGCCCCCAGACACTGGTTTCAGGGGTTGGAGCCCTGCTGCAATTTTCCCGTGGTTACCAATCCATGCTGCCTGCTCCATCACCACTGTGCCTCCTATTTCCAAAGCAGACTGCATGGCTCCACAGCCTGCAGGACTCATGGCAGTGAAGTTTTGCTGCCACAGAAGCATGTGTGATCCCTGCAGCTTTTGATTCCATTTTCAGCTTTTTTATCTTTCCAAGAATCACTCTTTTGCAATCCTATTTTACTATCCCTGTAGCAAAGCTTTCATGTGCTATGCATCAAAAGCTTGTCTGAAGTCCAGGGTAAATCATGCCCACTCCTTCCACCTTCCTGTGGCTTTGATCACCTCCAAGCAGATGATGGCCCTACATCCCACAGTCTCTCCTGCTGGAGTCTGAGCTCAGCCAAACCCAGTTCTGGCACAGGGGACCTCAAATCCATCCTTTCTTCCTGTGAATCATGAACCTAAATATCCACAACTATCCCACAGCCAGCTCCGGAGTCAGGAGTTGTTCAGGTGAGGAAAGGGGAGGAAAAAAATCAAATGTATTATTTTTTTTAAACATGATTTTCAGAATTATTTTTAGAATCTAGTGCTTGAATGTGAATCATGGGCTTAGCTACAAAAACCTCTTTTTCATCTTTCTACCTTGTTGTTTTATCTGTAGTTTGACATCTTTTATAGTCAGCCTTGCAGACAGCAGAAAGAAGGACAGATCTGCTCCCCTGCACTTTCAGTGCTGTGTATGCAGGAGCCTCTTTCAGTGATAATCCTCTTTTTTTTTTATTCCTATGCTGTTTATTGTTACTGTACAAACTGCTTATTGGTTTAGTCTTCTGTTTCATGCAAAATAAATCCCCAAAAAATGCCATGAATGCTTGAGGTTTGTTCGTTATTCTCTGTATTTAAAATTATTTCCCAAAAACTGTCACCTTACAAACTAACTTCCCTGAACTGCTCGCCCTGCACTTGCCATCCCTCTGGCTCTGTTTCCATTAGCACAAACCTTACGAGCTTCTAATCAAACTGCAGACAGCTCTTTGTTTGCAATGGGTTGGAGCAATAACTGCGGGTATGTTCCCAGAAATGGGGAGCTTGTCCCTTTGCTTTGATTTGATTTGATGATTGGCTGGTGGAACTTGGTGCTAGTTAGATTTCTTTGATGTGGCTGGTGCTGTGGGTCTGTGATGTCCATATGGCTTTGCAGTGCTGCTGGGTAGTCATTATCCTATCACTAATTGTCATGCTGCCTACAACTTTTTACATGGCCTTCTACTTCCCTCCAACCCCAGCCCCTGCATTTTGAGACTAAACAAAAATACATCAAATGACATTTTGTCCTCTGCCTTAAATCTGTCCCCAGCCTGCAGTTTTGGCACTCAGGAGGTTTTGTATTCATATGCACTTGGATGCAAAGTGTTCCTTTGCAGTCCTACTGAGGGAACCGTGAGAAAAAGACCCAGAACAACACTTAAGCTGTAGGTATGTATGCCTTGGAGCTGTGTTTTGAGTTCCTCCTCCATAGCAGTAAAGGGGGGTGTTGGTCTTCTCAGCAAGGCTGGCCTGGCTGTGATGCATCAGGGATGCTCCGTGAGAGGAGGGACCGGAGGACACAAGTTGCATGCAGGAAGACAGGTTTTCTCCCCTGATTCAGGGTAGGAAGTCACTGATGCCCCCAGCTGAAAGTGCAAAGCTCTATGCTTCTGTTCAATGACATTACACAACCTGGCACAAAGAGATCTTGTTTATTTTCTCTTAGCAGCCTAATGTGATGATTTGGGAAAGGGGGGAAGAGGCAGTGCAGCGATCTCCCGAACAGTTGGGCTGGGATTACACTTTTTCTATTGAGCTCATCACCGTAATGACTAGGAGCTCTGTTTATCAGCCCACCAGCCATGCCCATTTAGCAGATTACCATTTTTCCAATCTCATAAAAGAGGATTGCTGCCTGTTGCCTCCCCGTCCCAAGCCCCTTGCTTATGAGTGTTTATCTGCTCAGAGTGTTTATGAAACCCCAAGCAGGAAACTTCTGTTTATCCTCTGCGTCATCAAGAGCTGGAAACTTGACGGGATAATTACTCTTTCAGGAACATACGTATAGCAACCCATCAGTAGACTTTTGCATCTTGCTGGTGTCAATAATATATACATTCACCCTGTGGAGATGTATAACTCCTATTTGTTTCTCTTTCCCATGCGTTTAACTTGGCATGAGATAGGGGTTTCTGGTTTCCAGGGTGTCTCGTGGAAGCAGGATTTTTTACTTAAAGTCAAGCCTCTCTCCTCAAAGGAGGTGTCATTGAGGGTGTACCCAGCAGCAGGGGACACCTTGCTCATGCAGTGCCAGCCCCAGGGCACTGCTTGCCCTGGCAGGGCATCACTGACTGCAATTAGAGAAGCCATATGTAGACAGCTCCTTAAGATGCTAACTTGAGCACCTAGCCTGGGAGAAGGCTGGGTAATGAATCATTTATCTGACAGAGCTCTTCCCTCTTCTCTCTCTGCAGGTTGCAGGGAAGATGTTATGATTCCCTTCACCCTTCAGCCACCAATTTTTGAACTATTGAAACACAGAAGTAGTTCATTAGTGATATCCACCCAATGAAATTCAAGACATTAAGTGTTTTGACTAGCACTGTTCAAATAGAGGAATCACTCAGGAGTATATTGCAATCAGTGCATTAAGATAAGATCCCAGAGCATTTTGTTTCCAGAGCATTGATTATAGATTAGCATCCCACTGCTTCAAAAATGGAGTCTGCAGTCCTGTATAAACCAGGACACCCAATGGATATGGATGGACTCAGGATGGAGAATCAGGGAGCACTAGAAAACACCAGTGTGCAACATTACCCCCCAGTGCCATGGCCAGCTGAGAATTACCATGCATTTTTGTATCAGAATATCCTGGCACCCACTTTTTTCCCACCGGCAGCATCTTCACTGTGGCACTTGGGCTTCCCTGTGTCCCCCAGGACCTCTCCTTGCTGACCATGCATGAGATAGGTTTTTGGCGAGGCTGAAAATGTGGAAACCTCACATTGTTGGTCAAAGCAGATTCATTCAAAGTGAATGAGTGCTTGCTTGCCAAGTTTCCTTTTTTTTTCTGTCTTTGATTCTTTCTGGCTGTATTCACAGAACACAAATCTGCAGGCAGGAACAGGAGCTGTGTTTCTAATTCAGTACGAAACTTTTTTTTCCTGCTTGGCGCAGAGCAGTTGTGAATGATAGAGGCTGTTCCTAATCCTCTGCCCTGGGCACTGAAAATGTGCTCTGTTCAGCTGGCACTCTTGGAGTTATTTGCATTGCATAGCAATTTTCAAGAGATAAATACAAGGTTTGGTGCTCCTGGGGAAAAAGATGTGGCATACTTACTGCATAGTATGCAATCAGGAAGCAAAGACAGCACTGAAGCAACCCAAAAGGGCCTGATTTCAGGAGCTTGTAAGTTCAGGGCTGCAGAAAAAACCCTAAACTGTACTTTTGCCTTGGTAAACAGAGTATTTTCAAGATCCTGTTAGAGGAAGTAAACACTTGGCTGTGTGCTTAACAAGGAGACTTGCCCAAGTTTTGTTCCAGTCAATGTCTGCTGATAAGCACCTGCTTAAATACTGAGGTGCTGGGTAATTGTGGAGCTGTACCCAAGCAGGGCAAGTTCCTGTTGAACCCAGAGAGTTTCAAGTGATACTGGTCATCAGTCAGGATGTGATGTGGGAACATACAGGGGTGAGAGGGAGTAGAAGTTTTCTCCATACTCCTTCACCAGTCTGGAAACTGGCAAACCAAACAAAACCAGCCTGCCTTTTATTACGAGTAAATGTGTTGATGCAACACAATAGTACCACTCTTCTGCATTCCCCACCATGACCTCATGATTTCCATTCAAGATGAGACCAGCCCCACAGACAGATGTAAGCTGGAAACAATACCTCCATTTTGATAGTGTTATAGCCTTCTTTTTCATGCCCTTCCTTGAATTTGAATGTTTTCTTTAGAGATAACTCTGGCCCAGGAGATACCCACAGGATTTGTAAGAGGGTTTAAAAGTCCTTGTCAGTGTCATTATGGCTGCTAACACTGCCAGGAACCACTGCAGCTCCACACAGCTGTCCGGTCTGGGGTTGTGTGCTCTTTCCTCCTTTTCCTGGGGCTGTACTTGCCAGCAGAGCACTTGTCTTGAGGCTCCCACAGTGGAAGTGGGTAAGCATCTCCTTCAAACTGTGAGCAGGATTTGCATCACTGCTGGTGAGGGGCAAGAGTAAGAATTCCCTTTCCAGTGGTGTGTTTTGTCTGGCAGGTGACAGATGCTTCACCTGCATTTGCAAAAGTACTTGTGAGTTAAAGGTGGAGAAGACGTGAAGGACATGTCTTGAAACATGAGGGAGATTGATTAGTGTGATAAACTGGATATTTGTCAAAACTTCTTTTTCATAAAGAGTTTAATAGCATAGGGGAACCACAGGACTTCCAGATCTTGAAGAAGTTTGACAGTGGTAAGAATAGCTCTCCAGGCTGGCACCGTGGGAACAAGCTCTTGCTTTTTCACTAGCCCACCTCCATGGAGCAATTCAATCTCTCTGCAGCAGTGGATGGAGGAGAGCGGGTGCAGCATCTCCCTGAGCTGCTTGGAGCATGCATCCCTCCTTACGCAGCTGAGATGATGATGTGACACTATTAAATAACAGCCTGGGGGAAGAGCTGAGCTGCAAGGCAATGTGTGTAGGATGGAGAGGGGTCAGGGTGAGGATAGCAGGGCTGTGATTATTTGGCAGAAATCTGTTTGAGACCTAGGGGCAACAACTTACAATGAGATAAAGCTTCATATGTGGGTCTTATTCCTCCCTTGGGAATGCATCTCTTGCATCACCCCAGGCCAGGAGCTGGCTGTTTTCACATGCCACCTGCAAGTGCATCAGGCGGAGAACACGGCATGTGTGCTCACAGGATCCTCCGAATTACTGAGCAGATGGGTTTGCTCCTTGCCCCGCTGCTCCTCACTGCTGCCACCAGCCAGAAAATACCACGAGGAGCAATGGGCTCAGAGCAATGCCAGTCAGGGGAGGAGGGAGATGTGCCCACGGAGATGCAGTATCTGATGTGGGCCATCCACCGAGGCTGGGAGCTGCCCAGCCTGGCTGGCATGTGCATGCTATGCCGGTTTCCATGGAAACCCAGCAAAAGATGTGGAGGAACTGCCAGCGAGGCAGGGTGGTCCATAGGGTGGATGCTAGCCCCTGCGTCATGGCATGGGGGGACTGTAGGTCAGAGGGGACACAGACCTGCTGTGGAATGAGCCACCACTGAACATGTGCACTGTGCTGTCTTTGGGGTGCTGCTGGGTGCTGCACTGCTTCTGGGGTGCTGCTGGGTGCTGCGCTCATTTGGGGTGCTGCCCTGGAGAGAGGGGGATATGATTTTCATTTATTCCTCACCTAGGGAATTGCAGGGGTGTCCCATGCAGTTTCAGAGGAGTGTCAAAGGCATCCCAGGATGTGGAGAGAACACCTTGTACAACCCTGGGATGTTCAGGTCCTGGCTGAGATAGGGAGCAGGACTGAGACAGGCTCAAGAAGAAGCCAAGCTGCTTCATGAGGTTTTGGGGGTGTCTGTGTTTTTCCTTCCTCTAAGGGCTGCTCAGATTTTAATGCTGCATTAAATTGCATTGTAAGTTTCTGTGTGGACAATGGAGACAGCACAGCATCTCCAGGTGGGGATTCATTCTGTCCAGAGGCAGGTAGTGAGAGCCATGTCCTGGATGTCTCCATTGGCCCCAGTGCAGGTGAGACATCCACCTCTTGGAGATGCAATGCCCTGAGCCTGATGCCTTTGAGCTGCCCGTGGCAGCATGGCCCAGGAGATGCAGCAGTTGATACACAACCGGTCTACCCCAGCCAGGGCAGAGGGGATTTGTCCTGCTTCATTTCTGCTGCAAGCCTGAACTGAAGGGAGCTTGGGTTGGTGCAAGTGGGATGGAGCAGGATTTGGCCTACAGGGGCCATGTCCCCTCATGCCAGAAGCTGGAATCTGACAGCCACAGCTGGAATCAGTCACTCCAGGCTTATTTTATCATCCCAGGAGGGAAGCAGTGTGAATGCAGGGGTGTGCTGGGGTGGCTGCTGTAACTTGTGCTGCCTGTGGTCCTCCCCTGGCTATGTGCTTTACAAGGGACCATAGGACTTAGGGGTAGAAATCCAGCTATTAGGCACTGGGAGGTAGCTGAGCTGAGCCTATGACCATCCCGCACTGCCAGAATGCAGCACTGAGTGCATCATGTCCTAAAATCAGAAAGCAAACTGCTAGGAGGAGGACTGGGCACTGTAACACCCAGCCCAGGGACCTTGCTACTTCCCACCCTTCCTTACAAACCTGGGTTCCTGCCCTCCCATGCTGTACATCCCCCTCTCTGCTTACTTGGGCGTGATCCTCCCATTGCCCACATTGCTGGTTCCCAATGGAAAACCTGTTCACAGAAAGCAGTACCCAGTCCAACACCTGCCAGTGTCTTCAAGGAAGGACTGCACCTAAAGAGGATGCTTTTCAAGGTCGGTATACAGACTAGATGGGCTGTACTAGTGTTATGTGTTGGTGCAGAGGCAGCATTTCAGCACATGAGGGCTGGGAACACTGGTGTCACACACCACTGGACCAGGTGGGGCGTGCAGGGACAGGGAAGCTGTGTCTGTGCCCGTGCTGCCTTTGCTGGGGACTTCTCCAGACCAGGAACCAGAACCAGCTTTGCAACACATTTACCTGCCAAGAGCCTCAGCTGCAGAATGGAGCTTGTCGTCACAGAGATGCTACAAGGGCTGGAGCACCTCTGTTCTGGAGCCAGGCTGAGGGAGCTGGGCTTGTTCAGCCTGGAAAAGAGAAGACTGGAAGACCTTAGAGCAGCTCCAGTGCCTAAAGGGGCTACAAGAAACCTGGAAAGAGGCTTTGGACAAGGGCCTGTATGGACAGGACAAGGGGAATGGCTTTAACCTGACAGAGGGGAGATTGAGATGAGATCTTAGGCAGAAGTTTTTCCTTGTGGGGGTGGTGAGGCCCTGGCACAGGTTGCCCAGAGAAGCTGTGGCTGCCCCATTCCTGGCAGTGTTCAAGGCCAGGTTGGATAGGGCTTGGAGCAGCCTGCTCTAGTGGAAGGTGTCCGTGGCAGGGGGCTGGAACTGGATGAGCTTTGAGGTCCCTTCCAACACAAACCAGTCTGGGATTCTGTGATCTGCTCCCTGACTCAGAGGCTGCTCACCATCTTTTTTCCTTTCTTTCAGACCAGTTGCAAGGCTGCTGGCTGGGCTGGAAGGGGCTTTGATTGTTCTGCAAAGAATAGCCACGACATACCTGTCATGTCTAATGGAAATATTTTTGGAAGTGATTTCTGGGTGGGATGGGATCTTTTCCCCAGCTCCAGCAGAACTTCTTTCCTCTCACCTTCCACCTAGGAGTGCTGGGCTGGGAGTGTTTCAGCCGTCTCTCAGCCTTTGCTGGTGTAACTCCCAGCACACTGCTGCTCTTGGGCATTACTTTTTTCAGTGCCCAGGTTTCCACCAGCTGCAAATGCAGGCTTAGGCATCTGACAGATGGTCAGGAGAGGGTTTTGAGGAGAATAACACTGGTGTAGGTGAATGCAAGCGGCGGCTGGCCCTGCCTCTCCTAGCTCCTGGTCTTTGCATTCAAGATGGAAAATCACTTGAGTCCATATAGAGCCTGTGGCATGGTGACCTCCAATGAGCTCTCCGCTCAAGTTAATCACCCTGCTCAGAGCAGATAAGGAGTAATGAAATGGGCTGTGGAAGATGCACTTAGTTCGAATGAGTGTGAACACAAGGTGCCCAGGAGTCTCCTTGGCATTGGTGTGTGTTTTGTCTTTGGAAGTAAAGCAAAGCCCTGTGGCTAATTAAATGGAAACATAATTTCTGGACCTTTTTGTGGGGGTTTCTCAGCTTAATCCTGATTCAGCCTTTGCAATGCCTTTTAGATTTAAGGCAAGGGCATGGCTCCCCAGGGAAAACTGAGCCACAGGGAGGAGAAAGGCAGCTCTCTTTGGGATGCTGCCTGTGGCCTCTGGCTGCTTTCAAGATCAGCCCTTCCCCAGAAAGGATGGTCCCAGGAGGGCTGGTGTGGTTCCAAGCCATGGTGAGGGGCTGCATCCCCCAACAGTCCTCGGCTGTCCCCAGAGGATGTTGCAGAGGAGGGGAAGAAGTGAGCAGAGAGACTCGGGTTACAAATGTACAAGCACAGGAAGCAGAGTTGTATATTCCCGGAATATTAATTGTCTCTGGAATATCATGTGTTTTCCGGTGAGCGGGTACTTCAGGCAACTGGATACATGATGGGAAGGAGACTGTGTCAGGCCACGGGAGGACAGGCATGGCAAGAGGTGGATGGACACCACCGAAGGGCTAGATGCTGGATGTAGATCACCCTCATGGCCCTGAAATGTGCTTGTCACTCACATCCCCTGTCCCCCATTGGGGGCACTGCCCTCAGACACTGCCCTCTGCTATGGTTGTGAAGACTGGTCTGGTGTGGGACTCATCCCTCACTGGGCATGCTCTGTTTGAGAGCTTAGTTCAGAAGGTAAAACTTGAAAACACTTGGGTTAAGGAAAAGCAGCTTCAAAAAGTGCCATACATCACTGTGGTGTGTTCTGAACCGGGGAAGAAGCACCATCTATCCCAGCATGTGGGGCAGAGGCTGGACAGAAGGACGCTGTTGGGAATAGCCAGTACGGTGCAAGTGGAAATGTCTGTCACATTGTCACCCTGTGAAACTTAACTACAGGAGTCACAAAGGAAGGCTTTTATGTATGTTACTGATGGGCTCAGATGCCCTCAACTGGGCTCTGGTGGTCAAAGCTGCATTTTGGGGGGCTTTAATATGGTGTAAAACTAGTTCTGCATGAGGGCTAGCATGCCAGTCAGTTCCAGGCAGGGATGGTACCTCCATTGGGATCTGCCTTGGCAGCTCCTGCCATGAGAAATCATAGAATGATAGATGATGATGAAGAGGCAAACCGTGGCCTGGGGGGAGGCTCTCACACTAATGCTTTAACACAGAGTAGCAGGAAAACCAGCTATGTGCCTTCCCAAAATGTCAGAGCCTTTTATTTCACCATTTTCTAAGTGAAACACTGCAAATGTTGACCTTGAACTGGCCTTTGATCACAAAATTACCTTGCCTCAATTAAATATTAAAACCAAACAAAAAGTTCTGAGCGTGGGATGAATTGTTTCACTCCAGCTACAGGAGTTATGTTTTTTACTTCAGTGGAAAACCAGAAACCCCAGTGTCACATTGGCTCACCTTGAAATGAATTTTTACTCTGGCTTGCCATCATTAAATGGCATAAGATGAAGCAAAGCAGTTATTTGAAGGGCATTTTTCATGACATGAAAATGCTTCTCAGCACCACCACTTCTGCTGGGATTTACGTCGTTATTTCTTTATGCTGTGTCTAGGGGAGACCCACAAAACCAGTTGGACTGATGTGCTGGGGTCTCCTGCTCTGCCTGTAGAGACCCTGCTGCAGGGTCTGAGTTCACAGTGGTGGGAATTGTGATCCTCATGGGATTTTCTCCCGTAAGCCTTTGCTCCTGGAACCCCTTGAATTGTAAGATGATCTTATCTTATTCGTCTGCTTTTCTGAATGCTTTTTCCAGCTTGTGTGTTTTTGCAGTCAAGCTTAAAGGACAAAAAAAAAAAACAAACAACCAAACCCACCAAAGAAGAAATACCATAAGAACAGCAAGCAAACAGAAAAATTAACCAGTGTGCTGATGTACAGTCACAGAAAAGAAATTAAGGAAGAGATGCAAAGAAATTACGACTAGTGATGTGTTGCTTCTCCCTGACCCAAACCACCTTGTGAACCTGGTAGTGGAACCTTTGGCTCCATTATCCCCTGGCCTCTGCCCAGAACCATCATTGCTCTGATTGCACCCCTCTCCTCCAGAACTGACAGCAAAATCGATGTGCCTAGGGCTTAGGACCTTAAAAAGTGTTATGCCCTTCCCAGGGTGCTCCCTGTCCATTCACTGTGCCTGTGAACCTTTGGGTGCCTTTCACAGCTTCTCCTGCCCAAGATGTAGATGTTTCCATTTGGGAAAATGCTACTGTGAAGTTGCATGGTCATTGTTTGTGTGCTCAGTTGCTTTTTGTGCTTGGTAGGCTCAGGATGGATTACTTGAGATGGTCCTGTGGCCACTGCAAGGTCCAGAGCCAAGTTCTTGCTGTTTCCTGGTCTTCACCTACATCAGCACATTCATTGTTTCGTTGTACTATTTATTCTATATGGCTGCTTTTTTGGTTTTCCCTTTGGGAAGCTGAAAAATCAGCACATTTAAATACCCCATGAATAAAATGGTACTGGAAGTGGGCACTGACCTCCCTATCAACCTAATAGGAAACATTTCCATGAATTACCCTCCACAGTAACCCAGACCATTCCCAGGGTGGCTACTGACCTGGTATGCTGATGTTCAGCAGCTGGATTTTACAGCAGGTTTGTCCCTTCAGTCCCTTTGCTTTTTGGGATGAACAGGATGGATGAGGTGGATGGGATAAGATGAATGGGATGGATTGGATGAATGAGATGGATGTGCCTACCAGCTTCATGCACACCTGAGACACAGATCTCATGCTCCAGCCCGGGTCACTGTAGGTTAAACATGATGGAGTATACTGGGCTGGAGAGAGATTTACAGCCCCAAATCCCATCCTGACCCCAAAGATGGACATCCGTGTTTCATTCAACAGGGATATTTACCTACTTAGGAAAAAAATAATACAACATTAAGAACTTTCTTCCCTAGGCATGTTTTTGCCTGACAGTGTGTGTAATCCTAATCCCTTGGCAGGGCTAAACCAGTGTCTGAGCGGACAGGTGCCCGGCACAGGGAAAAGGCTGGGTCTGGTAGGGTGCTGTGGCTGAAGAAGGACTGGAGATGTTAAGCAAGGTGGCTGTGGCAGGAGAAGAAGAGGAAGAGTTGGTGTAGCTAAGAGACATCTGGGTCCCACACCCTGCTAATGGCAAAGGATGCCGATGGATAATGAATTCTGGGGCAAAGCTGCAATGTGGGAAAGCTCAGATCTGGTTCAGAGGAAGACCATGGTGGGCTGAAGGTGGGTGGAAGGGGCTGGAGGATGTCAGTGTATCAGGTCTCCAACTGGGACCTGGACTTGGGGCCCTCATCAGCACTGTCCTCCCCAGAGGCTCAAGTTGGCCAACTTCTGATTCAGAAAAGCGATGCCAAAGGAAGAAGGGGCTGGTTGATATTTTCCTGAGGGAAGCCAGCCTCTTGCACTCTTCCCCCAGGCAGGCAGGATTAAATTGCAGCTCTGCTTATGTACAAACATCCCCTTGTTTTTCCAGAACTGAGCCAGTCTAGGAGGCTTACGGGTCATTATTGAAGTTTGGGTTGGTTTGGTAGCAAAAGGGTGACTCAGAGAATAAACTCAGGTTATGTTTATCATAGGATTACAGAGAGTTTTAGATTAAAATCTTCTTTAAAGTCCCTGGTTCACAGCCAGATGTCAGATTCCTCTCTGAGCATCCACCCCATGGTGCTCAGCTCCACCAAGAAACCTCTCAACTACAGTGGTGTTTACTGTGAGCAAAGAAATTGAGCCCTCAATGCCACAGAAATATAAAGCACAGTGGCTCACGTAGCCCACGACTCTGCCTGCGAGCTTTCAGGGTGAGTAATCCTCCAGTGTGAAGGGTTTGAATTTGGCCCCTAAACTGTTAAAAGCTGCTCCAGGATGAGCAGCAGCCGGTGGATTGCTCATGCGGATTTGTCTGGTCATGTTTAATGCAGCAGCCTCAGCCCAGGAGCTCGGCTCAGTGCGCTGTTGCTCCGGTTTCATAGCAAAGAGCATCCTTCACATCTGTGACGGTGCAAAGGCAGAGATGTGGAGCAGAGGTGAGGTCTGCTCTGCTTTTTCAGGGCTCTTCTACTCACAGTCAACCTTCTCAGCTTCCACTTGCATGTCCATCCTCCTTCTCTGCCCACCACCCATTTCCTGGAGCTGAAGCTTCCCATGCCTTCCTGGAATCAATAACCCCATGGGGACCGGAATGAATGTCTTTGCTCTGAATTAATCCTGAAATTTCAGCCTTTGCTGGCAGTGCTCGTGATGGTGAGCTGGATCTCAGCACTGACTGTTGCCAGCATCCCCCGTGCTGCCAAATTCTTTAAAATGGCTTAATCTGGGAAATACTGCAATCCCTCAGCAGACTTCATGGGGAGAGAGATCCAGGTGGCATTTTGCAGCGCTAGCAGCAATCCTGTTATGTTGGCTGCATGTTTTAAACTCCCTTCACTTGATGTCCCTTGAAAAAATGAGACCATCAGCTCTGCAACTGTCAGTGCTACACAGTAGAAAGTTCTAGAAAATCAGAATCATTGCAGGGAAAAAAGCACTGCACCAGCAAGTCCGTGAAGTCTGAGATGTGTTAGCTCAGGAACAGGGCAGCACCAGGGAGCCTCCTTTCCCTGGCTGCCAGAGGATCTTAATAGGAAGCAACCCGAAAAGAAATGAGGAATCCATGTAAAATCACAGCTATTTTGGTGGGAAGAAAACGAGCTGGCTCCTCAGCCCACTGGGGAGATGAAAATAGCATCCTCTGGGGCTTTGCTTTGGAAAATAGTTGGAGTATTTTCAGGAAAAAAGAAAAGGAAAAGTCAGAGTTATGTTTAGCAGCAGAAGCTGGTTGGCTCCCAAGCTGGAAGACAATGTGGGTGAGAGTCACTTCAGTACTCCAAAATCACATGTGGCCACGCACAGGGATTCAGGTTTGAGCTCCACAAGGAAGATCCCACTGCAGAGGAGGAGGATCTGTGCTTTGCAGGGTGGCTGTGGTGGCGACCGCGGTGCTTGCAGCCACATCAGCAATCTCAGGATGCTGGATGGACCATGCAGATGGAACACGGGCAGTCACCAGCCAGGTGATGGGCACACACACACCTTCCCCTTATGCGGGCAGGCCCTTAACACTCTATTTGTCATTAGTATGATCCATAATTTATACCTTTTTTGAGCCTAATGATACAGGAACGCTGGAGGCTCATAAATAATCTCCACCAGTGCAAGATTGCATTAAAGCTTAATGAGCATTCTTCTGGGTCAAGTGAGTGGCCACAACCACAGGCTTTGGTTATTTCTGTTTAACTGCTCCCTTCAATTAGGTGCTCTCCACTGTTGTCCTTCCCATCCTCCATCACTGCTTTCTCCATCCTCCATCATCACCCTCTCCATGAATTGTTGCTGCCCCCTCCATCATGTTATTCCCTATTCTCCACCATCTCCTTCTCCACTTGCTATCATTGACCTTTCCATCCTCCATCACTGCCCTCTCTATCCTCCATCATCTTCTCCATCCTTCATCATTGTCTTTCCCATTATACATTGCTGCCCTATCCACCCTCCATTACTGTCCTCTCCATGTGCTGGATAGCTGTAGAGGATAGCAGCATTGTTGCACCCTGGACATGGAGGAGCCAGCACAGAGGCTTGGGAACCACCAGCCAAGCTCCTCATTGCACGTGACCTGGAATTCAGGGATTTCTGTTGGTGTCCTTTAGGGGAAAATGAGTCGAGTACTCATGTCTGGTTCCATAGCAACACTGCTGCTTCCTGATTGTTTTTTTCTTTTGGAGGATCCTTCACATATTGTGCTCTGAAGTCACACGAATGCATTCTTCCTGCAGCGAGGGAGAACCTGGACAGGTGACCAGTGCCAGTGTGTCCATGCACAGACAGGTGCAGGCAGGGCTTGGATACAAACATCAATGTGATGGGTACCAAGACACACAGCCCTCCTTTTGCAACACAGACTTCCTGGTTTTCCAAACAAATGGCATTTGTGGGAATGTGTAATCATAGGGGAGCCCTCCCCAGCCCCATAGGTGCTGGATGCTGATGTCGAGTCCAAACATGGGTGAAATGATGGTGGTTAACTTGCCACAACTAATAGCTGATTTTCCATGCACATAAGAGGAGTTATGCAATAAATCAGCCATCTCATGGACTCATAGAATCCCAGACTAGTTTGGGTTGGAAAGGGTCTTAAAGCTCATCCAGTTCCAACCCCCTGCCATGGGCAGGGACACCTTCCACTAGAGCAGGTTGCTCCAAGCCCCATCCAAGCTGGCCTTGAACACTGCCAGGGATGGGGCAGCCACAGCTTCTCTGGGCAACCTGTGCCAGGGCCTCAGCACCCTCACAGGGAAGAACTTAATTCCTGAGATCTAATTCAGATCTACCCTATTTCTGTTTACTGCAAATAAAAACAATTATGTTCCTAAGGAGCAGAAGAATTTTAAAGGTGTATTCAAAGTTATTTTAAATTGTGCCATTTCATGAAGGAGAATTTTCCTTGTGGTCCTGGAGCAGAAATAGGTGTCATTACTGGTTAGGGCAGGTTTTTGCTGGAAATGGTGGTTTCAGGCTTTGTGGGTTTGGGTTATGCAGGGGAATGTTTTCCACGGGGAAAATAAATAATGTTCTGGTGAGGACAAATGTTTTTGGGGTCCTTTAGGTCAGACATTAGGCAAACTCTCACAATAGTGTTTAGAAGGGAAAATGGCAAGAAAACAAGTATTTCAGGGCTTTTCAGTGTGGTATCCACCCCAAATCCCATGGATGCATGCTTGCCTGGCAGGGAGAGGATATGGACCCATAGAATCATAGAATCAGCCAGGTTGGAAAAGACCTTTAAGATCATCAAGTTCAACCTTTATCCCAGCACTGCCAAAGCCACCACTAAACCATGTCACTATAGGCCTCATATACATGATTTTGAACTTTCAGGGATGGTGATTACACCACTGCCCTGGGCAGCCTGTTCCAATGCCTGACTGCCCTCTTGCAAAGAAAGTTTTCCTAATGTCCAGACTAAACCTCCCCTGGCACAGCTTGAGGCTGTTTCCTCTTGTCCTATCTCTTGCTACCTGGGAGAAGAGACCATTTCCCCTTGATTTATGCCAGGAGGTTTTGGCGCTTCCCAGCCCCACTGCATTCCCCAGCACCACTCTGTCTCCTAAATTGTCTGAAAGATAAATGAACCCCAAACCTGGGGGCAAATGCAACACACACAGGCTGCAAAAATCAATCTACAAATGTCAAATTGGGACCTTTTTTTTGATACTCCAGGTCCCACCGGTGCAGATGCACATGGGATATGCGCTAGGGATGAGCCCAGCTGTGTTTCACAGATCTCCTTTGCTTTTCTATAGCTTTTATTATTTTTTTTAAGCAACATAATAGAATTTAATACAAAGTCCTATCCGTGCTGAAAATTTCTTTTGCAAGGAAAAGCCTGCCCAGAATGTATGACTTAGCTCTTTCAGATTTCTAAATACACATTTGCATGCAAATTTGTAACTTAAGGTTATAAATTGGAATGTGCATTTCCCCTCTGCTGATGTTAGGAGAGTTTTCCTTAAGCCAGAAACATTATCCTCATTATCTGACCGAAATGTGTAAGGATCTCATTGCCTACAGAATAAATGTTCTGGCTATTTAAGGCATACTGAAAAAAACCTCTCTACACTATATTTCTTGGCTTCATTTCACAACAAATGCATCATTTCCGATGACTGACATGGAGCAGGAGCTGAATTTCAAGTGTGTCTAAACCCAGATGGTTTATTCCCCATGTGAGTGCAGACAAAGACAAGCAGAGCTGGCTGCTCCTCATGCCAGGGGCAGAGTCCAGCCATGGGACAGATCCTGCTCCTCCCAGCACCTCTCAGCTCAGGCTTTGCTTCCTTTCTTTGTATCTGAGATCAGAAGGGATGAGGATGGCTGGTCTTTCATCCCCTGTGCCCACCACTGTATGGAGCAGCACAGTTTGGCACCTGCCTGTCTTGAGCACATGGGATGACAATTCAGCCCTTGATGCCCATGTGCATTTCTATGTGGTTTTAAAAGCAGTAAGCCTCCCACAAAGCTTCTTTTAGATGTAGCATAACAGAAGCTCCCATTTTCCCTTATTACTAGCCAGGGGTGTCCCTGCCCTTGCAGCCCTGCATCCTCACAGCATTTTAGGTGTCCACAGGTGATGTCCAGCTCCCTAGCTGCCAAGCGTCTCTGCTCCAGGATCTGAGCATCCTGGTGCCATGGTTTGCAGCTCAGCCCCATCTGTCCTAAAATTTCTCATCACCCTGCATAAAACAATACATCCCCTGGGGTATATCACCTGATCTCACACATCCTGTTCCCACCTACTCCTCCCAGAGCCAGGATTTTCCTTCAGAAAGGAAAATCCCCCCTGGGGCATCGCATCCCATTACACGGGTCCTAAGGGTGCTCACTGGTCTTGCAGTGGAAGCACTATCTTCTATCTGGAGCTGTGCCAGGCAGTATCCTGAAGGATGCTCCAGGTGTTAAGCACAAGACTGTTTTGATCCCTTCCTTAGGGTAATACTGCTCTGACAGTTCTTTGCTTTTTTGGTGTAAGCAAAGCTACAGTAATTACCAAGGGAAAAAAAAAAAAATCAAACCCTTCAAATGTTAATGTTTATATGAAAAGGGTCTCCTGATGATTAAATATTTGAATGGGTTGCTTTTTAGTAATGCAAAACTAATCAACTTCCAGATGATATTTAAAAGGCAGAGAACGGTGTGTGTTTTAATATCATAATTTCAATAGGTCAGGTTTTAGAAGACAGCTAATTACAAAATAATCCTTTTATGTTGTGTAAAACATCATTTTAAAGCAGATCCTCGCTACAAACATTTCCTGCTTGCTGGAGGTAATTAGCTGGGTGCTGATTTGAAGTGGGACTGCGAGTGCAGAGCAACTCCTGGGATGTGCTGAGGTGATGGAGCTGCTTTGGAGATGGAAACTCCCCTCTCTGGGTTTGGGACTGGCTCTATGTTACCCCAAAGGGTGTTTTGGCAGTGCAAAGTCTCACCAGGGTGGCTGGGAAGAGGGATGGGGACACACCAGAGCCTGGTGCCAGAGCACAGCTTGGTGAGAAGAGGGGTGATAAATGATACAGATGAAGCAGCTGTGTAACACAGCCAGGTGTACCCCACAGCACCACATCTGCACCTTCACCCCAGGCAGGAGCCTCTGCTCGCAAACCCCATCCACTTCTACAATATCCCAGAAGAACATCCCATAGGATGTGCTTCAGCAGAAGCATGGGGGTCCAGATCCATGCCCCCCCCAGCGGGCTGGAGCCAGGTTCTTCACTTTGCACTGGGGGTGGGATGCTCTGGAGCTGGTGTGGAGCACCAGCAGGCAGGATGCTCCCCAGGGCCTGACATCCCTTCACAGGCAGCTCTGGAGAGGAGTGCACAGCTCTATCTCCTGGCAAGAAGCAAGGCTGGGCAGCACCTCACAAACCCCGCAGCACCCCAGTTCTGGGGCAGGAGCAGGCTGGATGAGGGGGAACCTCTTTTCTGTGGTCTTACATCCAAGGTTTCGCTCCTATGGAATCCGCTCTAACAGCAACCAACAATTAACTGGAGACATAATTAAGGCCTGCTCTGGAACACCCCAACCCCTCCCGAGGGCTTTCGACCAGTGAGCAATTTCCACCAGGTTTTTCAGCTTTCTGACTTTAGTTTTGCCCCCTGAGAGTAGCAGAAAGTGATAGGAACCGGCAGTGGGAGCAGCACTGAGCAAAAATGAATTAACCTGGAATTTCCCCCCTGGAGCTGGTGAGAAAACATTCCCAAATGACCCCTAATGTCAAGTCAACACAGGGATTTAAGGAGCTGGATGGGATCAGCACTAGGGAAGAAATGCAAAAGGCATTGCACATGGTAAGCACAGAGGCACCAGGACTTCAACTTGTTCCTTGAACTATGAACACTATGGAATATATTTAGGCACACTCTGCTGCTGTCAGCCTGGGAAGTGCTGCAGCAGTGTGTTGGCGTGGGGTTACTTCCCAGGAGCATGAGGAAGCACATAAAATGGGACCTGCTGAGCTGCCTGTGCTGCCCATCTCCCTGCTCTCTCCAGGGCTGAGGATGCCCAGCCTGGGGATGTAGCCCCTGCAGTTACAGCACATGCATATTTCATGCCAAATAATGGGATTTCGCTGTCGATACTGCTCCCAGATTTCTTTCCACCCTGTTACATTTTCAGGTTAAATAAATGTAAGTCTCTGGGATCCCTCCTGCTCTGCAGGAAGGAGCTTTCCTGGGTGAGCTTGCCATGTCCTGTGGTTGGTGGCCAGCCCTCTGGGGGGTCAGGCTTGCCCAGTACAAATCCTAACACTGGCAAATCATCTCCGTGAGCCCATCCAGAGCTCTGAGGGCCTGACCAGATGTCTTCACTCCACTCTTGTTCTCATCTCTGCTGGTGACCTTTGGCTGAGAGGGATGGGGACAGGGATGGGGAGCGCAGCACCAGCATCACCCATGGCTCTGCACGCAGAAGGCACCCACTGGGGACCACGAATGTCCCTTCCAAAGGGGTGGGAGAGCAAATTTCTCCAAACACCCTCCCCACGGTCCCAATCCTCTAATAGCCCAGTAATCCTCTTATGGGGTTCAGCCCGGGTTGCTGCAGGAGCCTTTGTGTAATGCCAGGGAGGAGAAATGTCTTTTCACTGCAGTGGCAGAGCGTTGTCACTCGCCAGCTGCCAGTGCCCCATACCTGGACCCAACACTGCCCCATGACCATGGCTGCTCCCAGCGTGTCCCAGCTACAGCCATGCCAGCCCGTGCCCTCACAGCCCTTTTGGGGATCTCCCTCATGAGAACATCCCCCATTTCAGGCATTCCCTGGCCTTGGCAGCCTATTTTGGGACCTGTAAGCAGCGTGCTCTGCCTTGGCTCTATTAATATCCCGCCCAGCCTCTCCGGGTGGTTAAGCTCCCAATTAATGCTGGGCTGGCATCAAGCAGAGCTTCTGGGAGGATGAGGCTGGAAATGAAGACAAGGATATTCTGGCAGCTGGCTGGGGCCACCAGCCCTAATGGAGTTTTAGGATGTATCCGAGCCCCTCTGGCCACCATGGACTGGGCAGGGCTGGCTGGATGCTCAGGTCCTGCCTCTGCTGCCGGGCTCTCACCACCAGCAGTACAGCATCCCATGGGATTAAGATTGATGATCTGATGCAAGAGGACTGCACATATATATATATATGTGTGTGTGTGTGTGTGTCTTCTTCCTAAACCAGCTACTTTTTTCTGCAGGTAGAGGAAAATGAAGTGCAAATTCCAAAGCGACCTGGATTTTATGGCAGCACCAAGCAGCAGTTTGGCACTGAGTGCCAGCAGATGGAAAAGAAACGTATCCCAAACTCTGGGGATTGGTGATATTGCTGAGGGGGCACAGGGTAATGTGCTTGCTCCCATGGTGCCACCAAAGCTATGGTCATACCTTAAGGCGTGTTGGCTCCCAGCCTGAAACCCAGCCTGAAACCCAGCCCAGCCCCTTCCTCAGGAGGCAGGAATCTGCCTTTTTTTTTACCCGTAAGACCTTGCAAGCTCCAGCTCAGGGCCTCATTTACATTTTGTGCAGGTGCTGTGCTGGTTGCACATCCCTCCTGTGCCGGCACAGGCAATGCTGCAACGAGGGAGAGGGTTTTGGGGTGTCAGACCATGAACCGGGATTGTCACCAGCTTTAACATCCCTGGCAAATGAGCTGCTTCCTGTCAACAGATTTATTTCTTCATTGTAATGAGGCAACTTCATTTCTGTGGGTTGCTCAAACTGAGCATGGCATCTGATTATTAAAAATGCTGCTGGAAGCCAGCCCACAGCCTACTTAGGATTAATCTTTCCTGACAGATGCTGACGAGGAATCGCTCCAGCAGTCGGGACCTGCTCCTCTGCCCAATGCACTTCATCCCTTAAAAGCTGGGTATTATCCCCATTACTGCTTGCAGGAGCTGGTGCCTGATGCCAAGTTGCCAGGAGATGTTCAGCCAGGTGAGCAGTGGGACAGACATCCCGTGTGGGAGCTGCCGGACGGACTGACTTGGAGGCAGGAATGCTGGCAGTAAGCAGCACGGGAGCTGCTGCTGGCACTGGGCAGCGGTTTTGAGTCACAACATCATGTTGGGGTTTCTTTTTCTCTCTCACATGGAAATAGGCAGAGTCATGTCGAGTCAAACATTTCATGAATTCCTGTTTTGTTCATCACAGTTTTCAGGAAGGGAATAAAAAAACCCCATTTTTTTCCCCCCAAGTTGGACTCTTTCACACCAGGTGCCTCAGAAGGATTTTACACTTCTTCTGTACTGACATTTCCTCACCAAATGTACCCCAGCACAACTCAAAGAAGCAATTCAAGCTCCAGAATGGAACATTCCACCTCAGTCAGTTGCCCTTTTATCATACCAAGCCCAACTGACTGTTTTGTATCTCCATTTCCACCCAAACAGAAACTCCTTTCCTCATGGTTTTTCTTAGCTTGTGGTCTGGAGAAACCCATTCTGGTTGCTGCTCTCCCATGAGCTCCCTGGTGCATAGATTCAGGGTGCAAATATAATACATGAGCAGCTGAGTAATCACCTCAATAGGATAAAAATATGTATTTCTTGTGCTTGCTGGAACTTTCTGAACATCTGAGACCTGTTGGCAGTTTCAATCAGCCACTGTTAGACAGGACAACCTGAGGAATATTATCATGATGTTTCAACAGAGCTATGACACCCGAGAGTGCAAGCGTGGGGTCACTGTCCTCTCCCTACACCTGAGGCTGGATAAAACTGCCCAGACCCCAGAAAAAGCCCCAAAGAAAGCCATACAGGTGGTGGGAGCAGCACTCGCAGGGCTTCTCTAGAGCCTTGTGGGGGGCACAGGGAAAGGACCAAGACCATGGGGAAAGCTGGTGGCAGGAGCAGCACCGTCGCTGTCAGAGTCCCATTGCTGGGAAAGCAGGTGGGAGGGAACCAAGGTGGGTCCTGGCACTTCGGTGGAGGTTTTTAGCCCCGACTGGGGTGCAGATGGGGAAAGGCAGATCCCCCTTGCTCCCTGGGCCCCTTGAGATGAGAGCATGGCCATGTCAGCCCATCCAGACCCACCTGCCAAAGTGAAAAAGCTCCATGAAGCAAAGCTAGGAAGTCTTGGGTGCTCGTTGCCTTCTCTTTGTTGCCTTGGGACTATTTCTAGCAGTCTGATCCTGGGAGAAGAGCAAGGAGCAAGGTGACACATAGCGAGGCCACGTCCTCCTCCAGGCCTTCCTACTGCTGGCCTTCCAGGCACCCGTGGGTGCTGCAGATAACCTTATGGGGATATGGGGGCTGGTGGGGGGTGTCCTTGCTGGGGTGCAACATGTGCTGGCTGGCCCCAGTTTATTGGTGGGGCTGACAGAGCAGGACTGCTGCACCCCTCAGGTTCATGAGACCTTGGGAAACTTCCCCTCCCTCCTTGGAGATTGCTGTCTGTGTTGTTTCCACCCAAACCCTTCACCCAGCACCCACATAATATTAAAGGTCGCTATAACCCCATGGCTTTAGCTTTGCTACAGGGGAAAGCAACTTAAGCCAGTTTTCCTGCTCCACACCAAATCGCCATGATGGTGATCTGGCATGAAATTTGATGGCAAATTTGATGGCATGGTGGCTGATTGAAGCTGCCACAGCCTGGGCATCACCTACGCACAGCTCTCCTCGCAGAAAAGATGACGTAAAATGGAGGCGGAGGGCCCAATCCAGCCCCCCGCGCCCACCCCCCGGGGTCCGGCAGCCTCTCCAGGATATCCTGCGGCCCCGGCCGGATCTGGGAACAATGCGCAGGGCATCCCGCAGCCACCGAGAGAGGTGCCGGTTCCTTCCCGTCTCTCACCCTCTTCCCTGGGGGTCGGAGGCGCTTGAGCCCGAGGAGACGCAGCTGCAGCTCCTTCAGCACCCACGTTTCCATCCAGAGGCTCTTGCTTCCCACTCCAGTGAGCACAGGCTGCTTCCCCTCCCTTCCGCTTTGTCCAGGAACAATTGCAATTAATTAGGATGATGGCTTCATCCTCTGCCAGTCTGCCAACGGCGGGGAAATCAGCAGCTGCGTAGCATTCATTTCCCTCTTCTCCGTCCTTGTCAGGAGCCTGCGGGAGCTGAGCAGCGCGGGGCCGCAGGAGATGCTCCGGTCTCATGGGGCGTTCCTGTCTTGCCCTTCGGGCCATGTGTCCCTTCGCAGGACACCACTTATTTGCTTCCAGTTTCTTTAGCCCAGCTTCCTCCCTTTCTCCATCACTGTGTGCTGCGCAATCGCTGAGGGCAGTTGTAGTGCCAAATGAATGCCCCGGGATGGGGGAAGAAGCATTTCTGGATGAAGGACAAGCTGGGAAGTGGCAGCTCCAATGCTTTTTTTCCCCAATGGCAGGAGGGGGTGAAGGTGCTAATCAGCTCTACCGGAACTTTAAGTAATGAAGAGCCATTTTGCCCAGCAGCTTTCATAAGGCAATGGCTCTCCCTACCGCAGATCCCTGGCCTTACAGGAGCCAGAACTTGCACCCTCCTTACCTACCGTGGTTTTGCATCCTCAGGCTGGGGGAAGCATCCTTGCCTGCAAGAGCTCACAATGAATTTGGGCTGTCAATGGCCAAATGGGCTTTCATTAAGGAAAACTGTCTACCGAAATCACTGCTAAGTACCGAATCTGCCCCCTTCTGGCACTTGATGTGCGTGTGCAGGCAGGGGACAGCATTGTTGGGCAACCAGTCCTGGCTCCAGGCACATTTTTCATGACCTCATGAAGTCCAGGCACTTGGGATCACCTTGGAGCTGCTAGTTAGAGACGGCTTTTGATGGGTTATCCCGAATCCTTGCTCTCTGGATTATACTTGGGTTGTAGGGTGAGGGTTTTTTGGCTGGTGTTTAGCATCTTGGAGTTCAAACTCAGTGAGTATCCTTGCTCCTTGCTGAGTGTGTGGTGGTTGCAAGGTTTATCCTGGATCCGAGGAGCCCCAGGGCTGCTGCAATTGGGATACTCAGGGATTCTGTAGCACAGAAGAGCTGGGATTTAGGCATGAGCCCGGCCATGTCCCACTGGGACACATGGCCTCCCTTGCACACTTTGAGTGATGCTCGTTTTATTTTTCCCACACTCTGAGCTTCTGTACAGCTTTGCTGCTGCTTCGACTGGGTGTTGGGTGGTTCCTATTCCTGAGTCTTGGAGGACTATATCAACAGGGAAAGCACTTTGTTCTGGGAACAAAAGAGAGAAAAATGAACGTGTCAGCTCTGGTGCATTGTTAATTTAAAATAAGCTGCTGAAGTTTTGTTTTCATTTCTGCTCTTCAAGATGCGTTCATTTCTGTTTTTTTTTTTTTACCCTTTAAAATTCCAAATGTGCCTTTAAACAGCATAGAACTTAAAACGATTATTTCTGAAATGAAGCATTTCCCATGCAACAAAGCAAATCTCGTGGGTTTGAAGCTAATGCTGGGGGGGGGGGGGGGGGGGGGGGGGGAGGCAATTGCAGACCCAAACCATATCTCCACGAATTTTGTGTCACAGCATTTCCAGCCTGGCAGGTGGGGCCCAAATGCTGCTTATTACATGCCTAATTGCCTCCCTGATGCTTTAGGGGCCAGAAGCATCACTTCTTGTTACCCTTGCTATCCTGAGCTGCAGCCAGTGCACCCTTGACTCTGTGGTCTGGGACGGAGAGTGCTTTTCCTGTGTTTTCCTTTCATCACCCAAAATATCTGCCTACAAGGCTTGTGCAAGGGAAGGAACAGCTGGGTTGACCAGGAGACACCATGGCATGGTCCAGATCAAAGCCTCTGCAAGTTGGCTAAATCCTAGAATCAGAATGGTTAAGGTCGGAAGGGACACTAAGATCATCTAGTTCCAACCCCAATGAAATACATTGAGCAAAAAGTGTATCTAAAGTATATTCTCTTCAGGGTAGGAGGATGGACATCAACACAAGCTCTGCGCGTGGCTTGTGTGAACATAACTAAGCAGCATCAAACCCTGCTCTTCCCCACGAGCACATACATGCATATACCTGGCTTTTCTCAGGGATTATAAGACTGAAGTTTGTGAGCTTTGGGGTTCATTTATTTTTGCTCCTGGTTTATAGCAAGAAAACCCTATGAACTCCTGGTTTTCTTTGCAGGGAGGTTTACTGTCAGAGCGTTTGCTTTTGCCAGCGTATGCTGCCATCTTCAGCATCTCACAGGAGAAGCCAGCTCTGCCAGATCACTAGTCCCCTCCATCTGCAAGAACAGGCTCTGTAGTTCCTTCTGACTCCATAGCATTTGCTGTTGGCTTGTTCATTAAGTTATTAGAGAAGAAACCTACCAGGAGGTACACTTGGACAGACACGGGCTGGGAAGGCAAGCGGGAGCAGCCGGTGAAATAGCAGGAGCTGTGGAATGGCAGCTAGTCAAGAGCCAGTGGGTAACAAATGCAGCACAGCTAATGCAAGGATTTACAAGGGCCTATGGTGACAGGACAATAGCTTTAACCTGACAGAGGGGAGATAGAGATGAGATCTGAGGCAGAAGTTCTTCCCTGTGAGGGTGCTGAGGCCCTGGCACAGGTTGCCCAGAGAAGCTGTGGCTGCCCCATCCTGGCAGTGTTCAAGGCCAGCTTGGACAGGGCTTGGAGCAACCTGCTCTAGTGGAAGGTGTCCCTGCCCATGGCGGGGAGTTGGAACTGGATGAGCTTTGAGGTCCCTTCCAACACAAACCAATCTAGTGTTCTATTGATTAAAAAGAAAAAAACCCAGCGCATGAATGTGGCATTACTGGAGTGTTCTGTATTAGATGGAACCTGTCATACACTAACCAAGCATTGTAATGCCTATCTATGGAGTCATTCAAGAGGTGATTATAGTAGGTGAGTGCAGGTGATGGTGCAGTATGGACATGCAGTGTCCATAAACCCAACAGCTCCAAACCGGCCATATCCCCAGCATCACCCGCATTGACCCTAAAATCCTGGGCCCAATCCATGGGGCTCTGTAGCTCCTATTGCCAGCACAGGCTGGAGCTTCCTGCTTTTTGGAGGTACCTCCTTTGTGGAGCAGGACATGGTGGCAATTAATTTAGATACCCTTTTCAGCCACCAAGAGCAGCTCCTGGTGGAGGGAATTCATCAAAGGGCTGCGATCCCACATCCATCCTCCCTGGTGATGCTCCACACTGCTGCTGCTATAATCACAGCTGCAGTAATGAAGTTAATGGTCTGGGATCTCTTCTAATTATGTCTTCCCCAAACACAGGTCTGCCTGTGCCTTTGCTGAGGGGACTCAGTGTGGGTGATTCAAACTCCTCATGCTGCTGATGGCTCAGATGTCTAAATTGGCTTCAGTTCACAGGATGGTCTTAGCTGAACTCCCGTGTTTCCCCCAGGCAGGCTGACCTTTCATTGTTTCTTTAGCCACCAGTCCTGGGGCTACTTGCAAGGGGTGTTTACCTTTTGTAGCCAAAGGATGTGAAAGATAGTCACAATCTGTAGCATCCCCCAGCTAGAACACCTGTAACTGCATCCCAAACACAATTTTTAGACAATAGTAGGAAGACTTCAAAAGTTTCTGAGGGTGATGCCAGCCCACAGCTCTGGAAGCTGATCAGGTGCCTCAGTGATAAAACATCATTAAAACTGTTGTTCCAGAAGTGTTGAATGGTGTCACCCTAAACAATGCTTTAATTTCCTTTGTCTTCACCAGCATTCTACAAAGCTCAGATGTTTAAGACTCCCCAGAAGGTGTCTCTTACTAGAGCTGGGAACTCCATTTCTGGTTTGCTGAACCCAGATTAAGTGTAACCTTATATGGGTAGCAGGAGGAGCATTGCTTGCTTCTTGGGGCAAAAGCAGTGTGTTTGCACAAAGCACCTTTATAAACTCCAGGGGCTTTGAGGCTGGTTTGGTGTTATTTTCCTCCCTTTCCCATATTCTTCAAATTTGAGCACTAAATCAACACCACATGATGTCTGGTTCATTTTCTCATTAGAGCAGCTCCCTTGGCTGGATCATTTCCCAGAGTCACATTGCAGCTCTGCTGCTTCTCTGGTGCTGCCCCAGCAGCTGGCGCTTGCATGTCTGAGCATTGAGGTCTGCTTTCCATAGGGATAAACCTCAGTTTGCCTCCTGGGGGTTTCTCGGTATCGCAGGAGGCCAGGGAGCATGTCATTCCCTCCCAGCCCTGCCTGCCCTGACCATGTCCCCATCAGCCATCTCCACACCCAGCCTGATGCGGCTGCTCCAGGTGACAGGGCTCATTGAAGGGTCTGCTTCTGGGGCTGTGGTGCACCCAGTGCCCCCCCGAGCCCTGCCTTGGCTGTGGGCACTGCTTGTCCCTTGGGTGTCACCACTCGGTGGGACACAAGAGCATGTTGTGACTGGCACCCAACAGCCACCCAGTGGGGTCCAAACCCAAGCCCCAGCTCCCTTTTATAGCATCATGGAATCCCAGACTGGGTTGGGTTGGGAGGGACCTTAAAGCTCAGCCAGTTCCAACCCCCTGCCACGGGCAGGGACACCTTCCATTCGCTGTTGATTCCATCTGGAAATCTGTGCCATGTGAGCCACCCTTCCAGAGGAAACACCGTGGGATCTGGCACCAAGCTCACCCATTGCAGCCCAAACCTCTTCTTTTTAATCAGCTGATAATTTGGAATATACATTGTGCAATGCACACAAAACCAATCATGTGCTGACATCCTTTGGTGAACCACGAATACCACTGATTCCACTGGCAGCCCTATTAGCCAGCTGCTTACCTGCACCCCAGTGATGTTCTCAAAGAGTAAGGGCATGGGCAAGGAGGATTTAGGGCTGGTGTAACAGGGTCTAACCCCCACCCCAGGGTGATGCCTCTCTTCAGCTGCTCTAACGTCACGCCACATCTGCATTCACTTGCTGCACAAGTAAGCATCTGTTTACATTGCAGCACCAGCGGAGCTGCTGGGTGCTGTGGAGGCATCCAGCACCCCAGCACCACTTCTGGCCTAACAGAAAAGGTGTGGAGCAGACGCAAAATAAGGAACAGAGAGAAAAACTCGCCTTCGCACTGCTGATGGGCTTAGCCACGTCAGTGTGCAGGTGGGTGGTGACACAGGGTCCCTGCTGGCTGGCTGCCTGCACTATCAGAGCCCAGCATGTTGAATGGCTGGCTTGAGGTACCAGGATGCAATGCCCAGGCTATCACAGGTGAGGTTTTAGCCCAGAAATGTGGGTGATGACACCACAGGTGTGTGGTGCAGCCCTTCTCCCAGTTCTGACAGCTGCCATGGGTTGAGCACCCAAAAAGCCATGTGCCACATCTGTGCTGCTGTGCCATGCTCGTGCTGGACCCGGCTGTTTTCCAACACCAAAGATATGAGCACTCGGAGCATAGCGCCGCACAGGGTGTCTTCCCCAGGGAGATGTTCTGTTTCCATTCCTGATTCCAGGGTCAGCACTGTCAGGATGTTTTCAGGTCCATGCAGAAATCACTGATGGGTGAAAGAGTTTTGGGCAGCAGTGGGTGATCTTGGCACCAGATCCTATGGTGTTTTCCTCTGGAGGGGTGACTCACATGGCACAGGTTTCCAGATGGAACCCATGGGTCAACCCCTCTGCTGTTATCTCACTCCTGAGATGGCTAGAAATATCTCTGCAGACACGCTGATGTGTAATACCACAGACATTGAGACACTGCGTTACATCCAGTGTCAAAATTCAAGATGGAGAGATTAGGGATTGGTACTTGGAAATGGGATAGAATATAGGAAAGTGGTGAATAAAATGTTGAGACAGAGGGGATGCAATGCCTGGGGAGACAATGCTTGGCTTCCAAACTCTGCAAAGTTTCACTCTAAATTTTGCAAATATACCTCCGAGAGTGTTTGGGTCAGCCCATTGTGTGTGACCCAGAGTCCCAACGGGGAATACCACCAGTCACGTCATCCCTTCTTTGGAAAAGAAAGCCTCCAGAAAGTGTTAGTAAACAATTTTTCAGTGCTGGAAAAAATTATTTGCAACTCAGAGGGGAGTAGCCAAACATTAAATGGCTTTTAAATGCTGTGGGATTTCACAGAAAACAGCAGCTTTTCTAAAAGCCTGGTAGGACTGGAAACAGGCTCCTGACTGCAGGGAGGAAAAGCTGCTGTTGATGGCGAAGAGAAGGCTCCGCAAGACCCTATTAACAGTCTTCCAGTATCTAAAGGGGCTACAAGAAATCTGGAGAGGGGCTTTTGACAAAGGCCTGTAGGGACAGGACAGGGGGGAATGGCTTTAACCTGACAGAGGGGAGACTGAGATGAGATCTGAGGCAGAAGTTCTTCCGTGTGAGGGTGCTGAGGCCCTGGCACAGGTTGCCCAGAGAAGCTGTGGCTGCCCCATCCCTGGCAGTGTTCAAGGCCAGGTTGGACACAGGGGCTTGGAGCAACCTGGTCTAGTGGAAGGTGTCCCTGCCTGTGGCAGGGGTTGGAACTGGATGAGCTCTGAGGTCCCTTCCAACACAAACCAGTCTGGGATTCTAAGATTTCGACAAGCCGCCTTGCCTGGGAGGGTGCAGGTCACCCCCTCCCGCAGCAGGGGCTTACATGGGACAGCCCAGGAAGTTCTGCAGGGCTCTCTCCAGCCCAGATATCCCCCTTCGTCTCGCTGTTTCCAGCACTGTTCCCGGTCCGTCTCCCTGGGGCTGTGTGCGGGGCGATGCTTTGCAACCCCCATTCCCCCCGCCGCCAATCGGGGAAACGCGCCTCCCGCGGCCGGCAGGGGGCGCCGCAGTGCAGCCCACGCAGCGGCGGGCGCCGCGAATGGGACGTGGCGGGAGGGGGGGGACACGAAACCCGCACCCCTGCGGGGGCAAACCAAGGCGAAACGGGGGTAATTGCGTTGTAATTGGTTTAATTAAGAACCCACCACCACCACCACCCCCTCCCCCCCCCCCCCCCGAAGGCTGAACTGTGCCCGCGGGCGCTGAGTGGGACCCGGGCTGTGGGGCTGAGCCTGTCTCAGCCTGGGGTGGGGGCGGTTCTCACACTGCCAGACAAGGGATGAGGGCTGTGATTTTTGGAAGCTGAGCGCTGCTGCTCTTCCACCTCAAACACATTTTAATGCTGTTGGCAAGCAGCTGCCTGCAAATGCCAAGCGAGCGTTGCTCCACGCAGCTGAAATAATGGCAGGCAGCCCTGCCTGCAGTCTCGCTTTGAAACTCTACCTTGCCTTTATTGACTTCCTCGCTGGGGGCTTCTTAAGGTGCAGACCTTCAAAATGAACGTCGTCCTTGGAAATGGCCTTGCCATGATGAACCCAGTGGGGCTCGACTTCCTGTTGACTGCGGGAACATGGCTGGGCTGGAGGAACACTATTCTACCGTGAATAACCAACTCCCCATCAATGTGCTGTCAGCTAAAGGTCATGGCTGCAGCTGCCCCATTGCATTGCACTTGCTATCCCCATCAGACGGGATCACCTCTCATCCTGGGCAAAGATTTGGCTCCCAGTGTGGTTTCCAGGCAGAAGCATCACTGTGCCCAGGAAAGCCAGACGCATGGTATCAACGGCTATCTTTTGGGATGAGTAAGGGCACAGGTTTGAAAGTCCTTCCCCAAATAAAAAAGCCTTATAAATCCCCCATCAGGGTGAAATCCCAAAGTGACGTCAACAGGATAACTTTAGTTTACTTAATTATTTTGAACTCTTGAATACATTTTTATTAGTTCCCCCTCTGCTGCTTTTATTCTTTCACATTTCTGACAGACTTTTCCTCCTTCTCCCTTTGAACCTATGGCTTTGGCACACTGGGGGTATACCCACTGCCATGGAATCATATGCTGGGTTCATCTCCCAGGAAACTTTTCCCTTGCCTTCTCCAGCCCACTGATGATGTTCTCTGATTCCTTGGCCACTGTTCAGAAGTACAGATTCTGATGATCCCCTACCCAGGTGCCAGCCTGCATCCCAGCTCTGCCCATCCTGGGCTGGTGTTTTCAACTGGGACCCACATTAACCTCTAGTGCACCTCTGGCCGGGCCACCAGTATCAACTGGCATATCAGTGCCACAGATTTATTCACTGGGATAAGCGCTAGCACAGCTGAAGTCATCTTTCCTGGCCTTAAACGGGAGGTGGGAGCAGACACAGGGTTCAGTCACAGTGGGGGTCAATGGGGAGTGAGCCCATGGGATGCAGCTGGTGGGGGTTAAACCTTGGTCGAGGTTGACCATAGGTGGCAAAGCTAGAGGATAGTGATGGAGATGGATGATGATGCAGCTGCAGAGCAGAGAGCTTGCAGACATGACCACTCCAAATCTCATCTCCCTCTTAATCCTGATGCTGCTGGTGTGAGCCACGATGGTTGTTATCCATTACAACCATCTCCAGTTCTATGGGAATGTGTACCAGCTCCTTCCAGAAATTCAGATGTTATAAGAAGCAATGAACAGTGTTGGCTGTGATACCAAAATGGGAGAAAATTGGTCTGGGGAGAGGATGGGCAAGGGGATGAGCTTCCCCTTGGGGAAGAGCAGGGACCAGCTCTCCTCTACACCTCTTATATTTATGGCATGGCTCTGCCACCTTTGAGCCATAAATTTGGCAGTGCTTGTCCCTCGATGCCTCTGGGAGATCCTCAGCCAGGATTTACTGCTCAGCCTTGCAATGGAGAAATACGGCACTGGCCACAACTCACTGAGTCGTACCTGCCGGGATGCTTCCCCAGAGCCGGGCCCTTGGCAGCATCACTTTATTTAAGACCTTGTTTACTGCTTTGTCACAGCTCTTCAGGTCAGGATCTCTTGCACTGACATGTCTTTGAACTAAGCAATAGAGCCAGAGCTCCAGGGGCAAGCAGGATCCGTTCTCGGGGGCTGCAGGCAGAGGAGCATGGTGATCCTATCGAATGTTGCTGTTGGGTTTTATGTGCCACGCACAGGCTTAGACTTCCTGTCCTCTTTTGATATCTCAGAGCCCATTAAGGTTTCACATCTCATGTTATGAAATATGGCACACGTCAGGGTTTTTTTCCCCTTCCTGGACTCCTCTCAGCTTTCAGCTCACTGCCTGCAGCCCTTCCACCCAGCAGCATCCCAGAGGGGCTGGTGCCCACTACATCACTCCCTGCTGATGGTCCCCAGGGAGCTTGCTGTCCCCTCTATCCTATCTGCCCCTTCCAGAGTGAAGGAACACCACTGAGCCTAGGTGCTTCCCCCAGCAGCTGAGGCAAAACCCTCTGGCTACATGAGTGGCCACCCCATATGCATCACTACTCCACTTTTCCCCCAGCACTTAACTTGAGACAATTTTGCCCATGGAGTCATCCACCCTCGGGGTTTTATGGGATTAGCCTGGCCCTCTGCCACCCTGAGCAGGTGGGAGGGAGTTTCCCAGCTTCTCCCTGGGAGCAAGACAGCCCTGAAGCCAGGGCAGTGGGTATAGTGGGAGACAGAGTGCTCCGTGGTGCACTATCAGCCCCAACATCTCCAGACGCTCCTTCAGGGGGATTTATCTCCATCAAATCTGCAATGGGAGCAGATTTTCCCTCTTCCTAGTCCAGGGAAGGGCTTGTGGCCAGAGCGGAGCAGACAGGTATTTGAAGCTGGGAGCAGGGATCCTGCTGCACCATGCTCAGCACTAACCCTGCAGCAGCCTTGCCAGCGCCAGAGATCAAAGATGCTGTTTGCTGTCGGGATCCATCCTCGGCTGGCTTCCCACGGTGAGTGCGATACCTCATCTCTGCGAGAGAAGTCACTCCATGTCCTCATGGAGGGGACAGGCACTGTATTTCACTGTGCTTTCCAAGCCCAACGGGCTGGCCACCCACAGACCTGGGTTTCTACACCAACATCCCTATTTTTCAGCAATGCTTCAGCTCCCTGCTGGCAGCAGATGAGGCCTTTTCCAGCTGACCAACCTAGTGCACACTGTCTCCACACTTGTGGTTTTTCAGTGATTTCCCTCTTTTTCAACTCTCACAAAATGGTAGGTTCAAACGGTGATTTCAATGACTTGCATCCCAATTCTGCTTAGGTATAAGTCACGGAAAATAACATTAAGCCAGACAGGGGTTAAAATAGCCTGAAGTGTAAACAAGCATGTGAGTATCTGGACTCAAATGCTCAGCTAGGAGGTTTTCTTCCCTCTTCGGCCTCTGAATCCATCCCCTCTCCAGAGCTGGAGGTGCAGTATCTCATTGGCAGCTCACTTGCTACAAAACCTGCTTTGGGGAAGAGAATAAAAGCAAAGTCCCTGGGGATGGGTATCCTCTGCACTGAGGAGGAAGATGATGGTGACCCCGATTCGCTGACCTCCCTGCTCTCTGCTCAGCAGAGCTCAGCAGCTGTGCGGCCAATTAGTGCAGGCTCTAATTGGGTTGGGGTCACCAATTAGGCAGCAAGGTGCCGGCGATGCCGCGCGACTGAGTGCCCGCTGCAGTGCTGTGTTGAGAGATCTGTGCCCGAGGCTGCTCCCGCCCAGCTGGCTCTTTCAACACGTGTTTTTGTCTCTTTGCCACAGGCTTGTAGCTTCCCCATGCTCCCAAAGACTTCCTTAGCTCTGGGAGCATAGGAAAGTACGCTCCCCCTCCAAAGGCTGAGGCTGCTTGCCCAGTGCTGTGTGATGGGAATAGCAATGTCAGCCACGGCAATGGCAGGGAGCAGCTTCCCCTCTGTGGCAGCCATTGGGTGATGCAATTTAATAATGCTTTTCCAGTGTTTCCCAATATAAATAAATGCCTCCAGCTCCGAGCAAGGTTGCTGGCTCAATGCCTGCCCATGGATGAGAGCAGTGGGAGGGGAGTCCATCACCTCTCAGCTGTGCCAATAGAAGCATCTTTTGGGGGGAGCCGCAACCCAGGCAACAGAGAGTTGGCAAAGCCAGGCACCCCAGCACTCCTGCATTGCTCCTGCATGCCAAGGTGCTCCCAGCCTTTCCCTCTGATATGAATTCTGGTGTATAACAAGTATTGGGTCCCCCTGTGAACCCGTCCCCAGTGCCCACTCCCCACAAGGAAGAGCACGCAGATGGGGACGAGCAAACACAGTCAACAGACCACAGCTGCTCAGCTGGGAAGCTTGCTCAGTTGCAGCTGGGCTGTTCATTAAACCACACAGCTGATTAAAGCAGAGTGTGGTGTTGGGCGGGCAGCAGCAGCCCCGGGTGCGACTGTGTGGGCTGTAGGCACCTGAAGCCATGGTTGTGGGTGCCAAGGCTGCAGCACCTCTCTGCCTGCTCCTGCCAGCCATTGCCCCACTGTTCAAAGACTGGTTTGGGTTGGAAGGGACCTCAAAGCTCACCCACCTCCAACCCCCTGCCATGGGCAGGGGATATCTTCCACTAGAGCAGGTTGCTCCAAGCACCTGTGTCCAACCCGACCTTGAACACTGCCAGGGATGGGGCAGCCACAGCTTCTCTGGGCACCAGCTGGCTGGTGCCAGCGCCTCAGCACCTCACAGGGAAGAACTTCTGCCTAAGATCTCATCTCAATCTCCCCTCTGTCAGGCTAAAGCCATTCCCCCTTGTCCTGTCCCTACAGGCCTTTGTCAAAATGTTTCCTGTAGCCCCTTTAGGCACTGGAGCTGCCTCAAGGTCTCCCCGAAGCCTTCTCTTCTCCAGGCTGAAAAAGCCCGGGTTTCCCAGGCTGTAATTCACTCATCAACCCCCTCTTCCTGCAATCCCTTATAGATCACAGTAGGGCAGAGCTGCAGGGCTGCTGTGCCCCAGAACATGGGCACCTCAGGCTCCTCTTCCCCACTGTCTGTGCCAGCCTGGGTAGCACCAGCAGTGGATGGGCCCTGGATGCTTCCCAGGACTAGCAGCTTCTTGCTGCCATGGGCCACAGCACAGCAGCGCTGTGGTGAACGATGCTATCGGAGGCTGGTGTCAGGCATTGCCAGTGGCGACTTTGCGACTGCCTAAAATAAAATCCATGGGGAGGGGAAGAAAAGCATAAAGAAAGAAGCTTGTCTGGATTAATAATTCAAGCTGGCAAGAGAACAAAACCTTCAGGATCCACCTTCCATTATGTGCCCACAAACCACATAAAACGGAAAAAGAAAGAACAGAAAATGTCCAGTGACCTTGAGCCTCAGTGGCAGCCCCAGAAGTCCAGGGCACAGGGTGGAGGGGATAGGGTGCAGGGATGGTCTGTTGGAGGGGGTTCAGTGCCCTCCCGCTGTCAGGGCAGGCAGGACGGGTAGTGGGGTGTCCCTGGTGAGGCACTGTGTGGGATGCCAAACTCGGGGGTGGCTGGACCACACAAAGGTCAGACCTGCCAGCCCCAAGCCCCTCCTGTGAAACACCGTGGGGCAGAAATGTGCTAAATCCTCAAAGTCAAACAAGGCTTGCCCGCCACAAATTGCAGGGGAGATTTGCAAAGGAATTTGCTACAGAAAAGCAGTCATGGGCTGGCTGTTAAATATCTGGGGTGGAGACCTCCCGGCACTTTGTAGCCCATGCCTGGGGTAGGGGGACGCTTTCTTTAGCACTGAGCTGGGGCCAGGCTGGGAGAGACAGTAGGAAATAACTATAACCATAAACTGGTAATTATAGCCCCCTTTCCAAAAGAAATCCCTCTGAAGGCTCTTTTCATTCCATGCTCACTGCTCTGCCCAGCCTGCCTGGGACATCACCAGCACCACCATGGAATAGGGATTCCAGCCCCATCCATCCCTGCCACTTCTCCATCCTCTGACCTGTCCCAGTCAGGAAACCCTGGTGTTTTTTTCACCTCTGGTGAAGCAAATGAAGCGTTTCATCCCCTTTCTCTCCCTGTCACTTCTTTTTTGTTGTTGTAATGGGAAGTTGTTCAAAAAATACCCTCTGCTATCAGAAGTCTGCCTGGGCAGTCTAGGGAATTAGGGAAGGGGGTAAATCCTGCCTGTGTGAGGTTGATGCAGGCTCCCTGCTGCCTTCGCCATGGAGGAAGGGAAATATTTCAAGTCATTTTCCTGGGGAACCCTGGTAGAACATCCCAGGAGAAGCCCCCAGGTTTTCTCTGTTTCACCAGCTCAGGGAGCAGTGCTGCCTCTAAAGCCTTCCCTCGTCCCCAAAACAATTCACCTCTGCCAGCCAAACAGCGAAGAAATGCAATTTAAACATTAAATGTGCTGCTTACTCTGAGCCCCAGAGTGACGTTTCCTGAATGTCCCCACACAGAGACGGGAAGTGTCACTTCAAGTCTCCTCCTCCCTCGCTCTGTTTTGCATGTTCAATATTATTGTTATTATTTTCTTTTTTTCTGTTAAACAAACTGTCAGCACAGCGTGGCCCCAAGAGCTGCTCCAGCCACTGCTGTGCCAATCCAAAGCTCTGATTTGCTATTAAAAGCTCCCAGCGTCTCCCCAGGAAGGTGTTTTCCACTGAGGTGGGAAGGGGAAGGGACGTGGAGGGGTGTGGGACAGGAGTCCTGCCCAACCGCAGTAGGCAGAGGCTCCGATGGAAATCCTTTTATCTTAATCCCACCCTGGAAAAATTCTCCTGCTGGCCCAGTTTCCATCTCTCATGGGTTTGGAGCTGGTTCATGCCCCTCTAGCAGCACCATGGGGACTTACTCTGCAAAATGGGGTGAGGGTTGTGGGGTTACTAACCCTGCGTCCTTTGCTTAACCAGCATGTATGTTTATACGTGCTTTTAGGTCACGGGATAAAGCCATGACAAAGGTTATGTGTCTCTATTTCCCCAGCCCAAGTGGAGTGTTGCTGCAGTGACCCACAATAAACCCCTTATCCCCAGGGCTGAAAGGGCAAAATCTCCGTAAAACCATTTTTAATCCCAACAGAGGTAACAGTCCTGGCTCTTGGAGTACTGTGCATGCAGCAGAGCTGGGCTCTGGCTGCTCAGCCTGGCAAGAAGGGACTGGAAATCCAATACCTCTGGACAACAGGGGAGTTAGCATTAATTGAGCTGTATTAATGAGCCAGCAGCTGGAAGGCAAAAGCTTTTAGAGTGGGAGCAGGCAGCCACAGGATGCAGAACAGCATCAGGACAAGGACCTGACCAAACCTGCGGCTGGGAAAGCACAAACACCTGCCCTCCAAAAAACAAACAAAAAAAGTAAATAAATATATATATTATATATATATATATATATATATATATATATATGAAAGCACGGGCGTTGTAACAAAAAAGCTATATGTGGTCTGAAATCCCTGGCTCAGCTCATGCCAAAGGAATTTCCAGGCCTGGTTTAGATCTGATTCAGCAAAGCTTTTATAACTGTGTAGGGCGTGTGGTGCAGCTGGGGCCACAGGAGCTGCCAGGGTGCAACAGGCCCTGCCTGCACCAGGGTGCTGTGGCCAGGCTCACCATAGGGAGCCTCTGGGTGGGAGAGGTTGGTGTGTGAGGTCTGGAATGCTTGTAAAGCCTTTATGTTTTATCTCCAGCCTCAACGCTGCAGAAGACAAGGCTGGTGCCTCAATGGGAGGGATGCAAGTGTTGTTTGTGGGATTTGCCCCAAATGCTGTGCAATGAATCAGTGGGGTCCAGGACCAGGCCCCAGATTTCATGAGATCACTGGCTAGGGTATAAGGAGAGGCTTTCACTGCAAGCATAACCCTTTCTAGCCACTGGAGAATCCCCAGTGGGGGGGCTCCTCCAGTGACCAAGCATGTCCACAGCCCTGCTCTGCTGCCAGGGGCTCTGGCAGCAGGAGAACTGCCCCCAGAGTGAGCAAGTCAGACAAAACAAAGGGAAACGTCAAAAGCTGTGGTGTCCCGGTGGCGGGCACTGGGGAGGACGGCTTCTTGAGGCAGAAGCAGAAAGAAAAATAAGTGGTGCAGACAATTATCTCCCCGTGAGTCACTCGGAGGGCTGGGAATTTTCTTTCCATGGGTAAGAGTTCTAAGAAACAGATGAGCTGTCTGTCAGGGGGTGTCTGATGGGGGTGTCTGTCCAGAGATGGGTGAAGCAAACCAGCCACAACCCCAGGGCTCTGTGGGTCGCCCCCCCCCCCCCCCCCCCCCAACAGAGAAAGACCCAAAGCCAGAAAGGGACCTGGGGGTGTTTTCTGCATCCATGCTCAAGGATCTGGAGCCTCCCAAAACCCTGCAAACACCCCCACTTCCCCCAACCCCAGCTGCATTTTATCATCAGTTTTAATAGCCTTTTTCTATAGGGGTCTGAGAGAGAGACCAAATGGACCATCAGGGACTTCAGAGACGATGATAGGAAGCAAATTCCCCATCGGGTGTCAGGGTGCTTCCACCCATGTATGGACTGTCTGCAATGAGCATCCCTCTCAATCCCTCTCAATCAAATCCTGGACTTGGATCCCTCTGGCTGGGAGTTATCCGGAATCTGGGGATAACAGCCCTGTAGCTCAGGGTGGGTCTGCATATGGAGATGATGCTGCTTTGATCTGGCTGTTCAGAAGCTTGATTTAAAGCCTGTGAGCCTCTTCTGAAACAATTTTCAGCCTTTTTCAAGATAAAAGGAAAAAAAATCCCCAACCAAACCCTCCTTTTTACTCCTCTTTTTAAAGTAAAGACTTCAGATGGCTCCACGGGGTGAAGATGCTTTGTTGCCAATGGTCCTGGCCAGTAGCTGTACCAGCACAACCCATGCATTACAGCTCCTGCCTATGACTGCATACTCTCCCCCCTCCTCCTCCTTTTCTAATTATATTCCATTTCAAGATTATTAAGGAATAATTGCATTACTAAAGACAGCCCTAGTCTGGCATTAAGGACCGCTTCTGCCCAACTGCACAGCACTGAAGGTACCAAGCGCTGGTGCACAGTAATGGAGCTTACCGCAAGCACTCAGGAAAAGAGCTCCCATCACTTCAGCTAATACAGCTATTTGCTTTGAGCACATCCTGAGATTCCCAATCCCTTTCCTCCTCTCAAAGGCTCACATTTGCCTAGAGTGCACCTAGGTTGATGGCTGAGCCGCACAGTTGTTGGACATGCTTGTGGGATGTATGGCACTCCTTTCTTCGTGTCCTAACAAACCATTGCAATGCTGGAGACAGACCAGGTCTTCATGGGAGGCAGAGCAAAGGGAACGAATGCAGCAAAAAACAGCTGGGTGTGTGCAAGAAGGGTGCAGAGTAGCATTACTGCCTCACTCCCCTTCTCCTATTCATTCCCCTCCTCTGAAGAGGAAGGAGCATCCTCAGCAGGAGCTGGCCCCCTCGGTGTGGCCACTGAGATCCTTCTGATTTGGAGCCAGGTCTTTCGTTGCTACCTCAGTCCCTGATTCCTTTGAGCTGCCATCGCCATCTGCCTTGTGGTTCTTATCAAAAGCTGTCTTGAAACCCAGATAACCAGAGGGGTGTGCAGCAAGGCTCCCAGCCCTGCTGTAACCGCTCAGACACACTGAGAGATGAGCCAGGGCCCAGCTCTCCTCTGCCTGCCTGGCTCTGCCAGCAGCCCTGCCTGAGCTTGTGATAACAGCAAGTGGGTCTCCCTGAGCCTGAACACTTGCTTGCACACTAACAAATGACATACACAACTGTGCCACACAGACATTACCCCTGCGCTGCACACAGTGTTGCACACTGCGACAACACCTCTGTCTGAAAGGTATGGTCCTCAGTGGCACGTGGCAATGCTGCACATAGTATTTGGAGCCAAATCTGGAATATATTTTGGCTAGTGGATGGGCTTGTCAGCATTGCAGAGGGATGAACTGTTGTCACAACCCTTATGACAAATGCTCTCATGAATTTGAATATGAAAATCTGAAAAGGATCCAAGAACAAGCCCACCTCCAAGCTTGGATGAGGTCTGGATTTGGCATCATCCCTCCTGTTCCCATGTAAAAGGCTGAGTGAGGGCCAGGCTGTCCCAGGGGGCTCTGCACCAAGCAGGATGCACCCATGTGTAAAAGGACTTCCAGTCATAGCAGAGGCAAATCCAGACTTAATATCCTCTGTTTGGAGATGGGAGAGGTTGAGGGATTTGGGGATGGCCGTGACAGCAACAGCTGCGCTCAGGCTGCAGCTTTCCACCTCAAAAAAAACCATGATGTGGACAAGGTACTATTTTAGCCTTGGTAGAGAAGAGCAAATAGAAATGCATTAAGATTAAATAGTGGTACTCAGCTGAGCAGCCACAGCACTCTCTGCAAGGCCAGGTATCTCTGCCTGCTTTGCAGCTGGGGAAACTGAGGCAGGAGCAGGCAGGGTCTTGTCCCAGATCACCCTGCAAACCCATCTTCTCCCCCTCTGATGTTCATTCATGTCTGCCACTCACCCTCTTAACTCCACCAGAGCCATTTCACACCCTTGGGTCCCACCACAGCCAGCAATGCCAAGCAAAAATGATTTATTATTATTATTATTACCCTGCTATTATTATTGCTGCCTAGATAATCCCCTGTCAGAATATAAATGTGCCTCCCCTTCCAGTGTGAAAGTGTCCTGCTTAATGATGCTGTTTTCCTCCACTGGTACCTTCAGCTCTGACATATTGAATGTTAATGGCACTGGGAGAGCTTCGCTGCTCATCTTCTTCAGAAGATGGGTCATTATAGCATCAGCCATCCTGGTATGAGTACTGTTCTTCCCTCCTCCTTTATTAAGATTTGCTTCACCTCAATTAAATTAGCCGCACACTGCATGGCTTGCTTCCGTGGGAGGGATGGATGCCGCCGTTATCACCTATTCTCTCTGAAAAAGATGGGGGGAAAAAATGTACAATGCAGCCCAGGATAATTGAATGAAAATTTAATGAGCACTTGCGAGAATATGTTAAGAGAAATGTCAATCAATAGCAAACTGATTTCCCGTTTTTAACACCAAATGGACTCACGCTGGAGAAGTCATTCCCCCCTGCCCATGGCAGAAGGCACAGGGAAGGCTGAAGCAGCCAGAGGCAGCTGCGCACTGGGGACTGGGAGGCAGAATTCAATTATTAAGGCCCTATAATCATTGTCTAGATGAATACCCTGTGTGTGTGTAACTAACTGCCCTCTGACTGTGGGCAGAGAGAGGCAGCTGCTGTGTGAGGAATAATAGCCACTGACCCCAGCAGCACATGGATGGAGGCTCAGCTGCCCATACCACCTCTATTTCTCATGTAGTTCTAACTGTTTGGCACCAGGCAGCTGGTTAAGAGGTGGGAATGGGAAACCCGACCTCCCACTGAAAGGATGGAGATGGTTCTGCAACCTCTGAGGCTCTTGCATGAACACTTTGACACAGGGATCCAGCCCCCCCACGACCCTCACACCTCCCACCCCAGAGATGCCAAGGAGGAATGGCCTCTTCTATGCTACAATTGCCTCCCTGGCTGACCTTGGATATGTCCCAGAGGGAGATTTCACAGGAGAACCATGCCAAGTTTGCAAAGAGCAGCTCTTGTTGCATCCAGGTTTTGCCAGCCTGGATTTTCCTGGGAGCCCAGGCCAACACTTTCCCCAGCTCAAAGCCTTACCGGCTGCTGAGTCCTTGATGAAAATGTGATGCTTTCCCTCCTGGGGCCAAAGGCCCCCTCGGTGATGCTCCCATGGACCAGCTCCAGATTCGGTCCTGTGTGTAAATCCTCACTAAAACGGGTCAATAAAGTAAATCTACCTGGGAGGAGTTGCAGATCTCTGCCTGCTGCCATTGGGAAGTGGTTTTCATGCTCTTGGTGAAAAAGCAGGAGGCTGCACAAAACCTGCACTTGATTAACTAAACCAGCCCCATGTGGGGTTCTTGGCAAGCGGCACAGGCACCTCCTTGCCTGCAGCAGGCACCCTCCTATGAGTCAAGGCCCTGCAAACTCAGGGCTAGTTTTCCACTTTTAATTAGCTTCTTTCTATAAAGAAAGGCTTTGACCAGCCACCCTGGCAGGAGCAGGAAGCAGGCTGCCTCACAGCCACATGGACTGTCCCCATGTCCCCAGATGTCCCCGGAGCACTGCTGGAGGTCCTTTTGGACATGCTGATGCTCTCATGTGCACGTCCACCCTGCCCAGCCTACAGACCATGCCCACTCAGTCTGAGTTCCACCACACCCTGGGAAGCTTTAGTTTCACCCCAGATGCCACAAGGTGGGGGAATCCTTGCACCTCCCCAGGCACCCCCACCCTCCCGCAGCAACCCCACACAAAGCAGCTCATTCTCTGCAGCTTCCAGGGCTGTGCTGCAGCAGTAAATATTGCATTAGCTGCGGTGGGCCGGGGCTCTGGGACCTACTCCAGCTTGGCAGGCTCCTCTCAGCCAGCCAGCAGAAGAAGCAGGGATTATGTGAGCTGGACAAAGGGCAGAAAGCAGCCCTGGGGGGAGTGGGAAATGTGACTGCCAGGTCAGCAATGGCTTATCTCCATCCTTCCTGAGGGGCAACAAAACCCTTGCACAACATGTGGCTTTGGTGGAATTAAAATATTCCTCTTGGGGGAGAGATAAAATAAAGGTTTTGGACTGAAGCACTTGGGAATCAAAGGCAAAAAAGCTTCCAGCATCGATCTGAAAAGTGCTTTTCTGCTCCCAGGCAATGCTCTGGGGTTTTGCCGTCGCGATTTTGAAACTTTCTGGAATTTGTTGGGTTTTGTTTCTGCTTGCTGGGAAAGGTCACGGCTTCCTGGGCAGGGAGGGAGAGCTCTGCTTTCTGATACAGCCCTTTGCTCCCTGTCATTTGGGAGCCTGGCTGCCTGAGCTTGCCCTTCATGGAGGTGTGGGGCAGAGGTAACCCAAGAAGACGAGACAAAGGCATTAATTGATCTCCACGAGCTAAACCTGCACACAGAGACCAGAACTAGTGGGACGAAATAAATCCGAGGTGGTCCTTCCAAAACTGCCTGGGTAAGTGAGTTCCTGGTCCTGACTCCAGCGTTTCCCCTCCGTTCTGTGCACAACAGGCCTTTTGTTAAATTTCACATCCTGAAAGAATTTAATGGCATTTTTATTTTTAATCCATCACATGTGTTTTGTTTGGACTAATCCAGTGCGGCTCCGTTCACAAGCAGCTCTTTTCCAACATCACTAAATTTTTCATGACTTAACCTGTTGACAAGGACAGGACGTGTTCGTCCCTTGTTACACAAGCATCATTAGGTGCACAAGGACTCTGCAGCCTGGTGAGTGGATAGGGTGGTGAGAGTTTTTTGCTGATGATGGGAAGAGAAGCACAGCCATGCTTTGGAGGTGAAGCTGTTCCCCATTTCTTTCGGAGGGGACTCCAGGGCTGCTCAGCAGCTTGTTGTGATTTTGCATAAACCTGTGCTTCTGCAAACCACACCGTCTTGCCCATAAAATGTGGTTTTGCTGGGGAGGAACTGGCATTCCTATTTCCCAGCTGAAGGACAGAGCTTGGGACTGTCTGGAGCAGCAGCACTAATGTTCCTTAATTAACATAATTCAATTAAGCCCTGCAGCGGGGTGCAGCCAGGCAGTGAATCAGCCCATCCACCATCAGCCAAGAGCCAGCACGTGGCCACAGCACATTCAAACCTGGGCTTAACATTAAGCCAGGACTGAAGTCTATCTCTGTGCAAGAAAGTGTTTGCTCCTGATGTGATGCATCCTCAGGTCCTCTTGCTTTTCCTGGGCTTGGGCACTGGGATGCACAGCAGGCCTAAAGTGGATCAGTGGTGCTCCAAAAGGGATAGAGAGACTCTGCAAACACCCAGCCTGCCTTCAGGCTTACACGCACTGCAGATGCGCCTTTGAGCACATCTGGATCCTGTCATAACTTGGGCCGTGAAGAAAACATGCATACGCGAGCTAACACCCCCGTGAAGTGCCTTTGTGTGATCCCTCAGAAGCGCCTGGTTCCCAGTCTCTGGGTTGCTGCTCTAATCAACTCCAGACCTTGTTTTGAACATCAGATACATTTCAGTTTGCTGCTCCTGAAGACATCCCTCTCCCCTCACTCATCCCCGAGCGGCAAGCGGGGAGCCTGTACACAGCCTTGGAGCTCCCTGCCTGCTGGGGGCAAGGAACTATCACCAGACTAAGGCTGGATGGAGGTTTTCAAGGGACAATAGCACAGCAAGGAATCCCACTTCAGACACTCCTCGCTCAAGAGAAGCCTGGCCAAGAAACCAGCACCAAGGCTGTGGGGCATATCTGCCAGCTGCAGCGAGGCCGCAGCCAGGACGTGTGGCTGCCCCTGGTGCCATTTCTGCCCACCGTGCTCTCTTGGGTGTTGGTTTTAACTGGGAGTTTTTAAGGGGCACCACATTGTCCTGGGGTCATTATTTCCACACACAGGTGATTGTTTGGGTTAAATCCAAGCCAGCAAACATGGTTATCACAGCATACCGTGTCCCAGGCTGGCAGCTGGCTGCCGATGGAGGCTGTGGATGGAGAGGGTGCACTTCATAAAAGTCCATTATTTTGAGCTGCTCAGTGACAAACAACTGGATCTTCCTCCTTGTTGCAGACAGCAGCCTAGGGTGCTGGGTGCAGGGGTGCTCTGGCCACAGGAGGACATGGCTCTGCAGCAGCTTGCTGGGCTTGGTGGTCTGTTGGGTTTTGGAGCATCACAGTGAGTTGCCATCTACAGCTACCAGGGTCTGGAGGTCTCTGAGGCTTTGGTTTGATCAAAACCAAAGGCAGAATAAGCTGTTAAACAGAGCAGCTCCATGAGCCTTTTGGGAGGTCTGGAAGATCCTGGAGTAGTCACCTCGGGACAGACAGCGGGTGCTCTGCATTTATTTATCCCCTTCCATAAAATGCCCAAGCATCTTGTGCCAAACCACCACAGTCCTCTCATTAAATCAACATGTGCCCCAGCATGGCAGGGCCTTGAGACCGTTCAGTAGGTCAGATCAGGGGTGGGTTCTGTGTTTGCATTTTTCTGATACTGGAGGCAAAATGAATCATCCCACAAATCCAGGTTTTGTCATAGATTTGCAATAAAGCCCCAAACTGTAGGAAAACTGCACTGGGTGGAGTCCAAGGTGCCACGTTGCACTGGTGGATTTATTTTGTTCCCTGGAACTGGATCCCTCTGAGCTGGCTCCTAAACTGGGACAGCACAAACCCCAGCCACTCCCTGAGAATAAACCTGGCTGGATAAACTGTGAAGAAGTGGGAGACAAACATCCCATTCACCAGCTCTCCTGGAGAAGTCGTCAGGATAAAAGCCGTTGCCAAAGCCACTGTAACAAAGGCATCTCTCTCCAGCACACCAGAACAGGCAAGGACAAGCCATGGGGTCAGGTCTGAGCCAGGGAAGAGACAGGAGCCATATGACTGTTAAGTTTGCTGTGTGGCCATGGGAAACCTCCTAGTGTGGTCCTAATCTCACTGGGGCAATCTCTCAGCATGTGGCTTTGGCCTTTTGCCTGCAGGAAAGGATATCAGCACTTCTGCACCATGGAGTTTCAAGGACAAAGTGGGGCTCTGTGTCTAAAAGTGGACATTAGTATGGGGAGAGAAGGGACTGAAGAATTGCTGGTAGGAAATGGAGAGGGGACTGAGGCTGCTTTGTGCCCAGGTAGGCCTACCCAGAGCACATTTGGGACCTAATGCTGGGAACATCTTGTAAGCATGCTGGGGAGAGATGAGCTGCGCTGGCTGGCTTGCTGAGGGACAAAACCCTGTGCAGTCCTAATCCTGCTTTGCAAAGAAGAGCTCCCATCCATGCATGCACCCCTACACCCATGTGCACCCCTGTGCCCATGCACTCCCCTGGCAGCACCCACCTCTCACCAATGCAGTGACCCTGTGCCTTCTTTTTGTGGATTGATTTTCCACTTAAAACACTTATTCAGACCAGATCATAGACTACTGCAGATTTAGGCCTGGCAGCACCCATTTTTTGAAGGAAAGGGTTAGTTGCTGTTGTGCATATCCATCCACCCTGGGTGGGAAGTTCCATATGGGGCAGGAAGGGATGTGGTCCAGGGCAGGATGCTGCCACAGGTCACTAGTTCTACCCTCTGTTGTATATCAAATAATAACTTCCTCACCCAGAGAGAAGCATCTCCAAAGGCATCCAGCCCCCCACTGCCTTTCCTACTGGAAAATCCCTGTCCTGTGAGTGAAGCCCACTCAGGTGCGGCCTTGTTGGCGCAGCATCCCGTGGAGGAAGTATGGGATCCAGATGCCAGGAGCAGGGTTTGGTTTCCTTTAAGTATAAGGCATACGACAAAGTCCAAGCAGAGACTATTTATTGATTTTAATGAAAATAGTATGTTGCCTCGAATACGGATGTTAATTAAAAGGCACCCGCTGCTGTTTATCACTGGCTGAGTCTCTGGCAGCAGTAAAAAGAGAAACGAGTCAGGGAGCTCATGCCAAAACCTCCCCATGGGGAAGGTGGATGGTGCCGGGAGCGGGATGTGGGGCTGGAGCATTCCTGCTCCTCTGCTTGGAGAGAGCAGCTCCGAAAATAAACTCTTGTGAAAGCTGGGCCTGGCAAGCCATGTTACTGCAAAAGTGGGACTAAAGCTCATGGTGCAGCCCACCAGCCAGCCAGCCACACAGCACGTGGGTGTGGGCAAATCCAGCCCTGGCTTCGCTGTTTACTTAATAATTTCACACAATAGCATCCTTTATATAGATAAATTTTTTGTTTTTCTTCTCCTTGTTACGCATCAGACCACTATGCAGACAAAGAGGCACCATGCACATAAAAACTTGCTCCATCTTGCCTGGGGGCAGCAAATTTAAAAGCAAAATTGAATTCTTAAGGCCCCATGGAAAGTCACTGAACCTGCCATGCAAGGTCTGCTGGCACAAAGGCAGGGACGCTAAATAAAAACCCCTGGGTGCATGCTACATTTTTCTGATATGGATCCAGCACACAGAGGCTCTGGGCACAGAAGCAGATTAGAGGTGGTTTCTTTGTCTGGAAAAGAAAGATGATTTCAGCTCATGAAGGAAGCATCTTGCTTGTAGTTACCCAGTGTGCTGGCTTGCTGGGTTTCTGCTCATGCCCCACTCCTGGCATCTCCTCCCTCCACAAAACCCTCTGGGGGGTTTGGAGGGTTTGGCAGGTGATTTTTCCCCCAAGTCCTCAGCAACCCTTTGGCATCGTCCTCACCTTTTTCCTCCAAAGTGGCTTTCTGAAGAACAGTGGTGGGTCAAACCCTGCTCCCAATGCAAAACACAGACTGTGCTCCCATTCCTCAAAAAGCTTTGATTTCTTCTCAATGCTCCTTTTCCCCCACCTTGTACAACACATGCAGCCAAAATTCCCAAATTCCACTATGGGAAGGGGGCTGTTTGATCGCAGAACTGGGCTCCTCAGCTGCCTGCAGAAGGGTTCACATCCCTGTGCACACCCCAGCTCTCTCCAGGAACATAGGCTGAAGCTGAGGACAACAAAATCTATGGAGAAAATACATTTGGCCTGATTCAAGCAATAGTCCATTAAGAGTGCTTCTGTGGGCTTTGGCCTACTTAATACAGAGCTTGGGGCTAAAAGCAATGTCAAAGCCAAGATCAACCCATTACTGGTTAGATTACTAGTATAAGATGTTCAGAAGCCTTCCAGAGGCTTTTGAAGTACCCGAGCTTTTTTCTGCTCTCCCTTTTGGCATTAACTCTCAAGCAGCCTGGTCTTTTCTGGGAGTACCCTGTGTGTAGCCCCCATGCACAGAGGATTTAAGGGCAGGCAGGGACATGCCTAATGTGACTGTGCAGAGGTGGAGCCTGGGGTCCATGCTAAGGGTAAATGGTGCTCAGGTGACTTTTCAACCAACAATGAGACATGTTTGCTCATGCATTAGCCAAAGGTGCCTTCCTGAGCTCCCAGTAAACAGCATTAAGATCCACCTCTCCTCTACAGAGATCTCCTGGAGCAGATCCTCATCTCCATAAGGGCTTGTGGCAGGGATGGCCAAATTACCCCATGGCAGTGGGATGCCTGGGTCCTGTTCATTAGATGATGGCAAGTTTGTGTAGATGGGGAAGAAAAGAGCGAGTGCAGCCATTCACCTGTATTGACCCTGTTACTTGCCAGGCTTCCCACATCAAACAGCCCATGTGGGTTACTCAAAGCAGGCTGGCAGCCTTCGCAGGGCTGGTTTCGCAGCCTGCCCCTGGGCACACCAAAAACAAATGCAGTGAAACATTTGGTTAGAAAATGGTTTGGGTTTTTTTCCTTTTTTTCTCCTTTTTTCCCCCTGGGTCTGCAAGCCGGGGCTGAGTCATCTCCAGATTTCCTCAATGAGAGATCTAAAGCACTTCAGAAAAAATAAAAAGAGACAAACCAAAACATGTCTGTTGTTTTAATCACGGCTGGGTTTCACAAGACATAGCTGGTCTGGGCTGTGATGCAACTGGGTCTCTTCTTCCAAATCACACACACGGATTTTGTTTCTTCTGTGATCCTCTCCCAGGCTGGCAGAGCCGCTCCATGAGCACCCGCAGACACTCCTGGGACCTGCTGCCCTGCATATCTGGGAGCACATAACCTCAACATCATGATCGGCAGTACCTCTTGCCTTGTTTTGCTCCTCTCCAGCTTGAAATAAGGCAGTTGCTCTTCTTAAACAAGCAGCCATTACAATCAGCTGCCCAGCTGGGCGATGGTGTTGCTGTATGTTAGTAGCCAAAGGGCCAAGTGGTTTAGGAGCCAGTCAGTGCACTGTGGCCACACACATTAGTGGCCAAACACATCTTGCCTTCTCCTCTGTCTTAGTCCTCGTGCAACAGCATCCATATGCATGCAGGGAAGACTCAGGCATGATTTGTTTCACCTGTGGGAAGGGGGTGAGCTGCAGCCATGGCGATTTCTGGTATAAAATAACAATATCAGTCTTAAGAGAGACATGGAACTGCTTGAGCAAGTCCAGAGGAGGCCATGAAGATGCTCTGAGTGCTAGAGCACATCTCCTATGGAGCCAGGCTGAGAAAGCTGGGCTTGTTCAGCCTGGAGAGGAGAAGGCTCCAGGGAGACATTAGAGCAGCTCCAGTGCCTAAAGTGGCTACGAGAAACCTGGAGAAGGGCTTTTGACAAGAGCCTGTAGGGACAGGACAGGGGGGAATGGCTTTAAACTGACAGAGGGGAGATTGAGATGAGAGCTTAGGCAGAAGTTCTTCCCTGTGAGGGTGCTGAGGCCCTGCACAGGTTGCCCAGAGAAGCTGTGGCTGCCCCATTCCTGGCTGTGTTCAAGGCCAGCTTGGATACAGGTGCTTGAAGCATCCTGCTCTAGTGGAAGGTGTCCCTTCCCGTGGCAGAGGGGTGGAACTGGATGAACTTTGAGGTCCTTTCCAATTCAAACCAGTCTGAGATTCTAGGATTTATAAGGGGGTAAAACGCAGCCAGAACCCAGGGCACACTATGCAGCACGGACACAGCCAGCACTGTTTGTCTGCTCTGGGAATACTCAGAAAAGCCAGTGAGAAGCTCGGGGGTTGCTGCTGAGCCTGCAAACACAGGCAGCCGTGAGGTTCCTCCATGAGGACACTGGAGTAAAGGGCAGAGCTGTTTTCTCCTGCAGCAGCTAAGCCCAGGCAGCTTCTTATGCAGAATTGCTGGGTTCTTCTTCTTTGCCTTTAACACAAAAAGAGAACTCGCAACCCTGCTCTGGTGCACTTCCCCCTTCTCCTCCAAACCCAACCACTTCCAAATTGTAGGCTGAGTGGGCATATTTATGAACTGAGAGAACTTCAACCGCAATGCTATTTAGAAGTTTGTTTTTTGATGAGCACCTCTGTTTTTTCCACTATGTAAATCAGCCTCTGAGTTGCATTCTGCTGTGAGGTCAGTTTTTTGATCTGAAGGTGATAGTTCCATCACTGGGAAACACCTGGAGAAGGCTTGTGTCCTGCAGAAAATCCTGCTGGGCTCTTCCCATCTGTTGTTGGGATCATTTGCTATGTGTTACCTTTTAGAAACATGCTCTTTTCATTTGGCCAGGCAGGAAAAGTGGTTTGAAAACATCACAGGCAGGAGTGATCCATGGAGCATTTTCCCTCCTCCCCTGCATCCTGTGTCTCCCAGAGGAAACAGGGCACCTGGTAGTGTAGGTTCCTCTATAACACTAGACAGCCTGGATCCAGACGCAAGCCTTAAGAGAGCTGATGCTGAGCATCCAAAAGGAGAGTATGCTGCCCATTTAGCTTCAGCGGGCACCAGCTCCAAACCCACAGTGAAGTGTGAGGATGGTGCTGCCAACACCCTCCTTTGCCCTGTGATGGGCTCAAGCTCTTATCACACAGAAATTCCCACCTTCTCTTGAGAAGCATTAAGTTTTCAATGTGCCAAAACATCAGCTCTCAGGAATCTACTGATACCGGGAAATAAAGGGTTAACATTGTGCCTGCTTGCTTAAGCAGTTGCTGTGCTTGGTGAAGCAGAACCATAGGAGTCAAAGTTGCTAGAACGGTGAAGCAGAATTGTAGGAGTTACAGCTGCTAGGCAGAATTGTAGTAGATCAGATTCATAACTTAACATTTAAGACATTCTTGTTTAAATAGTATCTTTAGAAAGAAAAGGAACAAAAGATAGAGTAACAAAATTTGCAAACTTGACAAGTTTCTGCTTTAAGATACATAAAACCGGCTTGTACCGAACCTGAAGTTTGGATAGGAGCCGAAACCCTATTGAGTCTGCGTGAAAGCAAGAGGTTTCTCGCAGTGATGAAGAGGAACTACAGGCCTTCATCCTCACGACCCCTAACGAACACCACCAGGAGGCACTGCACAGGCGCACCAATAGGATGAATGCCAGAAAACTAATTATAATACTAGACGGGAATAGGTTTTGCATATGTATTAGGCGTGAAGCAATCTCATGTTTAGGTAATCATTCTATGTAATATAAAAGAACTGAGTGGCAAAGGGGGGGCGTGCATGCTTTTGGAGGAGCAACCCCCATGCGCCTCAGCTGAATAAAGCATACCTACTTTACAACTCTAACAAGTTGTGGAGTCTTGATCCGTGCATCACTACCTCTCTATAATGCATGGAGAATGTAGCCCTGGACTTATTATAACAAGTGATCATAAGGCTGGAGCATCTCTGCTCTGAAGACACATTCAGAGAGCTGGGCTTATTCAACCTGTAGAAGGCTCCGAGAGACCTTAGAGCAGCTCCCAGTGCCTAAAGGGGCTACAAGAAACCTGGAGAGGGGCTTTGGACAAGCACCTGTAGGGACAGGACAAGGAGGAATGACTTTAACCTGACAGGGGAGAGATTGAGATGAGATCTCAGGAAGTTCTTCCCTGTGAGGGTGCTGAGGCCCTGGCACAGGTTGCCCAGAGAAGCTGTGGCTGCCCCATTCCTGGCTGTGTTCAAGGCCAGGTTGGACAGGGCTTGGAGCAACCTGGTCTAGTGGAAGGTGTCCCTGCCCATGGCAGGGGTTGGAACTGGATGAGCTTTAAGGTCCCTTCCAACCTTCCAGCAGTCTGTGAGTCTGTAAACTATGCAGTATAAAAAATATTAAACCTGCTTCTTGTATTATATGTATTTTCCAGACAATGGCTTTCCTTCAGACACGCTAACCCTGCTCATGTAGTCACCTGTTTCTGTTGTACCAAATCCAGATCTTCACTTTCTTAAGGTGACAACTGACCCTTGAATCTGCCGCATGGGATATGCAGCCCCAGCGGCTTCCCCTTGGGGGCTCTTCCCTCCTGACCAGCAATGTGGTGGGCTTAGGGACAGGGTACCTTTGGTAACAGGGAGGTGGGCAGCAGGAGGATGGCCATGGGTCTGGTTTCAGAGGAGATGGGATGTAGGAAAGAACTTGTCCCAGCCATCTGTGGAGCTCCACAGCTGAGGAGCATTGCTCACAGGGCTCTGAAAGGCTCCAGGCAGGCAGGGGATGTGCTTATCAGGGGTATTAGTGATGCTCCTGTAAAGAGAAGGGGCTTATGCACCTGATTTTGGACTGAAGAGCTATTTGATTCTCTGCTCCCTATGGAAAGGAAAGCAATGCTGCAAAACAGGCAAATATGGAGCAGTGGGGTGGTGCTGCACTTGTGGCGTGTTCTGCTCTGTGTGGCTATGCTGTGGGTCTGGGTGTCAAAGCAAGGAGCAGGGAGGTGTTAGAACAGAAGGAGTGTCTTCTGGGGAAAAAGTAAAAAAAAAGCAGTTGGGACTCTCAGCAACTGCAGGAGTCACCTATCAATCTTGGAGAGGGGATTTTCTTTGTAGTCCAGGAGCCTGCACATAGCAACAGAGGAGTCTAAGGAGCCTCTGGGGTCTGCGTGTGGGGACTTCGCTAGGAATTAAATGCACTTTTACTTTTGGTGTTTTAGAAATGTGTTGTTTGATTGTAGGGGTGAGCGGGGCCTGGAAGCACAAATGAGAGAGTGTATGCTTGTGTGTGTGTATAGAAAGGTTTTGAAACCAGAGGGTGGCTCTTCCCAGGCTGGTGTCACCTGGTGCTGAACCACAAGCTTTGATAGAGAAGCTTTGTGGAAAGAGTACAAGGGATGGGAATCATAGAATCTCAGACTGGTTTGCGTTGGAAGGGACCTTAAAGCTCATTCAGTTCCACCCCCTTGCTACAGGCAGGCACACCTTCCACTAGGGCAGGTTGCTCCAAGTCTGAACCCAACACTGAGGCAAATGCACTGGCAGGCTCTTGGCTGAGATTTGTGGGGGGTTTGAGAGTCACAAAACCCTGTGGGTTATCAAACACCTCTTCAGACTCCCCTCCTGCCATGGAGGAGGATGAAGTGTGCTTCCTCCTCTTCATGTGGTGAGTCACGTGTGCTACTGTGCTGCAAGATCACCAGAGGCACTGAGATGAGTGAATGCGGCTTTGCAGGAGAAGCTGCTTGCTTTACAATGAGGTAGGGGAGCAAAAAGCTTACACACATGTATGTTCTTTCCTACTAAACATCCTAGATGCTGCAGATGGCCTCCCTCCCTGCTTGCATACAGTGAAGTACTTCGGGACAGGGGTATCAAGCAGCCAGTGCTATAGAAGGGGTTGTTGGGGTGTTCAGGGGGAAACAAATTGAGTGTTTCCTTGCCAGGCTGCTGGGGAGTTAATCCAGCTCACCCCTTGCATACTGGAAAGGGAAGAGAAGAGAAGAGAAGAGAAGAGAAGAGAAGAGAAGAGAAGAGAAGAGAAGAGAAGAGAAGAGAAGAGAAGAGAAGAGAAGAGAAGAGAAGAGAAGAGAAGAGAAAAGGCTGAGTCTCTGCTTGACCCCAGTGCTGCCTGCATGTGGCTGATGTGACCCAGGAGGAGGGTCCTTGCTTAGGCCCCAGCCAGTGTGGCAAGTAAGAAAATGTGGTTGCAGCTGGCTGAAACAAATCGGGTGAAAGGGCTGAGGAGGATCAAGCAGCAGCAGTGTGATTATTTTTGTCATCAGGCCTTGATTTGAATACAACAACAACCACAGCAGCAGGAAGGTGAGGAGCTATGGTAGTAGATCTAAAGAGTGATTACTGCTCCCCACATAGCTTCTCATCCCTGGTACCTGCCAGAACTCAGTTCTCCTCTGCCTGGTCCTCACAGACTGCTGCACTCCCTGAGAGGGTTCTGGTCCCACCCAGGCACAGCCACAGCAATGAGATCTGCAGAGCTGGGCGCTGATGCCTGAGCTTGGTTAGTCTCCACTGTACTGAGAGTCGTGCTCCCATCCTCTTAGAAAGCATGAGGTTTTCTAACTCAGAATAAGCTGTTCCAGTGTAAACCCTGCCCAGAGCTGGCACAGGAGCCAAGCATGCACAGAGGGAGTGTGGTGGTCCTGAGTGCCTGGGGGAAGTGGGCTGAGAGGTGGGCAGCTTGTGACTTGAGTGTGGGCTTGCTCTCTCCCATGTGCCCCTGTGTGTGGTGTGAAAGCAGGCAGGGAGGCTCTGGAAGTGCTGGGAGGAATGACCTCAGCACTTCCATACTGTGCTCCAGCTGGGCCCCCCTGCTAATTTAAAGCAGGCTAGAATTATATGAATGGTAAAATCTGCCAGTACCCTCCTGGAGGGTCAGAAGCACTGGGAAGCCCCAGTACACTTGCCATTGAGAAGGAAGCAGTGTAGGACCTGGTATTCATGGCAGGTTCCATGCCACTGGAGGATCATCCTTGGCCAGCTTTGCCTCAGTTGGGCTCAGCCACAAGAAACTGTTGCAGCGTCTGTCTAGCAATGGACACGTAGCTCCCTGTTGCTGACCTCACTGTCAGAGTTGGGACCCCTGTTTGTGGCAGAGGAGAAAGCAAGAGCGTATTTGCATGCTGTGGCTACACCCTGCCTCAACCAAATTACCAGCAGAAGAGCACAGGCACACCTCCTGCCTGATCCCCAATTTATGGCAGGGAGGGGAAGGTGAGTAAGGGAGGGAGCAACAAGCATGGCTATTATACATGCAAATACAGTAATTTCTGGTTCACCAGTGCTTTACTTCTGGTGTATTTTCCCACTACTTGCAAGCTGGTCATTATTCTGCACATGTTGGGGTGCAAAGGGCTGGGCAGACAGCCCTGTCCTGGCTGCAGATGCCAGCAGTGCTGGGTATCTTCATTGCTGTGCCTGACCAGGGCTGTGTGCAGACAGAGCTGGTGCCCATGCCTGCCTACACAGCCTGTGGGAATGCTGGTGCTCCTGGGCTCGCCTGCAGCCACACACCAGGGCTAGGATGGAGAACAAAGGCAGTGTTTCACATCCCCACCAACCCAAGCAGGCTTCCTTCTAGGAGAATTTATCATGTTTCCCAGGGGAAGAAGCCAAGCAGAAACACCTGTGGGTCCTGGGGAGGAGGTGGCCTCCTCATCTACCTGGTAGAGCTGCTGCCTCTGAGGATCCTAGCTATGAAACGAGGGATGTGCCAACTGCCCTCTTGCTCTTTTGGGAGGCACAGCTCAGCCTTGGTACCTCTGGCTTTGGGTTGATCCTGTTGGAGAGGCTGAGATTTGCTTGTTCCTGCAAATCAGCAGCAAACCTGCTGAGCAACTTTGGCATGAACTCAGTCCAGGCTTTGGCAGCAGGAGAGCAGGATCAGTCCGTCTGCAGCTCCTCCAGAGAGGCTCTAATGAAGTGGTCCTTTGTGCGTAGCAGGAATGGAAACAACAGCCCTCAAGTCTGACCCCAGACAATTGTTTTCAGCAGAGAGAGCTGGGGAGGCAATTAATAACGTTTAAACGAAAGAAGTAAAAAAAGCAATACTGTATCTAGAAATTCTTCTGAGGATCAGAGCTGTGACAGAAAGATACATGCTTTAGCATTTCTGTCAGAATAAGTGACCCTCCTGAGAGCAGGAGGTTTTGAGGCTCTTTCTGTCCCACTGGACATAATTTAAGCAATGCATTACTGCTAAAAATCACTGATTTTACCCAGTAGATGAGTTCCAAAGGGTCATGTTTTTCCTAGTTTGCTGGAAGGACAGGGCGATACATTATTAGAGAGCCACAACGCGTACAGTAGTTTCTGATTAGAAGAGAACATTGTCAGCATTTCTCCAATTAGGCATGGGCATCAAGTTCCCCACGTACAAAGGGGCTGGTAGCAAACCTTCATCCCTTCTGCTGGGAGCAAGGATCAGGCTAAGAAAATGCAGCCCATCTCCTCAGAGCCTCTGTGAAGCTTCCCAGCAAGAGCCAACTTTTCCACTCCAGCTGTCAGTGTCTCAGTGTGCTCAAGCCCTGCCATGAAGGGACCCCCTCTAAGAATGAGAAAGCGTGTTTTTCATGTCTCCTTCCAGACCTTGCCCTTGTAGAAGAGCTGTGCAGTGCTAGTTCTTCTATGACATGGCTGCTCATCCCCTGAGACATGACCCCAGACCACCAAATTCATTTTGCAGAGCCCACCAAATGGCCATCTGAGATCAATTAGCTTGTCATTACTCATCCCCATCAGATCTGAACTGCTGACCTACGAGTGAAAGTCCATATATTTATCTCCTGGCAATGTGCAGACCCGTACAGCTATCTAATGAGATAAAGAAAAGAGGAGGAGGTTGTAAAGAAAAGCGAAGGAGGTCGTGCTCTGGCCGTCCATTGCCTGCTCCAATTAGCTTGAACGCAAGGGCCCAGCTGAGCTCAGCTTGATGGAGAGACTGGAGTCTCTGGGGTGTCCAGCTCTGTGGCAACAGACTGCTGACCAGAGCAGAATGGCTCCTGTTGGTGACGGCTTCAAACAATTTTAGAACTTGAAATGCCATTTTAACTGTGCATTTGAATGGGTGCTTTGTTATTTTAAACTGCTACTCATAACTAGTTAGTAGTTCAAATTAGAGCCTTATTTATTGAAGAAACTAAATATGCAACCCAGAGGCAGTATTTATTGGGTTGTGTGCATTGAAAGTTCATTATTTAGATGAGGATATTTAAGGTGGAAGGAGATATAGCCCTTTTAATTACAGGAACATGAACTTGACTGAAACATTTGCTGCCTGTGAAGGCTGTAATTACTGCACATGATCCAATTCTTCACCTAAATCTAAAAGATCCACAGCCCCTTTCCTCATTTAAATTTATGTGTTCTTGCATATCTGTTTTCTGGTAGTTTATGGGGAGCCCTGTGAAATAGCATTAGTCTGAACATTGAATTCCTTCAGGATGCCTGGGAGGCACTCTTTGGGAATGCTGCTCCAAGCTCCCAGAGGTCTGGCATGTGTGGATGCCATGGTGCAGGTGTAGTGGATGGTGGTTAGGTGTCTCATCACATGGACTTGGGAACAGTCTGGAGCATTGTCAGAAGCAGTGGTTCTTTGTGGAGGGTTGTAGGTCCCCTCTCTCTCCCCTGCTCTGCAGGAGATGGTCTCAGGCAGCCAGCCCCTCAAACAGTACCATTGTCAATCATTCCCTGAACACAACTCAACACATGCCTCCAGTGGGATCAGTACTTCTAATGGGCAAGGTGCTCTCAGCATCATTAGGGCTTTTACTAGTGCTTTTCTGGCTGTGGGTAAGCTTTCCCAGGGACAGCTTCATGGCAGTGGCCAGCACAGGGACACCACTGGTGTGACCAGTCATCTCTGGCTATGTTCATCTAAGCACAACCGTCAGACTCACTTATAATTCAGAGGGTTTACTATTTAATTTTTTTACCTAAATATAAAATCATAGAATGGTTTGGGTTGGAAAAGACCTTAAAGCTCACCCAGTTCCAGCCCTCCTGCCATGTGCAGGGACACCTTTCACTAGACCAGGTTGCCTTATAGTGATGGAGAATTTTATTGTAAGTTGCATTCCCCCAAAACCTTCTTTAGAGCACAATAGCTATTAGGGAAGCAAGCACTGGCCCCAGTGAGTAACTCTGTATTGGTCTTGAGCTTCTCAACTTTCAGTGTGGGTGGGGTACAGTGTTGGCTCTTCTATGATTATTTTAATTAGAAATACCCAGAGGCAAAGGGCAGCAGAATGTGACAGATGAGGCTAGTTTGGTGTTAGTGCTGCATGGTAGAAACCCAGAAAGTGCTGTTCTGGTTTTTAGAAACAACATGCCTCAGCATAAACTGTTGATATAGAGAACTTTTTGGAAATTGCCACAGCTTGGAAAATAATTGTTCCTTTTCTAGAAAATCCTAGAGTTAATCAAAATTATACTCTATGATTAAGGCTCTTCAAATGTTTTCTTTGCTATACCTTTAAATTCCAAATAAATCAATGCCTCTATGGAATTATTCAATTGACATAAATTTGTTCTACCTAAAATGAATAGCAAGCCTGAGAAAGCGATAGGAAATTGTTAATTCATCACTGCCTGCCTTTTCCCACTATATATTTCTGCTAATGAAAATGCAACCTGATAATCAGTCCAAGGAAAACATTAAAAAAGTCCATCCTATGCCCCAAGCTTTCAAAACTTTTCTAAATCTGATAGCAAGAAAACATTGTACATCTTAGTCATTAATGTATGCTGCGGAAAGATAAATGTAAGGTTCAGTTTTTACCACAGTTGCAGCGACCTGTAATTGATGGCCTTTCCACAAGATTCATGGGCTGATGGAACAGTGGTAGAGGGACATTTCAATATATACTGTTACAGTCTTAGGTTTCAGTGTTTAAACTTGCAGAAAAAAGAAAAATATCCTGTCTTTCAGGCCTTGATTCAAACAAATACGAAGCACAAACATGAGTCTCATTCAGGTCAATGGCTTTTAGGCATATGCTGAATAAATGTCTTCCCGAAGCGGGGCTTTACCAGTGAGCACCGGTCATTGGAAACATATTGGTAATGTAAAGAAAGCAGCTGCTCTTCATCTAGTATTTCTGCCTTTACAACTCAGGATAAAGCTGTGGTTGACAAGCCAACCCCTTGGGGCCAAGACAGTGTGTCTTGCAAGAAAATCCCACAATAGTAATGAAACTTTGGAAGAAGTTTATGTTGTGTTGCTGTTGAAGCACCTCTGAGCTCTGTGCTACGTGTGTGTGTATTGCACTGGGAGTGTCAGAAATGGAAAAGTGGCCCATCCTTCACCTCCTAAGCCATAGGCAGTTGGAGCATCTTCTGCCTCAGATGACTATTTTAATAGCTGCTGCTGGCTCAGAACCCCAAGAAATTGCAATTGTCTTTTTGAAACCCCATCTCTCACAGGTGTTTGGCACTATATTTAAGTTGGAGGTTCATCGGCAGCAAACAGGCACACTGTAGGGGAATGCTTGTCATGGCAAAGGCTTGGCATGCTTAAAATGCAAATTGGGAGATCACAAAAAAAAGAAGGTATTTAAATAGCTTGTATAGATTAATGGAAAATGCAGGAAAGTAAGAGAGGGAATGCGGCCTTTGCAAGGGCTCAAGGGTTTCTGAAACATCTGGTGAACTAGATGTTCTGAAACATCTGGTGAACGGAGATGATAGTACAGGGACACACTAAGAGAATTCACTGCTGGGCAGCATTCACAATCCTCTAAGCAAATAGTTGGTGGAAACAGAACTACTCCAAGAAACAGAGGCTGTGACTCAAGGCCTTTGAATTGCAGCTGGTGCTTTGCTCTAGCCCATTTTATGGAGCTGAGCAGGAACATAAACTACGCCTCAGTTTCCCTACCTCTGCTCTCAGGATTTGGGGTATTCCTGTAACCATCTCTAATTTGTTTTCTTGAGTATTTGAAGGGAAAGCAAGATGGAAAAAAAAAGTGAATACTTTGTGGGAATGCTTATGAAGTCAAAGCACTGAATTTTAGTCTCCTTTTAATCTTTTGGCAGTCATGTGCTCCGTGGCTACGTATGTTTTCTTACAGAGCAAAGCATAATCAGCTTTGCATCCTGCATTGCCACAAGCACTTCCTCTTCAGTTCAAAGGCGGTGCAGAGGAACTGAGACGGAGAGACACATCTTCATGTCCATATTCATGCACTCCTTTGCTTTGACTGTATTTTGAATGTAGGTTCTTGCACTTCATAACTTGTTTTCTCACTTCTGTGTTGTGGCAGTGTCGCTTTCCCTAGAGGAAAGCTTTTTTGTCATTAAATGCCAGTGTCTGAGAAAGAAAGCGGAGGAGGATGGTGCATCCAAACCAAGGGCAGCAGCCTGTTCAACAGCCTGCCTCTGTGCCTGGGACTGCAGCTAGTTACTTACCCAAGGTACTCAGTTTTGCCTATGTAAGCATAAAAAAAGATGGATTACAGGCAGCTTCAGAGAAAAAATGTGCAGACCTGACTTTCAAAGCACTTTGCATGCCCTTGACATGAAGTGGAGTGAAAGCTGGTGTGCAGGCTGCAGCCATGGGAGCAAGAAGCTCCCAGGCATCGAGTTCAATTGCTGCATGATGCTCCTGGGCTTTTGTTAGATGTTTGCTGACAATCACCTTATTTCTAAACGCAGTGTCAGTGATAAATGCTGGAAAATGGACCCACAGAAGAGTGCTTGCTAGGACTTTGCGTTCTCCTGTGCCTGGGTGGAACAGCAGTGATGGGTGGCTTGGACACTGAACTCTCATTGCCTGAAGGCCAGACTGACTCAACCGCCTTTAATTTCAGCATGCCCCAAGGTAATTCAGGGGCTGTAACTAACTGAATTTTTTTAGTGGACAGAAAGTGGAGACTTTTCCCAGCTTTGTGGTTCTCAGGGGGAATTTGTTTCCTGGAGCCACTTTCAGGTATCTGTGGCTTCTTCTATGGGAGATCAGACTCCAGCCATGTACAGTTTAGGGGACAAAACCCACTGAAATTCAGCCTTTTGTAACCATGAGGAGGGTGATGCACCATGAAACACGGAGAGTTGGACCTTAGAGCTCTGCTCTTACATTAAAGTATTTTCTACAGAGAACAGTTTCTCATGTTTTTGTCTTGCCTGCTCTCTGCTGAGCAGTGCCCAGCTTATGTCTCTCCTTTGGCAAAGAGAAACAGGTCTGCCATGACAACTTACTAATTGGAAAGGAACTGCAAAGTAATGGTTAGTTAAGCTTCTTTGCTCCTTCATAATGATCTGCAAGCCTTACCTCGGAGGTGATGGACTATGCTGCCTGCAGGCAGACCTGCCAGGAAGGCAATCCTTCAGTACCATTGCAGGTTGTCTTCAGCATACTGTGATCCAAACTGGCTACTAGTGAAGCTGAAGGTGTGAATGTCTTGAATCTATTTGGCTTTTACTGGAGGCAGGAGCCTGAACTGACCCTAAGACAGTAGCACGAAGAGTGCACCTGCTTTTCATCTTTGGAAATGAATGTTGCCTCAGGTTCCTGCCAGATAAAGACATTAAAGGGCAAACTCTGAAAAGGCGTAAAGAAATGCCTTATGAGAGCAGAAAAAAGCCATTAAGATACCATGGTGTAAAATGAGTGCATTGCCAAACTGAGTGAGAGCAGATGTGATAGAGGCTGGGATCCAACACTGTGGGAAATCGCTGTGCAGAGTGCAAAACAAGAACGGATCCTGAATTAACTGTGGTTGTTTCCCATCTAGAGGCAAACCAAAGAAAAAATAGGTGAACAATTTAGTACTACTGCAAAAATGATCATAAATACGCAGGACATGAATATAAAGTCCAAAAGATGATGAGGTGAAAGAAACCAAAACCCTCTGGCTCTCAAGAGATCTGTGTAGCTCAACTCAAACCTGATAGTCATAAATTTGTTGGTATGTGCTTACATTAAGGAGGCTGCTGTTAACAGCAAAAGAGAAGTGGTGAGGAAACAAGCTGTTCCCAGGGTCATGAGCTGCCCACCAGGCATCCTTCATTGGGGAGCAGTAGGTCATTCTCTGTTGAATCTTATGATATCCCCAAGTGACTTCTTCTGATCTCCACAAGTTTCCTATTTGACTTTCTACAATTGAAACGGAGCCCTGAAAGAAGAGGAACAAAATCAGTAGATAAACAGGAATCCCCATTTTATTAAGTAGTTAGACATACAGTGAAGACCTGCAGGTCGGAAGTGAAAGCAGGAAGTTGAAAATTAGGTGATGAAGACAGGAAGGAAAAGCTCCCATCAGGTATCTTTCTTCAGAAAGAAGCACAGCAAACTGCTAGGTAAAACGGATGTATGCAACCTTGGATCTGACTACAGAGTGGAAATCCCCTGGCTGAAGAAGAGAGGATGAAGTAGCTGTAAGGAGATCCTAGAGCAGTGGACTCAAATACACCCTAAAGCAGAAGCAGCAGCAGCCCAGAAAAGGAATTTCATCAGTCTGTGGCCATGAAAATATGTGTGTAAACTTCTCTGGAATTCCCAGGGAGAAGAACAATTTGGGTTGGTAAGTGTTGGATGCAGAACTCTAAATACTGGTGTCATTAAACCTACCCAAAGTAGTTTTTGATGAGCACGGACAAGTGGCAAAACATCCATGTGCCTCTGCTTCATCACTTCTCTCAGATGGGGATAGAGATATTGTCTCTGTTAAAACATGGATGTGAAAAATAGATCACTTCAACTATGAGATCTTTCTATTAAGGAAAGAGCACTATAGTTCACAGCATGTGTAAATGATAGTGTATAGAGTAAATATTGAGCCTTGATGTGTCACCTTGTTCACTTTTTAGCTGCTCTTTGCTAAGGCAGGGATGGTTGCACTCCATCTGCTTCTGACTACCTCCCATGGTGGAAACTTTCTCCTGGGAAATCTATCCCAGGACTCAAGTTATCTTTACAGTTCAATGTTCTCCTGTTACCCAATTTTGATCTTGTTGCTGTCATCTGAACCCATTCATTACTGCTCACCCTATCTGCTGTGGAGCACAGGTTTTTGTATATACAAGAGGTATCTGCATTTTTATGAGTGGGGATGCACTGATCAAGTGTGTCAGGTGGTTTTCATTGTGAAAAGCAGTCTGACTACTTACAGCTTTGCAAAGCTCAACTATTTAGGCTAAAGCTTTTCCATGCCAGGCATTTTCCTCAAGCTGTTTTCCACCTCCTGCTTTTTTCTTCCTCTTTGCCTTTTTGTTTTAAAATGCAGCCAAAAATCTCAGCTGTTTCTGAGAATGAGCTTAGCAAAGGATACTGCTGCATTATGACTGAATGGGAGAACTTTGGTGATGGGACTATTTTTGGAAGTCTTGAGTGCTCTGATCTGAAATCTTGGAGCAGGGCTGTGACTTGAAGATCAGCCAGCTGGGTGTTTATCCCCCAGAATGACACCTTTCCATGGTGTACATGGGTCAGTTGGTCTGGTTTCAGCTGGGGAATATCACTTGATACTGAGATGTTTCTTGTGAGATGTTCAAGAGTTCAAGCAAATTTGAGAGTGGGAGGAAAAGCAGGTTTCAGAAATTCCTTCAAAAGCTTTTAAATAAGGTGGTGTCAGTGAAAGGGGAAAATGGAGGTGCAAATCCTGAGGAAACCAAACTACCATCATTCAATGCTCTCCAGAGCAGCCTAAGTTTGCGTAGTGTATTGTCATTTGTTAACACCACTGCAACAGGATTGCACTTTGTATTTCAGCTGTATTCTTCCTCCTTCACTTTGCAAGGGTGGCTTTGTTTCCTCCCAGACATCTAAAACTGTTCAAAATCTAGAATCTCTGATGAAACCAGATCTACCTCTGATACACATTAATCATGGCTGGATTATGGGCTTGGAGTAGCCACTGGAATTTCTTTTTGGTGAAACTGGAAGTGACCTTTGTTTCTCCTTGTTCTTGTGGGTCAGTCTCAAGCTGAACTGGACATCTACAAATGCTGCAGCTGCTAACAGAGACCACAGAGGTGACTGAGAGGTGAAGAGTAACGTCTACTGCTCTTCGCATTGTTTCTTTGCTACTGCTGTAGCATTGGCTCATAGATGTCTTGCTGATCTTCCTGTCAGTAAGCACAGGCATGGGCAGGGGAGGAAAGCACAAAAATGCAGCAAATTGCAACCCTAAAGACTACAGGGAGAAAAATCTACATCTAATAGGAAAATCCTATGGTAAAGCATGCTGAGAAATCTGCCTTGGCACATAAAGAAGGCAAAGGGGCAGCTGGAAATCTACCCTTCAACTTGGAATATTCAATCAAATCTGCATGGGGAAATTCTTGTGCACCTATGAATCAACCACAGAATAGTTTGGAACAGGGACCTTCAAAGCTCGTCTAGTCCAGCTCCCCTACAATGAGCAGGGACATCTTCAACTAGACCAGGGAAGTCAAGGGAAGCCTGAGACTTCATTCTGACCCAGGGTGTGCTTGTTTGGATCAAGGTGGAGGACTGAGGCCATCCTAATTCCTAAGCAGTACAAACAAATAACTCTAGCAACAGAAGAGAAGCATGAAAACAAAGCTACTGTCAACACCCTGTCTCTTTGAAATCCTGTTCAAATTCTGAAAGGATAAGATCAATTGAACAAAAACAATAACAGCACTGTATTAAAAGAAGGTGAAAAGGCAGCTCCCTCAGCAGCACACACCCAAGAAGTGGGCTTGGCTTGGCTTGCTTTGCTTTCTTGGAGTTGACATGAAGCTGGTGGAGTTTGGTAGTGCCCCAAAGCAGAAGCCAGGTTTTTTGGTTTTGGTTTTGGTGGGGTTTTTTTGTACCTTTGCGTGCTTCATAATGAAAGTATCAGTTGGCACCCTCTGTGCCAGAGTGCTTCGAACCTGCCTGCGATGGAATGTGCTGATAACAAGGAATATTTCCTTGTGGACTTGGTTTGAGACACATATTTAAATATTGTAACTTCCAGTATCAGCCTCAGCAAGAGACTTCACCTCTCAGTCTTTCATCAGCAAATGGTGGCAGCTCTTCCTATCTTTGAATGTCTAATTAGACAACAGGCTTCACGACTTCATCTCTCAGTCTCTGCATTCACTTCAGTGAATTCTCTGAAAGCGCATTAAAACAGCCAACAATCCACTTGTTATAACACAATGAGGCAGCCTGATTTGTTAGGTGTAAGGAAACAAGTTTTGATCATAGAATGGTTTGTGTTGGAAGGGACCTTAAAGCTCATCCAATTCCAACCCCCTGACACTGGCAGGGACACCTTCCATTAGACCAGGTTGCTCCAAGCCCTGTCCCGCCTGGCCTTGAACACTGCCAGGGAAGGGAAATAAACATGATTAGTGTGTACCAAGACAGCAGAACTCTGCTTGATTCTGAAATGCAACTTTTGCCATGAAAATTAAATTAATTCTTTAAGAACAAGATCATTATTATTTTTTTAATAATCTGGTAATTTGAAAGACAACATTTTCCCTGCCTTTTATGAGGGGAAATTTAAATTTGAAAAAATAAAGTTGGGTGCGTATTGTACAGGTGGATAAAGTGTGTGTGACCAAGGGGACCAAATGGCAGTAGAAAACTTTTTAACTTGTAGTATCTTCAGGAAAACTTCCTGGAAAGAGAACAGGGCATTTTAACAAAATTCTCATGAAGATTAATGTGAGTTGTGCTGATAAATTCCCCTGAGCTGTGTAACTCTTCTTAACAAATAAGGAATTTTGGAAGAAGAGATCTCTTTGTGCATAATTTTTTTGTTTCTCACCAGCAAAATCACTTTCAGCTAAGAGCTGCTTGTGGCAAACCTCCCCTCCTGTGAAATTTACTGATATTTTTATTTCAGTTGGCCAATCCAGCAAAATCCTGGATTACAGTTGGGAGTTCATTTCTGCTTTATCCATAGAGAAGGTAAAAAAAGCTTTGTAAATGCAACTACTTTGCACCACTGGATCTATGAGAGAAAAGAATTATAGCTCAAAGCTCAGAAGAATAATCTCTTTTGAATCTGAAGAGTCACTTGGACATTATCTGCGTTGAATCACCTCTAATAGTTGTACTGAGTATAATCAAAAGTGTCTCAGACTATAAGACAACTTGCTCAGTGATAAAAATTTGCATGTGCAACAAGAACAGGGCTTTGAGTCTCTGTTTAGCTTTCTCCCCCATAATCTCAAAATCAGCCCATGAACAGCTATCCATACAAGTGCTTGGTTTCCATGCTTTGAATGTACGCTGTGCTGCTCATGCAGGAACAAGAAAGAATGGCTGTAGGACCAGATACTTGTGCTGGCCTGCACATGAGCTCTTCTCTCACATCAGCCACCAACTTGGTTTGTGTCAAACAACTCCTTAGTGCTGTGTATGCTAACAAGGAGGGATGCCATGGAACACCAAAAGACCCTTGAAGACTGAAAACAGAAGAGAAGCAAACAGAATTAATCCAAAGAGATGATGTTGCATTTCTCTTATCAGAGATTTATCTGGTGGAGGATACTAGAGCATGTTTGACTGTTCCTCAGACAGGCTCTCTTCTTGTGACCACCTAGTGTTACCCTGATTCCTTCATGTGGAAGAAAACCTTAGATATCCTGGGTGGGCAGCTCCTGAGCTGCCAGAGTACTACAGCAGCTTGTACTGGGCCAGAGGAACTGAAAGTGGCTGCATCATACATTGTCATGTTGCTTCCTGGAAGCTCTTGAGATCTGAAAATCTGCAGGGACTTCTAGAACAGCTGCAAGATTACACATCTTGTCTGGAATTTTTATGTCTTGTTGTGCTTCATGTTTCTAAAAGGTGTAAAAGGCTCTTTACCATAGCATGCCACCCCGAAACCTATGCACGTACTTCTGAAGAAGTTTTTACTAGATTAAGAAAAGCAATGTAATCAGACTGAGTGGCATATGACAGCACAGTAGATAGGACACATCAAAACCTGTGCCTGAACAGCATAGAGTTGAGTGCCATCAGCATTGTTTGTCTGCTGCTAACAGCATCTTCAGAACTCATTTCACAAAGGCAGTTTTTAAGCACTTCCTTTTATATACGTAGGCTTGGGTGAGTCATGCCTTGTTCTAAGTTAAACTTTCTCCTCATTGCTTAACATCAGGGTTAATGACAGTGCCTGGCTCTTTACATGGAGATCTTGGAGATCTTCATCCTGAGATTCTGAATCATTCCGTAGGTGGGGGAATTGAGGCATGAGAGGTGAAGTGATATGCCCAAAGTCACTTAGCAGGCCACAGGAAAGGCTGGAAGAGGCACCTAGTCCTGCCCTCTGCTTGCTAGACAATGGAGACTCTGAGTTCAGGTAATATTTCTTTTCACAATTTGTGCTGTGGCTGGTAAAACAAAAACCAAAAGGGTTTAAATATAAAAGCTGCAGAGTTCCAGTGTAAAAACGTGTAAATAGCACAAACACCTACTTTGCCCATCATCACTGTTCCAACTAACGAGTGTGAAAGTCAAAAAGCTGTCTGCGATTATCTGTTTTAGTTCTCTGTGTAGTTCAGCCTCTGTTGCATCATTGGAGGAGTAATGGTTCTGAGCTTGAGTTTAATTTCATGTTGGTTTCCAGAAAGACCTGAATTCCCCTGATTAACTGACAGAATTTAAACAGATTTCCAATTTGTTATGATGTATTCTCCGAAGACAGTGCCAAGCTCAATCAGAGGCCGCCTTCACTACATCTGACTCCTGTACCTGGTATCACGCTGTACTGCCATTGTTGCACATCCCTGAGCTTATTATGGTGAGTTGCTGACATGCAAGTATCACAGTGTTTTCAGGTGGATGTCTCAGGCTGTACAGGCCATGCTTTTGTGGGAAATGCCATATGCAATGTTATTAAAGCAGAGGCTATTTCTGTGTGAAGGACAATGTTAAACTGCCAGGGCTCAAAACCAGAGATAGCTCAGGGTGTGTAAATTGCCTGACTGGGAAAGGATGTTTTTTTTTCTGGCTTTTCATTTAGGCCTGCCCATGAAGACTTAGGTCTTTTGTTGCACTATGACAGTAACCCAGGTTAAAGCAGAGGTGTGAATGTTGAGGCTGGGCATTTGACAGCTTCAGTGTGGGAAGGGTCTCCAATATCCTGTTGACTCCTTCAAAGGCTTGGGAACAACAAAGGCAGGCAGGAGTCCTGTTCTGGTAAGGGAGAGTCCCATTTAGTTATTTCAATTAGCAGCTGCAGGCATCTGTTATAAAAAAAGTTCCAGCTTTGGCATCTGGAGCGAACAGATACATGTCTTGTAGCCTGGTTTAGAGAAGAAAGACATCAGGTGCTGCTTCCTCCCTCATACCTGCCATACTTAGCATTTTTTAACTGGTAGGCAGCTTCCCACTCAGAATACAAAACTAGATCATTTTGTTTAACATTGTAATTTGACTCTTATCTCTCTGTGTACTATCTGAGGTGTTTAGGTATCAACTCTAGACTTAGCCAAGTTCTAAAAGCTGTGCATTGTCACATTTGGAATTCCTACATCCATCTCTGCTTAAAGTGATTTCACAGACTCTGACAGCTCATGGCTCTCTGCATTGCCCATATCCTTAATAGGTTTGTTTTGGGAGTCCTGAGATAACAGAGATGCTTATGCTGATGTATGCAGGCTAGACACAAAAGGCTACTCTGGAGGCGAGTTGGAGCATTTCAGGGTGGCGTCTGCATGTGACTGCGTGTCCACAAACCGATCAGTAATACCCCACATCACTGATGGGGTGACTTCAGTAAGGATATTCTGGCCGAGAGCATTGGTTGTGGTACTAGGGAAATGAAAATTAGTCTGGTGGAAAGAAGCCAATTCACCTGCTTAGTTTCTTCCCCCTCTCCCTGAATTTTGTAGAACCTGTAAGTATAGACCTTGCGTAAGTGGGTTTCATGTCACGCCCCATGTGCATAATTATATCTTGCAACCAGTTTATTAATGGATCTATAATCACAGTGTAGTTTGTATATACATAACACTGGTGTTTGATTATGCTGCAGCTGCCATAGATCAATGGATACACAGGACTCTTGCTTATTAGTGTCTCACATGTGTGAAGTCTAGAGAACAATACAGTACTGGTGCCATGCAGTTGTTCATCAAACACTGCTACCTAGGGGAAAACAGAGGTTTTAAAGGCATGGTAGAGAATGGCTGTAGAAAGAGCAGTATACACAGGACGTGGCACTTGAAGAAAGCTCCCTTTCTCAAAAACATCCCATCTGTAATGGGATCTGTAAATCTTTAAATGGTGTTCTGCCTCAATTGCCCATGCACTGTAAACACATTAAATCTCATTTTGGAAAAGAGTCTGTTCTGAGAAATCACTTTGAAAGTAGCATGCCTACAAGCTTGCGCATTTCTGTTTTCTGGAGGTGACTCACTCAGTGGCCTGATGAACAGTTTATGTCCTTATGAATCAAGAGAACAAGGACCTGAAGACTAGGGTAAGTCTACTAACATCTGAGCAGACTCAACCACCCCAAAAGGCTTTGCAGAGATTGCTCTGAGACACCTTTTGGAGGCAGTTGCATTTAGTTATGCACAGGAAAAAAAGATTTCTAGCTTGTTTTGGTGTAGTGATGATGGAGTGCCAAAAAGCAAAAAAACCCAACAGTTTGAGCTGCAGAAGTCTGATGAGTTTGTACCCCACCTCCAACATGATAACCTTGGCTTTCCCTCTCATGTTCCCTAGCTACCACCTGTGAAGCTGCTTCTGATCTCTGTTGACTGGCTGGCTGATGGCCAGTGACTCTGGCCAAACAGGGTAAATAACTGTGGAAATGATGCTCTCGCCTTTCTTGCAGCAGCTGTGTTAATTTGTGTGCCTCTCCTCTGACTAGCTAAGAACAAACAAAAAAGTAGGAACTTCTGTCTTTAAGACCTTGTTAAAAGTTGGGGGCTGAATGGGGTGGAGAGAGGAAGAGCTGCTCCTAGTTCACAAGCTTTCCCTGGTGACAAAACAGGCCTAAAATAATTTTTTTCCAAGTTGTATCTGTTACAATATAAAGGAATCAGTTACCTTCACTAGGGTGGTGGTCTTCAGAGCAGGAACTTTTTTTTTGCGTGTGTCTGTCAGCTTAGTGTAGAGAAACTTGAGAGATTCAGAAGAATAATTTGAAACCATGCCACTGCTTTCCATCTTGCCCCTTCCAGCTATCCTGTTTCTGCATCAGACCAACTAAGGCCACGAACAAGAGGCAGGGTCATATCCGTTACAGACTTTCCCATAATACTGACTCAATTTTATCTAAAAGTTTTGTGGAGAGATGAAAACTTCAGCATGCCAAACATTAAACGAAGAGCTGCCTGGAGGAAAGCAGTCACATTTGATATTATTTCCAAAGATCTTGGGAAATAAATGCCAGGGTCGAAAATCCAAACTTACTAGGTGATTGTCTCTTGTCTTATTTTAGGGCTTTACAACCACTCATCTTGCTTTTCACCTTGGTAAATTATTATTATTTAAAATTTTTTTTACAAATTCCTGTTTGAAAGAAGGCCCAGTGAATCTGGGGGGATGAGGAGGTGGGAACCATGTGATGTACTAGCAAGAAGTGAAAGATGATCAGAGGTTAAGAGAGCAGATTTCTACCTTATGAACTTGGCAGTTCTCCTGCAGGTCTATGATCTGGGTATTGATCTTGCTGTAAGATGGATAGTGATATGGATTTTATTTTTTTTTTTTAATCTCTTATTTTTGCACCTTTTAAATGTGCCTGACATTCAGGAAAATTTTGCTTAAGGGTTGGTATTAATCTAAACTAATCAAGGCAATATACAACCGTTTTTGCTTTCAATCTCAGTGGATTTTCTTTTCAAATTTGATTATTACTGAAGAAAAGCTTTTAAAGCACTTCTTTTGGTGCTTTTAACTTCTGAATTTACACATGGATCTGCATTAATAATACATCAAAAATCATGAGATACAGCTTAAACACATACAGTGCTATCGCCTAAATCTGCCAGGTTCTATTGATCAGAAATTAGCTAAACTTCTCATAGCATATTTTGTACATTTAGGGGAAAAAAAAATATTTTTTATGAAGTATGTATGCAATCAGTTAAGCGATCAGACAATACCCTTATTATTATTTTTAACTTGCTCATACTGGATTCAAGTCATGCCTTCTGGCTAACCTTAGCATTGCCCTCTTCCAATTTACATGAGTATGTTCAAAGTTAAGATTGTAATACTGAGAGATTAGAAAACCTCATTTCTTTATCAAAGATCTACTATGCTGCAATATATATTTTTTTTTTTTACATTGGCAATAGGTATCATAATACCCAGCTAGTTTTTGGCATGTGCAGCTATCCTTACGATGCTCCCGAGCTGTGAGAAACCTGGAGGAGTGGTTGTAGGAAGAAAGTAACTGAGGTATGCATGTCTTGCTGTGTTCTTTGGCTGAGTCAGCTGTAAAATGCCTATTTGTGAAGATGAAGAACCAAGAGTTGAGTCTGCTGTCTTGGTGCTGTGTTTTTAGCATGCAGATAAGTGAACTTTGCAAGCCCTGGTGAAGCAAAGCGCTGGGTGTTTTGCTCTGGGCTGACACCAAGTTTTCAGGCCAGCCCTGCTGTCCCCCTGGATGTGTGGTGCTTCTGCTCCCCTAAGGAAGGAACAGGCCTGGGCTCTGGGTCCCTGCTGCTCCTGCATTGTCCTGCCAAAGGGACTGAGGCACACCCCAGGATGGACGGGCTGGGGACGGCAGCAAGACAGGGCACCTCCGGCAGTGGTGGGTGCTGCGACTGCCCTTTGAGCCGAGCCAGGCTATCATGGAATCATAGACCCAACCATGTTGGAAAATGAAGAGTCATTTCCAACGCAACCGATTCCATGCTTCTGAGGCAGCTCCCCCCGGAGCAGGAAGCCGGAAACCATCGAGACAAGCCCTGTGAACACGGAGGAGAGCAGAAGAAGAGCGACACCCCGCCGGCTCCCCTCAGCCCCGGGGGGTGAGTCAGCGCCCGCCTCAGGGTGAGGGGGGGGGCATTGACTCACCCGTCTCCTCGCTTCCCGCCTCGGAGGGCGGCGCGGGGCGGCGCATGCGCGGCGTTGGCGCTGGAGTTGTGAATGGTGCGGCTGTTGAGACGGAGTTTACGAGTAGGGAAGGAAGTCGGGGGGCGGCGGCAGCGCGAGCTTCGGTGGCGGGAGGAGGGAAGAGGAGAAGGAGGAGGCTGAGGGGGGGGGCTAACAAAGGGCGAGGCGAGCGCTGGGGCTGGGATAGCGCGGGGAGGGCGGGCGGGAAGCCGGCGGCCCCACCACGATGCCGCGGGTTGTCCCCGATCAGCGGAGCAAGTTCGAGAACGAGGAGTTCTTCAGGAAGCTGAGCCGAGAGTGTGAGGTGAGGCGGCGGCGAGCGTACATACACCGCCCCCCCCCCCCCCATCCCTTCCCTCCTTGCCCTCCGCGAAAGTTTCGGCGGAGGGTCCACGGGAGCTCCGCGCTTCCCTTCTCCTTGCCTTACCTCAGCGGGGAGCCGGGACCGGCGAGCCGCAGTCTGTGCACTCCGCTGCGCCCTTATCGCCGCGATTGGCCCCTCCTGATTGCGCGCCCTGTCCTCCGCAGATTAAATATACCGGCTTCAGAGACCGGCCGCACGAGGAGAGGCAGGCCCGCTTCCAGAACGCCTGCCGCGACGGCCGCTCCGAGATCGTAAGTGGCGCCGAGCTCTTCTCGGGGCCCGGCGGGGCCGGGCAGCCGCGGGCGGGAAGCGGCCGTCCCGGTGCCCGGCAGCTGGTCTGGTCCACTCCACCCCTCGGATGGAATTCTAAATGAAGAGTTGCAGAGAGCCTTGGAGGGGGGGAACGCTTCTCAGAGCCCGACCTGAAGTGCAGGGAGCGGCGGGAGGCGACGGTGGTCGGTGCGCGCGCTTAAAAGTTTTCCTTGAGGAAAAGGAAAATTCGTATCTGCCTCCCTTCAGAAGGCGAGGGAAGGGAGGTTTTCGTTAAAAAGCAGCATTTATTTCCCCTTTGGAAGAGAACTCTTTTCTCTGGAACGTGTCACCAGCAGTAAAAATGTGGTTGGGGGGTTAAAGGGAGGTGATGGGCAGGTGAGGAACATCTCCTAGCCACCCGCCAGTGCGAGCTGGCGGTGCTGCCTGCGCGTGTTACAGTCGTAACCTGCTTATTTCAATATTCAGGTCCCCCGGTACTCTTCCTCCCCCCCCCCCTTTTTTTTAAATTTTATTTCCCCAGAAACTAGCTTTCAGAAATGCATACAATTGTTCAGGAGTCTGTAGTTAAAAGTCTCGACTGGGCAGTATGATGTGCTTGTGAACTAAATCATGGAATCATAGAATAGTTTGGGTTGGAAGGGACCTTAAAAAAGTCAAAAGCTTTTAAGTTAGGCTTTGAAGCTTGCAAGCTTAGTCCCATATCTCTCATTCACTGAGGTTAATGGCAGACTGCTCCCTTCTTCCCAATTAAGTGAGATAAAGTATGGGCTAGAGTAGTCAAGAACTGACTAGTTATTTCCTGGTTTGATTTCTGATAGGTGTTACTTCTGTAGAATCAGTATCTCATAGCACTGTTAAGTTCTGAGCTGTTTGGTGTTCATAAAATGAAGAAGTAGCCTCTCATTTATAGTATATAATCAAAGACAAGGTAAAATTCCCTTTTCATAGAAAATAATGCCTATGTTCACCAAGTTTGGTTTATGATGACTCTTTTATTTCATGTGGTATAGTGCATGATGGAATTACTCGTATGCACAATGAAATTATTCTTAGTACATCCCAGCAAATACAATTGAATACCAGTTACTGCGACTAATCTTGTTCATTGCATTTGTGAATAAAAGGATATACACTCAAGTACATGCCTACCCTTTACTGGGTAAATTTATTTTTAGCTGAATCTTAGACTGTGGTTTTAGAACCTGTGATACTATTTTGCAAGGAGGCCCCTGTAGTATGTCTCTTAATTTTACTACTTTTTTTTTTTTTTACACATTCATTTTCATTATGCATGTTTGCTTCCTTTGAAAAGTCACCAGGGAAACAACAGGTAGGTAAGGAAAACGTCGTTTGCTAGCATTTAAAGTTCATGAGGAGGTGAAATTGCATGGTATATCCTAGTCCTTCCCTAAAAAAATAAATAAATAGACATGTAGGTTATAATCGAGGTTTCTTATGCATTCTTACATAGTTACTTAGTCCTTCCTCTAAAAAATAAATTAATGGACGTGTAGGTTATAATCGAGGTTTCTAATGCAGGCTTACGTAGTTACTTTATATAAATGGGAAATCACTGTAGCTTCACCTCTGTACTTGCTGCCGTCTTTCTTAGCCAGAACTTCATCCCTTAGAAGCAATGCCTATTCTGTGTATTTTTACTTCTACTTAATTATAAAATGGCATCTCAATTTCTTGATCTGAAACATCTGGTTTTGGTTTGTGAACAGGGCACAAGTAGTCAGGTTTATTAAGAAATGTAGTGTGTGTAATGACTAATGTTAAAAAAGAGCTAGCTATTTTACTTTTTTCAGTCTTGAATGGTTTTTCCAGACATCAAGGATTTATTCTTTTATTTCCAAAGGGAGCCTTTGCACATGACCTTAACATATTTTCAAGCAGCAAAAAAAAATGCAGAGAACAGCATTAATATAGAACCACCAGTAGGTTGTTGGCTACTTCTATCAAATAACAACTGAATAAAGAAAATGATTACCAGTATTACTGAGAAATTTTAAGTAAGATTTCAGGCTCACTGGTATTGCTTTGATAACCTAAAAATAACTTACATGTCTAGTTTGTTTTGGGAGACTTCCTAACTAGCTTCTTGTATGGAACGTACTAGTATATCTATGTTGCCTGTATGAGCGTTAGATCACCCTTGTACTACCTGATCAGGATTTTGCAAAATGTGAGGCATATGTGTATGGTAGCATTTCAGACTGAGCTTTAAAAGTCTCAGTAGAGAAAACTGTAATTTTTCTTACTTTCAGGCTTAAGCCCAAACTTGTGATGTAATCATTTTTTAAAAATTATTTATCTTTTTTTTTTTTTTAATTTGCTTGGTACTAGAATGAAATTGTTGGGTTTGGGGTAGTCCTGTATGGTTACTAGCAAGACTGTTCTCAAGTTTTTTGGTATCAATCCAGGGTTTTGATTTGAGAAGAACTTGGGCATTTTAAGTGGATGGTTTTATCTGTTCAAAAACAGGGAACAGGCTTCAAAAATGCAGAGAATAAATCTCTATGTAGCTTTTTAGATAGTCTGTGGCTTAAATGTTGCCTGCATGACTCCATGGGGATGTGGGAATTTGTATACTTTTGTTCTCTGCTATTTTTCCCATGTTTTTCTCTAGCACGAGTTGGGGGGTGGAAGCAGGGAGGCATGGGCACTTCACAGTTTTGCTTGGTTTCTCAGAAAGCAAGTATAGTACCCTTGGGGCCTGAAGAAACCGGAGCGGTTCAAGGGCTGCAGTGATCAGCTGCTTTGCACTCCAAGATCTCACTGCTGGGCATTTTAAACCTTATGAGTTAAGGAGTATAAATGTGTATTTGCTGAAGTTGTTGGAGGTGGGAAGGTAGTTCTTGAACAGGCTAAGTGGTGATGACATAAGAGTCAAAAACATTCGGAGGTAGGTATAGGTATAACTTCTTTGTTGATATGTAAATAGAATCACTTAGAAAAGCAAAGGGATAATCCAAGCTAGTCAGCCTGATACTGACCGTCTGTGGTCTCGCAGTTCTGATGCTTCCTATTTGTGCGCGCTTATCCTCGATGAAGCTTCTATTAACAATGATTGAAATGCTTGGTTTTGTATTGTGTAGGGCAAACAAATGCTAATGTACCAATACAATATTCCCCTCTCCCCCCAGTCTTACTAGGAATGATTGGACAACTTCAATGACATTGAGAATGTGCTTAACAGGAGATTGGGGGGAAAAAAAAATCTGCTTTTAAGGATCATCTGGAAGGGAACCTGACTGCAGAGCATTAGTCTCCCTACGTGGAGGGCAAAAAGTCAAAATAAAACTCTTCTATTTTCAAAATGGGAGGTATTAATCCTATGAGAGACAGCATTGCAGTATGTAACCGGAACTATCTTAAATAGCGTAGAGCTGTTGTGTTGTATGTAGCAGTATAGTTACACCAGAAAGTTACTGATTCAGGGTTGCTTGAAAAGAATGTGCTTGTCAGGAGATTCCAACTATTAGAGCAGGATTCGTACAGCTTTTAAGAAAAACTGTATTCTAGGTTAATGACCATTTAAATCAAAGCAATCATGGTAATCAGTGCAGTTATTTGGTTGCAAGAAATTACATTTAACCCTGGGATTTCAAACAGAGTTATATTCAGGGAGCATGCTTGAGTATTCACATGCTTAAGAGGACATGACTGTGTGTGCCAGAGAAGGGTATAAATACTGTGAACCTGACTTCTACTTGCAGAAATTTATTTATTTTTTTAATTGAAATAATGTCTAGAAACTTACATACTCTTCATGGCTTGGAGTTAGGATTACAAATAAATAAAAGAAAACTGAATCTTACTTTCATTTGATATCGTAGAAAATTACTTACTTGAAAGCAGCTTATGTTTCTAATATGGTTAAGTCAGTCCCTTTAATGATTTTACAAAGGGCTGCAGCTGAGAATTCCTTTGGTTGCCTTGTCTCACTGACACAGCATCTGCTGATTCGGGTATCACTGGTGTCCTAATGTGGCAAGAGTGCTTCATCCTATGAAGTTTAATTGAGCTGTATATTGATGCTGCTTGCCTGTAGATGACAAAATAGGAATATTTACATTTCAGTTAAGTGCTTACATAGGTACAGGTAGATTATGAAGGGAAACAGTCCTTTCTTTTCAAAAAGAGTTGTCCCATGTAACAGGTCTCAGGAGTTCATTTTCCTTCAGTGGTACTTTTATTGATACGCAGGCTCTTTGAAAAGCATGGGCAATTTTTAGTATTGCAGGGACTAAGTTGGGGCAGGGTATCCAGATAGAACTGAAAGGACAGATTCTAATGTCAGCAGAACTGAGTTGAAAGAAGTATTGATTCTGTGTTTTATTTTATATTGAAAGCAGCCAATGGCAAATGTTGTCAAAATGGAATCAGATGTTTGTAACTTAATATTTAAGAAAAATGATGAGTGCATGTTTTTGACTCTTAAGTATTCTCTGTGCTGCCTGGCTTAAGACACAAACTGATGTAAAAATAAATGACTGCCTGCATAATTTATGTAATGTCTTGCTCCCTGATCCTGTTTGTATTGATTTTTCTAAAAGGCTTTTGTGGCCACAGGAACCAATCTGTCTCTCCAGTTTTTTCCGGCCAGCTGGCAGGGGGAGCAGCGACAGACACCAACCCGGGATTATGTCGACTTTGAAAGAGAAGGAGGCAAGGTAAGAAGGAAATTGTTATGACTGAAAGACATGTCTGTGTTGTACTCATGATCTTATTAGTATGGACCACATGCATGATCCAAAATTACTAATGTTTCACACCTCAGTGCATGAAGGTAGTCTCATGAGTACAAGCAAAAGCTGGGTAAAATCTGGTATTGCTTTGCTTTAGAGCATGTTAATATTTCTGGAGGGAAGCACATGGGGAGTCCTGGTAGCTGTTTATTATTTTGAAGAACGGAACTTTATTTCTGTGGTCATGCTGCAACAAAATTTTGGGGAACAGCTTAAATTTGGTGTTGAGTAGGTGCTTCAGAAACAGTCCAGGAATTAGACTTTTGACAATGAATTGTGGTAGACTCATAAAAATTTGCACTTTGAGTAGGGTACTTACTTGGGTCTTAAGTTGCCAGTAGCTACAGCAAGCATTCACCATGTTGCTTAATGTAATGAAGTGTTTTCTTTCTCAGTTTCACTGTGAGCTATAACATAGAAGCAGCATCGCTTTCAGAATTGATTTCTGAATTATTATTCTTTTTCCTAAGGTGATTGTCCCATAGATTAGTATCGAAAGCTAGAATTCCCTGATGACAGTGATGGTTACCTGTGAAGCTGTATTAGATTTAAAGCCAGAAAGCTTGCTTAGTCTCATCAGAATAAAGTTACTGAAATCATTTGCAGCTGCTTTTGTTCTACAGGAAAAACATATCTTTAAAAAGTAGATGCTGTCTTTTATCTGTGCTGCTGTAGATACTTTGGGACTGATCAAAGATCACTGAATTCAGTAGGAGACTTTCTGCAGACCCCAGCAGGTTTGGATCAGCAGTTAAGGCCCCACAGCCTGTTTCAGGCTAATTTCTGTATAATTTTTTATTTAAAGATTTTTAATAGACCACAGAATTCTTGCTTTTACAAAAAAAATTTTACCCCCTCTTGTAACAAGTAACACCTAATGCTACCAAACCTACTGGGCTGCAGAAAATATTTGAAGCATATTCAGGTTTAATGGCATATTGGGTCTTTTAAATGCTTCTAGGTGGAAGATAAATATTTCCTATAGTGGGAAAAGTTGATTGGAAGAAAAAAAAAATCCTGAGGGCAGTTATGGCATTTGGAATTCAAGTTAATGAGCTTTTTTGGAAAAAAAATGTTTTCCATTTATTCCTGTGAGGCTTGCAGAAGTTTGACAAACTGGGGGGTAAGGAGTGAAGTTGGCTGTGCTGGGTACTGACTGCTTTGCTGGGGAAACTGAATTGAATCTGGCTCTTACTGAAAAATATTGATTCTGGCCCACAATTGAATGAGGAATTTTTCTTGTAATGTATAAGAAAACTGAAGTCTCTCTCCTTGCCAGTGCGAAACTAATTTTATTTACTCCTATGATTTTTTAGACTTTGTTTTCTCTGAATGAATTCTCAAAGTACTGAAGCTACTTCATACATTTTCTTGTGTTGTCTCAATCATGTAAGAGCATGGTAGATACGCTGTGTATTAAAATAGAACATAAGCCTCACCAATGAATGCCACTCTGTGTTTTATGTGTGTTTACAGTAAATTCTAGAGTGCTTTGCTAAAATGTTTAGAAGAATTTATCAGAATGAGGCTCGAGGTGGACAAACTAGTAACTGGGAGCAGTGTTACGCACCAGTGAAGAAATCACAAATTCACCATTGTAATTAAACTTTACTAGTGTCAATCGCATATGAATGCAGGCTTCCTCTGCACAGAATTAAACTTGCCTGGGAGTAAGCTATTCCTAGAGCTTCAGAGGAGGAGTAAGCAGGATGAGAGAGTGTTTCTTATGTTATCAATAGAAACAGTTGTTTCATATGAATTGTCCTCAGGTTTTGTATTCCGTGGATTTTTGGTGTTTGGCTTTATTAAGAATTTCCTTCATAGGCTTCAGCTGTCTCTTAACACAGTGTGATTTTTGTAGCTCTGTGCAACGTTGTTTCATTGGTGTTGATTGGTGAAGCAGCACATAATGTGTATTTGTTCATTACTGGATTTAAACCAGCAAGGCATGTTTTTATTATATGAATTTAAAAAAAAATCTATGGAGGGAGCTGTCAATTGTTATTTTAAGCATTAGTCTGAGATCTAGAATGTAGATAAAATTCACAACCCTAGAATATTTTTGTTCTGGAATTCTGATTCAGTGTTTGGCTGAGCAAATAATGGCTCAAAATAGTTTATCTAGAGTTGAAGTATGTCACTGTTGTGCCTAAGCAGTTTTGTACAAAAATTGACAAAGCTACCAATGTGGCATCTGTTAGAACTGCTTCTCAAAGTGATTGAATTGTGGGAAGAGGCACACCCTTGTGAATCCATGTGAAAGTCAGGATTTTGTGAATACTGCTTTGCAGGCTTGAGGTTTCTCGTTCTGGTATTTCTTAAGGGGGTTTTCATATGCTTAATTTGTCTTTTAATTTGATGCATTTGATGTTCACAGTGGGTGGGTAGGCCTCTAGTGGGTAACCTGTGTTCATTAATTCAAGAGAATGTTTCAGCTCGCTTTAAAATCAAGCTTAACTTTTTTCTGGGGGGACAATTTCAACATTCATTGATATCTTTGACCTGTAGTAAGTTTAATTGTCTTCGAGCAATTTTTATGTCATGGCAAAAGGAAAAGCAGAACCAAAACCAGGTCTCTAGATGTGTAAAAATGATAGAATGTTATATTTTGTTGTGACTGTGGGTGTGTGCAGGGTGCATCAAATTCAGTGTATGTCCTTTGTCTGGATATCCAAACCATATCAAGGCTTCCTGATCCTTTGTTGTCTGCTAATGTCCAGTTTGTAATGTTTTTAAGCTTTTTTTTGATTGTTGAGTGAGTTGTTGGTTGGGTTTTCTTGTTTTTTTGGTTGTTTTTTTTGGTGGGTTTTCTTGTTTGTTTGTTTGTTTGTTTTTTTAAGATCAAATGAATAGATAATGTTAAGAAATTCATATTGCCTGAAATATCCCATAATTGAACCCTGGAATGAAATGGAGAGCTTTATTTTCACCTTGGTTCTCTGATATCGTTAATAACTTAGACTGGTTTTTACTGTGCTTAATGAAGTTCTTGACTTTTTACTTCAGTTTTATGCTGATACCATACGAATTTCAGTCTGAACTCTGTGTGTGGCCTTCAGCGCTTCTCAAAATTTGATTTTATTGGAAGTCTCCTTGTTTTGTTGAGAACTGAGTGATCAGCTTTCTTTGCACGGTTCATTTTGTGTACTTCATGCAGTAAGATAACATGTCCCAGTTTTCATTTGTTGAGATGTTCATACAGCTCTCATGTTTCTTACCTGAAAGGAAGGTATTCCTTTCTCAGATATTCTTTTTTTATTGTTTAAATACCAGTCATTACGCTGATGAAGTGTGTGAAGTTGTTTCACTTCCCCTCCCATTTATAATACTGTTCTCCATCTCACTTCTAATGCAGCTTAGCTTCCTGTCTGATGTTCAGTGCAGCTGCTCATAAACCAGGCTCTTCAACACAGGCTTATTTCAGTATAATATGCTGTGAATGCCGCAACTCTGGAGGAAAGTACATCAGACACGATTGAAATTGATTTGGGGTGCCTGGTATGCCACATGTGTGATGTAGCAAGGATTTCTACTCACTGGAAATATTCCAGCCATAATCAAAGATTTCCAGACTTCAGCTTTCGTCCCAAAGAAGCTGAGTTTCTACTTGTGCAGTTTTTTGTTGGAACTAGGAAATTATATTTTGCTGTAATTTAGCGTTAGGTACTTGAATGAGTCCAAAAAACCTGAGAAATCTCTGTGCTGCAGATGTTACAGCAGTTACAGAAATGTAATGATAAAGGTGCTTGAATGGTATTTGAATAAAAACTGTATTTAAATGGCAGCCAACAGCACCAATTTTCCACTTGTGTCCTCTTTTCTCACTAGAGATTTGATAGATACGGCTTGTTCTAAATCAGCTTTTTTTTTTTTGGTGACCTTATCAATAAATTTTCTTAGATGATTGCATTGGTGTTTTGGCTGCTTCATTTTTCTGAGCAAATGCAGTTTCCAGTCAAACATGTATGCAGTGGAATTTTATTGGAAAATGAGGTTTAATTTATGAGAAATATCTGAGTATTAGTGCTAATCTGTATTGAATCAGAAGTTTTATTTTCTTTACTTTCTGTGGTCCCCACCAGTGTTACATGAAACACTGTCATTTGAATGAAGTTGGAGTAGAAGCTTTCTTTTTGCTTTAGGTATGCTTCCTTTTAAAAATAGGGTATGGGTGTCTGGGAAGCAGATTTACAGCTTCATCACCCATTTTACTCTCACTATAGTGATAAAGAGTGAGATTCCTTAGTAGAATTCGTCTTCTATATTATCCTTCCATAATTTCACTCTACCTGTATTTGGGGTTTTTGCACTGTCACCATTTAAAATGTTCTCAGAGTTAGCAGTTATTTGTACATGTTCTCTGCAATCTGTTGTATCTCTGGACATAAAGGATTTGGATTTAATTTTTCTCCAGATCAGTGGTGCTAGGGATTTAGGAGAAAAAGCGAAAAAGCATGCCAGAGCCATAATATTAATTAAAGATCATTCTGTGATGTGCCACAACATAGGGCAAATGATCTTTGCCATGAAATTCATGTGGTCTTAACAGTTATCAAGACTTCATCATTTTATTTGTCTGTAGTAATTTAATGCTCCTTCAAATTATGAAGGTCTGTCTTTAAAGCTGTTCAGGAAACAGTGCCACAGCTCAGAGTTAGGCATTACCTAACAGAAGTTCACGGAGTTATTTGTAGGTGGTGGAGGCATAGGGGATGTAACTTAGTTGAAAAACTAGCAAATGTCAACCTTTAAGGGGTGTCTTGGCAATGTTTGTGGATTGTCTCTTAAGACGGACATGGAAGGGCATCTGGTAAGAACATTTTGTTTTGCAGGAGGAGTTGTCCTGCTCATAAGGAGTTTCTCTTCCAGATTTGAAGTTGAGTTGAGGCTTGTTGGGTAGCTGTGTGCAGTCCTCAACTGATTTTTAGCTAGTCCCTTAATGTGCAGGTGGGTCAGGATAATGATATTTTGGGATCAGATTTTTATCACGTTCACCTGCTGTTCTCTCCCTTCGTGCTAGCAGAATGATACAGAAGTCCTAGTGGTTTAGTTTCATCTTGCTTCAGGAATGTGGAGTATCCTCTTACTTGGGTCTGCCTGATGACTGCACAGCCCCAGGACATTGTGGTAGCTGGGAGAGATTCTTCTGTGAAGAGCAGCTGGTGGTCAGTGAAGGCAAACCATCTGCTGAACTGTGTACTCTGGCCTTCAAGGTGTCTTTGCCTGCTTGAGCCAAGTGAAGTGGTGCTGCCACATCCCTGTTGTTCCTTTTTGTCTCTCTTAGGCTTTTTCTGTACGGCTTAAGTAACAAAGTTGGTGTGCAGTTATTCGCGTAGCAGATGAATGGGCCTGGCCTCGTATTCTGTTTGTACCCAGCCTGGCTGAACAGCTTAATTATTTTCTTGGAGTGGTGTGGTGGGAGTTCTGGAAAGACTTGTTCAAAGAGGAGAATCCACTTGCCTTGGTGGTCCCTTCAGTCAGTTTTCTTCCAGGATCATCCATATGGTTTGTGTAAAATACTACTTTTCTGTAGCTGCTTGTAATTCTTTATTTTATTACTGTTGTGCAAAAGAGTCATTTTATTTAGTAGTCTGCTCGGTTTCTTGTTTCTTTTTTTCTTGTTTTCCAGATACTTCATTACTTTATGTTCCTGTTTCAGAGGAAAGTGAAACTTTCTTGTTTTGCCTAGATACTTTGAGGTGTTATTCATTATGACCTGCTGTTGCACAGAGGAGAGATATTTAATTGAAACTCCATTTGAAGCAGGGTAGTCATAAGTGTATCTTTTCTCACTTCCTCTGAGGACTGGGCGATGCATCCAGTTTAAATACTATTAAGAGTTGGGAAGTTGGATTTTGGGAAGAGAAATCTTTAGAGGTTGTAGGTGGCTAGGTACATGTTGTCCTCTGCTGGCAAGCAGTCACTGTCTTGAGATTTGGACAATTGTTGCTGAAGAGTGATTTATCACAGGTTGCCTTCTGTCACCAGAGTGCGAGTCACACCAAGCATCTCTCATATGACAAATATCCACAACCTTTTCCCTTTAATCCTCTCACTCCTCCCTTTCTCCAGGTACTTTTGTTACTGCGTGCAGCCTTGTTCATGCATTACAGTGTGTGCCACGATGATGCAATTTTGAAACTGAGTTTGAACAATACTTGTAGCCCAACTGTGCTGTTTTTAATGCCTATCTATCAGCCCTGTCTGAAGTACTTATGGTTTGCCATTGGTAAACCTGCTTTTGATTAGCTTTTATTAATGTTGTAGAGCGGTTATTCAGTCATATTACGTTGAGCTTTTTAAAACGCATTCATTGGAGTTCTGTAGATGGGGCTTTAAACTTGCTCATACCATCATAGTATCATAGAATGCTCATCCTGAAGTTTCCGAGAAGAGGAACAAAGCCAGAGTTAGTGAGCTAAATACCGCATTTGGGAGCCGGCTTTATATAAGGACAGTGCTGTGTGGATGAAAGCAGTACTTGACATCTCTGCAGCATAGATACTGGAAGTTATCCAGACATTTGGATTGTTGAATCCCCTTGTTTCCTTACTGGTCTCGCACTTACTAAGCAAAGTTGTTAACATTATGCTTCTCTGCTCTTCTTATAAATGAATGAGGAAAGTAAGAGCATCACTGTTGAGGATGTCTGTTTCTTCATGAAAATCACTCAATGTTTCATATTAAAAAAAATAAGATGCTGAAGCATTTGTTACAAGAAACTGTCATTTTTTTGCAAAGTTAATGAAATGCTTCTTCAAGATTTGTTGTCCGAAGCACAAGTAACAAAATGAGCTAATTGGCTTGCATAATTTGATATTTAACAGGTTGGCCTGGTGAAACATGTACTGTGACAATAATATGCCAAAAAAACTCTTGCACAAGACTGCTATTCCAGGAAGATGATTTTGGGGAATAGCTGATGCTGCAGATATTTTATCTAAGCAGAAAGCCTATATAATTTCTGTTACAGTAATGTCTAGACTGGAGTATGAGATCCAAACTGTAGCTGCTTGAGGAGCCTATGCAGAACTTCTGCGTTCTTTCTCTATGTAAGATACTTTGCTTGGAGAGTTGCAGGCAGCAGCTCTATGATGTGGGACTTCTGGGTATGCAATTTGTTTTATCTGTTCATCTCGGCATAAATACAGAACATAAAACCAATGGAAGGTGACAAAAGTTCTTAAATCTGGCATAATTTTTACAGTAAGGGTCATTAAACATGTAATTTTCAATTGAAATACAGTGACTGAGGGCAAATGTTGCCTGTCATATACTTCAGCAGGTCAGAAATTTAGGGAAGAAAGCAGATTGGAAACTTGATGGGGGCTTTTATGTCCTGATGAATTGTCTCTTGGCGGCAGTTGAGGAGTAGCCAGTATTGCCCCACAGAGGAGGCTGGAGGTGACAAGAAGAATTTTCTTAGCTTCTTTTTGACGAGTGTATTCTTGGGAAAAAAAAAGAGAGGAGGGGAAGCTTATATTCTTCAGTAGAGGCAATATTGGACCTTCTTCTCTTTTTGGGAAACTAGTACAATGCTTAAGAATAGGAAAACCAAGCCAGGAAGGCATCTAGACAAACAACTATAGTGTGTAATTTTTTTTCATGCTACTAAAAAGCATCTGGGAATTTCTATTAAACTTGCATGCTTCTCTGTTTTTTTCCATTGTTTTTATTTTTTAAATATATTGATGGCAAGAATTTTCACTTGGGTAGAGGAGAGTGGGCAATAATCTCTTGTCCATATGCCAGCTAGGGGAATCAGAGTACAGTACCCTGCAATGTGCTTGAACAACCTGCTCACCTGGTGGGTTTTCGATGCAGAAACCATGAGGATTCTAGTTACAGCAGACCAGAAAGCTGGTATTTCTTACCACTTCAGCACATTTCACAACAGACATGAAACATACAGGATGGTACTTTCCAGACAAAGCGTTCACAGAAGCAGTTTGAAGTTGGTTGGGGTTGTTTGTTTTTTGTTTGTTTTGTTTGTTTGTTTTCCCCTCAAGCTCTATTCTGGTATGTAGAACTTGAGAACCAGACTTTTGAGGAAGTGTAACTTGTGTCAGCTATACGTTTTTTAAACTAGGAAGAAAATCAGTAGCTGGTTTACAGAGAATAAAAATAGATAGTGCATAAGGATTTAAATTGGTCACCTCTCCTTCAGATCATACAGTGTTGGTTCTGTCCTTCTCTGGTCTTGTGCTGGGAGAATTGTTGTTGCATTTTGGCTAACCAAAGCTGTATTTGTATTATTCAATGTCTTTCTGACTGTTGATTTTTTTGTTGTGGTGGTTTGTTGTTTTGGGGTGGGTTTTTTTGGTCAGGATTTTGTTGTTTGGAGAAATTGGTATTAAACATATATCTGAAAGTGCTAATCGCTCTGATAAAGGAAATTCCCAGCCATTGCTGTGCAGAAGCTGATAGTTTTCTACAGAATAATTGTGACAGACAACTATGAATTTTTACTGGGTGATGAAAGTTTTGTAGTTTCTATGGTGTACAAAAGGCAAAATAATTATTAACTTGTATTGGCACTGCTTGTTAAATAAATGTTCATGCCAGTTTTCTAGACTTGAATCCTGCTTAAGGGGAAAGAGTGAGGCTGTCATGGTGCTCAAGAACCTAATGAAAACCCAGGGGCAGAAGAGACAACTTTTTTTGCCTTTCTGGCAAGAAAAGGTCAGTTCCTGGATGGTTTTTTAGTTGCTTGTCCATGTTGTCAAAATATGGTATTTTCTAGTTTAGTATACTTGCATTGTGCCTCTCAAATTTTCAGGTTTAATCTTTTATTTGCACAAAGGTATCATGGTGTGTAAATGATATGTTTCAGATAAACTTCTCTTTCTGTCGGAGTTTGTAGTTACAACTCCTTTTTGCTGTGCTATTTCCTGAAAGCTTGAAAAGACCTAATTTCCCAAACAATTTTGACATTTCTGTCTGGAAAATATACTTTGTTAATGTGGCAGAAATCTGTGTGTATTGTCCCGGTTAAGTGGTTTGATGAGCGTAAGCATTTGTTGGTTACATGCATTTATACTTGCAACAGGAAACCAACAGAAGCCTCCTGGCAATGTTTAGCTGCAAAAACATTGCTCTTTTTAAATGTTGAAAGAAAAATTTGGTCTTTTTTGATGTGTGCCATTTCAGGAGGGTAGATTTAAATTCCAGCCATCACTTCTGATGCAGAAATCTAGTGGTAAAGATGTACTGATAAAAGACCCTGTAAAGCTTCATAGGGGAAAACCCTAGCATGTTTTTGCCTTTCAGGTTATCCTTATATTGCGCTCATTGCGTTTTTGTTGTTTCTCAATTACAGCTGCATAGTTGGTTTTGTCTTTTTGAAGGCAAATGGAGTGAGTTACAGCCTGAGACATGTTTAATGCTGGGAGGCAACTACATTTTGTAGTAACACTGCTGTAACAAGAAGCCACTCTTTGCTTTGTACTGGGATTATTTTGGTGGTTTTGATCAAGTGTACTGAATGTTTTCTGCAATTGCAATTCCAGTATTTTGGAACTATGAACTGTGGACTTGTTATTAAATGATGAATAAAATTTCTGTGCAGTAGCATTTTAGAATTTTTCTTTGCTAGCTTCTAAACAGAAGTACTGACTATTCTTAATCCAGGAATAAAATCCTGTATTCTTCACAGATTTAAATTGCATTTACTCTGACCTACTTAATGCTTTATATCTGTTCTTGGTTATAGACTTGTTTTTTAGTTAACTGAAATAGTAACCTGCATAATTTAATGAAACGTAAATCTGCTTGTGAAAAGGAGTCATGATTACGTAGTTGAACTAACTACACAAGAAAAACCTACCAACAAACCACCAGAAAACCATAAGAATATCAGGTTTTCTCAAAGTGAATTAAATTCTGTCTCTTCACTAAAGAAAGAAGATTCTTCGGCTGTTCTTTGTTTGGTGTTTTAGAGATCAACTGTCACTGTAGTATTTCAGTACTACAGAATGCAGTCGGGGGAGGGGTGTGTGTGTGTGTGTGTGTCACAGCTCTGGTACTACTTACGAAGGTATTTTTCATGTGAGTCCATACAGGGATGTTTTTATTACTTAGAATTGTGAAAATGGATCTGTTGCATCTAAATTTTAAGTAGCATTTTCTAAAACTTTAGTGATACTTGTAGTAAAAATAGGTGACTTGTATAAGCATACTTAAAAATAGGCCACAGTGTGTACTACCGGACCATGAGGTTTTGCTGTGAAGTTGGAAATTGTAGCAAGTATTTGCTGAGATGGTCTTCTAGTTGTGAATTGGAGGGCATTCTTTCATCTGGGATTACACAAAGGGAATGCTGTCACTTGTTATCAAACCACCTTCTGCTGTAATTAGAGAGCTAAAATAGATTTTTTGTGATGTTGGTGCTCTTGAATAGAACTTAACTGCAGAAGTTGTTTGAGATTTTTTTCTTTGCTGTGAAATGCCTTTAGCTAATATTTCAAGCTGTATCTTGAATCACCTTTGACATTACCACCTATATCTAGGTGTGTTTAAGTTGATAGGTTTCCATAAGGGGGGGAAGAAATATCTCTAAGAGTTTAAAACTTAAAAAAAAAAAAAAAAAGGCAGCAACTTGTACTTCTCTGACTCCTGAGTCCTGAGCCTGGCAGGTACAGTATTTTTATAAGGGTCCCACTAAATCAAAGATCTTTCTGAGAAATTAAATTATACGTGCAGCTTTACTTGGAGACTAGCAGCAAAAGTAGCAGAATAATAAAGGGAGGAAAAACACAGCGGTTTAAAATCTTCAATAATTTTAACTGCTTATATACAGCAAACCCATGCAAATAAGAGTTAAATTTTAGTCCTGTGCTCAGCTGTCTTTACTTGTTGCTATTAAGATTCTAGTACAGGCTGTTAGCAATGCAGGGTGGGTTTTTTTTTCTGTATTTCAGCAAATTCTTCAAGATGCTTTTTTCCTTGGAGTCAGTGAATTTGTATTTCTGCTGCTTTTTCTAACCTGAAAACATTGTGGTATGAAAGACTGTATCTGGAACTTCTTTTTTCTCCAAGTGTAATAGTCTGGATCAAGATTCTTAGCAAGCAATACTGTTTTGTTAATATCTCTGGGTTTGCTTGCGTCGACCTTTTGTCATAGCTGATGAAATAGAGTAACCCTATTAAATTTTGACTGTTAAACTTTCTTTCCAGAAATTCTTGTGTTCTGTGAAAACTAATGCCTGGGTACTTGTTTTTTGGTCTGTTTCTGGTTGCGTTTTTTTTGGTGTTATGGCATGTGTAAGTGGCACAGAGGAATGAAGAAAACTGACAAATTGAAAAGGGCTTTTTCCAAAAAATATTTGCGCTACAGCAAGCCGTGTCATTTGTGATGTTACCAGCCTCTCCAAATTATGTAGTCTAAACTTGAAAGTGCAATGTCTTTGTGCGATGACAGAAAGGAAGGAGGAGCTTCCAGGGAGGGACTAGGTCAGAAGCAGAGGAGCAGTGGCCTCTGTAGTGTCTGCTGTGTCCAGCCTGGTGTCCAGCACCATCCTGGCAGTGCCACACCCAACCAGCAAGGGCCTGTCATCAGTGGAGAGATACACTTGTGACATAGGTGCTACCCTTGAGAAACTTAAATCATCTTGAAAGCCACAGCTGGGGCATCCAAGTACAGATGTTCAGGAAAGACTCTTGGTCAGGAAGCGTCATTTCCTTTGTATTTTTACAGCATAGTATAAAGTTCAAATTTTAATAAAACCTCATTTTGACATAGTAGAGGCTGTGTCAAGATGTAGTTTTCAGTAACTTATGAAACATTCTGTGTTTCAGGGGAGAACAGTAGTATGCTTTGGGGCATGAAACGGAAGGCTTGATCTAAATCTGTTGGAGTTTTGGGCTCTTATGATTTGCAGTGATGTGTATATTGTTCCAAGATTAAAAACACTAAAAGATCTGTTTCACTCATAGTGACTTTCTAAATGGGATTCTTTGCAACTGTTTCTATTTACTGTTCCATTCCCAGTTAAAACTGTATTACTAAAGTTGTTTCAGAATTGAACTTACAAAGCCTGATGAATGCTGTAAACTCAGTCCATGACTTGGTTGTTTTTTGTTAGTTTCTTTTCAGATATGTGTGAATATTTGAAGTCTGGTGTGGAGTTGTCAGCTTTTGCTATAGCTTTAGTTGTTACACTGGAAACGTATTATTGTATTTTGTTCTCCAAGTAGTCGAGGATTTTAGTGCATAAGTTCTGTTGCAAAGTTTTAGAAAAGCTTTTGGGGGCTTGGGAGGTGGAGGTTGTGGGGTTTTTTGTTTTGTTTTAAAAGGTTGCTGCCTTTCTGATGTTCTGGCCACTTTCCGAAACCCAGGCTAGTGACCCTTCTCTGAAAATGATATGAAAGTGAGTTTTGGTGTTTGGGGAGTGGGGGGGGCTGACTTAGCTTTACATCTCAGAAGTCATGGCAAATCTGTATGACAAGATCACTGCATTTTGTTTATGAAAGAGTATATATATACTCCTTTAAAATTTCTATTAAACAAGAAGGATGAATGTATAGTTTCTTTTCTGGGTATTTTGAATTAGGTAGTTTCCTTTTATTTGGCAGTGGATACAGACCATGCCAAGAGAAGCTGAAATGATGTTAGCCTTAACCAATTTAACATCTTTCTTGCTTGAAGTAAATGTTTACAGCTGTTCCTTTCTTAGTGGTGAGTATTTTATCTGTGAAGTCACTGGGGAGGCTGCTGTTCAGCTATATAAAAGTGGGGTGTGATTCAGGGGAAGGTGGGATCAAAACTGGGATGTGTGTACTTGGCTCAAGCAAAAGAGAGGCAGCTTGTGTGAGCAGTTGTGAATGGGCAGATGTGTGTGTCGTGAGGCAGGCTGAGTCAGAGCTGAGCCTCCTCTGAAAGAATGCGTTTTGCTCCTGTGTGCTGGGAAAATGAAAAGAGGAGGGAGGGGACTGTGCTGCTTCTTCACTGGGGACTGGTGTTTCCGGGGGGGGTGAAGTTGGTCTCATCTGTGGCAGTGGCTGTTATGAGCATGCTGATTCATTAGTCAGTGGGTGGTGAGGACTGCGTGCAATCTCTGAGGGAGGAAATGGCTTGGTTGCTTTAGGGAGAAGGAACATTTTCTGTAACTGCAGGATGTGTGGATGGAGTGTACAGATAGTGTATCTATAGCGTATCAGTTAAATACCCTGGTGTTGTGAGATAAGGATTTACTAGAGGACTAAAATAGGATGTGAAACTGAGGTTTTGCATCTTGTGCTCAAGTAGAGCAGGTTTGGTTTGGTTTGTTTTTTTAATCATGGAGAATTGTTCTCTGCTTCTACATTCAAATCAAGCTTGGTTTTTAAAATATGAACAAATGGTGTTACAGGAGCCATGTCCCTGTCTATTTTTAACAACAAAGCTAATCCCAGGTAGTTGGACTTGCAGGTGAGTTGCTGATTTAAACGCAGATGAAAAGAAAGAGCAGACTAGTTGAAAGGGTATAAAATCCAAGGTGAGACACCAGATGTTGAAGGAGTGTCTTTGAGACCATGCCAGCTTGCAGGCAGAGAAAACATGAACACAGCTCAACAATTTAGACCCTGGCATATTCATGCAGCACCTTCTCATGCTGATGGTGCTGTTCGTCCTCCATCCAGATAATCTGCCAGGAGATAAGTGTTTGGTCTTGCTGGTTGTTCAGTCAACAAGCAGAATACTTGTTCTAACACTAAAAGCCTATTCCATTGAAGTAACATGTCTACTTTTCTCATTTAAAAAAAATCTAATGCTACTTTGATTTGTAATAGGAGTTTGAAATGGAAGATGCAGTTTGAAGTGAAATGAAACTTCTGTAAAACAGCCACCCCATCAGAAACTCAGCTGGTATAAGCTAGTGAAAATTTCAGATATCAGTATGTGACATTTTACCTATGTCTCAGAATCTGTCAAGCTAATTAGCTTTGGCTGTGCCAGTGTTTGGAGAATGAAGGTGCAAAATTAAGGAGAACTTACTCTGTGTAATATACATTGTTATGTATAACAATGCTTAACTTAGTTATACAGCTGTCTGCCATCACTGTAAGTAAAGCTGTACCTGGTTTGGTTTATAGGATAGACTGTACTCTTGACAGGAAGCAGATGTACAAAATATATTTTCCTCATATATGCTCCTATAATGATGCTTATTTCTGTGGCATTAAACTCATTCACTGAATATGAAATTGGTAATTGCCTCACTTCCAACTCTTCCTCCTCCCTGCTGCTCTCTAGTGGTTTTCACTTAAGGGTTGGAGTTTTCCAAGACTGACTTCTGGATATTATGAAAAGCACCCAGAGGTGTGGGTAAGATTTATAAAATTATATAAATACAGTTAAAATGGGGTTAGCAACAAAACCTTGGAAGAGTTGTTTTAACAAAGATACCCTTTAACTACTTCTAATCAAACTGTATAGCTCATTAATACTAAGGTGTTGTCATTGTAGAAATAATTTGCCTTTTTCTTTTGCTTTTTTACTGTGACTGTCTTAAGGCAACTTATACAAGTTTTTAGAAGACGACTTTGCTGGATTTTGAGGTGCCATAGCAGATCATGAGCTCCTAGACAAGAGCAGTAATTTATTAATAATTCTGTTTGGAAATTGAAAGGGAACTAGCAAAGCTTTTATCTGAAAAGAAGGCAGTTTGTGGTTAATCTGTTTTGGCAACAGCCTTAGGTGGTTTCCAGTCTCCAGAAAGGGAGACTGGGGAAAAAGAGTATAAATTCCTTTCTCTAAAATCAAGGAAAACGCACCAGTGTGCTTTATTGTGTGTTTTAATGAGAGAAAAGTTCCTGTGTATGCATGTCTGGTTTCAGTGTGAGTTATACTAAACTTGGATGATGATGCAGTATTTTTCAAAACTCAAGTATCATGCTAATGAATTCAGCGTTTCACAGATGAAAACTGTGTATTACCTGAGTTTTGAAGACCTGCCAAATGGTGTGAGGCTTTCAGGTCTCTGATTCAGGAACAAGGGCAGAGTACTTTATCTGTAAAGGTCAGGCTGAATGCCGGGGGTTCCCCAGCTGCTCTGTCAGCAGCTCAGCTGTTTGTCAGCATGCTTGGGACAGATAGTAGGCATCACTAATCACATCACCTCTGTTAACTTGTTTCCCTTTTTCCCCTTGACTTCTGAAGATTTTCACATAATTTTGATCATCGCTCAGGCTTGCGGGTGATGCTTAAAACATTGGATTGGGAGTACTGAGCCCTCAGCAGCTCCATCTAAGCTATGTGCTGTTGCACTGAGGTACGAAGTTTGTATACAATGCAGTAGTAGTGTCAGTGATAAAGGTAACTGAACAGCCACTGAAACAAAGCAGTTAGTGTTAGCATAGTATTCCTTGTGGAGAAAACAAGAATTACTCTGCTTCTGGATAACTTGAACAGCTACGTTTTTGTCATCTGCAGGAAGTCCTATGTAACTTTTGATGCCCCGGGCTTTTGTTGTGGGCCAGAAGGGTAGGAGAGGCTAGGTGAAAGGTAAAACCTTAAAGAAAGATCAGCAAAATGCTTGTTTGCTTCCTAAAAAAGTAACTAGCATTAGAATACAGGTTGTTTGACTTTTTAGACCTAGAGTTGAGTGGTGCTGCTTTTTTCTTTAGAATTATTCTGCATTCTTCTTAGAGAATGACTTAGTAATTCTATCAGCCTCTTCTAAACTGCTTCAGTGCATCTATTAAATTGACTGTGCATACTTCGTTTATTTCTCGTGAGATGAATGAGTGAAGATGGTGCTGAAAGGCAGTAATGTTGTATTTTGTATGTTTTTTGTATAATCTTGAAATGAGGGCTGTGGGAGGTGGTTTCCTGGTAGTGCATGTCTTACTCGTGCTGGTTCTGACACCTCTGCTTGCAAAGGCTCTTGGCTGGTTGGTCTGTGCTCTGCATAGTGTGCTGTCATCACAGAAGACATAGGTGTGATGACTTGCTTAGCTAGTCTGTGAATAAAGGACAGACAATGACTCTGCGCTTCTCAGTAGAGACCCTGCAGTAGGAGAGCTGATAGGAAGAAGATACGCTTGACTTAATCTTACTTGATCATTAAGCTACTGCATGTTTTTACTAATTAAAACCTCTAGAGTACATCACTTCATACTGAAGTGTTATAAGTTGTAAAAATCAAGCTTGGAGTTTAAATGTGTATTTTTTTTGGCAAATAACATATTTGTCAGTTGGTTTTTTGTTAGTTGTTCCCTTTCTTCCGCTTACGGGTTGCCTTTCATGTTGTTCAGTACTTAGTTTTACCAGGACAGCCTTAGTGGTAGTAAGGCTTATGTTCCTTCTGTACCTCCTGTGACTCCAAGACTTTGCTTTTTCTGCTTGAGTTACCTTAGCTGATGAGCATGGAATGGAGCAAGTTGGCACAGTCGGGCGCTTTGAAATACACCATAGTGCTAAACATCAGTTATACTTTGAGGATTTGCCAGGGGATGAGTTTAGAACTATTACAGGAGGTGCTGTGTGAAAATTCCCCTACCTAGCTAGGTCATTTCTCAAGACTAAAAAGCCTCAATAGGGTCTTGAATGCTTAGGCAGTCTTTAAATGTGAAGAGGGTGCAGACCTGCATGCGTGGTTTGCCTCTGTCAATTCAGTTTAGACAGACTTCTGTTCCATGAGGGGTTTTGACTTGCCAAGTAGGCTGAAATGACTCCTGAGGGTTGATTTTTCTTTACAATTTAGAGAATTCTGCTGTGGTGGACTTTTTTTTTTTTCTTTCTTTTTTTTAAGACTGATGTCATTAAATATAAGGAGTCAAACTCATTTACTGTTGTATTTGCTTCTTTTTAAATTTCCTGTGTGGAGATTAATCTCTGGTCTTTGGAAGGGGAAATACTTCTGCTTTAAATCACTGTATCATCTGCCATTATCTAAGATGTAGGGCCTTAAGCTTGTGCGTTATTCCTTGTTGCAGCTGAAGGCACTGTGTACATATTGATGCTGCAGATGGGGGTTGATCATGTGGTGGTACTTCTCTTGAAAAGCCTTTCGCAAATGGTAGGGTAGACACAGGAAGCCTAATTTTAGCATGGTGTGTGTATGTATGGTGTATTTTACAAAACTCTGACTAGTTGGTAAATTTGAGGAGGACTGGAACTGGTGCTTGTTCTTTGCTGAAAGAGCTCATGTATTGGGATAAAGTCCAGTGCTGCTTGGGAGTAGGAAAGCATGTGTTGGTTTAACCATTTAAATGTGCTGTAAAGAATCATTCCTTACTGGCAGCGTGTCACTTTCTTTGTGACATGGAGCTAAGCTGACAAGCAAAACAGTTTCTTTAACTGAAAGCAGTAACATAATTCTAACCAAATCCTGGTGCATGCCAGTTTAAAATGAGAACACATTTTAAATTTATTCTGTCCAGTACAGTAGGCAAAAGTTACAGCGCTCACTTGATTAAAACGAGTTCTTGGAAAGGAGGCAGGAGAAACTGTTAAGTGGAGTCTCATGTTACCAGCTGGTTTGGAAATTCTTCTGAGAGTATGTATAGAAGCTTCTTGCATTATTGTTGTCACTGTGCAGGCATGTGTGCAAATGCTTTTAAATTTATAGCATCTGTTTTGCTTTTATTTCAGGTGTACTTGAAGGCACCTATGATTCTTAATGGTGTTTGTGTAATCTGGAAAGGCTGGATAGATCTTCAGAGACTGGATGGTATGGGCTGCCTGGAATTTGATGAAGAGAGAGCGCAGGTAAGAAAGTCTGCCTATAGCTACTGTGCCTTAGACATCCTTCTGCTCTGAAAGGAAACACACAGTCAGGTAGTGATCACACATTCTAATGTGCTTGTTTCCTGCGTACACTTTGAGTACTAATTCCAAAGAGAACTCACAGTACAGAAGCTCAGAAATAAGTGGTTGTAGTTAAACTGGTGTTTTAAGTTAGATCAAAATATTAGGGGCAGGAATCATCCATAGTTTACAGCTTTGTGGGTGATTTAGCACTGTTCCTATGCTAGAGTAGTACATCTTGAAGTATTTGAAAAGCTGTGTCTGTAATATGTACTGATTCAACTGCCTAGTCTGTTTTAGCAGTTTATTTTAGAGTGTTTGGGGTTTTTAAGTAGCTTTTTGTTTTATTACATATGGGGGAGGATGAATAGGGTGTTATCATCTCTTCTTTAATAGTGGTGGTCTCTGCTCTGTTAAGGTATGGCAGTTTTTGAGAACCTGTTTCCTGTCTATCTACTTCCTGCCACCAAAGTGACTGTCTAGTGGCTGAATTTGTGGACGTGCACAAGAGCAAAGTAAACACAGAGGAAATAACTTAAAGTACATATCACATGTGTAAGGTTCACTTACTCAGCTGTAGGATTCCTAAATTTAGTCAGACTTGAGATACATCCTAGCTTTTGAGATGTATTTTTGTAGCAAAGCTACCAAACTGATACTAAAACCAGCTACACCAGGTTTGTGAGAGCTTCCACACAGCGGATAGTAAATTGGGTGTAGTAATGATTTTAACCTCTGTTTTGTGGTGAACTCAGCAGTTCATTTCTGTAGTTTGATAATTTAGAAATGTTAGAACCATATGAAGGCAAAGCCCAAAGTGAGTCTGTATACAAGGTTGGTTTTTTGGTTTTTTGTTTTTGTTTTTTTTTTACATGGAGGTATGCATAGCTGCAATCTTTGCGGTGCCTTGCCTCTCCCTAACTTAAGAAGCCAGCTTGCACATTAATGAGATCATGTCATTGTGACTATGTTCTGGGTTGAGTAGAAATACTTTGTGTCCAAATAGTGTCTGTGAAATAGTCACAGCCCTGCAAGCTTTCTTCAGGATGCCTAGAAAGAGAGGGTATGCTGTGCTATTCTGAGAATATTCAGTACCTCCTTTTGTTAATCTATGGGAAAAGCCACAGAACCAAGCTTTTACTGGAATGCTGCTATTTGCTGTGGTGTTCACTTCTTCCAAAGCTGGGTGCTGGCATTTTGAGCTAGCCAAGTTCCAGTGTGCTCCTTGGAGAGTTAACTGCTGTAGATGCTGTTGATTAAAAGACCTTTAGACTATAACAGCTTCCACAGCTAGGTCAGACGTAGACCCCTGAGGATTGTACAGAATAAATGCTGAGGTTCTTGAACTCCAGCTATGAAGTTTGATACTTAACATTTAAATCACATAACTTCTGGACTGAGATGAGACTGATTTGGATGTGCTCTCAGAAGCAGATAGTGTCATTCTTCTTCAGAATTGGATAGTTCCTGAAAAAAGTGGGAACCCTTCCAAAAAGCATAGTCAGGTGACTTGTGGGTTCAATTTTCTTTTTTTAATTTCCTGATAAATGTCTTTGCATGCTCTTGGATTATTTTAATTTCTGTATATCCTTTTTTAACTACACTTGAGAATTCCTTTCTATTGCATTCAGAGAGTGTTTGTGCACTGAACATGTTATATAGCCTTTTTGTTTTGTTGTGTTTGGAGTGGTTTGGGATTGTTTTTTTTTTTTCTTTTTTTTGGGGCCGGGAGGGGGATGTTTGCATGCTTTCAGGTGTCAGGGCTTGCTTGAGTTTTGGGTACAGGGTGCTGAGCTGGAGGTATTACATGGTGTGGTTCTACAGGGATACGCTTGCCCTCAGCTGCAGTTGTAATTTGTCTTCAATCTGTGCTTCACAGTGATTGCAGGGAGGTCACTGGTTGTCTTATTTGCTGCAGTAGTAGCACCTAAAAATTCCCATTGTCATAAAGCACTAGAGACACCAAAGTAGGTGCATCCTTGTATTTGTCAGTATTGTAAACGTTTGGGCAATCTTCTACATTCTTCAGTTTCCTTTTTCTTTAGGCAATCTTCTACATTCTTTCAGTTTCCTTTTTATCTGTCATTTTGCTTCCTTTTTTTTTTTTTTTAATAACTGTTTTAATATTGCCAGTGGCAGTTGACCTAACTGCTGACTTTGATACGGTAAGGGCCTGGTACTGTGCAGTGTAGCGCCTGTGGGGTACCCACTTGTCTTTTGTAACAAGAGGTCCTGTTGCCATTCAGACACACCCCCATACGCATCCTGTACTCCTGTTTTCTAGAGGGCTTCCTCTTACGCAAACAGAAACTCTTAAATAAAAGAATTCTTTATTAAATATTTAAATACTAATATTAAATGTTAATTTGAAAAAGCTTTCTTAAATGGAAACTCAAAAACTGTTGCATTTTCCTATCTTTTACTACTTAATAATACTCTGAACAAATAATATTTTTTTTTTGTTGCTACACTTTGGAAATTATACTACCGTTCAGGTCAAAAATGTTTCAGAAAGAGAAAAGGCATGCATGACAGTGAAGTATTTAAAATTTAACTTTTAATCTAGTGTTTTTTCCATTTCATTCACAGCCTGTTCATGTCTGCCTACTAAGCTGTCTTATTTTTTATGGGAGGCCCAGATTCAGCTGCTTGTTCAGACTTCAGTTAGGCTAACACACACAAAGCTCTGCATATATGCTTGAGTATCTTCCCCGTTTGGGGCTGAAATTTCCCTGGATTTGATATTTATCTTGAGGGTCATCAAAAGGCTGTTTCTGTCTTTGGCACTTTTGTATCTCTTCTGTAATAGAGGATCCTTACTATGCTTAGTTAAAAGTGGTGGTTATTTTCACAAAGTGTTTTCTTACCAGGCTGCTGCAGGAGAAATGTGCGTGAGTGGAGGAGGGGTGTTTAAGCTTCTCTTGGTTTTTGTTTGTCTGCACTGGGGAGTTTATTTTGTTCTGTTCTCATGTTGATATAGTTCAGGTTTTGCTGCTTCTTTTTCTGAATAAATTCATACCAGAAGCATTTTCACTGATTAAAACCAAGGCGGATAAATTATTTGGTCTCCTACAGCTGAATTCACTACGCAATAATTACTAGATCTGAGTGACATTTGAAAAAAAATTGTTAAATTCTTGTTGTACAAGATCCTGAGATGTTTGTTGGTTTCTGTTATCACCAGGGGTAGGGCAGAATTTATTTTTTTTTTATTCTTAAAAAAATAAGTTCTGATGCTTCCTCTCCCCTTTTCTCAGACATTAGTAAACCAGTGTTTCAGCTGTCAGGATGTGTTTGTTCTAGATGTCAACATACTGATTTTTTTCCTTATGAATTTCTAATCTAGTTTCTTTTGGTTATGACCATTTCTTTTACAATATTCTGGCTTAAGCTGTATGTTAGTCTTTTATTTCATGACCACTTTAAATGGTGGTAAAATGCAAAAATCTTGTATTAAAAAAAATACACTTTCATTTAAGTATGTTTAAAAACAGGGTCAAAAGAAATAGGGTGTTAAAGACGTAAAATTTGTAAATAAGAAAGAAGGCATCTTTTCTGTAGTCATCTAGGAAACAAGCTTTTGTATCTTATCTCTATCCTGCTGCATTATTAAGAACAAACTTACTTTCCACTGTCTGACCGTGGTTTCTATGCATGTGCAAACATTAAGCTATAAAGGGCCAAATTCTACTCTTAACATTTTAACAGTACCTACTATTTTTATCTTACTGGCAGCTTTAAACATTGCCTTTTGATGTAACTTTCTGGGGAGCTCGGTGTGTAGAGTTGTTGGTTGGCAGATGTTTGTATTTAAGTGTGTTAGGCCACAGGGGGCACTCATTCACATCATTTCACAAAGTAGCTTGAGGGTGCACCGTTGTGCCAGCGGCAAAAAAGGCAATTTAAATTCTCTCAGACTAGGGATGCTTTATCTTAAATTAAAAAATGTATGCACTTAATCCCTAGTTGGGTTCTTAACATGTTTGTGTCATCTCACAGTCAAGGTTAGGATTTCACTTCTTTAAAATAAAACTATTAACTTGAAAAAAACATTTGCATGTATGTGGGAGTCATAAGCAGTGTTAGCGGTAAGTATAGCTGGGAAGTTGGGAAGAGGGAAAGCCAGTAAACTTATCCCTTACTCTTTTGTGGAACCTCTTTAGACTTGTCTCCTTCATTCTGAGCACTTGAAAATTCTGTTGGGGAGCAGAGCCATCTATTTTAATTCTGAGCAAAATCTGGGCTATAAAAAGTATCTTTAAGAGAAATTTTTTGTAAACCAATAAACAATGGGTTACATATTAATAACACTTTAATACTTTTTTCTGCATTATAAATGCATTCCTATTCAAAAGCCATTGTTGGAAAAAAACAACAGGGCTGTCAAACCTACAGGTTTCTTCTGTATTGTATGGGAATGTGCAAAATTAGTAGAGGAATAACTTCTGCTTTGCGTTTTCTTATGCATCTAAGCTTAAACAATTTAAATTTTACGTAAAGATCGCAAACGTTTCTACTGATGCACCTTCAGCAGCTTTTGGTAAAACAGAGGGTTTTTTTGGTTTATAGTTTAAATGAAATATAACTAAGTTAATTGTTTAAATGAAAGATAATTAACATTATTTATATAATGATACTGGTGAACTGTCTTAGACATACCTGTGAATACTGCCTTCAGAATGACTTTTATAAGAATAAAATGCATTGAGTCTTTCATGTAACTTTTGAGAATTTCTAGCTTTAAAAGAAAACAGCAGCATTTTAAACTACTTTGGAACAGCAGGTCTCCTTTGAAAATGTGTTTTAGTAGTAGCTGCATTGAAGCTTTGGATCTCTACTGCAGTGATGAAGGTGAGTATTATTCATTAACCTATATTGGCATTTGCTGGAACTCGTCTGTATCCTAGCAGATTCTGTAGGACATTTTTGTCATTGCTGTTAAGTGATCCCTAAAATTCAAAAGAAATGTGATCTGGTAGAAATGAGGATAGCCTCTCGTGTCACTCTGTTTCTGGTTTGGTAGCAGGAGGATGCACTGGCACAACAAGCCTTTGAAGAAGCTCGGCGGAGAACTCGTGAATTTGAGGATAGAGACAGGTCTCATCGTGAGGAAATGGAGGTGAGGGTTTCACAGCTGCTGTCAGTAACTGGTTAGTACTTTCCAAAAACTTCAGATTTGTTTCCATTTGTTTGTCTGTACTGTTTGTGTGTTTGCTGTAGTTTAAAAATTGCAAAATACATTGTTTTCAACTTGTAAAATGAATTTCAGGTTTTGGAAGTTTTGATAAGAATTCTCTGATTTTTGTCCTTTTACTCTTTCTGTAGATAATCTCTTTGTGGGTACTTAAGCTTCGAGGGTACATTTCAGTTCATTTGATCACAGAGCTGTTGTATCTCTCTCAACGATACTTCAATAGCAGAGAAGAATTTTTTCCACATGCAGTTCTTACAAACACAGGAAGGGCTTTGGGAGCTGTGGGCATGTAATTCTGTAGCTCGCTACCCTGTCCTGTGGGAAACATTACCAGAGTAATGACAGATGCCACAGTCTGCTTTCTTTACAGGCTGGTTTTATCTTCCTCTCACACTTTTCTTACTGGCAGGGAGTTTTACTCCTCTATTTCACCTGTAGAGTTCCCTCTATCTTGTTCTTGGCTTCTCTAGGGCCCCATGGTCTTGAATCTTTTTCCCTCTTGATGAGAGCAGGTATTAGTGGGATCAAGCAAAGAGGAGCCAGGAAAGAGAATGGAATCCAGCTGCCCTGACATGTTAGAAAGGCAAGAGCTGTAAGAGGACGGGTAATGCATAAGGAGAGTTTGCAAGTTAAGGCAGGCTGTAGGGAGAAAACAGAAGCACTTTTAAATTTCTTACCCTTACTAACTTTGTGGTTTTTATTTCCTACTTCATCAGTACAGCCTGACTTTACTGTAATCAAATGTGATCAATATGCTGCTTCTCAGGTTTTTAGAAAATTCGGTTATTGTTACTACTAAGCTACTTTTCTGTCATCCTTATGAATAATTGAGATCATTAGACAGGCTTTCTTCCCTTCCAAGTACAATTGGAAAACATGAGCATGAGAATGCATGAGAATGCAAGGAGAAGAAGCAGATGGAAAGAACAGTACCTCTCATTTTGAAGGAATGGCTGGTGTACCTCTCCTTGAAAACACTAGTGTAGCCAGGTCAGGTATCAGCTGTAGCTAAGGTAAAATCCTTGTCTTGGAGGCCTCGCTGTAGCAATAGTTATTGCCCCGGCTCTAAAGCACTGGTTTAGATCACCTACAGAAAGGAAGTAAAGAAAACTCACTCACTTGAAATATGTTTAAGGAGAATTGAAGAATATTGTCAAAAGGTACTTCAAATTTGTGATGTTGAATACAGGTTTTTAATAACTGAAATACATTTTTATGCATACTTTATATTTTACTGTACATGTTTAATATGTATAAGCAAGAGATCATTTGCCTCAATTACTTGTAGTTCTATAATTGGTTGTTTTTTTTTACATTTCAATTTTTCATTTCTATGTTTGGCCACATGTTTGGAACGTTTACAGATAAGATTTTGCACTCTGAGTCTTAAGACTGAATAAAAATTGTGATCTTTGGGGTAGGGCAGGGGAGAGAGCTGGGATAGACTTACAATGAATTCCTAAGGAGGAATCGGGTTTTCAAACCATTGTTTCCCTGACTTCTACTTCAGTTGTATCCTAATGCAGTGTTGGGGAGAATCAAATGAATTTTAATCAGTAAGCACTTACATAAGGTGCTCATGATTATCATACAGAATTCTCAATTAAAAGTAATATAGAAATGTGTATTCCTATGTTGTATATATGGCCTGTATAAAATTTTCCAATGCCTACATGCTTGGTCAGCTTGTACCCTATTGATAATTGTGTTGCTGACAGCTATAAAAACATTAGTCCAAACTATGGTGTACTGTTTGTGTAATTTCAGTAGTGAAATAGTACCTTTGATGGTACTTGAAGGTTTTTATGGCTAGAAAAGGTAGGTTCTGAGTGTGCTGAGTGAATTTTTATGAATGTTACACTACACACAGTTGAAGGTACCCTCAGCATAATCTTTTCAATAAGATAGCTATACAACTTTCATCATTCATAAAACTGAAAATTTTTCTTTCCTGCTAAGCTTGGGCAGTAAAATTCAAATTGCCAGGCCTGGAGCAGGATCTCATCAGTGTTAATGATTATTTTAGGAATTGCAACACTGTATAAAATCAGGATATTTCAGACAGCAGAATTATGGCTAAAATGCCTTTAATAGAGACCAGATTCTGCTTCAGTGGCAGAGGGAAGGAGAATCCTGCAATATTCCACCCACTCCTACTCAAAACAGAGGCGCCAGCTCTTTGGAAACATTTATCCACCCAAAGACTGGCAGCATATGAAAATGATCAGATTCGTTTCTTTTCTTACACAGAAAAGAGGCTGTATAAATAACATTCCTAGTCTAAGTCTCTTTGTAGGCTTCTAAAACAAAGTGGTATATCCTGGCCTAGGAGTCATCAGTGAAAGCTGTTGGAAACAATACGAATGGCTTGTATGTGGCATTGGATATTAGAATGGTGATACTCAAAGGTGGAAGGAATAGCAAGTGCAGTAACAGTTTAGGAGTGATCACTGTACTAATTTCAATTTTTAAGTATCCTAAAAAAAGAAACAAACCCAACCGAAAAAAACATCACCAAGAAAACCCTCTTGAGTGCCGTCAGGTTTGTTTGACTTCATTTCATCACATAATGTTGCTTCCATTGATGAGTTCATTAGCACAACAGATCTTTTATTTTAATGAACATTTTTTTTGCATCTGAGGGCGGAATCAGTAGTGGTTGGTAGCTTGTGCTTGAATTTCCAGAACTTGATCAGATTTCTGTGCAGTTACAGCACGGTAATGTAAATAGGTTATGACTGGATTTAGGAATTTTCATTAAGTGCCTTTGAGATGAACAGTGTTCTATTGTATTTTCAGTATTTTGGTTCTCAATACAAGATGCTTTGGGGTTTTTCTATCAACTTGCATAGCTTGGTCACATCAAAAACTGCAGATCCTGCCTCTCTGTTCAGGATTCTTTTGTTTCAAAGATGCTTTTGTAGTCAGTGTTTTTAATTAATGCATTCAAAATTAATAATGAATTCCAATGGCTTTAACTTTCACAAAAACATTGGAATGCTGAGGCGGTAAATGTTTAATGATACACATGAGGAAAGACTTTATCCCCAGTTAAAGTCTGGTAAAAATAAATGATTGTGTGAAGTCTTGTCAGTTCAGGAACAGTGAGCAACTTGGCCAAATTGCAGTATTTAGTGGCTTCAGACCACTATGGGAAAATTCTTTTTCCATGGGCAAGTACTTTACAACAGGGAACTTGGTCCAAGGCCATTTCGTTAGGGGCATGTTCTGGGACTGATGCCACTGAACAGGTATATGAACTTGAAGTATTTGTACGTTTCCCTTTGCCAGACTAACCAGAAGAGAGTGAGGAAACTAAAGGAATATCAGCAAGGCAGATGCTTAATTTTCACTACTTCTTTCTCAACTGAGATGCAAGGGGATAGTCAATACTAGTTGTTTTGCTATGTTTTCAATATGAATAACCACAGTTCAGTGTCAGGATGAAAAGTGTTCTACAGAAATCACTGTGAGGTTGCTGTCTAGATGTACCTGAATCTTCCAGCACAAACTTCTGCTTTTTATTTGGTGTTCTGGCCATAGTAGCGTGCATTACACTGTCCAGAATGAGAGAATTAAACAGCTCCAAGTTGATGAAATTAGAATACATTGAAAGTAACAGCATGTGTTCAGTCAGGAAAAGCAGCAAGCAGGTGCCTCCTGCAGCTCTTCACTGGAGCAGCAGGTACAAAGCGGTGGATTTCAAGGGTGTAGGTAAAGAGAAGAGGCCAACTCATACGTTGCTGTGTGCAGATAGTTGTCTTCCTAGAAGTTTGTTTTGTATAGGCAAACTGCAACTTCAGTTTTTAAGTGATCTGCTTGAGTGCACAGTTTGTCTTACTCTGCTACTCTTTGGTTTAGCCAAGGATGTTCTTCAGATTACTCCATTTTTGGAGGAGGGTTGGATCTCTTCTCAGTTTTCCAATGTAATTTTGTTCAACCAGCATCTTTTAAAGTCATTTTTCTGTGTTGTGTTCATTTCCCATGCTACTGCCATGCACTTTATTTTAGTAACAACATGAGTAAAGAGGCAGAGTGGTTTGCTCTTCCCTGAAACAGTCTAGTCTAGCAATCTGTCTGGTTGTGGGCTTATGCTAAATATAAATTACATTAATGGCTAAGCAGAGCCATTTAACAGAACTGCATGAAATTCTCATTTAAAATCCTTCATTGTACTGGAGAAGAAGAAAGAAAAGCAGTAGAACTAACTTTCCTATTCTTCCAAGGTTCTAGACAGTGAAGTTATCCTCTCTTTTATTAAAAAAAAAAGGGGGGGGGGGGAATTTAGGGTTAATCGACTAGTATGTATATATAAATGCTCTAATTTTTGTCAAATAGAACTGGCTTCAGAAGAAAATACCATATTGTGATAACATTGGGGTTTTTTTCCCTTCTTTCTGCCATCTTTATCAAACTCTGATTTTTAGGGCTTTTTTTTCCCCTCAGAAATTAATCTGTAATGAGTGTAATTACTTATTTTATGTTCACACTTAAAATATATGCTCCCCATGCTGATAACAATATAAAAATAGTATAACCTTTAATAGTACAGCTTTTTGGATGGAAAGAAACCCAATTCTTCATATGTGGTGGATAGTGCAGACTTGGTGCATGATTGTGTAAGTGTTTGTGTTATGAGCATATGTATATATATAATATGACTTGTTTATACTCGGGATGAATACAACACAATTTAGAGAATAGATTAAAGTATGCGTGTGATGCATTGCCTCAAAAGGCTCTACAATGTGAGTGTAGTACAAGTAGGCCAGTAAGGTTAAGACTAGATTCTTTACAAGAACTTTTCAATAGTTGGTTCTTATGTAGAAGTGCTATGGAATGCGTATCTCACAAAAAACAACTTGTGCTGTACAGAATCAATGCTGAGGGTAGTACAGAGGAGATCAATCTTGCAAATCAGGCAATACTGTAATGTAAGCGTCTTCTTGCAGTCAATGAAGGTTAGAAAAGGCCTGAGCAACAGATGAATACTGTCTGGAGACAATCAATATTAATCATAAATTTAGCTTTCAAACAATACTAAATTTCTAAAAGGGAGAATTTCACTTTTTTCCCTTAGAAAAGAGGTTTTCATACAAAAGTAAAAACTTCTGTCTTTAGTGAAGCTCTTGAGCTATACACTTGCTATGCTGCTTACTTTCTTGACTTGCTGTTAGTCCAGTTACCAGTGTGGTGGTACCAGAATCTGTAGCTTTATAATAGCTTTTAAACAGAGAGGCAGCCGTTTTCAGGCAAGAGAGTTCATCACGGCTGGTAAGCAAATTATACTCCTTGGCTTGGTCTTGTCATCTGTAACTCTTTGCAGCTGGTGGTGGGAGAGCAGACTCAGCATATAACATGATTGATGGCTGTGTTTAGTGAGGAGTACTCTGTTTCTAGGAAGTAGATTGTTGGAGGCTTGAAAGGAAATCTTAATGGAAGTAGCTGCTAAATGATTTTTATCTATGGCCTTTGTCAAGAAAAATTGTTTATTTTTACTTTCAGCATAGACTTTATAATATTAATTGTTCTACAAGGCCTTTAGTCTAACATCCAGATCTCTCACCAAATTTGAGACTGCTTTCCATTAAGTGGTGCTTGACATTATAATTAAGATGAAAACTACTTCTTTCCAGGTTCAAGTGAAAAGCAGAGGTGACTGCAAAATGGCTGTTATGGCCAGCAAACAAACTCCAGAGGCTGGAGCTGAGCCACAAAGTCTTACGCTGATAGCTACACCTGCTGGGAATGTGGTAAAAATCATATCCCCTGCTGAGTGCCAGCATGTTGTAGGTACAGTCTGTAGTGATGATGAGGTCCCTTTGATGCTGGAGCTACAGCTCTTCTGAGGACTGAAGACTGAGAGGGAGAGTCTCTATTCAAGGCCCACAGAGACCTGAAAGCGCACAGGGTGCTTCATCAGGCTCTGACTGTGACCAGAGAAGTTCTATTATGTGTAAGCTGTCATTCTTACTGTGTAGTAGTGGCCTGGTTTTGCCTCTTCTATTGAGTAAGGGCGGCAGAAGTGGAGGTATGGCTAGCATTTTAACCTCTACAGCAGAGGTTCTTACTAACCAGCAGCTCAGAGAAGAACTTTCAGTTTGTTGCTTTTCTTGATGTGGGTCTGCCACAGCTAGGGCTTACATGGAGGTGTGCGTGATTGGAACTAGTCATTTTTGAGTGGCAATCTTTTTGTTTCAGATTGTTTGTGTTTTTTTTTTTTTTTTGCTGAGGTTTTTTTTTTGTTTGTTTTTGTTTTGTTTTTTTTTCCTGTGATTGTGTGCTTTTTGAAAAGTATTTGCAGTGGGTTCTCAGGTTTGCATTTTGTTTTGGTACTTTATTTAAATCCTTTTCAAGAGGTTGACAGTCCTTCTAAGAGAATCCAAATGTTCACTGTTTAGCTTTTCATAACATACCCTGATTTTTCACCTATTTAGTAAATTATAGATGACAGGTGCCAAGGCACATAAAGCATCTGCTCTGTCCGTTTCAGCAGTATGGAGTTGCCAGAATGCAATTAAAGAATTGCAGTGGAGTTGTCTGTGGAGAGACTTTGTTTTGGCTACTCCTTGTGACAGCCCTTCTTCAAATTACCTCCCTCCTCCTTCCCCATTCACCAGAGTCCCAAGTTATATATGCAGTGCATATTGTTGTACTTGTGATTTCACTGCCTAGTATTCAGAGGTCCCAATTTTGCCTGCTGGTATTAAAGTGATTCATTGAGAGGAAGGGCCGGCTTCATGGCAGCCCTGTCCATCCTTACTAAATTTACCTCCAACTTTCCCAGTTCTGCTTTCTCAGAGCTATCATGTCAGCCACATGGTGGAACTGCATTATCTTTTCCTGATGAGCTCATGGTAAAAGGAGTTGGTTTCCTTGGGTATGTTGAAGGCCTCTGAATGTGCACTGTAAGAGAATAATTACAGATGCTTTCTCAAAGCCAGCTTAAGGAGTTTTATTAGCGCTGTCAGATGCACAATTGACTGCAGCATGGGTCAGGATTGAGTGGCCAGAGAAGGATGGTAGTGTCCAACTATCTTGACTGGAGGAACTACTTGGTTGCCATGCCACCCTCCTTAACCACCATTTTCCTTAGAATCGTTTTTTGTACGTGCCCTAGTAACAGATGTAAATGCTCCAATGTGATCCAGAAAAGTCACAATCCTAAGTTAATGACATGATGATTTCAAGCTATCAAATTCATTAAGAAGAAATGTAAGTATTACTGCATCACTCTCTTGGTAAGACTTAATAGCTCATACTAGTTAGGCTATATTTAAGCTTGGGAAAAGCTCAGAGATAACAGGGTTGAAGGGAGCATAGGTATAAAAGCATTGCAGCTTCTTGTGTTGTACCCTCAAGGCAAAATGGTTTTGTTAGTAACTTTTTTCAGTTAGTATATTATTACTGTTATGATGTCAGCATTATGAATTCAGGATGAATAAAACTAGAATAGCATGAGGAGGCTTTGAAATGTTTTTTTTTGCCAGATGCATTCCTGCAGTTCTTTCTGTTGGTCTTCACACTGTCTCGAACATTAGAGGTTTTAAGTGGCTTGTGGCCAGTTGTAATTCCTTCCGTACTGCAGATTTGCATGGCTTCATGTGCTGAAAACGGATTGTGAAGTATTTGGCGGTATTGAAACTCCCTATGTGTCCATCACATTTAACTATTCAACTTCAGGATGTTTGGAAGGAAGCGTTTGTTAAAATATTTATTTTTAGGAAAATCACAGCCTTGGTGGGATCTGTGTAGTACTTAAAATTTACATTGTTAAACTTCAGCTAAATAACAGATGAATAACATTTGAGGTAGTGCTCCTTCAAATTGAAAATCAACATTTGAAAAATGAAATATGCTGAGATAAGATGAATAACTACTGTTTTCTCATGATTCATTATGCATGACTCATGGCACAGGATTCCATTTCCCAATGGCAAAGATAGATGCATCTTTCTTAATTGAAGCAAGTCTCCTTAATCTTGGACAAGCTGAGCTCATTATTCACTCAGACTAGTTCTTGTCCTTCTGCATGGCTTCAAAAGGTATGCAGTACATCAAAAATCACAGCAAATACTGCAATTCAGAGGATTCACTACTTGTGCTATGAGTATAGGGCCCCAAATGGAGAGAATTGTGGAAATGGAGATTTTACATCTATAGAAGTGAACTTTTAGCTTCCTGTCGTAGACTGAGGAGAACTACCACATTCAATCATGCTGGTCGTCACACTCCTTCTGCAAGTGAGTATTAAGGATCATCTTGCATATCTTATGGAAGTTGTATTTTGTCCATTGTCAGCAGACAAAAACACTACCCCATGCCTGACACTCTAAAACGTGCTTGCTTCTACAAGCAGTAGAATACAAGGTGATTTCTCCTGTTTCGTGAGTGGTCTTACTGTATATACACACACATATATATATATATACATATATGATGCTTTTACTTTTTAATGTGTGAAAAGCACAGTTGTAGTTGTTCCATATTATGCACGTATGCCTTGGCTGGATGGTGGCTGGTAGAATAAGTGTGTTTCACATGTGCATATTCTTGTATAGTTGTATAGCACAAATAAAGTAGGGTGTCTCAGACAGAGCTGTCATTCCAATAAGTTGCAGTTGCTTGTGTAAATTCACGCTTACTAAAATGCAAAATTACACCTTTATCCACATGTACTAGTGTAAGAGATTGTAATGACTGTTTCTGGTATGTTTGAGGGTAACTTGTCTTGCCTTTTGCAGATCACTTGAAAGAGTAAATCTGGTAGTTGTTTAGTAGTGGCTTCTGCAAGTAGCAATGAGGTTATGAATCATGTGAATTCTTTCATGTGTTTTGAAAGAAAAGGCCACTTCAGGCAAAGCATAAATGCAACCGTATGCCCATACCTCAGAGTCTTCATAGAAATTTGATGATAAAATTGCTGTGCATATGATTTGTTTTCTGAGGAAGAAACTCTTGCTTTTAGAGCAGTAGTATAGCAGCAACTAACTCACTGGTATTTTTCTAGCTAAGTGTAAAAAAACTAGAGTATAAAATTGATAATTAGATTGGTATAAGTAATATTTTTGGTAGTTTTTAAAGATAGTGCATGCCTTGTTACCTTTCAGGAGGAGGCAGCAGTTAAAAGCAGAAGAAATCTTGTTACAGTCTGTTCAATAGGAGAAAAGTATGCAAAGTGGAACTGTTATGCTTTTATTAATCTTAGTATGGCAGTATCTGTGTAGACTCATTGAACAACCATTTTGTGTTAAGAAAAGTCTTCATAGCACAGTTTTCTGTTGAATTAAAGTGAGCTTTCCCATGTTGCCTTTTCTACAGTGATCTTGACTGTCCAAGTTGAATGATTTGGCTTTTGGAAATAATGTGAAACTCAATTAAATGTTCTCTCCCAATATTCTGCATCTCTTCAAAGAGGGCAGTTTGCAAAAGTGGCTTCAGGGGCTGAAAGGAATATGCCCTTAAGCACTTAAAATCTTCAGCGCTGCATGTGATTAGAGCTGTTTAATGTGATTCTTCAGAAAGATTACTGAGAAATCTGTGGGTTTGTGCACCAGCAGTGACATCATTTGTCCTGTTCAGAGTTCTTCTGCAGGTAGGAAAAGCAGATGGTTTCCTTTAGTCGGAGTATGACCAGTGTAGATAGAACAGAGTGAGAAGATTATCTCACCCCTAAATACCTAAAATGTAACTAACATCAATACTGGATTTGTAAATGTAGTAGGTAGCAGTTGTGATACTTGATAGTGAGGCTGCTTCCAAAAAAAAGAATGGCAATACAACCACTAAAGAAAGGGCAAGAGGGAATTGTATTCTCTGGGAACAGGCTGATTACTAGTGGGATTTATTGAATGAACCCTGTGTACGTCAGAATGGGATCATTGCACATGAAAGGAAAATGTAACTTTAAATCGGTATATAAAAGGGAGAAGAAAGAAACAGTTCTCTGTTTGGGTTAAGCTAACCAATTGTACTGGTAGTGTAAAATGAGGCAGGCAAAGAAGAACAATAGATAAAGGGGGAAGAGGTGGACAGAGAAAGAGAAGTCTAAATTGGAGATGGCGTTGGCTGTATGTGGCAGAGGGTTAAGTCTGTTCCTCCCTCTTTCAACAAAATACAAGAAGTCTTTCAAAGGAGCTTTTTTTTAAATTATTTTTCTTTAAGCCTCGAATGTGGCAACTTACAGCAGCTGGTGAGACTAATGGAGCTACATGGAATAATGCTTGTGTTGTGGAGCCTCCCATCAGCTAAGGAGGTGGCCCTGGTACCATTTGGGGTGGGCCAAGGTGCCAGCTATTCATTCTGTACAAGATAAAGTATCTGCACTGAAATGGCTTAAAAAACAGATAGCATGTATTAGACATTCCCAGAGTTGAAGTATTGCTTTAAAAGACTGAGGTACTTGAATTTTAAAGTATTTACCTGCAGCATTTGTGTGTGCTACTTGGAAGCAGCCTGTAGGTAGGTAGATAGTGATGTCTTTTATGGTGACTGATATTGTTACAACTGACCATCCTTAACTTCCTCTCTAAAATGCAATCAACTCCAACTATTTAACAGAATCATTTATTTAAAGGAGAATTTACATTACTTTTTTTTTTTAATACAGGGTTGTAATAAGTGCTTGAGTTTCTCAGTTTTGTATTATTGCTAACTTCACAGGTGCACCAAAGGAAGAAAAAGTAAGCAGTGGTTAAACCCCAAGTGTTAAAATGTGTCAGTCTACAGTTTAAATTGTGCCAGTGTGTTAATGTATATGTATTTATATATCATGTTTATTCCAGACAAAGCTAAAGTAAATGTTTCTCACATAAAAATACTGAGGGGAGAGTTATTTGGCAGTGATGTAACATGCTCTGCCATCCTGCTTTGTAGCCTTTCTCCCCAAAATCTTGATCCTGAAAACATTTACAGAAAAGGTTAACAAAGGGAATTTCACAGGAAAGAAAACAATTTTGGAAAAAGAGTGACAAAATTGTTGCCTGTTTTGGAAGTCTCTTGCTGATGGTTGAAGCAATGCTGAGAAGTGTTTCAGCCTGACTGCAGGAGTGCCTCTGAGGCATATACATGTGCACACTCACTCCCCAGATCACCAGCCTTGCCTGCCCCCAGACCAGAGCTGTGTACCCCTCCAGAGGGAGGAGGGTACCCCACTACTGGATCCACACCCCTCCTGTAAGATTGCTGGTGGTTCTGGGGGCCTATTGAATTCGGAGGAAGAGTGATTGTGATGTTAAAAATTAATGCATTGGTTACTGCTAGAAATGTCAAGTTTGTGCCTTACAATTGTTTATGGTCTTAGCCATGTTAATATGCTGAAGAAATTAACTGATAACTTCTAAATATTTTTCCTTTTTTTTTGATGCTAAATATGTTTTTATTAATTCAGGCAAGAAGACAACAAGACCCTAGTCCTGGATCTAATCTAGGAAGTGGCGATGATCTCAAACTACGTTAATCAACAGCAGCAGGCGTACCATGGGTCTGCACACACGCATTGCTTCTACTTGGCAAAGGATTTAATAAAAGACCAGAAACTGTGATAACTGGGTATACTATGGTCTGTTTCCTGACCTGCGGCAGTCAGAATCACCATGAACTGTCATGGTTTGCACTATGTTTATGTTACAATACCTGCATTTCCCATTTTAAGCATGTAGCCAGTGGCAATTTGAAAGTTTTTTTTCTATGCAAACTTATTTTTGTTGGCGCTATTTTAGTGAAATGGAAACTTACACAGCTATAAAACCATTTTTCTCAACTGTAATAAAAAGTGTCGCTTAAAAATAGGTCAAGATATTACAGATTTAAAACTTCTTTTTGTTTTTTGGGTTGGATTTTTTTTTTTGTAAACTGCTGGAAGCCAATGCATTCCAAGCGTAATTTTTTTAATACGAGCTTTTGGAATTTTGATTGTCTTTACTGTGCTCCTCCTTTATGTTAGATACGCATGCTTATCTTCCTTTCACTTTTCCTTTTCCTAAATTTGCAAGATCTTCTTAAAACTGCTGACATTATTTTGCATTATTTCCAAGCTAAACCCAGTGAATCAGAGCTGTTGGAATCCTTTCTCAAACTTGTGGGTTTGTAAATGCTACAGTTGCAGTATGCTTTTAACTGCTAACAGTTCATTGGTTCCACTTTTTAAAGGATAAAATCTAAAAATGTAATTTTCATGCATTGATAATGCATTCTGCCCCAGTATCTGTCTCAGATTTTATTATGATACCAAGTGAGTTTGGGTGGTTATTATACCCCTGTATATAGTACTTTACTGAAACTCATAGGAAGTCGCAGGCTGGCTTCTGTTTTATTCAGGGATTTTTTTAACTAGTTCTTCAAAGGGATACTGCAACTCTACAGTCAGATTCAACAGCACATTCAACTGGGGACAAAAGGTGATATGTATTAAATCATGTTTCAAATAGCTGCTTTGAGTATATTTTGTATCTTAGGCTTTTTGTAAAGTTGTGCTGAATGGTGAAAATAGGAGGTTGTGTGCAGAGAATCTCATACAATCCATAGGACACTTCTCTTGATCTTATGCACATTAAGACTACATTGCAGTATATATTGCATTTTCTAATAGGGTAAGATTTGGGATGAGTTAATCTGTGTGAATTACCATGTTTTATTTGGGGTAATGGTGAATGGACTTGTTCCAAATTTTTCATTGCATCCAATATTTGAAGAAAATTGATTGGAAATGTGATGATGTCATTTGGCTTTGTTAAAATGTGGTGCTTCCTGTACAGCCTGATGAATTAAAATGTCACTGCAATCCTTTTTTTTTTAAATAAGTAATCTGGCTTCAGTATCCTAAGAATTACTTTGAAGGTAGAAACTCCGTATGGTTGAAACAGTTGAATCTTTTCAATCTTTAAGATTCTTTGATGAAGATAATTACATTCCTCATGAATGGCAAAATGATGCGAAAGAGGTCTTGCAAAAATGTAAGCAGATGTCAGTGTGAAGGAGACTATGTTAATAATATGAATATTTAACATTCACATCAAAATGTCAGTAACTGTAAACTGTGAGAGTGTCATCAAATGAGAATATTTTGATACTTCAATTTAAATGTGATTCACCTGAAAAAAACCTTTTTCACTCTGTGGCCATGTATTCTTCTTGCTCTTCTTCCCCCAAAGAAATAATTTTTCTAAAGTGTTTCTGTAGTGAGTTATTTAAGGGACACCCTCATGCCCACACACTCATCCCTAGCCTTGGAGCTCCTCTGCCATCTGTGGGTTTTTTTGATGGAATAGTCTGAAGATGTCTGAAGACCACCGTTTCAGACAGTGGTTTTACACCATGAGTACACAGGAAATTACACTATCAGATATTAACGTTGCTGTCTTTGTGTAAATACTGAACTTTCCCTATCATCATTTAGCATTCTGCTGCTTTTGATATCTTAATGCTGGCATTAAGATCACAAGCCCTTACCCTCTGCTGCTTAGTGCAGACTTTTTAAAGTGCATTTTAAGTTATTGATGCAATTTGATATTTTTCATGATTTCTATTTAAACTGAAGTTGCATCATCTTTCTTGAATTCATCTCCTGTAAGAGTTGCCTTAAGCTGCAGGCTTGCTTTCGCCACTTTTTGTGTTGTATGTTTAACTTTCATAATAAACCTCTTGTGTAGTGAAAACAAGTCACTGTAAATTTATTTCTGACATCTTGGCAGTTCATTCCCTTACGTTAAGTGTTCATGGGGTGATTTTCCAACCTACTGCCTGAGCAGGGCTGCCTCGGTGTCCATGGGTAAAGCAATAGTGACATCCAGTGGTCGTGGAATTGAAGTGAGGACCTCCCTTTTTCAGGGACTGTCCGGAGGGTCTTCATGGCTCACAAAATCTTTAAGGGCGTATGTTGGGGAAAATGCATGTATTTCTGCCCGAAAACTCTTGTGTTTTTTAGAAGTGATACACTCTGGTTACTGAAGGGGATACACTTTCCAAGTAACCCTAAAAATCTGTCTCACTGGGTTGCAAGTTGTGCACACTTCTAGAAGAGTTGTTTCTGAGCATGTTTTTACAGCAGCCATTAAACCTTGCTAATTGTGTGGTTTGGATGAGGAGGGAAACGAGGCAGTTTGCACATTGAATTTCGGGAAATTGGGAAATGTGGTGAAGTCCTGTGGAGAAAATATGAATGGTCCATGCTACACCTGCAAACCTCATGTGAAGCTGCTAAAATCTCAGGAAGTATAACTTTATATAATACTGACCCTCAGGGGTGGTTATGTTCTGAAATCACATAGAGGGTTGCTTTGTGAATAGGTCGGAGTCTGCCACTGGGTTTGGGAGTGTTTGCATACAAAAGGACAGTATAACTGTACATGCTTTTAAAATCTGACTGTAAACAGGTTGGACAGTGCCTCATGAAACCAGCACTGACTGAGATATGTGGCTTTTCTGAAGAAACTGCAGTTTGGAACGGAGGTAGCTCTTAAAACAGACATAAATGATGAACTGCGTTACTGTGATTACATGTTCCTGATGGCAGGTAGTGATGTTAGGTACTGTAGGCTCTGCCATGAGAACAGCTGGTTTTGAAAGGCATTTGTAAAAAGCAGTTAGTAAAGCTGTTGGATAACTGTTCCGCAAGCTCATGGGATGATGATTCACTTTGCTGCCCAAGGTGCATCACAGTTGGATGGATACCTTGTTTATAAAGGCTTTTCTTGAGTGGAGGTGTCTAAAGAACAGACTGTTCTAAGAACAGGTGCTCTTTTCACCTCTTGAATTACACAGCCTCTTTCTAACTTGAGAGAATCCACAGTATTAACTCTTCAGTCTGTTTTATGAAAGCTTCCAAATCCTGAACCCACAGGTTTCCTCCTCCCTCTTGAAAGACACGGCAGCTCTGAGCTGCCCTGCCCCAGTCTCCTGGCCCCCTTTTGAAAACAGGCCACCATAGAAATGAAACTGGGGGTGAAAACAGCAGCTTTTCTGTTCCTGCAGATCTTGGACGGGTTGTCTAATAACGAGTCTTGTTCAGTTAAGGGCTGGGGAGTTAAATGAAGGATTCGAAGGTTTGGAGAACTCCAGGGTTACGTGGCCTGACAGTTTCTTGGTAGGCCTTTGTATTTTTTTGCCTTCCAGAGGACCCCACTCTACTACAGCTGTACTCAGCTGAATGGTGTTCCTATACCATTCTGTGTGTAGGAACAGGACCCATTTCTATGGTTACATTATTCTGTTACAACATTTCCCATGCAAATAAGAATGACAAAAACGGCTTCAAGGATGGGAACTGCAGTGCAAAGTTAGAGCAGAGCCAACATTTGCATAGGCCACATTTCTCATAACTCATTTACCTGGCATCCTGTCCTCACACTGTTGTGACATGGAAATCCCAGGACATGCGTATTCACCAGCTGCCACACAGCTCGGAGCTGCTTGCAGGTTGAGTATTAAATAGCTTTCTCAATTATAGGTTGAGATAAGTGAGTTGCCAGAATTGCCTCAGGCTCAGTTCTTAAAGCGCAGGAGTGAGGAAGGGGGGAAAGTAACAGAAGAGCCAGGTACTGCCTCGGCTGGTGCTGTCACCCTTCAGTGGGTGCCTGTGGGAGGATGAGGTACATGTAGGAGGGGATGAAGTGGGAAAAGGGAATGTTTCTTGTTAAGCTGGGTGCTTTTTACGCAGCCTGGCCCACAGCTGGTGAGGCTTCTGTGAAGTCTTTGCTGTTCCCCACAGCTCTTCCGATGAGTAATGGTGTGCTGGGGGACATGTTTTCTAAGTGTTCCACTTTCCATCACTCCATGCTGTAATTCTGTTTTTTGCAGGAACTGGTGGCTTTATCACCTTTCACCCTTTGCAATCCCATAGCAGGTGAAAGGGAAGGATTAGCCTGAAAATAGGGAAACCTTCTAGAGCTCAAGAAAACTTTGTACCTGAGAGCTCCTGTGTCCTCCATCCGTTCTCCACTGGTTTGCTGCAAGAGGCTGTCACTCCAAGCCTTGCCCACTTGCATCCCCAAGTCTTTCAGCTTTTCCTATTCATACCATGCAAAAGTCCATCAAAGTAGAAAAATGAGCAGTGTAAGAGGACTAAACCAGTAGCTATTGGATGTACTTGGCATTGAAAGCTTCTTATGTGACTACACTGTTAGTACAGTACACTGTACATGTTTGGGCTGATGGTGCTTCTGCTGGGATATTTCTAAAGTGTTTCAGGACTTTGGCCCTTTAAGGCTGGGATGCAGATCATGGCTCTTCAGGCTGTGTTCCCTAGGGATAACGGGAGTGTGAAGAGCTGAGGTCTGCACAGGGGGAAGTAAGCGGTTCATAGAAGAAGCCACAGAAAGGTGGTTCGGGTTTGCCTTTGGGAAGTGAGCAGGTACCTGAGTACATCAGATGGAGGAGGGAGGGGGGAATGGGGAACCTGCAAGGGCAGGCATTCCTGACACCAACCATTTCTTTCAAGTCTAGCAGGCACTGTTGCGTTTGCCTCACTATAGGCTGGCCAAAATGGTTGTGGTTCTTGGCTAGAGCAAAAGGAAGAGGGGACGTACAGTACTGAAGGTTTGTACCTCGTGCAGCAGTTGTGGGTGCCAATTAGTGGATTTGTTCAGGCCCACAGATTTCGGAGTATATTTATGGATACTCAGCCCTGCATGCAGGCTGCCTATGGTTCTGTTCCAGGTCACTTGCTCCAGCTGTGTTTGAGGACAGAGGCCAAAGTGAGGAGGAAAGGGTGCACACAACATGTGGTGTTTGCATGCACGGACTGCTCCTAGCTGCCCTGTGCTTGCCTTCTGCTTGGGCCAAAGCTGCTGCTGCTATCTCTGAGAACTTCTGAGCCCCTTCCTGGCAGGGACATCCCCGCTCAGAGACACTTGCCGAATGCTCCCACACAGAGGAGAGGATGGATCCTCTTTCTAGTTCTGCTTTCAGTTCTGCTCTGCAGAACGCTTCTGGTGTACGGCTGGTGGAACCTGGTGTTGGTGGGACCTGGTGTCGGTGGGACCACGGGGAGTGTGACTCAAACCACCAACCCCACCAAGGTGCCTTTGTCATCAGCTCCTTCAAACCTTCTCGGTGTCTTGCCCTTTGGTTCTGCATCTTGGGCAGGGCATCCTAATGGGACCACAGGACACCACCCTGCAAAGCAGGACCAGGACAAGAGAGAATAAACTGGAAAATGAGCCACTGTGGTCCAGGGGTGTGAGATGACTGCAAAGGGAAAAGGAAGGACCTTGCTCCAGCTGCTTGCCTCTGCCCAGAAGGGGTGTCAGGTGTTCCTCAGGCTCTTCTAGCATGGCACACAGCTGTAGCAGGACCTCTTCTGCCAGCAGACTGGGCTTGTGCTCTGCTAGGATAAATCTGTAAGACTTCCAGTTGTGTCAGACAGCAGGCCCTATGGAAAGCTGTTCTTGTTATTGCATTGAAGATCTACCACCCTTTTAACATCCTGCCCTGTGTTTCAGTGCTGTAGTCCATTGCTCAGGCTGGGGATTTTAACAGAGCAGCAACTAGTGGATGTTTCCCACTTGGTGCCTGCTGTGGCACATGGTGCAGGATCTGCTCCCCCATTACTCCCCCAAAATAATTTCTTACTTTGAAGAAACCATTGGTGAAGGTGATGCACCCATCGAAGGACATGGACGGTTTGCACGGGAGACCAGTGGCTTGGCTGTGTGGCTCAGGTCCTTCCTAAGTGTATTTTTGGTGTTTTATATCTCAGCAGTGTGAGCTGGATTCCATGTGACAGCGGCAGCAAGCACAGATGTTGGCTTATGTGCAAAATGGGTCGTTTGGGTGCAAGACTTTCTTGTTGGGGCTGGGCTGCCATGGAGATGCTGTGAGGGCTGGAGCACCTCTGCTTGGAGCTAGGCTGAGAGACCTAGGCTAGTTCAACCTGGAGAAGGCTTTGGGGAGACCTTAGAGCAGCTCCAGTGCCTAAAGGGGCTACAAGAAAACTGGAGAGGGGCTTTTGACAAGGGCCTGTAGGGACAGGACAAGGGGGAATGGCTTTAACCTGACAGAGGGGAGACTAAGATTAGCTCTTAGGCAGAAGTTCTTCCCTGTGAGGGTGCTGAGGCCCTGGCACAGGTTGCCCAGAGAAGCTGTGGCTGCCCCATCCCTGGCAGTGTTCAAGGCCAGCTTGCATGGGGCTTGGAGCAACCTGCTGTAGTGGAAGGTGTCCCTGCCTGTGGCAGGGGGGTGGAACTGGATGAGCATTGAGGTCCCTTCCAACCCAAACCAGTCTGGGATTCTATTCTTGGCCAAGCACAGAATCACTTGGAAAATCATTGCTCTCAATGTGCTGTGCAGCCATGAGCCCAGCACACCCTGTGGCTGGTGAGGAAGAGGATGCTGTCCCAGACCATGCAAGCCCCAGATCATGGAGAGTCTCTGGACAAGGCTCAGAACATGTTGGAGTTTTTGTGTGTACAGGTAAACAGACTGTCAAAAAAGGCCCTTTCTGTTCCAGCTGGCTCCATCGGTGCTGCCCATCTCGGTGAGACCCAGAGCAGCCAGAGCTCTTGGTTGTCAGATTAAACCCTGCTGGAGAGGTGGTATAACCCCTGCATACAGTCCCAGTGCTTCCCCAGCACAGGAGCAAAGCCCCCTTTGCTCTATAGCCAGAGGAGCTGCCAACGCTGGGACTGTTTCTAACTGCAAACCCAAAGCTTTTCAGCAGGAAACGCACCTCTGTGAAAATAAAAGCAGCTTCAGATCTTTACAGCAATATCCTTTCCCACTGAAACAGCACTGCCAAGTTTGGGTCTGTTTCCAGAGCATTTTTTGGGCAGCCAATGGACAGATTTCCTTACGGACTGGTTTGCACTGTTGCTGTTGAATCCCATCAGGAGAAGGCAGCTTGCCTTTAATGTGAGCCACTGCCGTGTTTCCCCGCTGGTCCTGGTGTGGTTTTGATCCCTCCTTTTGGTTACTTTTGCATTTTTTCTCCCTTTCTTTTGTCTGGCTGGATCACAAAGCCCAGCTCCTCTCTGCTAACATCTGCCTGCAGATGTGTGGGACTTGGGACAGTCAAGTTAAAACCTAGTAATTCCCTACAGCTGCTGATCCCACCCCAAGCTGTGATGGCATTGTAAGCCTTAGGTAGCAGGAACCTGGATGGACACACTGCTGCCATTCCTGCAGTCTGAAATAGTTATGTTGTTCATTTATTTGTGTGGCATAAATAGAATACTATGACATTTTGTACAGCTCATGTGAACACGTATATCAAGATTGAAGTAAAAGCTATTCTGTGGCTGCCCCATCCCTGGCAGTGTTCCAGGCCAGGCTGGACAGGGCTTGGAGGAACCTGCTCTAGTGGAAGGTGTCCCTGGCTGTGGCAGGCGGTTGGGACTGGATGAGGTTTAGCATCCCTTCCAACCCAAACCACTCTGGGTTTCTATGAATTGCTAACAACTGAGCCAGTCTTTCAAATAAAAGTGAATATAAGCTTCCGAAAGCTGTGTATTGCTTCCTGAGCCTTGGGACCAAACTCAGGTATTTTTTGTGAATTGCTTCCTAATCTGGAGAGTGAGAAGGATATTATTATTATTATTTTTCAATCTAGTTTTTGCCTGTGCCAAATGGCTGCTGAAATGATGGCGCTTTGCTCCATCCACCTTGAAAATGCCATTCAGCCTGGTGTCACTGGAGGGCATGGAAGGGCTGCTCGTGTCAAATTGGTCTCCACTCATGATCTTTGACAGCCCCAAAGCACCCAGTTCATAGTGGGAATACATGGGGCAGCTCCATCCTCTGGGATAGTGGTTGCTCCAGGCCCCGGACACAGCCCCCAGTACAGAGTTGTCCAAAAGGAGAACTGTGCCTGCCCGTGCTCCTGGGCAGGTTGCTGGTGCTGGCTGTCCTTGGAGCACAATAGGTGATTGGGGAAATGGGAATCTTCATAACCACTACTCAGCTGTGCAAAAGCATCCTCCAAAACAACTCAGCAGCTGGATCTCACCTGGGATGGCCTCTATAGGAAAGTCAGGAGAGGGATGTGCCTGGAGGAGATGAAGGTGATCCCAGCAGTCTCCAGCCCCTCTGCAGAGCAGATGGTACCCTGTGCAAACCAACCTGTAACGCTGTCCTAAAAGCAAGGGGCTCAAAAGCAACCTTCCAGCTGCTTGACTTCAGTGCTGCAGCCACCCTGTGTACAAACAAAGCCCTGGGTGGGTTTTCTGCCTTCTAGAGACTCGGGAATTATTTTCTTCCTTTACTTTACTTGTTCGCTACTTTCTTGGTGGAACAAGAGCTGCAGTCTGAAAGGGAGCCAGCCCCTCTGGGAATCCAGGGAGGATGCTGTAGGTACACAAGGGGTATTTTCCTGTGCCCAGGGAATCAGAGGGCTCAGTCTTGGTGGTGGGTATGGGCATGAGGAGATGTTCTGTCTCCTGCTATGTCCATGCTTGTTCTCCTGGATGCTGTAGTGGGATGTGTAGACTCCCAGGGTGCTTTGGGTTGGAAGGGGCCTCAAAGCTCATCCAGTTCCAACCCCCCCTGCCATGGGCAGGGACACCTTCCACAAGAGCAGGTTGCTCCAAGCTGTGTCCAGTCTGGCCTTGAACACTGCCAGGGATGGGGCAGCCACAGCTTCTCTGGGCAACTTCTGCCAGGGCCTCACCACCCCCGCAGGGAAGAACTTGTATCTAACCTAAACATCCTCTGTTTAAGTTTAAACCTGTTACCCCATGTCCTATCACTACAGTCCCTAATGAAGAGTCCCTCCCCAGCATCCCTATAGGCCCCCTTCAGATACTGCAAGGCTGCTATGAGGTCTCCACGCAGCCTTCTCTTCTCCAGGCTGAACAGCCCAACTTTCTCTTCATATGGGAGGTGCTCCAGTCCCCTGATCATCCTCATGGCCTCCTCTGGACTTGTTCCAACAGGTCCATGGTCTCCTTATGCTGAGGACACCAGCACTGCACACAGTGATCCAAGTGAGGTTTCACAAGAGCAGAGCAGAGGGGCAGGATCACCTCATTCGACCTGCTGGTCACGCTCCTTTTTCAGCCAGCTGTGATTCACTGCTGCTCCATGCCTGCACCCTGGGATCTCTCTGCCCACCCTGGGCAGTTCCTGAACTCAACTATAGAACACACAGCGCCCTGGCAGCTTTGCTTTGCCCTCCCAGTTATTTCAAGGTTTATTTTAAGCCCGGAGATGCAGAGACGGCTGGCACGCTCCCTGGATGGCGCCTCCTTGTCAATTCACTGGTTATTATTCTACAGTGCAAAGTGCAGAGCCTGCCCCTACTTCGCCCTGGGGCTTGGGGTGATGGGTGAAAACTAAAGGAGGGTAGAGGCACATCCAGAAATCACAGAATACCAGTAGACAGGTTTGGGTTGGAAGGGGCCTTAAAGCTCATCCAGTTCCAACCCCTGCCACAGGCAGGGACACCTTCCACTAGACCAGGTTGTTCCACGCCCCATCCAAGCTGGCCTTAATCAATTAGCTCAGGATTTGTTACCCAATTGTATCTGACCTTTAGCCTCATTGCTTTCCAGTCTCCAGACCTACACAGGGATTCCACCTCATGCTCCAATGTTCTTTTCCAAAGGATGCTGTTTTTTTTTGTTTTAGTGAAGCCATGCCTGTGTCACTCCCCAGTTTGCAGCACTCAGCATCCAAAGAGCATCACCAAACACTGGGGTGAGTTAGAGAAGAGTTCTTACAAAGCCCAGTGGATCTACATCCGCACGCTTTCCACCCAGCATCCCTACTCAAGGGGTGTGCATGCCCTGAGCCTTGTTAAAAGTGAGTGCTGGGGTATCCTTTGTGTCCTTTTAAATAGGTAGGATATGCAAGACTTATAGGTAGGTATTTGTTCTTTCAAGTGCATTCCTCAAGGGTATTACTATATATATATATATATATATATATATATGTATATATACATGTATACAAATACATGCTGTAGTTGGAGCGCTCTGGGTGGCTCATGAGGAAGGATCAGCCTGCACTCCCGGGAGAGGAAAGGCTAATTTCTCTTTTTGAGCCAACACAGATGTGTCAGAGGGCTCGAGGAAGGGGAGAAGTTGGCAGTACCTCTGTGCTTTTCAGCGTACCTGAGATGTCACCGTGCTTGGATTTAAAAAAAGGAAAACCCAGCAAGACATGACTAACAAATACAGCAGTCTGCATCTGCCTTCAGGGAAAGCCAGTTTCCCTGGGCTCACCCCATGCTGCACACACTGAAATTTTGCTTGCTTCAACAGCTCCATGACCTAAAGAGAGGTGCTGAGAAATGTGATGTTTAGAGCAGAACCTGGCCGAGGTCCTGCTCCCAGATGGGACTGGGATTTCTTTCCTAACGCTTTGATTCCTCCTGACAGTGATGGCTTGGTCTGCCTGTGGGAAGTAGAACACCTACTTGAACTATTTTAGTATTAAATATCAGAAGTCCACAGTTCTGTGCTAAGTTGCATGAAGAGTTTTCCTAACTGGTGTTTTCTGTCATGCCGCAGCATATTCCATGGGATGGATATTCTGTGTGATGGTCCTGGCCTGCTGCAGACCTCCACTGGGATGTGGTGGGCACGTGGGATGGGGCCAAGACAGGACCGAGCATCACCACCCCAAGGGATGCAGCAGAGGAGGGGGGACAGCAGATGAATATCACCCAAGGAAAGGTTTTTCTTCTACCACATTTAAATAAACATGGAAAAAAAAAGGTCTCTCCCCCACTCAACCTGCCAGCAGAAAGAATTACAGCTACTTCCAGACCCTCTGGATCCTCTTCACTTTCCAGCCCTTCTCCAGTGGACCGCTGACTTCTGAAGGCAAGTCTTGCTTTTTCTCATTTACTTTTAATTCTCATATTGGGCAGTGCTTGGCCTGGTACCATTCACTGCGGATCAAGTTTCCGCTATGAAATGGGTGATGGTCTGATGCGGGGTGTCCAAAGTGGTGTCAGTAACTTGGTGTCTTGGGAGAGCTTCGTTACCCTTGTTAGCTGTGCAGATGCTGCCTGCTTGCACATGGGGTCTTCTGGGTCTGAATAAAGCAGGTTCATGTGTGGTGACCACTGCCGCAGGGGAAACATGGGTTTCCCTAGGGATAAGGCACTGGGATGGCAGTACCCCTGTTTTCTCAAATAACATTGCAAACCCAATGACCTCCTTATGACTTTCTTCCTCACTGAGTCATTCCTGAGCTTGTTCCGGTAACTTTGCTCATGCCACTGACTAATTTCTCCTTAACTCTTTTTTCTCCACCCTGGCCTTTCAACAATGCAGCTGGGTTGGTTTGGGTTTGGTTTGTTTTTTTTTCTTTTAATCCCGAGTTTACCGTGGCGGGCTGCGGCATGATGTAATTAGGGCTGGTGCTGTAGGTCTGGTGACAAGGGCGGGGGGTGGCAGCGGGGCTGCATCTACCACTCTCAAAACAGCCCTAAGTCTCCCGGGGTGGGACTCGAACCGCAGATACCTCCTTCCCCAAGCTGACACGTTCCCCCCTGAACCACGGCTGGTGGGCGGAGCGTACCCTCCCTTGGTCACGCCCTCTCCCCGCCCCACGAGCGGGCTCGCCTGACGACAGCTGCAAAGCAGATTTTCAGCAGTCGCAAGTGAGGTGAGTTGCGGCCCCGCAGTGCGGGGTGGGGGGCTGTACCCCGCACTCCCCTCGGCCGGGCAGGGAGAGCAGCGGTTCCCTTCCCCTGAGGGGCGGGCGGGCGGCAGCGGCTCCTTCACCCGGGGGTGCGGGTTAGGGGGCGGTGTCGGCGGCGGCTGCCCGCGCTTGGTGCCCTGCCCGAACGGGGCCGTGAAGCGGTGGAGGTGGAGGGGAGGGCTGGTTGCTCTGGCAGCCGTGCCCGCGCTCCCCCTTCTGCTGGGGGGGGCTTCGCTGTATGCTCAGCGCTGTCCTCCGGGTTTCTGTCGGGGTCGGGGCACAGGCTGCCATTAGAGCTTCCTTCCGTCCCGCTTCCTCAGAGGTCCGGTACCGCGACCGGGTGACCTGCCGTGCCAGCCCGCGGCCTCCGCGCTACCTGAGCCAATGCTAGATCTGGAGGTGGTGCCCGAGCGGTCTCTGGGGAACGAGCAATGGGAATTCACCTTGGGTAAGTGAGTGCCCCCTCGTCCCCTGGGCATGAGCGGGTGTTTCGGGTCCCCTCATGACCTGTGAGGTTTCTCCCAGCGCTGTCAGGGAGTTGCGAGAGTGAAAGGGAGAGGGAGACTTAAAGCTCTCCTTTTTCCGTCACTAAAAATACTAATTTATAAGCTTTATGCGTCTCATCCTCAGTTTTTGCAGTGTGTTGTGCTTTGTTTGTCAGCATGCGTGCCTTCTTTGTTTTCTTCTTTGTTTACCTTGTGTTGCCTTGCTATCTTGGACTACCAATTTTTTAAATGATTGCTACAGGAGGAGGCATGTGTGTACTGACTGTCAGCTGAGTATGTCAGGTGATACCTGGCATCTTCAGCTCTGCTAATGCGTAACATAAACACTGTGCTTTTTCTGTACAAACCCTTCATAAATGAGTCGCATTTCACAACTTCTTTGTGTCGTCGCTGAATTGCGACATTACAGCGGGTAAAGTAAACTTTCGAGAGCTTTTCTCCGGGTTAGATAACCAGTATTTCTTCCCACCAATAGGCCAATAATTTGTGCTTTTTGTGGCTAGGATTGGTCCTTCCCTACCAGTTAGTACTTTGTTTACTGTGATGAGAAAGAATTTTTCCCCAGCTGTTGGAAATCTAGCTGATGCTCAGCCCATAGCACTTCAATATTCAGTTGAAACTCAGTGTGGATTCTTCAGATGACCTGTGTTTTTAAGCTGATACTGGTAGCCCTTAGCAGTCTAGAAAATACTGTAGCTATCACGTTTTCAGAGTAATTGATAGAGATACCAGTGTTGGTATCTTAGTTTTACATCTTTGCTGTTTCTTTGTCTGGAGCAAAGTTAATGGTAGTAGTAGTTTGGCTAATGCAAATGGGGCTCTGCATGGCAGTGGCCTGTATCTGCCAGAACTTGACTTATGCTGCTGCTGCTGTTGTCACCTGTGACGGCAAGGGGGACATACTGTTCAGTAAAAACACTGTTACACTGCTGCCACAAGCTTGGGTCACACCGAAGGAGAGGTGATGTGACCAGGAGTTGTTTATGCGAAAGCCATCAGACACAAAGGGCTGTTTATGCTGTACAGAGTCAAGTACAACTCGATGGTTTCAGGCAGCATTAGAAGTGCTTTTGGAGACTAATTATAGTACTTCAGGTCCCACCCTTTGAACTATCGGTTGTCTCCTGACATGTTACTCTGCTCTTTCAGCTCTGTGAGACCTTCCGTGATCCTTTAGTGCCTCTGTTACCTGAAAAGAACTGCAAGCAGAAAGTATATACCCTGACAATCTTCATAATACCATCTTCCCCCCATTCTTCTTATAAAAACCAAAAAAGGGAAGAGAGAAAACGATCTTGGTTTTTCCAGGAACCGCTAAAGAGCCTGTTAATGCAGTCTCACGGTTAAAATTATACACTGTGTCTTTGTCCATGTACACACACAGACACATGCATAGATGCGAGAGGGAGGAAACTCGGCTGTAATTCTTGGAGTAAACATAGCCACCATGTGATGTGTCTAATATATAATTAGCATGACCTGCTGGTACAGAGCAGGAGGCTGACTAGGTATTAAGATACCTAACTTTGTCCTGTGATGTATGCAAATTGTCCCTGCTGATAAAGCTGGTTGAACTGTGTTGGTGGTAACAAGTCTGGAAGTGCTGGTGTAAATGGGGCTGTGGCTGCCAGTGGTATTCCACTCATGATTTGTTTAGGTCTGCTCTTAGCAGAACTACTGGCAGTGTTCCTGAACTGCTGCTGACTCTGGCTTCCAGTATTGTGTCCCCAATGGAGATGACTGAGGGGAAATGCCAGGAAAATTTTTTACATGAGTTTTTGGATTCTGTTTTTGGCTCTGGTGTTGACTCACTATGTGACCAGAGCATAAAAAATTCAAGCAAGGCTAAGTTTTGTGTTCAATTAGATACCTGTGTCACTGCACCTCTCAGGCTACATTCCTACTGTTTTAAACGAGAACAATTAAATACTTGTTCTGTAGTGCCTATAGCTGTATTATTAGTGTTCAAGATGTATGATTTCTAAAGCATACTTGCATTTTTCTTGCTTTTTATACTTTCTTCTCCTACTAAGTTTCACTTCTTTTTATTTAATGCATTATGACTCATCTTCTCTTTTAATCTTTATTCATTCCTCTACCTCTGTCCCCTTTAAGACATAGCCTTACTATAGGCTAACACTTTGAGCCCTGTTATTCATGACCAGTTCGTGTGAGAGAAATGTCTTGTGCTGCTTGTATTGCTCCAGCTTTTAGCAAAGGGGAAAGTCTCCTATGAGAGAGTCCTAGCACTGATCTTTGTGGGGGTTATTTGCCGTGGCTCAGTTTGGTTGACTGTCTGATGTGCTGGATACTGTTTGTTACTCTGTTCCCCCTGCCTGGTAAGCAGGGGAAAAAGAATTCTTTGTTTTCCTTCTTGACTGCAAAGGCTCATGAATGTTGAGGAAAAGGGGGTGTTGTGTGTGTGTGTGTGTGTGCGTGAGAAGGGTAGAGAAAAATAACCCAGTTTCTTTGCTCTTCCTTTGGCTCTCTGCTGATGGAGGCAAAGGGAGGATACTGGCTCCTCCACATTCATTTTAGGTTCTGCAAACTGTTCTTGGAGAACTTAAGCTCCTCATTGCAGCTTTGCTGAGCAGCTGCGTGACAAAATCGCTCGTTTCTCAGTCATTGAACACTGAACAAAATCAGTCCATGTCCATTTGCTTGCAGCTTGAGAAAGCTCTGAGTAAGAGAGTCACATGAGCCATCTGTTTGCACACTTACCAACCCAAGACTGCATCAGTTTACATCGGACTGCAGGCTAGACTTCATGATTGTGTGCACTTTTTTTAACCACATGCTTTTTTACTGAAACATTACCTGCTTCTGACACTGGGTCATTTGCTGGCTTTGCTTGAACTTTTACCACTTGTTTGTTTTTTAAAAGAGCTCATGGTCCTACAAGTCTCCAAGATGCCCTGACTTTGAAAATTATTTTCATCCTTCTAAATAATCTTTACTTTAATCATAGCTTTTACTAGATTAAGAAATGTGAAATTTTCACAACAGCATCTTTGATCTTAGCTTCCTGTTGTTATGTTCCTGTTCCATTTTGAAAATATCTAATACATAATAGCTGTCTCTTTAAAATTCAGCTGCTTAGGTTACAAGGCAACTGCTATTTCTTAGGTAATAGGAAACAGTGCTGCTTTATTGAGTGGCTCTGTGCATTTTAATTTTGTTACTGTTATTAAGCTAAAAGCTGTTCTTTTTGATATTATATAATCTTCTGGTGTATAATTTCTAGCTGAAAAAAAAAAAGTTTTTCCAGGCTACTGTGAAAAACAATCTCACAGAAACAGTTGTATATCATATTTACAAATTTAATTAGTCTACGCTTATCTATAAGCCTGTTCTGCTAAAACTTGATTTCATAACTGCAGAAAAGCTGCAAGGGTTTGACAGGCTTGTTAGTTTGGAGTGACAGTGAAAATATTGTATTCTTTTAGTGTTGTGCTAGTATTGCATTAAAGCAGTGCCTGTGATGAGAATAGGGGTGTGTATGTGATATATGGAGAGAGATAGGGCATTTTTTCACTTCAGTACTGTCGATAATGTCTAAAAGGTGCTTTGGAACATGATGTACAGTCTGAGTGTGAGAGGTGTAGCTGGTAACTAAAAATTTGAAGGCCTGAAGTTACCTCAAGAAAAGTGTAAGTCCCACAGTAAAGTTTTCCTAATCAAGGCAACTTTCCTGACGTTTAAAAACTAGAAATAAAGAAGAACAAAGCAAGGAATGTAAATGTCAGATAACTAAATTGACTTGCAGCAGTTAGTAGGAAATAAAACTTCACAATTATGAGCTCGTAACCTCTCTTTATAAAGTCTTGTTTTGAATCTGGGGACACTCATGTTGCGTTTGGAAAGGCAACAAAGGATTTAAGTGTGATAAAGGATGAGATGGTCTGGAGCTATTCCTCCTGCAGAATCAGCTGTTTCATTCCACTTTCAAAAATTTATAGCTGTAAAGATAAGAGACACACTGAGGAAAAAAAAAAAACACAAGGAGCCCTTGAAATGGTGTTAGAAAGTGAATGGCTATTAAGCCTATTACTTCAACTGAACCAAATTGTTTAGTAAACTGAGTAAATAAAAGTTCCCTCCTTGAGACAAATGTAGCTGCACTAGCAGCTAATGTGGCCTGTTAAGTCGAAGGGGAATCATTGCTCTGCTTCTGTGTTTTTGTATGTGCTGTAGGACTACTCAGTACTTTATCAAGCTTAGTAGAGGGTGTGCCATAAAATGTGGTCTGGGAACCTATTGAACATGTAACAGAATGCTCTAGTTAGCTCTAGTGCGGTTTTGGAATAGGTTATTTTATCAGTAACTGGATTGTTGACCCCCAAAAGTAGAAAATTTCATGCATGGGTTATAGAAAGATCTGTGCTTTTTCTATCTAAACTTTGCTGTTTGATTTTGTTGCTAGAGATACTTTTATATATGCCTAACAAACTGGTAGATAAATGACAATTCTGTTTCAGAAAAACATCTGTGCTGATACCGAGAGTCAAGTAAACTTGTTTTTTGATTGCATACCTTTCTGTTGTAATGTCCTGTTTGCTGATGGTGGCTGTTACCTCATCTGTAACCTTTCTGTTAAAAAGCACTGTTAACTGGTCTTGGAACTGAAGAAATCCAACTGTTTGTATTCACAGGAATGCCATTGGCTCAGGCCGTAGCAATCCTTCAGAAACACTGTCGCATTATCAAAAACGTCCAGGTTCTCTACAGTGAGCAGGTGAGTAGTGCGTTCTGGCTAGGTCATTCACCTCCTTGTATTGCAGAATTAAGGCATAAGGGTGTATGATGATATGGTGTCATGCTAACATACTTGTATGAATTGTGGAGCTATATGAAATTGAATTACCCAATTATTGCCACCACATCAGATTTGTAGCTTTTAGAAGTTTCATGTCAAGCGTAATAATCCTCAGCACAGTGCAGTGATTTAGCAGGTACCGTTTTTGTATATACAGTGGTGGGGTAGTATTGTTTTTCATTCAAGAAGGGAAATGTTCTGTAATTAGCTGGATAATTTAATTCTAGTCTTTTTATATTATCTTTGTCAAGCATTGCAGTATTTTTGAAGTACTGAATCTGTCACTACTTTACACTTTTGGTTCAGTGGTGATGAATCCCCTGAAAAGGCTTCCATACTTTGGATGTGCAGAAGGTGGATGCAGTAATTTCAACCAGCTATAGATGTTTTGATCTTTCTTCGTAACTAGCATTAAGTTTCTAGTGCATTTTACTTCCAGCAAAAAGGGGCTAGAAGTGAAACCGTTTTGCTAGGTCAAATAAAATTAAGGAAGTGGAAGGGAAGAGGAGATGGGGCAAAGGAGGATTGTGACTCTTCAGATGTGTGTTATGTGAAATGCATATTAATCAGAAGATGGTATTCATGTGTCATAGATTATATATCTTTACATCAGGAAAAAAGCGAAGTGCTAGAATGTAAGCTTGTATCAAAATACTGATTGAGGCAATAAATGCTGAGTGGCTAAGGAGCAAGCTAGACTCTGGTATTTAATGCTGGATACATAGTTGACATAATTGAATTATCCTTTTTTATTTCTTATTATGTAGATTTATGGGGTTTATTATGACTGAATTGCAAACTGAAAACCTCCCTCCTTGTACTTAATGCATGGGAGCATCTGTCTGGCAGCAAATGCATTCCTTGGTATTTGTATGCTTTGGGGTTTTTCTTATCATGGTACATTCCAGAATTATTTCTTGGTTGGTTTAGATAAATGATGAGATTCCTGATCCTCTCAGGTGTGTAGAATCACAGAAGGATTAGTGGTCCAGTGCTTAGAGAGCAAGGTATACCACTGAATGGCTTTTTAAGCCACTTGGAAAGCTACCTTGTGCTTGACCATGTACACTGCGTTTTTATTCTGTTTCGGAGGTGTTAGAGGTTTTCTTCCCAGACTGTAACATCTGCATAATCCAGCAAAAATAGTAGTTCTCAGCTTTGTGGAATAGTTGTGCTGATGATATCCCCCCCCCCCATATGTTATTCCAGTTCAGTTTGTGATACTGGTGAAATTTTTTTCCATGTACCACTCTGGGCCTGCAGTTGACTGGCTGGCTATATCCTCACCTGCATACAGAGCATCATGCACCTCATTAGCAGCCAAGCACAAAAAGCTGCTGCTGCAGATCCTAGAAGATTAAAAAACTTTGGCATGCACAGCTTTTATGTAGCTAAATTAATATCTGAGCAGCTTCCATGTCTTTCCTATTTGCATTCTAAAAGAATGCCTTTGAGTGTAGTGATCTAATGTTATTTAATGTTGTTGCATGTAAAGCACAGAATTTCTGATCCTGGAACTCCAGCAGCAAGTACTCCCTTTCAAAATTTCATATGACAATTAAATGCAATTAGATTTGCCTACGGCCCTCTTTTAAACTTCACATAAATGGGATGCCCAAACTGTGCCAAAAAAAATTGATGAACCCTTTTCTGTGACTGAAGAATTTCAGCTCCTTTTTGGTTTGTTTAGGGATACTTAATTGCCTTTGTATGTTTTCTTAAGCCTCTTCCTCAGGATTTGTGTTGATGGGGTTGTTCAGGGATAACAGTTTTTCCTGCAGCTTTGTGTAGATTAGCAGCATAACCATATATCTGTGTTTCTTCCTTCAGGAAGGACTCTCCTGTTGCTTCCTGGCATCATCTTTCATACTTGAGGTTCTGTTTTGTGTATTAAGTCACACGAACGAAATTTGTGCCCTTGAAAATCTTTTTCTGTTAGAAAATATGGCAGGAGAGAACAGAAGTGATTTGCTCTACCAATTACAAAGCTCTTCCTCAGATGTTGTTTTTTGTTTGTTTTTTTTTCCCCACCCACTCAAAAATACTTGTAATGCCCTCATTAATTTTAGAATAACACTAAGACGATTCTGCTTAGAACCCAGTGAAATGCAAAGCATATCCCATATCAGAAAAACTCTGTTGGTATATTTAAATGCCATATGACACATGGAGGTTTTGCTCTATCTGTAGCCTTTCTAAATTAGATTTACAAGGGATTTACAAAAAGACCATCAGGATCAATATTAGACCTTTATATCACAGGATCATGGCTATATTGCAATGCTGCTTCAATTCCACACAGTATAATGGTGGGTTTGCAGCAGTAGTGAAGCGTTGATGCCTCTGTGCAAGGGACTGAGAAGATTTCATTTAGAAGACAGCTTATACACCAAGTCTCTGGTGTTCCAAGAAAGATGAGTTTGAACTGAACCTGCTTCAGGAAAAACTACTGGGGTGACCAGGGGGAATAGGAAATCTGCATCACAGGGCGTTGAAAGCCCATGGCTTGTTTGGAACCAGCAGTGTGAAGTCTAGGATCTGATTACTTCAATACATGGCTTTGGAAGGGGTGGGGAGTACATGTGAGAATGCGTAAGAAGTATTCAGGCTACAATACAGCAGTCACATGAGAATAAAGAGGTGAGAGAATGTAGGATGAAAATTAGACTTCTGACAACCAAAACACAGACCTTCTGCCAGTAGAGCAAAGGGGAGAGTACAGTTTTTAAGACGACTTACCTTTAATTCATCAAAAGGGCTGCATGGTGTGTCTGCCTGCATTAGAAGCCTGTATATGTCCCAGATGTCCCATTCACATTCTGTCTTTTGCTAGGTAACTGCTAGGTGTGATTCCTTTTTCTTTTTTCTTTTTTCTTTTTTTTTTTTTTTTTAATCCTCTGAGGGGAGAGTTGTGGAGGGTAGAGCTTTCTGAAGGAAATGTGTTTTAAATGGCACATGATCAAATAGCTGAATTAGGGCCAACTCTCTGTGTACAGGTGGATTGTACTGGTACAGGAGTGAGCAGCTTCCACAGTGTTGCAGCAGACTGAGATGTTGAAGAGCCTATAGAGACGCCAGTGAAACTGGTAGAATGTCTTATATTGAATCCAGCAGACTGCAAATTGAGCCTTTAGTTGTTATGATTCACAGTAACTAAGCAAACCTAAATTCCCAGCAGAAGAGTCTGAAGGCTTCCTTTTGAAAAAGGCTGTGACAGTATTTCGGTTGTGAAGTGGAAAGCTCTCTCACCATCCTTTTGTCAAGTGTATGTTTGGTTCTGCTGTGAGACTTGGTGAGATGGGCTGTTATTTTTGTGTGCCCAGAACGTGACTGTCCCTGCATGATGTCTCTGATGCTAAGCTTTCAATGCTGATTTTCAAGTTGGGTTTGGTGTTGTTCCCCATACCTCCAGTTAAAATGATGGACAGCCACCCTTTTGGGAGTTTGTATATCTTATGCAGGCACTTTGTTTTCTTTTTGTAAGGGAGCTGAGGGGGTGAGAGTTTTGGCTAAATATATTTTTGTTGTGCTCATTCATTGAGCAGTGGTTGTTCTCAGAGGATGTTTTATTTTTTTCAAAGTAACCAGTTCATACACCTACAATGATACATATCTTAACAAAGGAGCCTTGAAATTATAAAGCCTAACAGCTTTTTTTTTCATATGTTTTACAGTCACCTCTTAGCCATGACCTCATCCTTAACCTGACTCAGGATGGAATCAAACTGCTGTTTGACGCTTTCAATCAGAGACTTAAGGTAACAAAATACCCTTCCTGCAAACCAAGCAATGCAAACCAAAACCCTAGGATATGTTGATGCTTAACAAAGTATCGGTGTGTGGTTCTTTAGGCATTTAATTTGCTGTATATAGTGCTGTCTTGTGTTAATGAACTGCATTTTGTCAGTTTGGAGGTTAAATCTTTGTTTATAGAATTAAGATGCTTTACATTGTACTGGGGACTGTAAGTATGCCATAGTATAATGGTCCAGTGTGGTCTCATTTGTACATCTTGTCTGAAGGTGTAGCAGAAGCTACTTCCTCCTATTCTTAGTGTTCAGTTGAGTTAGGTTCACAGAGTACTCCTGTGGCTGCAAGTATATGCTTTCTTCCAGAAAGCCACATTCAGGCTTGTGAGCAGCTGCCTACTGCTCTGACTTTGGTTTGTTCTGGATGAGTTTTTGTGATCAAAGTTCTCAGCTCAGCACTTCTGCTTCATAGTATCATAGAGTCATTGGTGTTGGAAAGGACCTTATCATCATCTAGTTCCATGGGCAGGGACACTTCCCAGTAGACAAGGTTGCTCAAGGCCTTGTCCAGCCTGTCTGCTTCTGTGTTTTCAGGTGACCACATTCTGCTTCTCTCTAGGGTGCTTTGTGTAGTTACAATGCAAAATGAGGGGCAGTCTGGTTACTAATCTCCCATGGCATATAAGTTAGTGAGAAGTCTCATGAAAGCGATGTGTTTCATCCATGCAAAATGGGAGACTGTCATTTTGAAAGAATTCCTTAACTGAAACACTGAAAATACCTATATGTAATGTCTTAGTTACTCAGGGTGGTCCCTTAGTAGGACCAGCTGTGCTGAACAGTTGGCACTGTGGTTCTCATTGGTGTACATAAATTACCCTGTGACCAAGGTGTTGATTTGGCTAATGGGCTGAGAGTATCCTGCTCTAACAGCCGTGCTATTTAACATCTAAAAGCAGAAGTGCGGGGTTCAGTGTGATGCTGAAAAATGGAATGCTTACCCTTTGGGTAAGTCTGGAATATGCTACTTGCATCTGTACTTCCAAGCCTTGGAACAGTGCTATGTGGAGCCATTTTCCCCTTACTCATGTCTCCAATAAAACCAGCAGCAAAATGTCAGCCCTGTGCTTTATCCATGCTATCAGCTGAAACGTGAGCTCTTCCTGTGCTTTAAATGTTTCTATAAAATTGTTGAAAAGCAACCCAAATGAGTAGATGTTGGAAGTACTTATTTCTCCATTAATCTGTTTTATATTAACTATAAAAATACACATTTTGAATAACAATTTTCAGTTCAAATTGAGTTCATATGGGGGACAGCTGTGTGCTTTTTTACCAGATTTCAGTTTGGACTTGCCTGATGGTAGTTTCTGTTCATTCAGTCATCCTGTAACAATGGGATTTTTATTTTTGTCAAGGTTAGAAGTGAATTATTCAGATTGCATATGTGAATTTGCAGCTTTTTTTTTGCTTTTTTTTTTTATGTCAGATTGGCTTTATCAGTGTAAGTTACACCTGCTGTACAAAACCTTTCCAAAATATATCTAATTCTTAAGGAAACTGAACTCAAAACTGACATAACACTTCAGGTGCCTGGCTTGCTTACTGATGATTTTCGAAGTGTTGCAATCTTGTAGTGTTTTTTTTTTTAATTTTTATTTTTTCCTACATATGGTAATTTAAACATGGCAAGTTGTTTTATTTAGGGTTACTTGCTGGGTATCTCCCCAAACCAAGACTTCCTTCTTAGCTGGTGGTATTTTTAGGCTTTAAAGTCACATTTGGTAGCAAGCACCCTGGGGAATTCTTTCTATTTTAGTTTCAGCTAGAATATACAGAGCAATAAAAAGTGTTCTACCTTTTCTTTACAGCGGTTACGATGTACTCGACATGTTTTCATTTTCGTGCTGACACAGCAACACATACATAGGGTGGAAGAAGTTTGTATTTAACCACAATTACTTGCCAGAAATGATCTGCCTAAAGCCCAGTTGAGCCTCAAGCTCCAGCAGCAGTCACATAAAAATCATAGGAAATAGATCTCAGACACATGTTTGCAGTAATGTATTCAGAACAAAAAATCAATATTTAATATCTGCAGAGAGTGGAGCTCCTCAGAATATTCAATAGGGCTAAAATACTTAATAAATATCAGAATTAGGTATTATGGCTTGCTCTGATTATTTGTGGGTTGCTCTGCTGATTATCTTCCATAATGCTTGGGGAAATTGCTAGGTACCTGTATATAGTATTGAAATGGAATACTACGTAGTCTTGCCATGCTCATCTTTTCATTCAGAAGGAGCTGGAAAGTTACAACAGCCCAGTCAGGTGTTCTTCAGGGTAGTAAGAGTAACCCAAGGAATGGCCTACTGATTAACATTCATTAGAGGATTTCCTAATTAGCTAACCTTTGCTATTAGCTTCCTTTGAACTTACTTGCAGAAATAAGATGCTGATGCATTAGCGCAAAGATTACTTTGTGCAGGTCAGTGCTGATTTATGCAGGAACTGGAGATCCTGTACTGAACCCACAGTTGTTCTTCATTACTTGTTTCTGTTGCCGAGTCAGTTTTTGGAGTTTAAGGTGTCTCAGTGTGATTTATGCTAGCAGAATTCTGTTAAGGAGGTGATTGAGCAGCACTAACTAGTCTTGCCTTTTGACAGGAATTTGCCTCTGTAATGACTAGCAGATGTGTGAAGTATGGTAATGTTTGTTTCCTGTGTTTCAGGTGATTGAAGTTTATGACTTGACTAAGGTGAAGTTAAAATATTGGTGAGTGATCTAATATTTCCCATGGTTTCTTCTTGATTACAGTGACTGGTTTTTGTAATTTTATTAATCTTGAATTATTTTTTTTAAGTCATTATTGTTAAAAGAACAAAAAACCAAACCCAGGCAAAACCAAGCAAAAAAAAACAGTCAAAAAGGAATGTAGATAATCATCCTTTCTTGAACGTAGCACTTGGTTAAATTACCAGTTTAGTCTTTCCTTCTGTTTCAGAGAACTTCCTCCAATTTAAATGTGGTATAGCCATTAGTAAATGTTTGCAGTATCCATTCAGTATTCTTAAGGCAGATTAATTTTGTTTCTTTTTCAGTGGTGTCCATTTTAACTCTCAGGCAATTGCTCCAACCATAGAACAAATTGATCAGTCATTTGGAGCAACACATCCAGGAGGTAAGCCAAAGTATTTGAGAAACTTGCCTAGATTGACAGGCTTCTTTCTAGGAAGTCTTTCCTGTATGTCTGCCTAGAGAAATGTGTAGAAACTGTTGTCAGATGATCAGAAGTTGTGTTCCAGAATGGTTGTATTCTTATAGCTGGGATACCATGTAATACGTACTGTAAATTTAATTGTGGCTTTCTGGAAGTGCAGTAGTGTGGCAGAGAGTCATTGGCACAGAATGGTGTTCAGGTATCATTAATGATGCGGTTTGAACTGCCAGTACCGGAAAACAGTGAGCTTTGTTGTTGATGCTGCTGTTTTCCTACATTGTTATGCATGGTCAGCTCCAAGTGTCCTTAGGGATTAACTATACCATGAACGTACATTTGCGCTGATCTCTGCTCGGCATCAGCCGGGGCTCAGGCTCCAAGCTTTGAGAATGCGGTTGAACCCCTGCTAAGGCAGGATCAAGTCTGAGCCTGCGTATAGCTGGCTTGTCTTTCCCTGCACCTCCTTCCTGTTACTGGGAGCACTGGGGAGGTGCGAAGCCAGCCCATGTGTAGCATGACCAGAACCAGGTAAGTTTAATTAACCTGGCTGAACCCATTCTGACTCTTTCACAGTTTCTTGGCTGTCCACCAGCTCTGAAGCAGGAAAAAGACTATCTTTAAGCTCCTTGTTTACATATGAAGATGAAAAGTGTATTTCAGGAGTTTGTTAGGTAATGAAAATAGGCTAGTGGTGAAACTTTGAAGAGGATATTTAGAATTACCCTGTTCAGGAACCCTCAAGAATTGGAGCAACAAACTGGCATAACAAGAAAGATTAACTCCATACAGGCAACATGCCCTTTTTAGAGCATTACTTTATATTTTTAGCTTAACCCAGTTCATTTGCAGTACTCAGGCTGATGCCAAATAAACTGGTGTTCTTTGTGATTGATGGTGGCTGCATATCCAGTCTTTATCCCTGTTCTCTGCAGACAATCTCTTGCACATTACAGAATAGGATTTATTAAGTGTGGAGGGTTATGTGGCTGAAGTAATATCATTACATAAAAGCCTGTTGTAGTAGATGAATATCAGATGGAGATAAATGAAGCTTGGACGTTTTCTAGTCATAATATTCCAAGGACCAGATTTGGCATTTTTAAACTTCACTTCAGTCACTTCCTCTTAGTCAGAAACTCTGAGGTCTATAGCTAGATTTGTTATGGAACTAGTCTGTACAAGAAAGTATGTAGTATTTAGAAACGGTGAAAGTGGTCTCGTATCCTTGACAGTTTATAAGCGATGATGGTTTATTTGCAAATATTTAGAGGTTAAGTGCTTGCAAAATTGTGATATCGTGAATGATAAAAAGACCTACTCAGCTGTAAGCATTGCTTATGATAGGAAGAGCATGGTTGATTACCACATAAAATTGTGTATAAGAACTTAAAACATAGATCGGCACCACATGTCCTCATGCTCAGTTTGCCCGATCTTGTGTGCCTGTCATACTCAATTAATGCTTACTGCATTACTGCAGTAATGCTTACTGCATCTGATGGTAGTTTTTTGTAACATCTTTTCATCCAGTGGCATGTAGATATGAAAATATATTAAAATGTTGCCTCTATTATCACGACACTAGTCCATTTGCTTATTCAGTTTTCTCATTGGAAGTTCAGTATCTTCCATTAGCAGCCTACTTAGCAGAAGTAAATGCTCTGTTTTAAGCTGCCTGTCATAGTATGGTACAGTTTGAACTGTATCATGGAATGCAAGTTTTGGTAATTTTTTTTTTTTTCTTTGAGGTTTCTGAAACAGAAAAGGAAGAAAACAGTGGTTTTCAGCATGTGGGAGGGATGATGGCGGTCACATGGAAATTTGAGCTAGGGTGAGGACAGAAAGGTGGGAAACTTTCCTCTTAATGTGACAGAAGTACCAGATGCCAGGTTTCATGGATGAGAGTATGACATAACCACTCCTTTTCTCCTCTGTACTAATACTCCTCCAAAACCCCAATGCAAGCTCTTTAAGTTAAAGTCTTTTGTTGTTTATCTCTATGTTAACCCCCACTAGAACTTCAAACCAAATGTCTTTCACTTGAACCTAAGGTGGTTGCAGCAGAGCTTTCCTGGAACAGGATACAGTGGGAGTTTCAAAATGTATTTCAAAAAGCTAGCAACAATTTTGTGCTGAAACCGACCTTCAATAAGCAGTTTTGGTATGCCTTATCAGTGGTTTTTAAAAAAGTCATCAGGAAAATTGCAACCAGCTTCATTACTTTTCGGCTAATGTTAGTATGAAACATTGTAGTGTCTTTGTCATGGGGGTGATTGAAATATGACCACTTTGGAGGTCAATAGCATCTTCAAAACCAAGATTTGATCCCACATGCACATGATTCTCTGACCTGATCTCCTGTTGGGAGGCATTTGTTCTTGCCAGTGGTTTTGCTGAAATCACATGCTGCTCTGAGTCCTTGTGGTTGTGGCTGTTTGCTGAAGTGCCATTCAGCATAGATGAGGGCTGTGGAATTGAACTAAAGTCATAAGGTAGAAATAAAAAACATCCTTCCCTCCTGCCACAGTGGCTTTGCAAGGATGGAGGGGTCCTGTCTTCTACATCTGTAACTCCAGGAGACTCCAGAGGTTGCCCAGGCTCCCCTGAGGTGCTGGAAAAGTCTTGCTGGTTTTGGTGGCCTGGAAGGCAAACTCTCTCCCTTACCCTCACCCGGAGTGCAGCAGCAAGACAGCAGTCTTTCTGCTTCTATCTGCAGGGTACCTGTGTAGAAAGTCAATAAATTTAAAAAATGAATGAGATAAAAAGGCTTACCTTGTTCAGCCCTGTGGTTGTGACATACGGTCCTGAGGGAGATATGAGAGAACTTCCTAAGGATGAAAACATTCCTTGCCCTTTAAGCCTAAGCATCAACAAACTTTGCAGGGGATGGGAACTGATGTGATTTGTATAATCAGATATCATACTTGGCATGACTAGGGGAAAAACACTTGTCCAGCTGGCTGTGGGCTTTGGAAAAGATGCATCATAATTTATCACATGAGATTTGTGTAATTTTCCTGCTGATCAAAACATTTCCCCCTCCACACAGTTTCCTTTGAGTGACAAGCAAGGAAAATGCTCTTAGGCAGCACATTCTGCAGACAAGACAAATGATTACTTTTGAAAGCTTAATGCTTATTGCTCAACTGTTATTTTCTATCTGGGTGGTCTGGCATTGTCTAGACATCTTGTGACATGTCTCTCAAGTTGAACATTTGAAAGGCACTTTGGGATGGGGGGAAAATATATATTTATATGCATTTTTCTCTCTATGCTATGTTAAATATAAAATTGTGAGGGGGAAAAAGGGAATATTAATTCAATTTCCCGTGGTAAAGTGGAAGAAAGCAGCTCCTCTTGTTGGAGCATTTCCTTATTGTTTTTCAGCCTCTACTGTTTTCAGACTGTTTTGCAAATGAACCAGCTTCTGTGTCTTAAAAGAACATTGCGTTCCCTGCCATGGCTACTGGACACAGGTTGAAGTTTGGGAACATCAATCCCAAAACTGTTCCCAAGCTCCCAGTCTGCTGGGATTGTTTTTAAGCTTTCCACAGTCTCACAAAACAGCATGTCTTGTTAGGCAAGTACTGGCATGACTTCTGTTGCTGTTCGTAGTTGATGTTGTGCAGTTTATTGCAGTAAATCAGGAGGTCTCGTGAAGTGATGACAGCTGGAGGTCTGTGTCTGATTTATTACTGCTCTTTGTAAAAGCTGACCTATTAGCTGCTGTTTCTGGTGGCACTATGCTTAATTACTGCTGTAAATGGTCTCGAACCCGTGTATAGGAAGCGTTTCCTTCTTGTGCCATGTTACTTCAGAACGTGGGTAGCTGAACTGGGCCACAGAGGCAAGAGTCTGCTAGGAAGAGAGGTAGGTGGGTACCTGTGAGCTCCTTCTTAGAAATGTGTTCCTCAGTGGTATGAAATACGAAATGTGTCAGTGCCCTGGACACATTGGTCTAAAAAGACTTTTTGGGTTAATATTGTCCAAGTGTTTCACATAACAGTGAATAGAATTGGTTTGCGCTTCTTGGTGGCTACTTAAATTACTTTAGGAATATTAAGGTGTAATTGATTATGCCAGATTGTATAATTGTATCATTAGGGATAGGCTTGTGCCTACAGGCTTGCCGAGCCAACTCTAATGAATCTAGGGTTTCTCTTATGCCATGTTTCTACTGCAAAAAATTAAAAGCAAAACTATTAATTGTCTTGTGTAATTGTGTTCCTTCTGCATTTTTAGATGTAGTAAGTTCATTGAGGTGGTGAAAGTGCTGTTAGATCTGAACTGGAGAATTCTAAGTTCATTTTGGTAACTCTGTGTTTACTTTCTTTTCCCTTTTAGTGTATAATTCAGCTGAGCAGCTCTTTCACCTCAATTTCAGAGGACTCTCGTTTTCTTTTCAGTTAGACTCCTGGACTGAAACTCCGAAGTACGAGGTCAGCAGTCTTTCTTAGTTAACGGATAGTCTTTTTGCCTCTATAGTACTTGCAAAGAAACACCTGCTACATGTCTCGCCTGCAAGCAGAAGAAACCAGTGATTCGGAAGGAATTTTAACTCCTTAGTTGTGCTCTTATTCTTATGCTCTTATTATGCAGTCATTTTGAAGTTAAAATTTTTCTTCCTTTTAGCAGAAGGCATATGCTTAGAGGGTTTGTTTGCATCATGAACTGGGACTAGCAATTCTCTTGCTGAAAAGAGTCTGCTAAAAATGAGAGTGCTGTCTGTGCAAATGCGTAAATATTAAGCAATCAACTAGAAGGCTGTTCTTTTATCAGATATTTTTAAATCTCATCAAAGTGATTATGTAACTGATCTAGGGTAGAGTTCATAAAATACGTTTTCATCTTAAGTGTCCTTCAGCATGAGTGGTTTTAGAAAGCCAGATGAATGAGCTTTATTTGTAGTGCCTGTTTGCATACTCACCAGATGTTCAAATGAGTTACTTAATAATTGAACATATTGTTGTGTTCTGTGAAATCTTTGGAAATCACTGTCTGTAGTGGAAACAAGATGAGGTTTTGTGATTTCCACCTGTGCTAACAAAAATGAATGTATCACTTTTGTGTGAGGATGGAAAGGCTCTCAGTTGTATTACTTAGTCTTTCGAGTTAAAGTGAACACATGCTGTATGGCATTAAAATAAAAAGGCACGTATAAAGAGCCAAAACAAAATGGGAGAAATCGACCAACATGGTGACATGTTTCATGTTACAGCCTGGTTCTTCAGTAGTTGTGTTTGATATGTGAGAGGGCAGGGAGTAGGTAACCAGCGGAAGTTATTATTTAGCAGTTGTGAAGGTCAGCTGGTTTTCAGAACTTTTGGAAAGTAAATAGAAACCTAATAAGGCAAACAAAGAATGTCCCATCAAAGAGTAGTTGCCTTTCGTAAAGAGTTCCCAAGGCATTTGTAAATAAATAGCTGAGCTGCTAAGAAAGTCAATTGCTATACCAAAGGTGTGGAAAGATCATAAAGTATCTCAGATTGCAAGGTGCCCATAAGGATCATGGAGTCCAACTCTGTGCTTATTGCAGGACTGTCTGAAAACTGAAAGATGTTAAAATAAAACTGCTAGAACCAGTTCTGGCCAGTGCATCTACATGTCTTGTTTTGGTGTATGGCTCAATTATCTGAGAAAATAGGGATAGTTATGGAATGCTTGGTGTGAATAAGCCTTGAGAGGAAAATAGTGTGGTTCTTGGGAATGATACAGTTCTTAAGGAGAAAATACTCCTGCATTTTAAAGTCTTTCATCCAGTTGATCAAATGGGGTTAGTAAAATGTTTGCACAGAGTGAAAGGCAAAATTGTCCCCAGGATTATAAATGGGTAGAAAAAGGATAGCTTAGAAAAGAGTTGCATGAAACAGTCCACAGGGAAAACAGCTATTTGTGAAGCCTTTCAGGGGGGAACAGTAGGAAAGATTGAAGAGTGAAATGAAATTTGAAGATGTCAAGATCTTGCAAGTTCAAATAAGACTGTACAGGAATTCTAAACTCATTAGCAAAGCAGTGTAATCTCTGCTTATGGAAATGAAAAAGCTCTGAAGAAAACTCTGGGCTATTTATGTAGCTGGTAAATTGCAGGTAAGAACATGAAAGCCTGCTCACACTGTCTCTGTTAAGAAATAAGGCTCATGTGGCTCAGGTGCTTCCACAGCTCTAGAGAAGATTTCTCTATTGCTAAGATGTAAGTATGTTAAAATATTATCTTAAGCCTGACCACCTTAGAAAGCTGTGTTTGAGTTTTTCATGCTGTGGGCAAGTTCAGAAAGAGTATTGAAATCGGGGCATGTCTAGGTTTGCAAAGTAGTGCAGATTCCTTTCCAAATACCTAAGGCAGTGCAAATCATTGCTCTGGGTTATTTTTTTTCATTTTCTAAGAATAACATTTTGTGTTTACTTTGTGATGTCCTGCTAAAGTAGAGCAGGATAATAGTTTGAATATTGTGCATCTTGGTTTTGTTCAGTGTGTGACAAAAGTTAGTTTATTTTCTGTCCTGTGCCAGTGAAGTATGTTGACGGTTTTGAAGAAGGTCCTGTCATCTTCAGAGTTGAAGGAAATAAGTTTTTAATATACTAGAAGAATAAATCTGATTTCCTCAGCATGCGTTTGATTTAATGAAAGCACTCAAAATCCCAATCAAAACAGTACACGTAAGAATGTGGTGGTAAGGAGAGCAGAAAATCTATTCAATGAATGAGCCTCTGTTCATCAAATAAAGGCATTTTACAAATCAGCAGAGATGTTAAAAGGCTAAAATTAGTGCAGTGGGAGACAAAAAAGAAGTTTTACCTCTAAGACAGCCAATTTCTGAGAACTTTAATACAGTGTATCAGTGCAAATACCTTTATAGCCAGTGAAGAGAACAAGCAACTTGAATTCGGGCTGCACGCCATGGCGGGTTGTCAGGCTAGTGCCATCTTTTGGTGGATACAGTGAGCATTTCCCCCCAGCGGCAGAATCCAGGAGTGGTGTAATTTGAAGGAACACCATTGAGAAGGGGCTTTGTTGTTGGTTTTCCCCCTTGTTCTTTGGCTAGAGACTTATCTGAATTGCTAAGCATATGCTGTATTTATAATATAATTAATAATTTGAACTCAAGTGTTTACTGTGTCACATAGCAAGAATGTTTTTGTATGTCCACAGCCTAACTTTGCCCATGGTCTGGCCTCTCTGCAAATTCCACACGGTGCGACTGTGAAACGCATGTACATCTACAGTGGAAACAGTCTGCAGGATACCAAGTAGGTACAGCTGGTTGTGCCATTTTGATCAGTTAGAATATGCTTTTTCTTCCTCATTTATTTACGGTTTTGTGAATGTTACGCTTTCTTCAGTTCAGTTTTGGTCTCCCATGAATTTGGCAGTGTGCAGAATGCCTTTAGATACTAACCTTTTTCAAATTTCTGTAGGCATTGTCTTCAAACATTATAATCAAATGTTGATTTTTGTTGCTATAAAATCATCTTGGCTCTGCTGTCATAGGTAATTCATTGGCCTGAGAATGAATTCATTAAGTAAAGGAGGAAATTAGTGAATCTAGTACGAGGCTATTCTTACTCTAGGTTGTATTTGCATGCTAATAGCCTCTCCCTAAACAAATCAAACTTCGTGTAGGCAGTCAGTAATTTTGTAGTGTGTTGGCATTATTTATGTCATCGCAGGGTCCTACCAAGGGTCTTAAACTCTCTTGTTATACAGAAATAACGAAATGTGTATTTTCAGTTGTAAGCCATATGCATAATCTGCCATAGATTAAATATCTTTGCAGTTACCTGACTGAACTTACTGCTCTGAGAAACTGATTTTCATGCCTTATTACTAATGGTATAGTTATATATTAATATGGTTAATGTTTTCTATTGTGTTGTATTCTGTAGTCTTTTAAGTTTTGCTCTTTCTAAAAATGTTGCTTCTGGGGTTCCCTACTCAATTGAAAGGACTTTTGTAAATTCTTCCTTTCAGCTTATAAATAACCAGACTGATAAGGTAGTAGCTTTTGCAGAGACAGTTGTGTTTTAATGCCAGGAGTAGATTAACACATGCTTGGGCTACTGTTCAGAAGGGAGGGAACCTTGTTTCTACAGACGTTGTCTCCTAGTTAGACATAAGTGCACTTTGGGAAAATAATGTTGTCTCTGCCTGTCTGTAGCATGGTGGGTTCAGTGAGAGCACTAATTGTCACATGGGGCTCAGAGGTATATGTGTGCATGAGAGCTCAAAAGCTGACTTTTCCCTCAAGTCGTTCACAGAGAGGAGAAATTCGCAAAAGAATCCCTTCCACTGAAAATATCTTACTTGGGGCTGTTATTAATTTCTCAAATATTATTTTAATTGAATTAAGGTGTAACTTTCCCAATAAGGTAGCACAACTATATGTAGTGTACCTGCACAAGCTGGTTGCATGTTCTGGGCTACTGAGTACCTCCCGGAGAACATCACAGAGAAGGCTCTTCTGCTCTATATGACTGATATGCCTAGTTCAAGGAGTAGGTATCCTTAAAAGCTATGTAACTTCCATTTTCCCAAGGAGAAATCTGAGATGACACATCCTCATAGGAGGCCTAGATGCAGTTTCTTTAATTCCCAGAATCTTTGAAACCTGTTGTTTGTTTTATTACCAGTAAAGGTCTTGCATGTGTGTGGCGTCTTGTTCCCTTTTCTTTTTCCCCAGACTTTCTGATCCTTGTGTTTGGTATAATTTTCAATCTTCAGCCTGAGCTAAATGCAGCTTTGCCAAAATTAATGTGCTCTGTTCCAGTGAACTGATACCAGCTTGTTAGTAGGAAATTTGAAGATTAAGCAAATCTTATGCACATTTTATATGATTGCTTTCAGGGCTCCCTTGATGCCTCTCAGCTGTTTCCTTGGTAACGTGTATGCTGAGAACGTTGATGTTCTGAGAGATGGAACTGGACCCTCAGGTTTACGGCTTCGCCTCCTCACTGCAGGTATTGGTTACACTCAGAACATGGAATTGGTTGCTTTTCTCAGGAAAAGAGGGCTAAATTTGTATAAATTATTTGTGATGATTTTACAAGTGATTTCAAAGTGTTCTTTGTACCTTATTTTGATATATTGAAACAAAGCATTTTGAACTAGTGAAACAAAACTCAATAAAACTCCTGTGAAGGTGAATCTGCCTGCTGCTACGTTTCTGTGGCCCTGGAGAAATCACAAAGGACTGTAGAGCCCTGTCCTCAATAGTTCCAAGTCCTTAGAGTCCTTTTGCAGAAAAGGAATTTGTCTCCACATGTGTGTATAGAATAAAACAGATGCAATCACACTGCTGAAAAAAACATGAGAAATCAATAAACCTTAGGTACATGTGCATTTTCTGAGGTTCCAGTGAGATGTATGATGTTGTTATTTTTGTGATTAATTCTGGAAGGCTTTTAAAAATACTAACGAGAGTCTTCATCAATGCTGCAGCCGTAGACTGCACATTCAATTCTGTTTTCATTTGTTGTGAGAGACAGCAGTGGAAGAGACAGAAGCTGATGAGTGCCGTCTCCTTGTGTGTGCTTTCAGAGGTGGGGGGTGCTCAGAAATTAGGGAAAGACATAATGACCTCAGAGGAGTCGTATTCAGTTACCAGAGCTTGAGACTTCAAAATGTTTTTAGAAAAAAATGAGTTGTCTTTACTAATTTTCATTAGCAGGCTCAGCTTTTGACCTGTTCTGGCTATAGCTGTATGTATATTGAGGAAACGCTTGGGATATTTTTGCAATGTGCAAAAGTTAAAAAGGAGAAGATTCAATGTAAAGGTAAAAAATTGTGAATTACAAGGGAGCAGATGCTTTCAAGTTACTTTGCTTCTGTCTTTTCAGAGGGAGATAATAGAGAGCTGCCTAGGGCAGGGAACATATATCCTCGTGTACAAGGGGAGGAGTTAGCTATAGCATCATATTAATATAAATGATTTTGAGAAATTGGACATTTCTAAGATAGAGTGTCAAGTTCAGTTAATACACATGCAGCTCAAAGGAAATGTCAATAAAATAACTACTAAAATACATCACTAATGGTCAGACTAAAGCTTGCAGAGGGGTAGTCTGGACATGTCTTGCTGAAGTTGCAGAAACTCCTTTGTAAAATGTCATATGCCTGTTCAAGCACAAGTTTCTCTGCAAGTGTATAATTTTTAGCATCTCTTCTGAAATCAGGGATGACTTAATTGAATTTTTCTGATTTATTTTATTGGATAACTAGCTACATAAATAGTGCATAGTGTAAAAAGCTAAGTGTGTGTTTAGACCCTATCCTATATTTTGCAGTAACTGCTGCATACCTGTACACGTATTCTTGTAAATGTAAGATGCTGCATTCTTGAAAGCAAATGGGATTACAAACTGTAAGATGCTTTCATTTCTGGTAAAATAATTCAGGAATTCATCTATGTAATGGCTACTCAGTAAGATCCCTTTTCAACATTGCATAGGAACATACTTGCAATTGATTCAACAAGCTATGGGAACCCTGAGTAAAGGATGTATGTTTTCCAATACAGTTAATATGGATGAGGAATTTCACTTCATAGGCCTTATTTTTTTAGCTGGAGATAGATCTCTAGCTGCTGAAATAGAGTATTTTAGGGATAGAAATAATTCCTGGAACTTAACTGCTAATAACCAGCTGATCAAATTGAGATGGGCTAGGAAAAAGGGTGATGTTCATGTGAATGGCAAGGAAGGGAAGATAGCACTGCTGAAGCTGGAGCTTAAGGTGGGGATCTGTCCAACAGTAAAGACATCATTTTGATAAGAAATGTTTAACCTGATGAAAAATGAAGGGTTAAATGTAGCTTGGCACTGTTTCTGAAGAATGCAGCTGTTTGGCTTGTGAATAGAGGAATGCTGAACTTTTGGAATTGACTTGCTGCTGATTTTCTGATCAGGAAGGATGAATTTTGAGTTGTTTTTCATTCCTCAGGCTGTGGCCCGGGTGTTTTAGCCGATGCAAAGATGCGGGTATTTGAGCGTTGTGTGTACTTCGGTGATTCGTGCCAGGACGTGCTGAGCACCTTGGGGTCTCCCCACAAAGTCTTCTACAAGTCTGAAGATAAGGTGAGGGGAGTCATTCAGGTGCAGGACTTTGTCTCTGTTCAGCCATGTCTCAGGTTAATTGCAGGGCCTGTGTTTTGCAAGGCCAGTGAAATTAAACTGCCATGCAGTACAAATGAGTGCTTCACTTGACATACGATAGGAGAGGATGAGCAGTTATATAACTTGTTTAAAAGCCTTCTGAGGCTAACTTAATGGAAATCTGTTTAAAAAACAAACCCCAACCAAACCTGTCCCCCCCCCCCCCCCAAAAAAAGTTAAATTGGAGCACTTTTGAATCCATCCAAACCTTAGCAAGTGTATACTGTTTAATTTTTTTAATTATGTTTTATGTAACAACTTCAGCATATAATTTGATCCTTTCCTAATGTTTATACATTATATACATAAGTTGAGTAACTCTTTTACTTCAGATAAAGAGAAAAGCTCATGTCATTGTGCCACTGCAAGGAGCTTGTGACATCTCATGAAGCACAATATCTTACGTATTAGAATAAGGGCTTCAAATGAGATCGTGGCATTTTGTTTGACTGTAGGGATGTTGTTAATGTTGTTAATACCTCTGTAAGAGCTATTAAATATATATGAGAGGTATTAAATACATCTGAAAAACGTGTTTCTTGCAGATGAAAATCCATTCACCCTCGCCCCATAAGCAGGTCCCATCGAAGTGCAATGACTACTTCTTCAATTATTTCACACTTGGACTGGTGAGTGGGAAGCTTCCCTATACACATTCATATAAAGTTTTGATTTAGTTACATGGCAATCTTTTCAGAAGGCTAAAGGCTGTGGGAAATGAGAGACTGCAACCTCTTGATTGCTGCCTTAGAAATCTCTGCATATGAAAAATAACATTGCCTTTTCTCTAGCACTTGCAAATTCGAACAGTAACTTTCTCATCTCCACTGGTGGATGGAGGTCTCTTTGTTTGCCTTTTGTGTTCTGTTAGGTTTTCTCCCTCTGCCATGCCCAATACATAGATATATTAGCTGTTTCTGAAACACTTGCCTCTGTCCCATAGAAATAAGTAGCCCAGAACACCCATGTGGAGGTTAGCCAAGCTGTGGATGCAGTTCAACCTTCATGTCCTTAGGTTTTTCTTTAGTCTGTTACCCTGAAGAATATGCAGAACAAGACCTCCCTAGGAAATCTGCCAACATTAGCAAATGAAACTGCAGTTGTAATTGAGTGCTGGAGGAGATGTATATTTATTTGAATTTACCAATAGTCTTGTTTTCAAATACTACTTTTCATACTGCATTCAGTTCCAATAAGACAGATACATAGCACTGCATACAGGTACCATGGTAAATCTCAGGCTCGTTTGGGAAAAGCCACCTTCCTCTGTCCACGTTGTTTCATATATGTTTGTTTATTCTTCAACAGGATATTCTCTTTGATGCAAACACTCACAAAGTGAAGAAATTTGTCCTGCATACAAATTATCCTGGTCATTACAACTTTAACATGTGAGTGTAAAGAATTGATCTCTTAAAGAGTATTTTTAAAACACCCAAAAAAGAAATTTTATGTTCCCTTTATAGAATTGTAGTATTTTTTCCCAAGTGTCTTTGGTGTATCTGGTAGCTACTGGAGGTTCCAACTATCGTTAGCACATTTTATTTTAGATTTTATTTTTACTTTCAAATGCCTTTATATTCTCAGATGTGTCTCAAAGCAGTAAATGAGGTAAGGTAGTTCTTGGTTCCGGTGTAACATGCAAACTCTCTTGATAGAGGCAAACTTTGAATGAGGAAGAGTGTCCATTTACTGGTAGGTAAGCTGCTGGTTTTTTCCTGACATTATTTCAGTTAGTAATTTAAAAAAAGAAATTTCTCTCATGCTTCAGAACATATTTTCAATACTTTTTAAATGTAAACTCTTCAGAGGAGGAATATGAGTTAAAAAAATAAATTATTGTCTCTCTGATTTAAGCAGTTAGTGACAGAAATATATAGTACTGTTTCTAAGCTGAGTATTTCTCTATCCATTCTGTCTAAAAGCAGAGTAATTTGTGCTGAAGGAACTTTTGTATCCTTTAGAAAATTGTTAGAATGTTCCCAGGCTGGTGCCTTTTTTGATACAAAAAATAGAAATGAGAATTTTTAGCATTGAGGCTCTTATTTTCATTTTATTCATGTGACTTTTGTGCATTAAACTGGTTAAGAGCTCCCAAGTCTGTGCTATGCAGTTTATGTTGGGTTTTCTAGTTTCTAATAGCTTGACAATTTACACTTTCTAGTTACCATCGCTGTGAATTCAAGATTCCACTAGTCATTAAACGAGGTGAGTAGTTCATCTGTATTCCTGTTTCAGTGGGCGGCATGTGCCATAACATGCTCAAAGGGGAGGTATGATCAGTTTTTGTTTCTAATGCATACTTAATTATCAGAGGATGCTAACAGTGCAAGTCATCGAGATGGAGGAGAAATTTTAGGGTTAGGTTTATATTTAAGTGAAAAAGATACTTCAGGTTAGCATTTCTCCAATTTTACTTACAGCACCTTGTTTACTTACTTGGTTTATCCGAATATTTAGCTGCAACATCGCTAACTTTCTGTAATGCTGCCACTCTGCTAAAATCACTTACCTTGTACTGGGAGGCTCAGAATCTGTAAGGTGGTGTTAATCTAAGCTGGTCTGTCCAATCCATAGGTGAACTTTCTAATGCTGAGTTTGCTCTTAAAAGGCTTATTCATGAAAGTGAATATAAACTGGTTTAGCTGGGAATGAGAACAAACATCCAGAATATGCTGGCTCTGTGTGCTATAGACAAAGTATGTGTTCAGTTGAAAATCTCCACTTGAAAAAGTGCATATACAACAGTAGTGTTAATTCCACAAGGTAGTAAGATGTGTACAGCTGTTTGCATGTAAGTGATCTGAACAAAGCATGAGGAACCTTGTTTGAAGATTGTAGTGATCAAGGTAGACTTCTTTCCTTGTAAGAATTAGCAGGTGTACTGGGAAAGTGAGTATTTTGATTATCTGGGGAATACTGGATGCTGGGTAGGTTTTGGCCAGGGATGGTCTTCTCATTCTGACTGGTATTCACTGAAAGCACTTCCCTGTTTAAGTGCAATATTCCTGTGGCTGTCAATAGCAATTTGAGCATGTAGAGGAAACAAACCTGGAAAAACGAAGTCTCTATGTACAAGCTTATGTGTAAGCTGATTTGTACTTCAGCCAAGAGAACAAACATGAAAGTTCTGGCTTTTTACATCATTTTCCCTTAGGTCATTGTGCAGCACTTCAAAGGCATTAATTTCTACCTCTTTTTTAATTCACCTCAAGTAATACCATGAATCTCTTCTGAAAGTGTCTGGTTTGGGGTTGGGTTTTGGTTTTTTTGTTTTTTTTTGTTTTTTTTTTTAACTCACCTTTCTGGTCGCAGCCTTATGTTCAGGATGTTGTAACAGGTTATAAACAGAAGAACCCATTTTATTACATGTGGTGGGAGGGCCTGACGCAGCTTTATTAACTCCCTGCTTTGTAGTTCAACAAGAGTTTTTGAAAGAATGGTGTTTTTGCTGGTTCCAGGCCTGCCAGTGCCTGAGTCCCCAGATGTCAGTTTTAGCCAGCTTCCATTCCAAATGCAGTGGAGTGTTTGGTCTTGATAAATGGCTGTGCTAGGCATGTTAACTTAGTACAAAGAGGTGTCGTTTTCAGTCCCAAGCACTCCTTTCTATTTTTTTAGCACTGTATTTCTCTGCACTATGACAGGCTAGGGAGAGAATGGGTTGAGAGCAGCCCTGAGGAGAAGGACTTGGGGGTGTTGGGTGATGAGAAGCTGCCCATGACCCAGTTTCAGTGTCCACTTGAGCCCAGAATCCCCCTGCATGCTGGGCTGCAGCCCCAGAGCATGATCAGGAGGTCAAGGGAGGGGGTTCTCCCCCTCTGCTCCTCTCTGGGGAGACCCCTCCACTGCAGTCCTGTGTGCAGCTCTGGGACAACACCACAAGAAGGATGTGGAGCTGTTGGAACAAATCCAGAGGATGCCATAGAGATGCTGCGAGGGCTGGAGCACATCTCCTATGGAGACAGGCTGAGACAGCTGGGCTTGTTCAGCTTGGAGAAGAGAAAGCTTCGGGGAAACCCTAGAGCAGCTTCCAGTTCCTAAAAGGGCTACGAGAAACCTGGAGAGAGGCTTTGGACAAGGGCCTGTAGGGACAGGAAAAGGGGGAATAGCTTTAACCTGACAGAGGGGAGATTGAGATGAGATCTTAGGAAGAAGTTCTTCCTTGTGAGGGTGGTGAGACATTGGCACAGGTTGCCCAGAGAAACTGTGGCTGCCCCATCCCTGGCAGTGTTCAAGGCCAGCTTGGATGGGGCTTGGAGCAGCCTGGTCTAGTGGAAGGTGTCCCTCCCTGTGGCAGGGGGTTGGAACTGGATGAGGTCTGAGGTCCCTTCCAACCCAAACCATTCTGTGACATTTTCTTTTACGATGGCATTCTTCTATGTAAGATTACAGCTTAAACATATAAAGTGTTAGAACTTGGAGCTTGCTTATAAACAGGCAGTTTGTATAATCACCTTAACCAGCATTTAATCAATGTTGTTGACAGTTGTGATTGCTAGTAAATGCTGGTATTTCAGTATATTAACTGATCTGATGCTTGTATGTCTTCTGCTATCTGAACTAATATCCCACAATAAAGGATTATACATGAGACTGGTTGAACATGGACTATAAAGAGTTTTTTTTGTTTTTCTTTCATAGACAGTGCTGATTCGCAAACAGAAGTATGTACAACATACAGCAAGGTAAGTTTGTGCAGAACTGGTTTCCTTCTTAAACCATCTACATGATCTATGCTAAATTTCAGATGCACTTTGAAGAAATAGTAACAGTTGTATCATGTTTTAAAATAGAAAAGTTGAAGGCCAAAAGTTAATGTATGTTTTGTAGTTTAAACATTTTATTAAGGATTGAAGGCATTTGTAATAGAATACTTCAGGTAAACTGAACAACTGCATTGTAAGCTAGCTGTAGGTATAAATAAAACAGTAAAATAAATCATATGGGAAGGCAGTAGCGGTGCTGGCTAAATGTTGGCTGGAAAAGATAATTCTAAACAGAATTTTTACAGAGCTTTTCTATTTAATGTAGTTCTTGAAGACATATATTATTTAATAAGATAGTCCAGTGCCCTTCCACTTTTTTCTGAAGGGTGCCAATAATGGGGTATTTCTCAGGCAGCAGCAGGCGTTACAGAAATGTCACTGCAGGTGTGACACCTTCTGATGACAGTGGAATCCTTGAAGGCTGTTCAGCTTTACCACCTAAATTAACATCTCCACTTGGCAGTTGCTGCTGCATCTGAGAGCTGCGTCAAACAGAAAAAGTTCTCAAAAACTCCGTTAGGCAGAATCTCTACAGTTAACACTCAGCCAGGGTCAGTGCTCCTTTCCTGGCTTCTGGAGCACCAAATTGAAGGATTTCCTTAGGGAATTTTGGGCCCCATACTGGGAAGAAAAAATTGGAGTCAGCAACCTGGAAGCTGCCATTCTTTGCTTTTCAATTTGAATAACTTACACCCTTTAGTGCTTTGACTTACTTTGGTCTTGTGTGTGGAACTGCAGCTTTTTATTAAGTCTGATTAGAGTCATGAAAACTGCACATTGAATAGTGCAGTCTTCCTCTTCTTTCCCAAACTTGTCACTTAAATCAAGGGAAGATGTATATAAGAGGATATTTTCTTGAAGTTTCCCACAGATGCTTTGTTCTCTGAGGTGTCCCTGAAATACTACAAGACTTTACAGCTACATTTTACCTATAAGATGCATAGATTTATTTTTTTTAAATTAATTATTCTAATTTAAAGCTCTTTGGAGACAAAAACAAAAATAAACCCTGAGAGAATTTCCTAGCCCTACCTAGTAGTGGATAGTTTCCACTAGTGAGTATGGCTCCAGTATGTTTACAAAATACATGTGTAAATAAAACCTCTGTTATTTGGCAAATAAGCATGCCATGGACAAGCATGTATGACACTTTTCCTGGATCAGAAGAGTTCATGCGCCTCATTTTAACACAGTCTTTCATGTATTTACAGTGGGACAGTATTCAGGATCTTCTGGGGCACCCTGTAGAGAAGCCAGTGGTACTTCACAGGTAAAGATCTCTATTTTGCTTGGCAGGGGTTGAGCTAATAACAGAGGATGAGTTTAGGCAGAAGAGTGTTTATTGCACTAGTTATTTTTTGTTGATTTGCTGTTAAAAGTTTGAGGTTTTTTGGCTAACAAGGATAGCTATTCCCATTGGAAATAGTGACATGCAGAATGAAAACATTTCCAACATTCCTTGAACTGTAAAATCCAGAGAAGAGCTAAGCAGCATATAAAGTATTCTCTCTTCTTGTGTAATAGATTTTTTTTTCTAATCACATGCGTTTCAACAACGTGACATCCTGCAGCAGTGTGTAGTATATATGAGAGCAGTCTGTCTGAAGAAGCTTTGTTTTTATGAAGATATATGGCTGTTCTACAGTTCTTTTGGCCTGACTCAAGATGGAATAGTCCTTACATTTCCTGTGTTTCTACAGAGACTGAGCTGGGTCTTTGGTTAAATAGGTGTTATCTGTTTGTAGTTACCTTTCTATGATACGAAAATATGATTTATCTCAGGACAAGTGTAAGTCATGGGTACTGTGAAAATACTGCGGCAATTTCAGATACACCAAACAAGGTATTTTCAAAAGGCTTTCATATGATTTTGAGGTTTGGGGTTTTATTTCCCCCTTTTTTCCCCTAAATCATTGTGTCTTTGTTCTCCTTTGTTCCTGTTTTATCCAGTGAGATCATTAAAGCAGAAGCCACGTGAAGTACAGCTGAGGTGAAATAGTGATTGCCTAGAGCCTTTCTATTTTTCATCTGTGGTGTAGAAAGTAGTTCAGTCAGTTTGCTTTACTGAGCACATCTCAGATGGCTCAGACATGCAATCTGAGGAGCTGGCCAGTTACAAAAAAGGCCAAAGTATAAGTATTTCGTATGGGGCTTTTTTGGCTATAACCTAAAATCCATTGCAGTCAGCAGGAGTCTGCCATTGTCATATATATATATATATATATATGTATATGTGTTTGTCAAAAAGTATCAGAAATAAATGAAGTGATGCATTATGATCATGAAAAATACTGTTGAATAAAATTTGGATTATTCTGTTTCAGCATCCTAGAGGGTAATTTGACTGATAAAACCAGTGGATTAGTAGACAGCATATAGGGAATACATATGGTAAAGGCTAAGGCAAAGTAGATTTAAGAGTGGCAAAGAACAAAAATAACTTACAGTAAGTTACATGGTGCTTCTCTCTTCCTATGGACCTGTTTATTTTCAGGGTTCTTCCTGTTCAAGTAAAATGAAAGAGTTTTCCTGTAGAGGTTGTTAGTAACCTGTTGATTACTTTTGGCTCTGTGACATGAAGCAGAGGTATCCACTGGCTCACTTGGGAGTCTAGCAGTGGTGTTGCATAATATGGATTTATTATCTTTTGATAAAAGCTGTGATAAAGATGCTGTAATTTATGTTGTGTCACTGAGTGGTTATTCGTCCCTAAAGAGTTCCTGATCTTCATACATCCATCTTTATATTTCCCCCCACCCCTCTTTTCTGTTCAGGTCATCATCTCCGAACAACACTAATCCATTTGGGTCAACTTTTTGCTTTGGACTGCAACGAATGATCTTTGAGGTTAGGAGAAAAACTTTCATATTTGCTTAAGCAAGTGTCCTGAGTTCAGCAGTAGCAGTCATTTTTCTCCTTCTTAGTAGCTGGTGCAGTGCTGTGTTTTTGACTTTCGGCCTGGGAACAGCGCTGATAACACCGATGTTTTTAGTTGTTGCTCAGTAATGTTTACCCTGACCAAGGTCTTTCTGAGTCTCGTGCCCTGCCAGCGAGGAGGGGAAGCAGAGACAGGACACCTGACCCAAACTAGCCAAAGAGGGATTCCATACCACAGCACGTCATGCCCAGTATATAAACTGGGGGCAGTTACCTGGAAGGGCTAGATCACTGCTTGTGGCGGGCTGGGTATCAGTCGGCATGTGGTGAGAGATTGCATTCTCTTCCCTTGTTATTTCCCTTATCACTATTATTATTGGTAGCAGCAGCCGTGGTTTGTGTTATACCTTAGTTACTGGGCTGTTCTTATCTCAAACCATGGGAGTTACATTCTTTCAACTCTCCTCCCCATCCCTCCAGGAGTGGTGGGAGGAAGAAGGTGGGGGAGTGAGCGAGTGGCTGTGGGGTTCTAGTTACAGGCTGGGCTTAAACCACAACAACAAGAGAAGATGAGGGGTTCACTGTGCTTATGATTAGCTTTTTATTGCCCGTTTTGATAAAAGCCAGTGCTGGGGAGTGGCTATATTTTTAGAGCTTACTGGCAGAGACAGGCAACTTCCCAGCCTCTTCTCTGAAGTTGTATATTTGCATGTTAAAAGCTGGAACTTCAAGTTTGTCACCTAGAACTCATACTAGCAGTAGATGCATGTGCTCTGCTCTGAGGAGGTGGAGCATGCTGGTGTTTAAATGTGTCATGGAAATCTAGAGACCATATATAGGAATTAGACAAGAGCTTATTGCTTGCTTTTGTTGTTGGAATTTGTTCTTTTTCAGGCAGATCAGTTCCATATTCACCATTTTCAATCTTTAGAGTTCCTGTGTGGTGTACAGTTCTTTTAATTTCCCTTTTTTGCCTCTGTCCTTTCACAGGTGATGCAGAATAATCACATAGCTTCTGTTACTCTGTATGGCCCAACAAGGCCCAGCAGCCAGTTGAGAACATCGGACCTTCCCCAGTGAGCGTCCCCTGCAAAGTCAGCTAATCTCAATGCTACAAAATTAGTACAGCGTGCCTTGATTTGCTGCCACTTATAATATGGAAAGCACGTTATGATTTAGGTTTTTTTTTTTCAATAAGCCTTTCCACCTAGGAACGGTGTGGAGGGGAAATTCTCTCAACCCTTCATCATGGGGCATGGAACTGTTGATGAAGGAAAGCAGCTTGGGTGCCTGTGCCGTCATTTATTCCTCTCTGTTGCCCTCATCCTATGCAGCATAGACCTGAAGAGACTGTCCACCCCTTCTCAGCTGGCAGAAGGGGGAAATGGAAGAGGGGCATGTAATGACTGCAAGAGTTAGAAGCACAAACTTTCTGAGCCTTGGAGCATCTGGAAGCAGGTATTGATTTTAGTCTGTTTGTGTTACTGTATTGATGTGGTGGTCACATTTTAAGAAAACGTGTGTGTATATATAAACACATCAGTATTTCTGTGGCTGAGGACATTGTACCAAGTGTGACAAAGATGTATATATGTCCATGATTTCAGGCACCACATCTTTGTGTAACTTTAAACCAAGCAAGTAGCATGTGCATAATACTTGGTTGTAACATTTGCACTACATACACTTTAATTACTTGATAAACATTTTATCTTCACTGAGGAGCATCTGTGTACTGGGTGTGAGTGGGGTGTGATGGTTATTTAATGTATGCTGCGGATAAAGCTTATTTATACAGTGGATCAAATTTATCCACCTTCCTGCACTAGTATGTACTTGATATGCTGAAACAATTTTTTTCTGCCGTGGATGGTGTACTTTTTTTTTCTTTCATATGCCTTTCAAAAACAATAATAATAAATTCTGGAAGAGGTTATTTCTATGATTGAATTACGTTTTAGTGAGAAGATTTGATACAATTTTTCATACTAGGGAATAATTTAATGAAGGAATAGTGTTGTCTGTTCAGAATCCTGTATTCCTACTCTGTCTCCTTAGGGAAAGAACAGATCTATATAATGGTATCTCAGAAGGAAATTCCCAAGTTCTGCCATCACCAGGAAAACCTTTTCTGTAACTTTTGATGTATGACTTTAATTTATGCCAAAGGTTTAGCCAAAGACATCTTTATTGTAGTTTCACAATTTCTGTACATACATGCTAACTGCACACCCCACCCCAGCAGACAGAATATAGGCTCCTTTCTATTTGGGGGATGCTGCTCGTGATATTTTATCCCAGGAGGATACTTTAGGTTTCTAGTTCTCTTACCAGTCTTATTTGGTGAAATAGATGGTCTGTCTTTGAAATATTAAACCCTTTTTAAAAATGGAGAAGAGAAATGTATAATTTTATCCCATTTTTAATATTTTGGTGTCTCAACTTGTGATACATAGATGACGATTTTGTGAGTTTTACTATGTGTACAGATTTTGTAAATATGACATTTTTGTAATTTTAACTCCATGTACAGTGTAATCCTGTATAGTTTACCAGTGAATGAGAGACAGGAAATCGAATGTTAACTGTAGGAAATGGAATGTTAACTGAAGTTTTGGATCCTGGACCAGTAGCAGGGATAAATAAATGTGTGTGTGTGCGTGTGAGACATTCTTTGCCATTTAGTCTTCCTGTATACTGTGATACTCTAAACTGTTTTGCTAAAACAAACAAAAAAGCCTCATGGAGAATCTAATGGATAAGGAAAAAGTTACTGTTTACCTTTATCCCTAGGTGTCACTCCTGTTGAATCCCTGTTCAATCTGTGCTGTCTCCTGTGATCATTGCTTGCTAAGAAAATTCTATGCCTCAACCTCCCTTTTGTTTCCTCTCTAATTTTAATTTCATTTTACATAGCCCTTCTGTAAATTAAATGGAATAATACTGAGCATGTACACTGAAAGAAAAATAAAAGAGACTCTCAATTACTGTTTTTGTGTTAAATACAGTTGCTGGGTGGTTTTGTAATAAAATCATGGATGGTCTTGCTTTTTTGTTATCAATTTCTTTCTATTTTACTGTCTTTGCCATGTCATATTTGAAGTACCTGACTAGTCTTCCTCCTTTACAGCCCATACAGTATGTTCTCCAAAGAGTATAAAAACCAATATAACTTGCAGTCTCTTTCGTAGATACTTGAAAGTATATTTTTATTTTATGCCCTGAAGTGATGAAGAAAGGTCTTTACACAGTGGTAAATATCACTGTGGTTTTGGTATTAGGTTCAAAAAATGCAGTTGCTATACTAATGTCAGCCTTTGGGTTAGCATGAAAATTGATCAAGCTTCCAAGCCTTTGACTATTTCACAGGAGAATAAAAGACAGGCCTGCAGTAAAAGCCGTAAACATGAATTCTCACAGTGCTTTCTTATGCCCTAAGGTACTTCAACATTGAAGTCTGCTTACCCTGCAGCAGCTTAGAGGTTAACACAGGGCATACAGGATGGGATTCCTGTTTCCATTTGTGTTTTTCCTGCAGTGGTGGTGTAATGCAGGGTGGAACACTCGCCTCTCCCTCCTTTATTATTCTTCAGTTTTGGAATATAAAATGACCTTGCATAGTGCTGGGTTCAGTGTGCTCTGGGAGAATTCAATGATCTCTGAATTGAGATGGTGTGTGTTTATGCTTGTTACTAAAATATGACAGCAATACTGCTAATAATTTCAGTTAATTTTTAATGAATCCTTTTCTAATAAAGGCTCCAGGTTAAGCTGCAGGAGGAGAGAAATTCTTGATGGGATGACTTGAGTAATGGCTACACAGATGCTATCATTATCCTGCTCTCAAGCACGTTCGGTTGAAATTCTTCAGAAGTATGAGGTCAGGACTGCTGCTAAAGTGTGCATCTGAAGACTTAGGACAAGATGTCCAAAGATATCAAACAACTGCAGTGACTCGCATCTTCACTTGTAATGCTGTGGCAAGTCAAAATGACTAAAACGACATAGGTAATGAAATGTGCTCTCTCAACAGTACAGATAGTTCACTAGGTCAGTCACTTCATCATGAAAAGTTCCTCTGTAACACAAAAATTAAAGGCAAATTTGTATGTTGGCTATTGCTGCTGGGCTGAGTACAAAGCGTTTGACTTTTGGGAGAGGCAGAGCTGAAGAAGGGGCTGGGGAGATAATGTAGAGCAGCTCTGCTTGGTGTCATAACTCTTCCTTTGTGATTGCAGCTGTTCCTAGCTCACTTCTCTGAGATGTTTTTGATTTGTTTGCTACTTTTTGGATGAAGCCAAGCTGTTCCTGTGCTGATGCATTTAGGGGAGCTGGTGTTGGGCCTTAAGGACTTGCTGGCATGAGGAGTTTAGGATTTGTGGGTGGGGGCTTACGGCAGTTTGGAATCACCAGAATAAAGAGAGGAAGGAATAGGGAATAGAGGAGCTCTGGGGAAGAAGGTGAGAATGGCAGTATGGCAGGAAGGAGGGACTGGGGACAAGGCTGGTGGCACATTTTGATGTGTGCCTTTTTCCTTAGTGTGGAAATTAAGAGTTTGTGTGTGCGTCTGCTTACCTTGATTATTGCAGTATTTTCCACAGTATATAGTTCGTGTACGCTGAATAAAACCGATGTTGTGCCCTTCTTTGGGAGATGAAGCTGACATTTTGTCCTGTATTCCTTAGGCTTGCATGCAGTCCCTGGGCTTCTGTGAATTTTGCAGGCAGTACTACACAGATCAGTGCTGTGTAACACTAGAACCCTCCATTCCTCCTGTCAGCCCAGTTTTCTGTTGCCAGGACACTTCTAATTCTAAACAGATGATATTTTTGGGGTTTTTTGGTTGTTTTTTTTTTTTTTCAGAAAAAATGGTAGTCTGGTGGTGTGTGAGAAGTGATTCATATATTCAGGATCATTCACATTCGAGAACTCCCATTAGATCTGTTTAAAACAAAATCTTCCTTAAGGCTTGGGTGCAGCAAGATGGTGATTCATCAGTACCAGGGGCTGGCTGGAGGTTAGGTGCCAGCTGTTTCCAAAGGGAAAACCAGGTGTTGGTGCCCACTTTACAGTGACTTTCTCCATGTTGTTAGAGCCTACAAGTTAACTTTTAGTCTCTTAAGAACCCTGGTGAGCTGAATTTCTGGTAGGTTTTGTTTGACAGCTCCAAATGGATATGAGAGTAAATCTTTCGAGAGAAATGGGATGTCAAAGCTGCAGCAATTTACTTCCTTCACAGTATTTGAACAAGGACCAAGGTGTTTTTAATTGTATCTCCTTTATCTTGATTACCCCAACACAAAGCACTCTCCTCTCTGGCTGACCCCGTCAGATATAACCTGACACTCATGTGTAGCCAAATAAATCCATCACTGTGTGTTCAAAGAGTTAAAATACAAATTCTGGTTGGTTCTTTTCATGTAAGGTGTGGATGTTTCATGGTAAGGTTGAAGCAAACTAAGGTGAAATTAAAAATGGAGCTTACTAAAGATGTGACTCAAGCATTAGAATAGGATGAGGAGTTAATGAGCAGGGGGCTTTGTTCAAGGAGAGGTTATAGCCAGTTAACGAGTGAAAACCCCACCTAAGAAGGGGTTTGTTTTTGCAGAGAGTATATCTTACTTGGAGGGTTCAGATGGAACTTAAATACCATATTATCTCTCTATGTGAATTTTAGATGTAACTAATAAAGTCACTGTTTAAATGTTTAATCTGCTAAACCTTACATCCAAGGCTCTTGTTTTGTTTGTGGGGATGTTTGTGATGATTTTTGCAGCAGGCAAAATCATTCCTTTTTATGATGTGCGAGTGCTGACTGCTTGAAACAGCAGGAGAGGTAAGCTGGAGTTTGCAGAGTAGCTTATTACTGGAGTGTAAGGTACTATTATAGTAGTAATTTTTGTTTTGAATTAGGCTGTAGTGATTTAACATAACCTTTTATCTTTCATACCATAATTAATTCCCCTTTAAATGTTACTAGTTTGGTCATTTTAAATTACTGCCTGTCGCAATTTCAGAAGCGGTTTTTTAAGTGCCTTAATGTTTTACACCTACGCTACATATTCCATTTAATGCCTTAGTTTTATTCCAGTATCAATATCTTTCAGAGAACTGTTTACTTTAAATACCAGTCACAAAAAAAGCCCCTGCGTGATTATGCAGTGTGCAGTCTAATCAACTCGGTAATCAAAACAGCCTGAATCACTGCATTCCCTTTACACCTCTGCTTGCCTCTCAGACAAACTGAAGCCCTAAAATCCTGAGGTTTACCCTGGTCCTCTCTGGGGAGCTCTGTTGCATCCACAAGTATTGACATTACTAAGTTAATTTCACCCTTTTCTTTTGCTTCTGTGGCTGTAGGGAGTGTTTGCATTAATATTATGCCCTTACTTTTGCCCTGCTCATTCAGCCCCCCTGGCGACAAGGCAGTCATCGCAGATTTCTGGTACTTTATTCTTCTCTGGTCCCAGCACTGGGATTGTCAGGGATGGGCTGGGATATGGAAGGAAAGAGAGAAAATCAGGGAGGAACTGGGTTTGGATGAATCACAGAGCGAGCATTGTGCTGGTCAGGTCTGATGGATGTTTGTTGCACTTGGAGGCATTTGGTGCACTTGTCCTTCAGAGTTTAGTTCCCTCCCATTTCTCAGTATGGTTTTCTTGCTGACCACAAGCTGTTGAAAATGATGCAAAGTTGGATTTAAGAGTTTTATTGGGTTTGAAAAACATCAGTGGTGTTAGCGGCATTGTTAGGACATGTGGTGGGCTAATTTTCAGGGCTGCAGAGACCTGACTCCAGCTGAAAGGTACAACCTGGGGCTCAGACTTCTTCAAACTGGGCTTTGGGGTAGAGTTACCTCCACTCACACATCTAGTGGTCCTTCAGCACTCTAAGGATATTCTCAGTGCTAATATTTGGTAAGGATTCTCCGAACTGTTTATTTTGTACTGTTTGATTTTGCAGCTGGGGTTTGCTTCCGAGAACCTGCTGTAGGAAGATGAATAATTAAACTGCAGACAGGAAGCACAACATTTTAACACTCAGTTGCTTCAGAGACATCTTTGGCTTTTGTTTTTTATGATATCTTAATCAGCAGTAGCCTGACGGATGGATCTTAGCATTTGCTACCAGTTTATGTGTTCAGAGGTGCATTTGGAGGTGATGAATGTGAGATTCAAGCCAGTTCTGCTCATTATAGTGACGAAATCTGGCTACTCATGTACAGTAGGAACAGAATTGGACTGTGTGTGGATCCCTGGGACTCAATATAATCTACTGTACTCTCTTAGCTTCAGATGTTTATGTCTGCTTGCTTCCTTGCTACTGGTAGAACCCACTTAGGATGCTTTTATATTTTCTCATCTTGGGCTAGTCATGAAAAAAAGTTGCCAAGCAAAGCTTTGTAGCAAACCCCTGACTGGTGTACTGAATTAGGCAGTTAGTAGAAGCTGCTCAGAATGTCGTTCTGAAACAGATACGTTTTCTGAGATGCATCAGAAAGGTTGGTAGAGGGCCTTTCCTCCCCACTCTCATACACGCCCAGGGCTTTAGGATTTCCTGAAAAGAACCCCAGCTTCCAGGAAACAATCTCCAGTTTGGGTGAAATCAAAGACTTTTTGGCTGCAGTAGCAGTAAACAGAATTGAATAAACTGCAGGGGCTGCAGTGCTGCCTTCCAACATTTCCCCAGTGCATTATGCTTGCATACGGTGTCTGTGAACTTCCAGCTCAACCCCAGAAGCAAATGGAAACTTAAAACCAGGTCAAACAGGCCATGCAGCAGGGCTGGAGAACAAAAGGCAAGTGTATTTTTCATTAATAGAAAGGTCTGGTATTCACTGGATAAAAGAAATGAGCTATTCCATAGACTAAGACAACAGTAAACAGTTGACTATAGTTCTGTTTCTGCCGGCTGTTGGGGTATGTCCTGGTGCAGGTGAGTGTTGAATAACAACTTTGATCTTGGACAAAATGCAGTCATTAATGCTGTGTTGTGGGTAGATTGCAGATCTGAAGATATCATGGAGGAGTCAATCTCTGTGCATCTCCAGGCTTAAAAGGAAGACCTTAGTAAGGACTGTTGAACCTGACTAGTCCTTGATGGAAATCATAATGTAAGCTGGGTTTATTTTTCTGTCATTGCCATTAAATTAAGTCCAGCATAAGTAAAGACCTACTAAGTTATCCAAAATAATGAGCAATGTATTCTTCATGTTGCTGTCTTCACAAAAAATAGCCATGGTTTTAGTCTTACAATGTGCGTGCGAGTGTACTTTACAGACTCTGACAACTAGAAGCACGTCTGCATGCTATCTTTTAATTATGGTATAAATAATTTCCCAAACTGTAAAATAATCACAGATAATACGTTTCTGTACAAGCTCATCAATGCATAACTATCACACGTTAGCAGACAGGGGCATCACTGGCTTTCTCCCACCAGCAAGGTTCTGGCTTATTTCCACACCCTATAGAGCTTGTCCCAAAGCTTACAAGAGTATTTTGTATTCCAGGATTGCATCCTAAAAGTATCTTAAATCAACATAAGGTGTTTAGACTTTTATACAGCTGAGCTTTTTTGGAAATACATTATAAAGCTTAAACTCTTATGATGAAAATAATATGTAAGACTGGTTTTGGTAGTCTAACAATAGATAATGCCAGCTTGCTTTCCTCCGTGTTGTACATAGGTAATACAAGTACTGAGCTAGGATTACTGCTGGGTGGAAGGAAGGTGATACCCAGATATGAAATGCAGCTGTGCTGCAGGCTCTGTTCAAGGAAAAGCAACTTGGACATTTATGACTTGATTGTAGTTTTCTTTGAAGCTGGGTGTATGTGCTCACCTGAAGAGGGGTGGCATCAGAGACTCTCGGTGGATAGGAGTTTTGTTCAGGAAAAAATTGCAAAGGAATCAACAAACACAGTATCAAAGGTGAATTCAGGCTTTTTGCCCATGAATTTCATCACTTTTTAACCCTGATTTAGAGGAATTTCCTTCCTCTTTGATGTCCAAGCAAAGTATGTTCCTTTAAGGTAAACTGCTGCTGGGGAAAAAAAAAAAGCTTTAAAGAATTGACTATTCTTTGAAAAATTAAACAATCCAGTGTTCTTGTCTGATGCTTAAACTACAAAGCTACAAACTGACTGACCTTGGAAAGCCTAACAGAAAGGTTGCTGTGTATTTTTGCTTTCTTGCAATGAATTCAGAAAGGCTTTTATTCTGAAGCCCTTTTGTCTGAAACCTGCTTTCTCCCTTCATGTGACGCCCGCAGCAATATGCAAAGTATTGGCTGCTCTTTGCAGTTGACTGTATGCCAAGCAAGAGCATTGAGGTTTATAGAAACCAGCTCAGTCCAGTGGCAAGTTTGTTTGGTTTGAAGAAGCTTCCAAATGTGATGCAAGCAATTATCTCTGTCTGGTTTTACCTTCACAAGCAAAGGCCAAAGGATCTCTCCAGATGCAAACCTTCTGAAGATCTGGATTAGCTGGTGAGGGAGATTACATACTGTTGTATTTCTTTGAGTTTTCACTGTCAGTCAGGCTAGGGGAGAGAGCCTGAGCTCATGGAATTGCCACAAACTGGTCTGCTGAGTCCTGAGTGTATCATGGAGCAGATTCTTGAACTGATTAGTTGATGTGAATTAATTAAAAATCAAGACTTGGAGGGATCAACTCGAAGTTCTTCTTGTCCTTTCTTTAAAGGCTCTTTGGAAGTCTGCCCCTTCCCAGTTATCCACTTACCTATCCTTGCTCAAGCAGGCAAGCCAGCCTCAGGATCCAGATTGTTTTCTTACAGTCTACCCTACCTGCAATGTACAGGACCCCATTTTGATACTTGTTACTTGCTCTCTTCTTGTGAGGCTACAGAAAGCCAAGCAGGCAGCAGCGATTTGATCTGAGCAGACACTTAGGTGACTTGATTTCTTTTACTGTAGTTACTGTGTGATTCAGTCATTTCTCAATGAGTCCAAGTCAAGGTAACAAGTTGACAACGGTCTCTGTGAAGCTTGGTGTCACCTCTTACCTGCTATCTTTTTTCCTTCCTCACATTTCTAACGATGCTGAAAAATCTCCAAGGACTGTGGTTTGCAATGTGCTTTTACACACTGGCCCACTGAGCACTACTGTAATTCTAATAAATAAAAATAAATTAAAGATGCTGTTATTATTTGGACTCACTAATGGAGATGGACCTACATGGTATGTGTGTGTATGCAAATATGGAATCTTTGCAAATTCCTGCAATAGTTTCTAATTTTCTCTTAACATTGTAAATAAGATGTGCTAAAATACTCTGCTTCTAAAGTTAATTCATCTGGTTGCAACAATTCCAGGCTCTGTTTCTCAGCTGGTCTCAGCTGCCATGTGTTTCTGCTCAAGTCTGCCTGCATTATCTGAGGGGTGATGCCTGCATTGTTGTTTGAGCTTTCTTTTTCCACTGGAAAGGTTTCTTCACTTGCTTCTTCTGAGTGCAGGATAGACGTGGGCTGTGGAGCAGGTTCCACATTAGCCAGATCTCAGCAACTTTCAGACTGTGGACTACCATGAGATCTTTGTAAAAACAGGGGTCAAATGTCTGTAGGTGTGGGGCAGCAGAGGGCTTGACAATTCCAAAGGTCTTGAATCCTTCATGCAAGATGGGTTTGAGGTTGATTCTCTGTAAGCACATGCCCAAAAAGACATCGTCAATGGGGAAGAGTTCCACTTCTTTGCAAGCCCTAGAAAGCTTCCTCATGGTGTGGCTGGACAGCAAAAAGCCTCCTCCCCCTGCATAGGCTGGATAAATGCTGAGCCCATACATGGTCTCTGGGATGTAGTACTTGCTCTTTCGGACACGGATAGGGCGGGCATTGTAGATGATGTCCCCAACAAAGAGGTCCTCGGTGGGGTCATGTCTCTCAAGGAAGTCAATGATGTTCTCAACATTGACAAAAACATCGGCATCACCTTTAAAAATAAACTTCACATTGTGGCAGAACTCAGCAGCCCAGTTCAGGAAGTGGATCTCCTTCAGGGTCAGGTTGAAGAAAGTGTCCATGAAGTCCCAGAGTAAAATGTCCCGGTACATCTGACTCTCCTGGTGGATCAGGGTCTCCCACGTGGCCAGCACTGTCCTATTCTTTGGTGTTCCCAGGAGGAACACCCGCTCTATCTGCTCCCCATTCACCAGACCCTCCCTGCCCCAAGTTTTCCGGACAATCTCACGTCTGTCAAAGTCTTCAACTACTGATTTGATAGCAATGAGCAGAAAGGGACCTCCAGGTGTTCTCCTGCATTTCTTGGGCTGGTTAATGAGGAGATCAAAGTTCCTGTTATCCTTGTTTAGGAGATAGCCCTTGAAGTTGAAGGCAGAATCACTCAATGGGGATAGAGTTGTTGTTTGGACCCTTTTGTTGGCCACTTCTCTTTGTCTAAGGACAGGAGTCACTTGGAGCCTGGGTTCTGTTGCCTCTGCTGGCATCAGTCTCCAAGGTGCTCTGGAGTCAGAAAACGTTTTTGATGTTATTGAAGGCTTCTTTTGTGTCAGCTCCTTGTTTCCTACAGGGACTAAATGTTCCAGCTGGAAGTAGAGTAAAGAGCAAAGCACTACCAGCAGGAAGAGGGTACAGATCGCATCCCCTTTGAGACGAACTCTCATTGTCTCTGCAGTGTTTCTGGGACTGTTAAAAGCTGTGTTTGAGTGGCCTGGCACCAATGTCCATCTGTAAGGAAGCGTAGTATCAGCAATGAGGATTCAGCAGCTTTGAGGCATGCAGGCAGATCTAACTGAAACACCGTATAAAAACTAGCAGTAAAGTGCATTCTATGGAGCACTGAGACTTGTTAAAGGACTTGCCGAAGGGCACACAGGTTGCAAACCTAATGCTGATCTCTGGCTCTGTGACCTGGTTAGTTAAGTTACCAAGCAGTCATCCAGCATCCTGCAAACTATTCCCTCAGTATAATGTGAAATCAGCCCTTTCTCCCACATCCCTTTCTGCCAAAAAACGTCTGCCATTTTGGAGATTTCAGTGCTTTGGGAAAAACAGGGTGGAAAATGATGCACAATGCCGTTCTTCCAGAAATTGTTAGGGCTTTTTTTCCTTTTTTTTTTCTTTTTGTCTCCCCTTTCCCCCAGCTTGGTAACTGTTTCTTGCTCCTTTTACCCTTTTTGAGTGGAGACAGGGAGGAGCAGAGCTGGCTGCTGAAGGCAGACTTTTCAGCTGCAGCGTGTCGCTGGCATTTCCCTGCACACAGAGCTAGCTCTTACTCCCCAGCTATGATTTATGCCTTCAAAATGAATACATTAGGCATCCTCTCGAATGTATATAGCGCCTTTTTGCTGCCAGTAATCTTTATAAAATATTAAAGCATTATAAATAACTTTCATTAATAAGGGTAGAAGGAGCCACGGGTGTTTTGCCTTTGCCAAATGACCCTAACTGGTAAGGAAGCGGTGGGCAAATAAATCCCAATATGCAGAAGCAAGGCAGAGCCTGATGTTAGGAGTGTTTAATTCATGTGTGACAGGTGAAGCTGCCTTTTGAAGTACAAGCTTTGATTCCTCACATACGCTTTTCCTGGAGATCTTCTTCCTCATTGGATCCGTCCTTCAACTGCAAACAAAACAAACCCCAAAGTTATGGAAGAGTGGTAAGGAGGCAGAAAGCAGTATTTAGTTCAGGGAAATTGCTATATGAGTAGGAGCTACTTCTGAAGGTATTACAGTTGTCAGTCTGTCTGGGATTAGCTGAGATCGAATCCAAAAACTTCCTGAGTGAAAGCTGCAGGGTTGCATGGCAGTCTGCCTTCAGTTAAGGCACACCCCTTACTGAGGGCTGAAAAGCAGGAGGAAGGCAGGGCTTGTGCCCTGCAGGTCTCTTTTCAGCATTATTTGCCTGCAGAGCAAACATACGGGTGCTGAGCCTCCAGTCGAGCCCTGTAGCCACCTTCCTGACTCAAACACCCAATGGGGCAGCCAATTGCTTGGTAAGAATATTGTTATTCAGTGTAATTCTGACCTGAAAGGCATCAGTTTGCAGCAAAACTCTTCTCCCTGTCATGGGTTGTATCACCTGCTAATTGTTCATTAACCATCAATTTTGCATCAACCATAACATTTTATTTTCAAAGCTCTAAATTAGACTAACGAGTCTGTAATTGTGAAGTATTAAGACAGTGACACAGCATTACCTCCAGACCCTGTGAGATCTGGGCAATGTTTCAAGACTTACGAGAAAGAAAAGCTAATAAACCACTTTATTTCTTGGCCAGCCCCTTAAAAATTCTTAGGTGCACATTATTTGGACCTAAAAAATTTAAACTATTTTGCTTTTTCATTACTGGTTAACTGCATCTCTGTTACTGTTGAAATGGAGAGTATTTCATCATCATATGGTATGAACTCTCTGCAGCTCCAGAATATTAACTGACCTCATTGTCTTTGTCTCCACTGTTTCTGAAAACTTCATTTTAGCAAATGGCTTGCGTGTGCTTTGCTGTAAGGCTGTTCGCATTCCCAGAGGATTTAAAATCTCTTCTTCCTTGTCCTTATGACCATGCTTTTTTTTTCTTAGGCCTTTTATCTTGCTGTTTTCTGGCCTCTGATAGAGATTGCCGCATTTTTCTCCATTTATTGGCTTTTTTTACTGTACCTTTCACTCTCTCCTGGGCTAGACAAGTGTTCTAACTGGCATAGCTTTGATATTAACAGCAGGATTGCATCATCGTCTCTGCTCTCTTACAAATTGTTGTTAAAATGCTTATAATAATCAGAAGCTGCTTTCTCTTTATGTTCTTTCTGCCGCATGACTTGGCTAGTAACTATTTTCAGCTTTGTGAAACAGTCCTTCCTAGCACATAGAGGATGTTAATTTGCATTCTATGTCTGTAGTGTGCAAATTATCCTTGGCAAGTCCTGATTGCGGTGCTCTGCAGCACCCCGCTGGGCTTCAGTTCTGTGCTAAATCATCCTTTAGCTGTCACAGCGTGGCTCCCAGCAGGTTTTCTCTCATGTTGCCTTCAGTAATTTTCCAGAAGCTCCAGGGATATGGAGGGATGGTCCTGCTACACCCAGGACATGCCACTCCTCTGGATCTGCTCAGGGGAAAGAGTCTATCCTTTTTCTGCACATCACAAGCAAGAGCTTCTGCTGGGTGCTACTGAGAAACCTAAAACGGGGAGCCCATCCCAAAAAGAAGTGGAATTGAGGCATTTTTGCTCCTGCTGTTGTGATGGGATAAGCTGTCTATGCAGATATGTCTGTGCAGCCTACCAAAGTGAGTGGGAGCTGCGCAGCCCATGGCAGGGTGGATCTGGGTAGCGTTGGAATGTTTGTGTCTCCACTCAAGCTCTTTGTAAAGTCTCATTTCTTTCCCCACTGTAATAGCATTTCTTTTTTTCCTCTTCTGTGCAGAAGTTTGATCCTGTTTCAGCTGCCAGGCTCCAGATGGGAATTAAATAGCTGGATGAGAGTCCTGGCTCTTTCCTGTGTTTAATTTTATCAGCGAGGGTTTGGAATAAAATGTATGTGTCATGAAACTCCTCATTTCCATGGCTTACAGATTTATCCTGCCAGCATCTCAGAGTCTGGCACTAAGTGCCCTTGGAAAAGCCAAGAAAAGCCCTGAATTGTTACAAGCCTGCCTTGGCTGATACCCTGGATTTTGTTCTGTGTTTTCATTTATTGGAAGAATCTGAAATAGCAGTATCCATGCTGAAATAAAACAGTTAAGTGCTGAATATAGACATCTCCTTTTCAAACGAAGTTGACAGCCCTTGAAGTGATTCCTTGATTGAGTTATATGGATTTTCCAGTCTTTGTTAGCTATTTCCTTCTTTTGAAGGAAATACCCTTGATTATTACACATGGAAGAGCTCTATCCATGGATGTCAGTGTAGGAAAAGCTGTCCTGTTCTTGAATTCAGAGGGATTGATGATTCTGGCAGGCAGTCAGGTATGTTCCAAAGCCAAAACATTAATTCACCTTGACACTAGACGAAAAAAATAATTACAGAGCTATCAAAGAGAGCAGAGAATATTGGATGCCAGACAAAAGAGATGTGAGCACAGCAGAGCATTTCTCAGCACAGCATCTAGCTGTGTATCTGCATCCAAGTTAGATACACCTTTGCTTCATACACCATTTTGGGGGGGATCTCCATCCAGTTTGTGGCTGGGGGTGTAAAGCTGGGGCATCACTTGGTGCCTTAGGGAATTGCAGGGCTCAGCTACCAGGGCTGCCCTCCATGTCTTCCAAGCTTGGAAAGTGGGCAGTTGTTCCTCTTTGTGCTGGCTGCAAGAGGGATGTTGAGTCTGGCTTGGAATGGGATGATGCAGTTTGCCCCAGCAGTGGGACTAGGCATGTCCTAGGGAAGGCTGGGAATGTTCTGTGCTGGGCTGTGATTGCCAGCAGCGTTAGAGGGCTGAGGTGGCTGTAGAAAGAGACTGAGAGGTGCTGTATCCATGAGGTGCAATGTGGGGAGCCCCTATACAGGGAATGTGCTGAAAGGACCAAGGGGGCCACAGCCTGCAGGGCCTGAGAAGCACAAAATGCTCTAAGCTGGAAGTGGCCAGAGCTGGAAACAGCACCCTGGTGAGCATCCAGGCTGGGAACCCGACCTGTGCTGGTGCACACTTGGGCAGAAGGCCCAGACCTGTGCCTAGTTTTTGTTTATTTGAGGGGAGGACTCTGAAATACAGCCAAGGAGTGCTGCTTAAATGATGGGTTTTAAAATAAGAAGTTTTTCGTTCCCAGCTGAATGACGTGAAGCCTTGAGCTCATCCTGGAAATGTCATTCTTTTGCAGCAGCCATCACATCTCCATCACTTGGCACTTCTGCTCATGTGGGTCTCAGTGGGAAAGAGTCTCTGGATCCTGTCCCTGAATTCAGTTAAGAAGCCTTGGTGGTTCTGGCACATTGCTTTGTGCCTTGAAGTGTGGTTATTCAACCCACCCAGCCTTGGGAAAAGCAGATGCAATGGAGAGGAGAACTGAAAAATGCAGTACACCAACAAGAGCGTACAAAACAGTGGTGAGTTGTGGCACACTCAGCCCAGCCCAGCTCACAGGAGGATCCATCCCCACCAAGTATGGCTGTGGGCTGTCCCCAGATCAACTTGCTGCTCTGCTGAATGGGAAATGTTTCTGGCTCCCTCCTGCTCCCCTCCTTGCTCCTGAAGCTGGAGCAGCCACTGGTAAGTTTGTGCAATGAAGGGACCACATATGTTGTGGTTGCTGACGGAGATGTCTTTTTTTCTTTGTAAAATAAGCTGAGAAAAGTGTTGGGAATCCAGCCCTGATAGGTTTAATGGAGTGGGTTTTTTTTCTGCAGTCTCAGGGCAACTTGGAAAATTCAGGATGGTAGAGGTGTTCTGAAGCAATGTTTCGGGTACTTGTTTTCAGTTAATGTTGGTTGAATGCATTTCATGAGAACAGAATAAAGTTGTAACACCCAGTGCTGGAAGCAGAAACCCGAGCTCTGACCTGTAACGAGGAGGTCTGCGCATGTGTCCGTCTCCCACCCCTTTGCCAGCAGTTTCTCCCATCAGTTTCCCAGTTTTTCCATCCACTCAGCAAGTGCCAATCAGACTTCCAGGCTCCTCCTCACCTTGAGCTGTTGCTCCTCTGCTGTCTCCTGGTGCTGTTCAAGAACCCAGCAGTGACAACATCACCGTGTGCCCACCCTGCAGGTGGGACTGTGTAGAACAGATGTGCACAGATGAGCTCCATCCCACTAGACCAGGATGCTGACAGCAGAAAGTCTGCACCCCCCAAAGCTCTGGTGACTTACGTGGTCCCATCTCTGAATCCCTGAGGCTTGGGACAGTATTTGACTCTGTGTCTGCACCAGTTTAGCTTAAATGCATTGCTGGACATGCAGACACAAGTAGCACTATGTCTTGTGGGGGGATCACTTTTGCCCTCTTTAAGCCATGTTAGGCTGCTGTCCTTCTCTTACCCTTGTAGAGAAACCTGGTGAGAAGTGCTAATGCAAAGGTTTCAAACTCTCAGCTGAGTTATCTTGGTATGGGTCTTGTGTAGGCAAATTCTTGTCTTCATTTTACATCACATAGGTGTCTGGGATCTTCAGGGTACTCACAAGGAAACATGTCTGCTTCCAGCACTGGGTCTGTTCTGCCCCGCATAGAAAAATATGAGTCAAACAACTCAGGTTTTGCAGTTCAAGCTTGCTTTGGAGTTTTTAAAGGGAGAAAAACTGTTTGGAGCAGGAGAAGTGCCTTCACCTTTCTGTTTGGGTGTCATGTAGAGATTTATTCCTGTGTGGTTTCTTGCTTTGGTTTTGTTTGTTTGGATTTTGTTTTGATTCCTCCCCCCCTTCAGGCAAAGTCAATAATCTCATCAAAGTTGATGCTGCAAGTAGGGTTGGTGCCAGACATCTCTTCTCTGTGTTAGGGTGTGTTTGTGAAGAGGTCTCATTTGGAGCTATAGGATTACAAAGCAATGCTGAATGATTTGATCTTTTTGACTAGAAGACAGGGCCAGCTGCAACACGAGAGATGCCCTTTGGCACACTGGTTAGGGCACAGCTCTAGAAAAATGAAGCAACCAGAACAATCACTAACTGCCTTAACAGGAAAAAAGAGCCCATCTCATTCAGCTGCTTCAGTTTTGAAGTCTGTAATCACACAGAGAATGGGCTGTAGGATTTAATTAGCTGAATGTCTTAAGAGAGCCGTTTCAGGGATGCAGAGGGCAGACGCTCACATTGCTCAGCTGCACACTGTAGCACTGGTGCTGCCATCACAGCAGTGCTCCGGCCCCGTGCACTGCGTCTCTGCTGCCATTACTTGTGTTGCAGCCCCTGGAAGCAGGAGCTCTGTTGGTTGAAACAGGATGCATGCAGGTAATAAAAATGCAGGCCTCACTCAAGAGACAGTTTCCAACTCTCCTGATGGAGCTGCTTTTCAGGCCAGTGCAAATGAATGGATGAGATCCATGTCACAGGACAGGCAGCTGGGCTTGCTCAGCCTAGAGAAGAGAAGGCTCTGGGAGAACTTAGAGCCGCTTCAGTGCCTTAAGGGGCTACAAGAAACCTGGAGAGGGGCTTTGGACAAGGGCTCTCAGGTGCAGGACAAGGGAGAATGGCCTTAACCTGACAGGGGGCAGATTGACATGAGCTCTTAGGCAGAAGCTCTTCCCTGTGAGGGTGCTGAGGCCCTGGCACAGGTTGCCCAGAGAAGCTGTGGCTGCCCCAGCCCTGGCAGTGTTCAAGGCCGGGTTTGACAGGGCTTGGAGCAACCTGGTCTAGTGGAAGGGGTCCCTGTCTGTGGCAGGGGTTGGAACTGGATGAGCTCTGAGGTCCCTTTCAACCCAAACAAGCCTGTGATTCTGTGATTTATCTCTCTGCTTTTCCCATACTGCAGTATGTTGTTTCATCAGCTGCCCAGCTGGCTGGTCTCTATTTATTACAGTCTCTTGTGCTGGCAATGCCAGTCACACGTTAGATAACTGCTTGCAAATGGCTGCTGTGATTACTTTTTAGCTTTCATCCCAGTCGGTGAAGTTTTATGAAGTATGCAACCTTAAATGCAGGGAAACTGCAGAGCTGCTGTGCTCAGGCTGGAGGTAGATGCAAAGATGCCTGCTCTCACATAGAGGGGTCCCAGAAGGGAACTTGCACTGTCCCTGGTGCAGTTGCAGAAGGCAGCAGCAGATGTGCACAGACATGCCCTGATGACCCTGGGCAGCCCTGCCTTGAGTGCACAACCCATCTGCCCATCTGAGGCCTGTCAGCCTCAGGAGGTGCTTCCCTGAGCCCAGTCCTGTGTATTAGTGGCCTTATTTTTGGAATTACAGAGACCTCAGCAGCAAAAATCACCCCCCGAGTCCCTCAGGGAGACAGGTCCCTCCTGGAGTGCCAAGTGCAGGGCAAGGAGCCTGCCCTCTTTCATGCAAACATCCATTTCCCCTGGCCCCAGGAGGATAAAGCCTTGCAGGCTTGTGAAGGCATATGAAACAGCCCCCCAGAACAACTGTCCTCCTTTCCCAGCTCTTGCAGCACCCACTGGCTCTTCAGCTCCCCAAACCCCCTCAGATCTAATAAATAACTTGCTTGATGTGCCCCAAACCCAGCAGTTACAGTTAGAGCATTAACATGGATGGGTTGTTACAGGCAGGCATGAACAGGATATGCTGGCTTGCCTAACTAATTTCAAGATGACACCCAACACATAATTTTATAAGAATCTGCCCAAAAGCTGTTAAGAATATGACCAGTAACTGCCCATTTCACTGGGACTGAACTATTTTTCTGTGGTGGTAGAGAGCTTGAGAATTCCCACGTTTTACTTAGAACATACAATACTGCAACACATGGAGAAAATTCATGTCCTCTTAGTGCTGAGGAATGGCTTGTAAGTGTGACGTGCCACCTCTAGAACATGTTTGCAGCTGTGAATAAACCCTGTCTTGGAGCACTGGAGGCACTGTCTAAAGAAGACAGAATTTCTCCTGTAAAAACCACCTAAAACACCCAAGGAAAGTTGTTTGCAAAGTAAAGTGTAAAGCACAAATAGCAAGGCTGGAGGCTGCGTGTTCAGAGCCTGTAGCTGACCCTGCTCCATGTTAACCATCACAGTTCGAGTCGCTGCACGTAGCAACTACAACAGCAAGAAGGCAAAGAGAAAACTGCTGGAGGAAAAGCGAAGCGGTAAGGACACTGCTTGCTGCACAACTCCCCAACCCACCCCAATCAAACACATATAACCGATACTTACATCCCATTTGATAACGCTGATCCGGTGTCCCCTCGTAACGTCTCAGCAGCGGGCTGCCAAGTCAGCACATCTGGATGTAGTTAGACATTCCTCAGCCATCCAGCAAAACCGAGGAAATCCTCACGGAGCAAAGCAGCGCTCTGTCTCCCGCTCCCTGCATCGTTTCCATGCTGAAACACAGCACAGTTCTCCTGCTGCCGGCCGGGACGGGCGCGTGTGCCAGCAGGGCCAAGACGTTGAGGCCGGGCTCCGTCGTGGCACACGCTGTAGTGGTGGAAACGGCAACCGCACCAAGGGAAGGAGCTCGGGTGGCTTCCAAGCGCTGACACGTGATGGGCAGGCTGGGAGTGCGGATGGGCTCCAGCGCCGCACAGCCCCACGCCAGCAGCTCCCCAGCTCCTTCTGCGCATGGTCCTCCATGGACAGGGACCGGGTGTTGAGGGACTGAATGCAGAGCCGGGACAGGGACTGCCACCAGTTCCGCCATTTGGCCTGTTACAAATAACAACCACAAAAAAGGCTGGGTTTTTTTCTTTTTTGCTGTAACTTTTTCATTAGGAAATGTACTGATTTCTCCACATTTCCCCCCAGTTTGCCTTTTTTTCTTATTAATCCTCTTGTGATTATTGACTTTATCACTGCAAAGGCTCTAAAAGAAAATGAGGTTAGGTCCAGAAGGAAAATCTACTGGGGGGTTAGTTTCTTTTTCTCTTGTAGGGAAACGGTGGGAGGAGGCAGGAGCTGAGCAGCGCAGAGGCTGAGGACAGATGTGAGGGTCCCTCCCAGACCGCAAAAGAATCCTAAACCACACTTTTCCCCCCCATTTTATTTGAATTACTTCAAAACAAAATGTTTTTATTTAGAGTCAAATCTAAATTGCCAGTGCTACTGACCTGCCAGCCGACTGCAGCCATCGTGTTTCCTTATCTCTGTGGCTGTTTCTTTGTCTCTTCAACGAGAACAGCAACCCTTATTCCTCTAGCAGAGGCCAAAGGTCTGGGTAATGATCCCTTTAGAATGCGAGTATTTTAATTTCCAGTGGATTTGTCACAAAAGCAGGTTTTGATCCACTCTGTTGTTTTCACAAACATTCAACTGCTTTATAAGCATAACATGACAGTGTTCTTTGTTGAACAGAACATCACTGTGAAAAGCTGTCATATGGACAGATTCCTGATGAGTAGCCCTCAGGCCCTGCGTTCCAGTGCTCCAGGCTAGGAAAGCCTTTTCCTTGTGATCCATTTGAAACAGCAGTTCCTTGATGAATTGTGCAGCTGATTGGAAATCTCTGCCATAAATGCTACTCAGCTTCACACTTTCCCTGCACCAAGCCAAGGTACCTTTCTCCTTCTCCACACCAGCAGTCACAGGCTGGTTTTCATCCCTTCTCCATGAGGAGGCAGGTGATGATCAGAAGAGCAGACCAGTGCACACCTTTGCTCAAAGGGGGCTGGCTGTGGCGCGAGGGGGGCTACTTCCGGAAACCATCAGGGGCTCACAGCAGGTATTGCTACTGTGTTCCCCCACACAGCTTTTGGGACCTACTACACTTTTCACTTGCTCGCATGAAGTGAGAGTTAAAGCAGAGGCTCTCATTGCTGTGCAGTGCCTTTGTGGCTGCCATTGGTTAGAGAGCCATCCCAGGAGCTTGGGAGGTGAAAGATTTTTCTCCTTGGGTGCTTCTATTTGGTTGCTGTCTCACCTGTATCCTGCTCCCTGGGCACCAATGCACGAGTGATCCATTTTTGCCAGCAGGGGTGCCCTTAGTCTGTCCCATAGCATGTCACTCTGTTCTAGAAGATGGTTCATCTTGTTTACTGTTACCAGTAGGTCAGCCCTGTTGACCCCAGGTTGGCACACTTTACGCCATGTGCCCAGCGTCCTTCATGCTCTGTAAGGAAGAGCCCTGCTCCCTGTCACTGTATTCCTGCAGGCACTGAGCCATGCAGTTGGAATACAGCTTTGTGGTGAATAAGAAGGGCTGATCTTGTGATTTCCAAGGACTGTCTGAGATTTAAGTGACTCGGGGTGAAATACTGCTCTGCCCGAGTTCATGGCAAAAGGATTTCTCCAGGTTCAGCAGTAAGGTCAGCCAGTGGCTTCCTGTGCAAAGCCACTGGAGAAGACCTCATGTCCAAACTCCTTGGTTCCCAACCTATGGGGCAGGCAGCTTGTGGGAAAGCTCAGGAAAAGGGAGGCATTAGGATTACAGCGATGCCATGGCCTCAGAGAAGTCCCAGATATATAACAGCACTGAAAGAAACACAGGGAGCTCTGCCAGGTGCCAGGTTTGGGACAAACCTTCCCTTCTGGCCTTCAAAGCAGCAACTGGAAATAGAACAAACATGGTGGCTTAGCTCGGGTTTGACTTGAAATCAGAGCTGTGAATTTGCAGGTGGAGCACTGGCCTTGGTGTGTCAGTAGAAATGTATGCCTTGGGACAGGACCCTTTTGAGCATCGAGACACTTTGGCTGGATGCTCTTCTGAGAGCTGGTGATAGCCAGTGTGGCCAGAACTTCAGAGAACTCCCTTCATACTCCTGCATTAAGTGTTTAATGAAAGTCTCTGAGGCAATTTTCATTAAAAAAAAATTTATTTATACAAAAGTATAGAGGAAAAAATATACCAAAGTAATTTTTACTATGAAAGACAATTTGTTGGAGGTTGAATGTCCTAGGTCTGAGTATCCATGGCACTGCAGTCCATAGCTGTAGATGGCTGATACACATCTGATGCTGAATATTACAGAAATTTGGAATGAGAAAGTCAACAAGGGATTTTTCCACTGATGAGTGAGGGACTTAACCACACACCTCCTACAGATTTCAGTTAGAGATGTATTGCCAAATCCCTCCAGTGGCTTTAAAATTCAAACCAGAGAAGAAAATTTTTGAGGCCTTAAACTGTCTCACTGTTTGAGCCCACCTCTGTACAAAAGACAAATGGCCAGACACTGATTTACATTGGACAAGCATATCTCACCAATTTTACTTACACACACCATTATGTGGGTTAGACTGAAGAAACCCTCTTGACTCCTATCCTAGTGTCTCTTTGGTTAGATGTGTACAATACTAGGCTATACCAGCATTTTCAGTTAAACCAAACCAGGAGTTTAAGTGAATCTGAGGCTTCTTGTCGCTGTGCATGCTCACTCACGGTTTCAGAGTCTGTGGACAGCTGCCAGGGTGTGACTCAGACATGTTTCTAAGGTACCTTAGAGGGAAGGCAATATGGTGACCCAGGCAGCAAGACAGCTTCTCAGTGCTGAACTGGATTTTGAAATGAATGCCAAAATTAACAGGTAAGGAAAAACCCCACAATTTCCTCACACTGGGAAAATACATTTGTCTGGAGCAGTGCCTGTACCAAGCACCTTGGCCTTCTCTGGGCAAGCAGCTTCCCTCAGCCCTAAGCCTATGCACTTTTTTTTTTGCCTTATGTTTTCCATATCTTGACAAAGTATATTCTGTGTTCTGCCCCAACATCCCCCAGATTTTGAACTGAATACAGTTCTGAGACTTCCCAATTAAGGAACTCCAGGAAACTTCTACTTGGAGGCTCTAATTTTTTTCAATAAAGCTCTGTAACCTGCCATGCTGTGACATTAGCACCCCATTTTGCATTAAAAAAAATCACAGAATCATAGAATGGTTTGGGCTGGAAGGGACATTAAAGGTCATCTTAGTTCCAGCCCTGTGCTATAAGGGTGATGGATAATCCAAATATCCATCTTTTCAGTGGTAGGGCTGAAGCTGAAAATTGAAATCTGGGAAGTATTCCTGTGAGTTGTTGACATTTGTTTTTAGACTTACTCTGAAAATCCAGAAGAAAATTTTATGATTCCTTTAAAGTCCAGCTCATGATACTGAAGTGCTTCTGATCAATCACAATGAGCCCATCCTTGTTTTTGAGTCAAGTACTGTTTCCACCTGACAAACTGCTCTATCTAAGCAGTGGTGACAAGGGAAAACTGAAGTTGCTGGAAGAGAGCACCTTCTTTATGTGCTGTGAGGCTGCACTGTAATACTCAGCAGATGAATTCATCTATGGTGTATTGCAAGCTCCTAAGAGGGTTAAAGTCAGCCTTTCAGGGACTCAACCCTCCAGAAAGCGTTGATATTTTCCTTTGTGACAACCATGGATCATGGTATACTCTCACTGTATACATGTACACTCATGTTTCAGATGCCTCACCTCAAAGTGTTTGTGTTTTAACTTTCACTCTCCTGTTTGTTGCTATCCCTTTGAATACTGTAGCTCAACTATGCCAAAACAAATCATTCAAATTCTCCTTTGGATGGATCTTTTATTCCTTCTGGCAGACTGAAAGAAGCCTCCTTCAAATCTGAAACATTGCTAAACTACAAAAACAATCTCTACCACAGAAAAGCCCTCTTGGATCCCTTCCTGTAAGTGATTTCAGCATGGTTCCTGCTGTTTCATATTTTGTCTGCTTTATTTTTTTATATGCATCTGATTTGCATCTTTATTTGCGTTTAGTATTGTGCTGGTTTGATGCATATTTGATTCTGAACCCCACCACCCCCAGAAAACATATTACTTTTTTCCCCAACATATCTCATTACACAGAAAAGTGCTGTTAGGGGGTCAGGCCAAATTCATCATCAGCAGCACTGCCCATGGCTTATCTCACACACTAGACATTAGCTAATCGATATAACAGAAGTAAGGGAGTGTCACTTCCATGTCACATCTGAGTAGGTGCAGTACGTGCACAACTAACTTTGCACAGTCAAGGAAGAAAGCAAGAGTGTGCTCCCCTTCCGCCAGCATGACAGCCAGGCAGTCACCAGGGGTGCTTATTATCTAGCTATTATCTACATCGTCTAGCATATAGCACTGAGTTCCTGGTAGTATCCCTAACATATAGCTCTTTCTTCAGTTCCACTTTTTGCATTACTATCCAAGGCAAAAACACACCTCTAACTTTTTCAACCAATCTCTACTAATGTTTTTTCCTTTGTGAGTGCTTCTTGCTTCCCTGTTTAATCAAGTTCCCTTGTCTTTGTACTCTAGTGGAAAACCACTGTGAAATCTTCTTGGTAAAACTAGTAAATTCAGGGTCAAGCCCCAGCCAAATGCCAAATCAATGCAAATGACATTGTATATTCACAATTCAATTGACCTATTTAATCCTGAGGCTTCTGGGAAAATTGTCTCATCTAAGTTTGTGCCAGATAATAAAAAAAAAAAACCAACCCTGTTCTTTCAGCAGGAAGGAGTCCACCTGAGACCAGAATTGAGTTTTCATTGCATCTGATGCTGATGACTGATCTGGAAAAGGCAGCATGAAACAGCCACTGCTATGGTCCCAAACAAACCATGTGCTCAAGAAAATTCCACCACGGAATATCACTGGAAAACCCTTTTCCTTCGAGTCTCTGCAATGAAGGCACCTGTGAATGCTGTTAAAGATGATGATATTCCAGGAAGGTTGACATGAGCTCCAGCACTTAATGGCACTTTTGAGAGGGAATCTGTGAGTAAGAGGGAACACATATGCCAATTGCTGGCTGAGCAAAAAAATACATAAGGTTTACATTAAGAAAAAAAGCATTCATGTCCTCTGTAATACAGTAATAGCAGCAAAGAAGGATTTTGGACTTTAAGTAGATGCTGAATAATAAGCCTTTCTTATTTTGAGCACTAACAGATGCTATAAAAGCTAGCAGTTCTCACTACTCAGTGGTTGCCTTATAACTGTATGAAAGTTGTGCACAGGAATAGGTAGTCTGAGAAATTAGAAATACTCATTACAAATGAGACACCAGGCTTATGCATATGTCCTTGTTTTTTAACAATCATTTTTTGTTAAAGTAATATTCAAGTTTCTGCCTACTTTTTGTTTGTTTTAAAAATACCGTTTGCCAGGTGGGTTGCTGCCAATCAGAGTGCTCCAGTTTGGCTCTGGCAGGAAAGCAACTGCTTTGATGTATGGTTCCACAGCAGCCTGACCTAGGATCAGCATTGCTGTGCTGGTCCTAAAGGCAAAACTGTCAGACATACATCTGCTTCATTTTGGGAAAAGCACTGTAAGAGAGATGGTAAGATATCGAGCAGCAATGAGGGAGAAGAGACTGCAAGAATACTCACACAGAATGGCTTAATAAAAGGTCACAGAGCAACAATCTTTGTAGAGATGGTGCCTGCATGAAGTCCTGCTTCCTTGGAAGCTAAGGGCAAAAAGGAATCAGATTCACCCTGAAAACCTCCTCCTCATTTTTAATACCCGTTTCCTTTCCACACTGTGTACATAATCTTGGGGATTCAAAGCCTGGCTTTTTATCCACAGATTTACACTGAGGAATGTGATGCTCAGCTCATGTGAGGCATGTGGACCCCAGATGGGTAGAAGCTGGCTAAATCCTGCTCATCCAGGCTTTCAGCTGGCTGATGCATTGCAGCAGAAGCAAAGGGAGCAGCACCAACACCAGGAGCTCAGATCTGAGTCCACACCTGAACCCAAGGTTGTGTTCATCCTTACTGAATTACAGCTTTGACTCCAGTGCAGGATTAAGATGCGAGTTGTGGTTTACGAGGCCATCAGGGCTGGACTGCCTGAAAGCTGGTCCTACCGTGACTGCCAGCAGCCCAATATTCATGTACACATGCAGGCTTTGTGTGTGCTGGCAGAGCCACCCTCTGCCGCTGGAATACTTTCCAAGGCCCACTGCTATGCCAGTGGATGGGAAGGGCAAGGAGGGACAGAATTAATGGAAAAGGGTAAGCAAAAATATACTGCAAAAGCATTTGGAATATGTCAAAGGTAATCAAGATGCTGTTGTGCTTCACAGGACCCATGTCATGTTAGACACTTGTTGCTCTGTGCTATGTTATGGGCAAAGGTGTAAACTCTGCTTTGTTGCAGCCTGCGTATCATATCATACATCCTATCACAGACTAGTTTGGGTTGGAAGGAACCTCAAAGCTCACCCAGTTCCAACCCCTGCCACAGGCAGGGACACCTTCCACTAGAGCAGGTTGCTCCAAGCCCCATCCAACCTGGCCTTAAACACTGCCAGAGATGGGGCAGCCACAGCTTCTCTGGGCAACCTGTGCCAGTGTCTCACCACCCTCACAGGGAAGAACTTCTTACTAATGTCTAATCAAAATCTCCCCTTTGTCAGGTTAAAGCCATTCCCCCTTGTCCTGTCACTGCATGCCCTTGTAAAAAGTCCCTCCCCAGCTTTCTTGTAGGCCCCCAACCATGCCAGGAGACAGCTGGCTTCTCCCACTGGAACGGAAAGCATGAGTCAGCCCTCGTGTTTGGGTGCTTTAAGCCATTTTTACCCTCAAAATCAGGTAAATCCAGGCACAGCAGCTGATCCCCAATTGTCACACAGTGACAACGCTGCCACAGAAAGGCTCTGTGCAGATCCTAACACTTGGGACACACAACTGCATGAACTCTCCTCTCCAGTGACCTCCAGAGGCCATGGGCAGTTGGTTAAGAAGTGAGGGAAGGTACCAGCAGCCAGCTGGTCAGAGATGACTGCTTAGCTCTGTGAGCTGGTGCCAGGAGGGTACTTGATGCTGCAACACCCCTTAGAGCAGCAGTTCCACTCTACAGACCACAGGTCACTTGCTGACTAGGAGACTACTTTCCTTCCAGCACTGTTTTGCTTTTCACAGATGAGGGCTCCCTCTGGCTGGTGGGAAAGAGCTAAGGCCAAGGTAGTCAGTATGTTATTGTTCACCACAGTCCAGAAAAAGTTGGGAATCATTCTCTGAATTTGTGTTTGTCCATATTGCTTGTTCAGTGCCTGAAACTTGTTCCACAGCAGCAATCTTGTGCCCTGTGGAAGATTCTGACTGTCCCAGGTAAAAGAACACTTTCAGGTGGTGAGAGGTGGGAAGCAGCTGTACTAGAGCAGTGCAGGACAAATGCATTTGCTACAGATGTTGCTTGTTTGAAGAACAAAGAAGGAAAACAATGTAAAACTGACTTTTCCTTAATTTCCCCTTTGCCTTTGCTTGATGTCACATCTGAGGGCATAAATGCCTTCAGTATTAAAAATATACTGCAGCTCTCCAGGTGATGGCTGTGACACACAGCCTGAGAAACACTGGCACTGTCTGCTTCCCAGAGAAATTCTCTTGAGATGCCTTCCCTGCTTTCCCCTCTCCCCCACTATCCCCTATGCTCTCTACCTGTCTGGCTGCTTCCCTGTGACATTTCAGCCCTGAAGGAAGTCACCAGTTCATGGGTAAGTAACGCTGACTTCTGGAAACAGAATAAAACAAGGAATGTCAGAGGTCTGTGCTGGCTTCTGTGAGCACAGAACCTCTCCCCTGGGCATCCCCACCTGCATGGAAACCTGCAGTGATTTTCAGGAGTTTACATTCCCAGACACTAGCAGCAGTTTCATTACACTAGCTGAAGCAAGAAAGCTCTTAGCAATGCCACTACCCTTTGGGCTCTAAATCAGTCCTCACTGGAATGGAGGCCCAGGAGCTCCTCAGCCAAGCTGATGAGACCATTTTCTTCCAGGGCTGCGATGAGCCGTGCTATTGTGGCCTTCTGCCCCTCTGACTCCCTAAACCTGAGCAGCAGCTGGTAGGCTTGTTCATACAGTCCCTCTCGGTCATACTCGAGAGCCAGGTTATCAATGACAGGATCACGCAGGGCCCGGCAGTTCTTCTGCAGAGAGCGACCCACTTGCTTCCATTTCTTTGACACAAGCTTGGCAAACTTCTGGTGGTCATCTGGTGTGAGCATTCTGTTGTCTGAAAGGGACAGAGGGCAGGTAAAACACAGAGGTTCCACAGCTGGTGTGATGCAGCTTGGCCCAGTCGAAGGTTTGCTCAACATTCTGTGCAGCAGGGAGTCTGTTCAGTGTCCACAGCACATCACTAAACCACTGTGGAGCTGCTCTGCTTGTCCTTGGTGGTTTAACACCAGGGCAGCACTGTGACCTTGGAGCAGAAGTGCCAAAGCAGCGAAGCTAAAGGGGCTGCCATGGGCAGGGTTCATGTACACGTGTCTGTGCTCCAACAGCATTCCTCCACCACTGGGAAGGGAAAATCAGCTGGAGTAAGCCTCACCACCTAGCGTCTCCGTGCGCTCTCTGTGTAAGCTGTGCAGCTCTGCTCCCCATGTAGTCTGCCAGCCCAGGGCACTGCTGGTGCCTCCAGTGGCAAACTGGAGCATGTGGTGACACACCTGCTCGTGGCCATCTGCCCTGGCACATCTAAGCTCCCTGCCTTGATTAGGCCTTTCCCTTAATGGGAAAACAGGTGGAAGGCTGATCAGAAGCAGTACTGCAGTATCTTAGGACTACTGTAATTCCTCCCTTATGGGATGCTGGGAACCCCCTGATTTATCTGAGACCCCAGTATGCAGTTACATTAATACTCCCTCTTGGGCTTTGAGATGAGGAAGACCAAGGGTGCTCTTGGACAGCTCTAGCTACTCACCGAACTCTTGTCCCTGAAAGGTGAAGGTAACCTGTGGGGAAAGGGAGTTGCCTTGAGAAGGGCCAGGTAGAGATGGGGAGTTGAGAGATGTGCAGTCTTTTACAGCCATGCTGTTGTTGATGCTCTGGTGAACAATCAGGCTCTCGAGGCATTCTTCAAGCTTTGTGATTTCCTCATCCCGCAGACGGTCTGGCTGCAATGCAAACAGCATCAGTGATGCGTGCCAAGTCCACTGTCTTGTGAAGCCATAGATGCTTAGCTGGAAGGTGCAGCTTAAGATGTTGGTGCCAAGAGAGGAGCAATGAGACAGCTAGAGTGCAGATTATAAACTGACCCAATAAAATACTTTAACGGAGTTCTGGCTATAAATGTGTGGATTTTAATCTGTAATGTGATACGACATAGGCAATTTTGCCCTCCTGGGTTTCTCACATGCAGCAGTGAGCACTTACAAGTTGCATAAAGCTGGTACAAGTCCATGTTTATTTTCAGCAGCTCTCTGCAAGAATAAGGGTGCACCAGAGGCAGCATGGCTTTTCTGCCTCACTCCACATGAGGATCAGACCCACAGAATAGGGTGACCTGATCCAACAGCTCATGGCCACCAAAGCAGGGAGCTCCTGCTGCCCCTACTCTCATTCTGTGCCTCTATTTCTTAAGTTTTGTCGTTCCTGGATCCAATCCAAGACAGTTTTTCTCACTAACCAAGAGAAAACTAGTCTGACCTCCAAAAAGCAGATAATGAGAAAAAGAGACATCAAAAGCACATGGGAAGAGTCAAACCTGGTGATTGCTCTGACTCAGTCTATTGTTTAGCTCACATACAGTAGGTACCCAGCACTGCACTCAGACACAGATGCCTTTGCCCTGGTGTCATCTGTCTGACTGTTGCACTGCTAGGCACAAGCCAGACTGACTTCTCAGTTTGGGGAACTGAGAATAAGCCCATCTCCTTTGTCCAGTCAGCTAGTTCATCAGAGGAGGGAGCAGAAAGCAGAAGTTGACAGGCTATGGGATATCACATGTTGTTTAGTCAGGGCTGAAATGTTTGCATTTCATTCTCTGTGCTTGCAGAAAAGCAACCTGGCACAACATGCTCCTGTGCCTAATATTTCCAAGCAGATGGTGCCTACCTATTTCCCAGAACCATCTGGAAGGAACCAGAGCTATAAGGTGTTGCTAGTTCCAGGTGGAAAAAAAGAGGAGAGGAAAAAGGCAATGAGTTTAATCACATCCAACTGCCTTGGTTTTGAGGAAAGATGTCAAGATCTCACTGCTCTTGCTAGCAGGATTAGAATGTCAGTGTCAAAGCATGCGATGAGCTAGACTTCAGATACTGCTCCCGAGGGACTTTGCCTTCAGAAGGGCAGCCAATTCCTGCTCACAACAGATGCTGTGTCCCCCGCTCTGTTACAAGTTGGTATAATGTGCAGACTCTTTGCACTCAGGCTCATTTCTAGGTGCAGTTGCCATTGCTGCTCTGAGGTGTGCGAGGTAGTGAGGTAGATGCTGAGCACTGGTCATTCCACACTCTGCCTGCCTTGCAGGTGTATTGAGCACACTTGCTTTTGCTGTCAACTGCACCTTCTGTAATTCCTCATTTTAGCAGTGATAACACACATCTGAGCCACATTAACTGTTATACACAGAAACCACAGTGATTTAGAAGAATCCCTGTAAGCAGTTTTAGGCTCTTTTCTGGTGAAGGTCAGAGCTTACTCCATATTATAGCTGAGAACTGAAGGATGAAGAAGTCATCAAACCAGCACGCTGCTTCAGAGCAAGATTTGCACCCATCTTCCTGAGTCTTGTGCTACTGCTCCTCATTGCTGCCTGTACTCCCTCCCTCTCCCACTCACCTTTTCTCTGTAGATACATTCCAGGCAGCGATCCTCATCTTTCAGCATGCTGTCGAGGTGCTCACTGCCAGCCTTCAGCTCCATTTCAAGAGGCACTGCACTTACGGCTAAGGAGAGCTGGAGGTGTTTCTGGAGGGACTCCTGGAGCGCTCCTTCCCGGTAGCTCTGCAGGAACTGGCGGCAGTTCTCCTGCTTGCAGAACTTGAGCTGGACTATCAGGTGCGGGTGGCTGCAGTGCACTTTGAGCATGTCCACACCATTTATGCTGCCGGTGGAGTCTGATGGGGAGAAGTGAGCAGAGTCACTATCACACATGAGACAGACAACCCAGACCCACTCCCATCCACCTCCAAGCCTGCAATGGAGCAGCTTTTGAATTATCATCTCTGTCCTGATGTCCTCTGGAATTAAAAACCTGTGTGTAAAATCAAGAGGAAAGGATTAGGTTTTTGCTGCCCTGCCTCCATTCATCTCAGTGAAGTATGGTGTCCAGCTGAAGACCTATGGTGCTACACATCAGGTAATTATCTCAACACTGTTTATTAGGGGAGGTTTTAAGTTTGAGGTTCCATTTTCAGGACAGAAATGGTTATGCTAAACTGCTAACACAGGGAAGTTTTATACATGAAAATGCATATTCCAGCTGAGTGCTCAGTCAGTCTTCAGTCCTTGTGACTGGAGTTTTAAGCAGTGATGAAGGTCCTGGAAAGAGACCCAGCATTTCCTCTCCACCCCATGCCTGGAGGTAACTTTTGGCTGGCTGGCACTGAGCCTTCAACACCTCTCACAAATGGGGAATGATGGATTCAGCCATAAGAATTAGGCTGCTTGAGACTGGGCCTTGACTTGTTAAACTGTTTTGCACAAAGAATTAATTCATGGTAAAATCTAAGCAAGCAGTCAGGGCTGTACCCTCTGACATTAGTTAGTCCCGGGGGGAGCACAAGCACCATGGACAACAGAAATTGTCCAGCCTTCAGTCTCCCTTCTCCCAGCAAAATTTAATTTTGATTAGCTGTGCACATTGACCTTGTCTCCTCAGGGATTTTATATGCTGATGATGACAGTTTACAGTATGTGTTTCTCTCTTTTATGCAGTAGAGGCCTGTGTGAGGCTTCCTGTACTGCTTCCAGATCTGAATTAATCTCTTGGCCTGTTGTTGTCAGGGCCGTATGGAGGTACCAGCAAAGACTTGCTCTACATCAGGTATTTCTAAACCATTTGTCATGGCATTCTTTAGACAGGCCTGGAGGACAATCGTAAGGCAAAGCAGACTTGTGTGTTCCACGTTAGGCAGAATAAGTGACCTGGCATTTAAAAGCATGTGATCTAACAGTGGCTTTACAGGGTTAACTGAGTCTTGGTTGCATCAGAAAGTCTAGTTTGGACCAACTGTGTAACTGGGACATGAGGCTAGGCACCTAGGAGAGGCATTTTAATTCACTGTGGCTGACTAGAAATGTCTTTTTATCCCTTTCTTCATGCTTTGTTTTTTATGAGTGCTGGTCGAACAAAAGTTTCCATAACAGGGTAAGAGGGCTGGGAAGGGAAAAGTTGCACAGACATGGAAACCTCTGTGAATGTTGTACGAGAGAGCTGTGAAGCTACCTCAAAAGAAAGGATTTTGCATGCTTTTATTCAAGAAACTTCAGCTTCAGATTTCATGTCCTTTTTAGGTCTGAATAAGCAACTTAGGATTTAGTGGTTTCATAGGCTTTCCTTTAACATGTGAGCAGATTCACATTCCAATGACACAAAGCAGCCATAAATTGAGCCTAACAGGACAACTGTGTTCAGTTGCCTGCTGGTTCCCATCTTTGGATTGAGCTGCAAGATGAGGAGCCTTGTACTGGATAAACTAGTGATTTGGACAGGGTCATGATTGCCAGAAGAAATTACGGAACAGTTACACAAGCCCCATTAAACAATATGGGCTCAGCTGTGTGACAGGTAAAGAATACCAGGAGAGTTTTTCTAGGCAAGTATTATAAACTCTTCAAATTACTATTACTCTGTGGTACGCTTGGTGCAAAGGCGGATAGAGAAATATAGTTTTATGGCCATTTGCATCTCAAGTCCTTTTTTTATGTAAATAGGGTTATATACACTTGAAGCTAATGTGTTTGTGCCTGTTTATATCAAAAAGGAGCTCAGCTGAACTGGCTAACACTAAGTTTAAAAATCAGCTTCTCAAAGCAGCAATCTCTGTGGTGGTATAAAGACAGGAAATACATCTTCTTTCCTAACCTTTTTCCCTCTTATGTTAACGGGTTTAAACAAACATTCATAAATGGAGGATAATTCATAGGATAGTTCAACTTGGAAGGAAACCCAGGAAGTCTCTAGCCCAAACTCCCATGAAAAGCAGGGTCAGCTCTGAGGTCAGACCAAGTTGCTGAGGGCTTTATCCAGTCCCATTTTGAAACCCCCCAAGGACAGGAAATACACAGTCACTCCAGGCAACTGCTTGACTGTCCTCATGGAGAAAATATTTGTCTTTCTGTCTGGTGCCTACCTCTCTTGTTTCAATTTTTGCCTGTTGACTCCCATTCCCTATGCACCACTATGAAGAGAGTGGCTCCATCTCCCCTCCCTGTAGGTACTGGCAGAGACCAATAGGTAGGTCTTCCAAAGCCATCTGTTCCCCAGGACGAAATGGTCCACCTCCCTCAGCCTTTCCTCATAGGACAAGTGCTCCAGGCCCCAACCATCTTGGGGGACCTCTGCTGAACTTGCTCCACTTCACTGTCTTTCCTAAATACAGTCAGCACCATCTTTCCTTACCCAGGAGTATGAGATTAAAGAAAGGCTGTTATTGCGTGAAGAGATGAGATGGTGTGACAAGGTATCAGAAAGGATGGGTACCTGCTAATGCCAGCTTCAGTGCCTTGAACACACTAGGTTTCTTCTGGGAGCTCTCATAGAGAGATGGCAGAATGATGGTCTTACACGTTGACTGGAGGAAGAGATAAGCACAGCCAATCCAAGGAGCAGAGCTGTTTGCCATCTTCAGCACCCTACAAAACACTCAGGTGAGCTGAGAGACCACAGGGAAAATGGCCTGATGCTGGCCAAGTGCTTACAGCACAGATTATGGGGATTTACCTTTATTTCCTAGAGGAGGAGGTGATCTTAAAGCAAGTGTCACCTTTGAGGAATTTACTCTTATTCTGTAAAGCACAGCACAGTGGGTCATGGTATCTCAAAGACTCAGCAGTTCACAAAGCTCTGTTTTAATTTTACATTTTATAGTCCACAGATAGTCTGGACCAAAAGGTTTCAGTCCTCATGCCTCTACCTGCCCAGTCAAGCTGGCAAAGTTTAAAGGCGCACAGTTGGGGTCCTTCAGGGGGCACCCAGCGGTCCTGGTTTGGCACGTTCACACAGACTGAAGCCCTATTTGCAGGCAAAGATGAACCAAAACACCTTTTGGCTCAGCTCCAAGCATAGGTCCTGTCCCCTCTCTGACTGCTTGTGTGTGCCTCCGGCACACCATCAGATACTTTCCCACAGGCACCCTTCCTTCTGGCTTTCTTCCCAGTTGTGCAAACCCAACAGCCTTCTCTTGGCTGCCAAATGCTGACAGTGTAACTGCTGGACATGACAATGTCCCTCTCTTCAGATGCCCTTTAGCTTAGGGGTGTGAAGGTTTTTGTCACCAGGGACTGCCAGGCTGAGAAGGATGAGCTCCCATGGACTGGCTGTCCTCCAGATGGTGGCTGAGGCTGGGAACCATTGCCATCCTTTGCAGCATGTCCAACAGAGTACTGGAACATACGGCCCACCCTGTTTCCTTCCTAGAACCTTGAACCTCTGCCCAGAACAGGAGCCTTTTACTTGTTCAGAAAATACAGGAAATAGCCAGTGAATTCTAAAATTCACACTGAACTTGGAGATGAAGGAGCACCTGCAAGATGCAGGAGGGAGTGTTTCTAGGCTGCGGGCTACACATCACACAGGCTTTTTAGAAAAGCATCTCGTAAAGAAGAAAGAGGAGGATGCACTGCTGCTGCAGTTCAGGTTTGATCTGAGCTTCTAACACTGGGAAGTTTGGGATCTAGGCTCATCTCCTAGTGTCTCATAGAATGAAGGTAAAAAATCTGAGTGACATCTTACAGACATGGAATGTTTAAAATATTTGTCCCACAGATCGATTTACTTTCCCAGTGCAGATGACTCAGAGCTCCCAACCAGCGCAGAAGCACATACAGTGAGAGGACCCTGTTTCACCACTGCAGCATGGACCCTGCTGCCCCTGTGCTCCTTCCCCACACAGACCAGGCTCTTGCTCCTCAGCAGCTGCCTGGTTCCACTCGGCAATGCTGGAGAGCCTGGAAATGACACCAAAAACTCAGGTAAGGAGCCCTTTGCTGTTGTGCCTTGGCAGTGCTATCCCAGCAAGTGAGCTCTCCAGCCCATTCCCAGCCGGCGGCTGGGACCCTCGCTGTGGGTCTGAGCAGCAGCAGCGGTCAAACTGTTTGGGAGGGGTCTGGAAAAGCCAGCCCCAGGCAATACAGTGCGCGCTCACCGCTGCCTGCCGTCCTCTGCTGTCAGGCCGCTTCTCAATTCCTGTCACAGACTAAGAGGGGAAGGCAGAAGACCTAGGCGCTGGAGCAGCCACCGGCCTGCGGTGACAGTCCGTTCTCCCGGTGCCCGCCTGTCCCTTCCCGGGCCGCTGCTGCTGCGAGGCCCCGCTCACCCGCCCAACGAACGCCCCGGCCTCGCTGTGTGCCAGCGGGGCAGCACCGGGGAAACCCGGCCCGGCCCGGCCCGGCCCTGCCCTGCCCTGCTCTGCTCTGACCCGATCCGGCGGGACGCGCCCGCCCGAGCCACCCGGTCCCGCGTCTGCATCTCCGGCCCCGGCCCCGGCCCCGGCCCCGGCCCCGGCCCCGGCCCCGGCTCCGGCTCCGGCTCCGGCTCCGGCTCCGGCCCCGGCCCGGCCTCTCTCCCGCGGTAGCTCCGGGCCCGCCCGCCGGCTCCGGGCGCTTTTACCTCCAGCCACCGCCGCTGCCCGGCCTCGGCTCCGCCACTTCCGCCTCTGCGAGGCGCCGCCCGCTGCTCCGCGGCGGGTAACGGGGAAGCAGGGCCGGGGGGACCCGAGCTCGGGGGGACCCGAGCAAACCTGCTGCTGCACGAGTGTGCCTCCGCTCCCCCCGCACCTCCCGCGGCAGCCGTGCGGGGCCGGCCAGGCGGCAGGGGCGCTGTGTGCTGGAGAGGCCTGAGCCGGTCCTGCCGTGCCTTGACACCTCCGGGTGTCCACGCACAAGGCGGCGGCTCCGGTGGCTGGCGAGCACCAACCCAGTCTCCATCGCTTGGTCACCCTCGAGGTGAGGATCTAGAAGATGGCTAGAAAGGGCTCTGGTCAGATAGCTGAGCCCGAGTGGGGCTGGCTGCGTGCCCCCGGTCCTTAGTCATGGAGGAAAGTGAGGTGCTGGGATAACCTCTGTAGTTCGTGGCTGAGGGCACTGCAAGGCTGCTGGGTCCCAGCTGGTTCTCACCTGCTTTCCCCCGTGGCGCCGCTAATAAGAGTGAACGGTGAAATGAAGATTGGTTGGGTTAATAATTACTGAGCACTGGAGGAAGTTCAGCTCTTAGACCATCCCTTCCCTGGAGCTCCCCTTTAAAAGGTGTCCTCGGTTAATCTGTAACTGCAGCAGCAAGGAGCTGGATTTGGGTCTCCGTTGGTGAACGTCTGTTAGCAGTTTCCTGCCCAGGATGTCTTTGTCTTGCGTGGAGGTCCTCCCGCAAGCAGAGGGGTAACAGCAGCAGCTCTCTTGTTTGTCCCCAGCTGGTGAGCGCCTGAGGCCAGGGTTTGTACCTGCATGCTTGCTGCTGTCACTCTGGCTTGGCAGTTTGTGCAGGCTCTCCAGAGACCTGACGCTCAAACAGAAGTGGAAAGCATTCTAAAACATTTCTTATATATACATATGTATATGTAAGACATACAGATTTAATGCTATTTTACAACAACAGTATTTTAACAATATAAGCTCTTTTGATTGTCAAAGCAAAAACGTCACTGAAAGGACTTAATCCAGGCTGGTCTCTGAGGTGCTGTGGTTTGCAGGGAGAAGGGCAGGCAGCACCCACCTTCAGCACCAGCACTGCCAGTGCTTCTGAGAACCAGGCATTTACTTGGTGAAAGTTTCATGCATTTAAGGGTTAATGGGGTTAAATGAGCCCAGACATCGCAACCTTCCCCTACAAAAAGCAAGCCTGAAGCAACTCCTAGAACTAGGTGGGAAGCACAGGGTGAGGTGCTACAGGGACCATCACCCACGCAGGTCCCACAAGCGTTTTCTCTTTGAAGGTAATCTGTTCTGTATATATGAGGGGTTAAAAACCTGAAAAGGTGGCTGAGACCCGAGTTCCTCTAACTCTGGTGAGTGAAGGCTTTCAGCAACCCACTGGGTGAAGTCCAAGTGTTTGATAAGCACTTGGTGTTTCACCCTCTTGCTTCCCATTTTGGAAGGAAAAATTCCAGGCTGGGGGGGGAGGATGGGCTCAGCGGGACTTGGGTGTCAGGATGCAGTGGTTTGTCTTCATGGGGAAGCCTTGCCTGGGGCAGGACAGGCTCCCCTTAAGCCGGCAGCTGCAGTGTGGAAGGGTCAGTGCTGGGGCCCTTCAGGGAAGTGGGGTGTTAAGTAACTGGTGGATACGAGTGCTGGAGCAGGAGGAGGACGGAGCGCTCCCATCGAGGAGAGCACGGCAATGGGGCAGGGAAGGGGCCTCTCTCCCTGCTGTTATTTTTAGCATCTCCTCCTCCGCTCCTCCCTCTGGGGCGCAGCCGGAGCTGGGAGCCGCGGGCAGCCGGCGCAGAGGAAGAGGGGCTCTGCTCCAAGAGGAACAAGAGGTAGGAGAGCTGTGCCCTTGCCGCGGGTACTGGCAGGGATGCTGTGACGGGGGCTTCGCTCACAGCACTGGGCATCTCGCCTGAGCACAGCACCCCCTGTTCCTGTTTGGGCCGCGGGCACTCGCTCCCAGCCTGCTTCCTTGTGCTGAGAACTGACGAAGCTCAGAGCCGCAGCCAGCAGCAGTCCCCTGCCCTGTGAGATCTGAGGTGGTCCGAGCCCTGCCATCGGGGCAGGCACCCAAGTTGGAACTAAACCAAGCCACTGCACTCGCCGGCCATGAACTGTGCTTCTCAGTGACTGAGTCATTTGCTTCATTAAAGTAGCACTAATAATTTTGTCTTTCTGTCTGCCTTCCTGCTCTCAGGCCATGTTTTTAAGCTTTTCCAAGCAATCAAGCAATCACTACATCACTCTTACTTTCTAGGTGAGGCAAGGTCCTTTTTGCGTGGCTCCAAGGGCTCAGGCTTTAAGGAAAAATATCATAGTGAAAGTTAAAGGAGCTGAGCGTGCGAGATTTCATGTAGGGCAAAGAGCAGTTTAATAACATGGTTTGGCTGTGGATTTGGCAGTCCTGGGGTAATGGTTGGCCTTGGTGATCTTAAAGGGCTTTTTCAACCTGCCTGAGTCTATGACGTTGACAGACATGTATTACAGGCAGTGTTAAAAGCAGCTAAAAGTAGGAAAGTCTGAGGTGATTGTCAGAGAAAATGCTAAACAGGTTCCTGGGAAGGGAGCAGGACTGCAGCCCTTGGCTGTTATCGCTCTCACTGGGTGGAAAGGGGGTTGTCATTGGTACGATGGTAGATAAGATAGCAGAGCTGCTATGCTCCTGCCACCTCACATTCAATGAGTCACACTTCAGAGCTATTCTAGAAAAACGTGCAGTTGTGTTCCTTTCTGCATTATGCTTTCTGCATCATTACTCCCTATTTCCTTCATGGTTTCATCTCTTTTCCTGCTTCGAGGAAGTGCAGGTTTTCATTCAACTGAAGCCAGTGATGCTGAGATAATGCTGTGATGCCAGGGCCTGGGGCTTCAAAAGCAGGAGGGCATGCCATGAAACTCAGATTGAGATCCACACTCCAGTGCTAGCCTAGGAAGGGGAGTGTTTGCATTCAAAAACCCCTCACTTGTTTATGAGAGGGTTGAAAAAATATGTCGTGTTGATGGTTTTATTTGTGTGGGAATCCAGAAGATGGGTACAACCCACTTTGGAAGAAGGCAAATGAAGAAGTTAGGTAGTCTGATGCTGCAAACCTCAGCCTTCTTCCCAGGCATTTATTCTTCTGCATTATATTTCACATGAAAGGTTGATTTCTGAGAACTGGGTTCACAGTAATACAACATTTTTTTCAGACTTTCAGATCTCATCACAGACAAGAACCATTGTAATTCAGCTGCTGGTCTCTACAACAGGCCTTCTGCATCACTGTCAGTAAAAAATGGATATGTGAGGCTGTTTTCTCCTGTAAAGTATCACCCAGCTTCTTAGGACTGGTTGAAAAAACTCTGCAAAACAACTAGCCAATAGATTTCCTCATTTTTTTTGTGTTCAATTTAAAAATTCAGTGGAATTTCAAAATGGAAAAAAATTTGACCTCTTTTGTGATCCAGCTGCAATGGTTTGATGAGTTACATAAATCCTAATGTGTGTTTGCCTTTTCTTGTTTCGTTTTTCTGAACAGAGACTTTTGAGAATTAATTGCAGTTTTGGAAGTTTCTCCCACTTTTATTCCTGACTGAATCAGGAAAATGCCTGTTCCAGCTCCAGAACTGTGGAACTGCATTCCAGAAGAAATCCTTATCCAGATTTTCCAGTATCTTTCTCTTCGAGATAGATACACAGTCTTCCAGGTGTGCAGACAATGGGCTGCAGCTGTGTCTTCTAGCTCTGTCTGGTACTTCACAGAGATCAGGTAAGAGGAATGGGGTTCTAATGTCCAAGTATCTTTGCAGGTGTAACTAGATCATTGTTTCCAGTGCATGTCAAACATTTCTGTCACTTTGCTATGACATTATTGACATTGTGATTTCTATGTGTGATGATACTACCTTAAATGTATAGCACCTGTTTATATATAATAGAGAAAATTGTGTTATATGCTGTGGTTTTTCAGTTGCTGCTAATGGTTAGAGTTCTGTGGGAAATATTACATTCTTAGACACATTGTTCCAAGTTGCTATTTGTAAATGACAAGGGACAAAGTTACTGAATTGTTATCCTTCTCCTGATACTTCTGATGGGTCTTTCTGGGAACTGACTCTCCTCATCTCCTGACTCCTTCAGTATTTGGTCTCACAATGACTCTCCAGGCAACAAGTTCAAAGAAATGCCTGGGGGATCTTGTTGATATTTGCAGAAGCACTGGTAAAGGAGAGTGTCTGCTCTGTGATCACCAAGCTCAGCATTCACAGTGACTGAGAGTTTGTTTTTCCTTCCAGCTGTGATTCAGAGGATGAGGAAGCCATGCTGCAGAGCCTGCTCCAGTTCCTCAGCCAAATTAAGCACTTGAAGATCATGTTTGACCAATCCAAGGAGGTCAACCGGAAGAATGTGACACGCATCTTGGATGTGTTGGCAAAGCAGAACCACAAGCTGCAGCAGCTGTGCATTGTGTGCCATGGGGAGAACCCCTATTTCTACTCTGGCCAGGACATTCTACAGAGCATACAAAATATTTGTGACACTAAAAACCAGACAGATCTTCAGCACATTGATTTTCGGCAAATGCCTTTCACTCTCAATGATAAGCTTGTTGAGCTCTTAGCTACCACTAACCCAAACCTTCACAGTTTGTTCATCAACAACCGCACCCTGGTGTGCAATGTGGCTCCAGATACCATTAGGAAAGTTCTCAGAGCATGCCCCAAACTCTCAGCCTTGGGGGTTTACTATGCCAGTTTGTCTGACGATGTATTTGAGGAGCTGCTCAAGCCTGAAAGAGCAACTTTCACCTATTTAGACATTTTCTGCGAGCGTCTGGATAAATATATACCAGTGATCTCAGAAGACCTCTGGGCTGCTGTAAGCCAAAAGCATCCTCGACTCTATGTGGACCTAGAGTTTGATCATACGGTCCCTGCCTGCAAAATACCATGCATCCTAAAGCTGAATATACCTGTGAGCACACTGCAACTTAACACCTATAATTACATGGTAAATCAGATTAGGTTTGTCACCCAGAACTACAGCAGTACTTTAAAGAAGCTGACACTGCAAACCACCTCCTCGGAGGACTTAAATTCATCTCTAGTGGATCTGGCTAGACGGTGCAGAAATCTGTTGGAAATCCACTGCTACTGCGTGGTCAGCCAGGAGGTGGTAGAAGCATTCCTCATGCACTGCCCCAGTCTGAAACAGTACACTCTGAAGGTCACCAAGGAACGGCACCCCTGGAAACCAGTAATAATTCAGTGACCAGTCTTTTTAGTTCTCTGTTTCTTTATGTAGCAGGAAAGCCAGATTTACCCTTTGCAGGTTTTTACTGAGGAGCTCAGTGAAACTTCATTTTGATTCTACATTTTAAAAGAACCTCGAAGTCAAGCACTTTGTGTCAGGCACCCAGCAACCACTTAAATAGATAGTTGAGGAAGTGGCAGCATCAATGCAGCTGTTTCCTGCCCAGTGGGGTACTTAGCTGTGCAGATTCAGTGAGCTATAGCAATGAACTGTAGTCATCCGATGGAAAATCCATTCTAACCTTGATAGTTCCTCTTTTAGCATTTCAGTGGTGGGGAGCTCACCCATTATCAGGTAACTTCCAGCTTGGAGGGATAGAACAGGAGCTGAATTATGTTAGAAAATTCAAGCAGAAGAAAAAGCACTGAAGGAAAACAGTTCACCAGGTAGTAATAAAAGACATGTAGTCTGCAAATTCCCTTGTCTATCTTGTCTTTCTCTTGCTCAGAAATGCAGATTTCCAGGTTGTAAATTTGAATGCAAAGACCTTTGCTTTTATTACATTGTTAGTATTTCTCAGGAGAATCAAGAGAACTAACAGTTTTTGCATCTGATATCTGCATTCGCATGCAAGTTATCTTGCCTCTGAATTAGGAGATGTGTGTGTGTTGGTCTATTGTAACAAAAATTTTGGTGAATGCTATTTGAATGCTAGTTTCTGAGTTGAAATGACCCTGGGATAAAGCTACACTGGGAGCACCTATTTAGAGCTATCTAAAGCATTTATAATAACAACAACAATAAGAAGAAATAATAAAAATAAAAATATTGTTTTCATCTAGATTCTATGTGTAGCTATTTTTATCACCCTTTCTTCTCACCCAAGAGCCAAATAATTTCTCTTGACAAGTAACATGGGATCTGTAGCCAAACCAGCTTACAATTCTGACTTTTCAAAACCTTGCTGGGGATGTGCAGTCCTGAGGTCTGGGCAGCCCTTGTTCCTCTGTGCCAGCCAAAGTTTAGGACAAGGAATTTCCAAAACAGCAATTCCTGTGTCTTCACCAACCAGGCATTGCTGTGCCTGCGTGTCCCAGAGGCTCTCGGCAGTGGAGTCACCCCGGTGAGTTGCCAGGCTCCCAGCAGAAGGTGCTCAGCACGTGTTCCCTGTGCATGACGCTGCGTGTTTATTCACAGTGCTGAGAGATTGGCTGCAGTGCACTTTCATTCTGTGTATTGTTCTCCAGGGCTGGTGATGCCATTGCATTGTGCTGAGTTTTGAAGAGTGCGAGCAGCACTGCTGATGTGACTCCCTGGGAGCCTACTTTCCACTGGCCCAGGATAAAATTGGGTGGTTGGTTCTCTGAACCAGAGAGCAATGGGGCTGGAGTAGCTGGGACACTGGAAAACTATGCAGGATTCACCCAGCTCTCTGGTGATGGATGGATACTCTAGCAATGTGCCAGCCTTCCTAACCAAACTCTGGACGCTGGTGGAAGATCCTGAAACGAACCATCTCATCTGCTGGAGTACTGTAAGTACAGCAACTATGGGGTGTCACCGAGTGCCTGCAACACCAGAAAAACCCAAGTTTGAGGCCTGAGCACTGCATTGCACAGCAACTTCCCTTTGCTTTACAGTGCTGATGGCTAACTGGGGGAGTGAAAGGACTGACATTTCATCAGGAAGCCTTTTGGATATACTTGATATTATTTATCTGCAATATTGCGGCTTTTCTGTTTGAAAGGGACAACTGGTTTGGGAGTATTTTAGTAACAATATATACACACTTCACTTGAAGCATCTTAAAGGGTGTCTGATACTGAATCTTGCAAAAAGCCAGACTATTTGAGGGAGGTTTTCATTTCAATTGAGTCTGCACTTTCCTAAGATCTTCCAGAAAAGGTGCAAAGTCCTTAAAAATTTCCACTGCTGTTCTTATTACAACTAAGAAACACGTGACATTCACAAATGCCTTGAGAGCAGGCAGCAGATAAACAGCATTCAGACATTGGGCTAAAACTTACAGGTTAAACAGATCTCAGACTGACACCCTAAATCACTCGCATTTTGGAAGAGCTTTACTTGATTTTTCAATGAGTCTGTGTGATGATCATGGTGATGTGTGTCTGTACAGCTTCATAAGCATAGATTGCTTTGCTTTGGCTTATTTGTCACTAAGGCATTAATATAGTAAATGCAATCAGATAATTGGAATTATTTATTTATCCCCCTCATACAGCATTTTGATACCAAATTGTGCTTTTGATGTAAGACTTGTTGAAAATAATGTGATTTTTCTTCAGCAGGGAGTTATAAGTCATATGCATTAATGTGTTCTCCAAAATTGGGAACCTATAACAAGAGCAGATTTAAGGGTGTGAGGGAGGGAAGTCTAAAGCAGCCTTTCTGAGCCTTTCTGTCATATATTTGTGTCCAGTAGAGGTTTAGTTGAAGACATGAAGAAGTATTTCAGCTGCATTATTATCCAAGGTAATGGTTGCTTTCTGATGTTGGTATTACATGGCCGTACCTTTGAGAACCACCAAGTTTTGGTATTGTGTGTTTTAAATGACGACTTTCAAACTTGGAAGGATGTTCTAACATGCATGAATAGTCCCCTATCTGTTACAATATCACTATTTCTGACTCACCACCACCACCGTGCTTTGCTTTCCTACCACATATCATAGGCTACAACAAAATTTTAACAACATAACAAATTCTGCAACTACAAATTCTAACAAAAGCTACATTCTTGGGAGGTTTTGGTAAGGCTTTCAGATGTCTAAGTTTCCCAGGTTGCATGTTCCCACGTTTCCCATGTTTTTCCCCTTATATCCATCAGTGCTGTTGGAGCTGAGAAACTGTGTGCATGCCTAAGATTTCTGTACACAATCAGAACTCTTAGAAAATAGGACCTATGAAGGAGAAGAGATGGAGAGGAAACGTGATAATGGTTTATATATACACTGAAGGCAGTTAAAAGATGGAAAGCAAAAGTCTGCTGTCTGTGTCCATGGTAGATTGGACAAGCAGTAATTAAACAAGTAGTTTTTTTTTTAAATGGAAGATGCAGTTAGGAAGAACTGGCAAATTCCTGATGTAGCTTGCCTGGGCAGGGCACAGGGTGTCTGTCATGGTGTGTCTGTCAAAAACAGTGAAGATAAGCATCTGCCAAGACTGACAGAGCCAATTTTGCTTTGGGCAGAGAAGACTTTCAGAGTTTCTCCCAGCTGGTGCCCCTGCAATGTAAGTCAAGCTGCTGTATGGGAACGAGCTGGTACATGCAGGGTTCATTGGTGAACGCACAGTAACACTGAAGTTTCTAGTGTCTGCAGGATCCCTTTCAGGTGCACTGGCTTCTAAGTACACTGCAGCCTTAAATGCAAAGGAATGACCTCTCAAGAGAGGCCATAAGGAGATGTTCAGGTCACAAAACCCTTGTGCTTCTCATTTCACATCAGCATGTGCAGCCCGGGATGCACAGCTGTATCTCAGAGAGTGTGTGGACAGAAGCACAGGAGAAGCAGGATAAACCAGGTCTGTCCCCAAGGCAGCCTTTGCGGTGCTGGGAAACCCTGGTCCGTGCTGTCATATCTGCAAGCTTGGTCTGTGAGGATGCTTCCAGCATAGAGGTTATTAGTGAATCTCTTAAGTTCTGGATCAGCCTTTGCTTCTGCTGCAGGGGGAAAGGAATGATAGGAAAAACCCTGGTGATGGTCAAAGGGTGCTGTCGAGGCAAACAGTCCTGTACAGTGTTTGTAGCAGTGAACAAGGAGCAAGAAGAACAGCTGACCCAAAGCTTCATGTCTGTGGGCATGCAGGGTTGTTGGAGCTGACAAGTGAGCCAGGGAACAGAGGGAATTGAGGAAATTCACACCGTTTGGTGATGAAGATGTAGTGGCCACAAGTAGGGCAGTGGGGTTTGCCATGGATGTGTGGTGGGTCCTGCACTGGGCACTCATGATCCTCTCTCAAGTACCTGTCTGCTGTGAAATAACGCTCCTGGTTGATACACCACTTGACTGCTGGTGATAATGCTCAGTACAGCAGGAGGATGACAGTGGCTGTGCTGGTCTCAGACCCCAGGCTTGCCAAAGTCTTGCAGACCCTGGTGTCTTTGGCTTGCTGTCCCTTGAAACTCGGCTGCAGCTGGGTTGGTAAGTCCCTAACATCTGCTGGTGGCTTTGCACTGGCATAGGTCTCTGTGTCTTGCCTGTCTCTATAAAGCTGAGCGCTTAGATTGCACAGCTGGGTGGCTCCCCTGTCAGCTCCCTGCAGCTTCTTCTCCACAATCAAACCCAGTGTTTGCCCCTCAGTAACATTCTCTGCAAGTTTACAAAAATGCACTGTGTGCTGCAAAGCCTGAAATCATGATTCTTCATTCCTCCAAATTCCACATGCTGCTCCCCCATCCTGAGCAGAGAGGGGATTTAAGCTGGTTTCCGCAATCCCCCTGTACTGGAGACACTGAGGCTGCTGACATTGGGCATTTAGAAAGCATTGTTTAAAATCAATTGAGAGTTCTTCTGTCCCTTATAAAGCTTGCATGGATTGCTGTTTGCAGAATGTTTCAAGGCAGCTTCAGCTTGTTGTATCTCACAGGCCCTCCCTGTACAAGCTGAGCTCTCAGCATGTAGAAAGCCAGGCAGGGAAAGCACATGGCCTGCAGTGTGCCTGTCTCTGCAACAATCCCAGGCAAGTTTGCATTGCTTTGCAGTCACGGATCTCAGCAGTGCAACCCCAGGAGTGGGTATTTTATCTGGTTAACATGGATATTGCTAGCTTGGACTGTAGAGCATAACTGTTAACATATTGCAGGTTGTCCTTGTGTCTGTGTGCTTTCAAAGATAATCAGGAGATAGTGCATAGAGCTTCAGGATCAGTGTCTCCAGAGATGATGTGTTTTCTTGCCTTGCTGTGTTTCTTGTGCCATGTTTCCACGCTGCGATCCCTCCAGGACAGCTGTGCTTTGGAGCGCATGGGTTGGGTTAGACCTATGCAAGCAGATCGAGGGGCTCAGACATCAGAACCTTTCTGTGAGGTCCACACAAGGGGGCCTTATCACAGGCTAACAGGATCTGAGTGCAAATGTCTGCAGTTTTTCTCATATCCAAGGTTCTCAACTAAGCAGTGGCAAAGCTTAGTAGGAAAAGATCAAAACTGCAGTCATGGAGGACTGATTGTACCAGAACTGAAAGGAGCACATGCATCACTGAAGGATGTTGTCACTGCTCTTAGCTTCAAGTTGACAATTTTGAGAGCATGACTTGCCCTGCTGTAGGACTTAAGGGAACCACCACCTCCTGGGGCCCTCTCATAGTCAGGGATGCTCCTCTGACCACAGCTTTGTCCTTGTCTCCTTTGCAGAATGGCACCAGCTTCCATGTGTTTGACCAAGGACGCTTTGCCAAAGAGGTGCTGCCCAAGTATTTCAAACACAACAACATGGCCAGTTTCGTCCGGCAGCTGAACATGTGTGAGTTCAAACTCCAGAGCCTCGCCATGGGGGTCCTACAGACATGGGGGTGACAGAAAGAGCGGGTGGAAAGGGAGCCTGAAAGAGAAGTGTGAGTAGAAAAGTTGAGATCTCCTATTTACACATTGTTGAGCATTATTGATTTTCCTGAAGAGGACTTGCTTCTGGATCCCAGACTTCCTTGCACTGACCTTTGATTCCAGCATGAAATTTCTGTTAGATTACATTGTGAGATGTACAGATTTTAAGTACCAGGTTTTCTGCTTCTCAGATTGCTTCAGTTTGAGAACCTATTTTTATTTCTTTTCCATTTTATTCTATATGGGGCTTTTTCAGCAGCCTGATACTGTGCCATCTCCCTCAGAAACTGCTTCTTCTGGGGGTAGCATGCCTAGACCTTACCAATTTCACCAGCTGTATCGCTGAACTAATAACACAGTACTTCTCCCTGTGAACGTTGCCTTGCTGATCATTTTCACTCCTTAAAGCAGGTTTAGGTGTAATTTTCAGACACATCTAGATCATGACTGTGTTAAGTATGGTTCTTTTCTGATAGCTTTTGTAAGTTTTTTCAATGACCAATTCACAAAATTCTCCAGTGAGGTTGTAACTTTGATATTTAACTATACAGTAGCACTACTGTACATTTTAGGCCAGCCATTAGATATGGTTTAGAAATGTTTCCAGGGTTTCAGAGAAGTACTCAAAGTAGATTTCTAAATGTGCCTGAGACCCTTTTTGGGGTCACCTGGAGCTGGTCTGTGCCTTTGAAAATCCTCCTCCTGAATCCTTTGGCTTGCAAATCCCAGGCTGGTTTGGGGAAGGGACCTTAAATCTCATCCAGTTCCAACCCCCTGCCATGGGGAGGGACACCTTCCACTAGACCAGGTTGCTCCAAGGCCCGTCCAACTTGTTCTTGAACAGTGCCAGGGATGGGGCAGACACAGCTTCTCTGGGCAAACTCAAACCAGAGATTTCATAAGAGTGGGCATTTTAGGTCCTGTCAGTCCAATGTGCTCAAGGGATTGCTGGCAAGTCCTCCATGGTGTGGGCCAGCAGCTGGGGTGGCCAGTGGGGGGCTCAGTGCTCTCCTTTGTGCTGGATTTCTTGTAGATGTGGCCCAAAAGCATGCCCAGATGCAGGGAGAGGGCACAGCTTGAAAAAGTGGGGGGAAAGAACAGAAACATCCTCAGAAGTGATGGGGTGGGAGGTGAGAAGGAAAGCCTGGTCTGTCAGCCCTTCACCTACATCCTCTCCCTGCAGATGGCTTCAGGAAGGTGGTGAACATCGAGCAGGGGGGTCTTGTCAAGCCTGAGCGGGATGACACCGAGTTCCAGCACCTCTGCTTCCTGCAGGGCCACGAGCATCTCCTGGAGCACATCAAGAGGAAGGTGAGGGGACACAGCTTGGGGGGACCCCTGGTGAGCCTCTTGGGTGGGAAGAAAGGCTGAGACATGGCAGATCCCTGGTCCAGAAGGTTCCACACCAACCATGTGGAGACACTGCTTGGTGTATCTTCAAAACATCCCTCAGCAATATGCCCCACAGCTTAGTCTCTGTGTGGAGATGTAGCCCTCTTGGTTTGCTTTAAGCCTGTTGTCTCTTTATTTTGTTTCCCTTGGGCCTTCTGCTAGGAGAGAAGTAATGGATGTTTCCCATCCCTCAGGCATCTTGAATAGGAAATGCCCCAGTAGGAGCCTTCGGCCTTTCTAACCCTCCCAGATTTCCTTTTTGGGGGTGGATTGACCAGAACAGCACTCTGTGGTCATTGTGAGGGTTTATACCACAGCTGAATTCCTCTCTTTGACTCCCCAGATGCTTTATTGCTTTCAGACCACAGGACCCTGTGCTATGGACCTCTCAGCATAACTCCACAATCACCCCGTGGTTTGGTTTCTGTCCATCTCCATGGACAGTTGGGGCAGGGGTCCTTACTGTGCAGGCCTGGACTTTCATTAGAGTTTTGACTGTGGTTATTTGCTCTGTTGTCAGTATTACAAGACCTTTGTGTAGTGCTGCACAGTCAGGCTTGATTCCACCTCTGCTTTTGAATTGTTAGAAGTACAGCACAGCCCCTGCAGGGTCTACCGACAGTCATCTCCTGTTATTATAAAAGAGATAACCTTTTTCTGTCCTCTGTTTCCTGTTTTTTAGGCTGTTACTGATGCCCAGAAAAGGCTGTCCTCTCTGAATTAGCACAGCAATTCTAGGAAAGGGGCTTCAGCAAAAGACTTCTGGAAATCCAAATGTAGTACATCAATTTGTCAGCCTCATCCATGTAAAACACAGAGCTGAATTCGGTCTTCCCGAAGTTAAAGTAGAAAGATTTAATCGAACAAGATAATTCAATTCCTCCCAGCTCCTCAAAATACTTTGTTTCTTTTTCTTTCTCCCAAGCTGATTTCAAATAAGTTCCCCCTCTGCTGGGAAATGTCCTGCTACCAACACACCCTCTGCATGAAAGGATTTGTCCCGCTCTTTGCTCTGTTTTATCTCTTTGGCTCTTGCACCTTAGGGATAGTTCAGACTCTTGTGCACGTTGCCTTTCCCACCATTTCAGCACATCAGAGCACAGCTAGTGGAAGTCCTGCCACAGCAAGGACTCTGCCCTTGGCCCTTCTCGTATCGGTAAAATCCATGTTTGATTTTCCCTCCTCAGGTGTCAGTAGTGAAAAGTGAGGAGACCAAGATGCGCCAGGAGGACCTCAGCAGGTTGCTATACGAGGTACAGATACTGAGAAGTCAGCAGGAGAACATGGAGTGTCAAGTGCAGGACATGAAGCAGTAAGTTGAATTCTGCTTAGTCTGCATTTTCTTCTCTAGAGTTGTTGGTCTTGGGGGATGTTTGAAAGAAGGAGCCATGTGGGATTTCTATGCAGATCCTGTGATCTACAAAATTTGAAGAAATGCTGAGCCTTTCTGTCTTCTGTGAAATGCAGACATATTCTCTTCATCTGTGTTTTCCCTTTACAGATGAGGAAAGTTCAGAGGCAGCCATATAGGAAATACGTGTATATCACAGAATCATAGAATAGTTAGGGCTGGAAAGGACCTTAAGGTCATGAAGTTCCAACCCCCCCTGCCATGGGCAGGGACACCTCACACTAAACCATGTCACCCAAGGCTCTTTCCAACCTGGCCTTGAACACTGTCAGGGATGGAGCATTCACAACCTCCCTGGGCAACCCATTCCAGTGCCTCACCACCCTCACAGTAAAGAATTTCCTCCTTATATCCAATCTAAACTTCCCCTGTTTAAGTTTTAACCCATTACCCCTTGTCCTATCACTACAGTCCCTAATGAAGAGTCCCTCCACAGCACCCCTGTAGCCCCCCTTCAGATACTGGAAGGCTGCTATGAGGTCTCCACGCAGCCTTCTCTTCTCCAGGCTGAACAGCCCCAACTTTCTCAGCCTATCTTCATACTGGAGGTGCTCCAGTCCCCTGATCATCCTCCGGGCCCTCCTCTGGACTTGTTCCAACAGTTCAATGTCCTTTTTATGTTGAGGACACCAGAACTGCACACAATACTCCAGGTGAGGTCTCACGAGAGCAGAGTAGAGGGGCAGGATCACCTCCTTCGACCTGCTGGTCACGCTCCTTTTGATGCAGCCCAGGATACGGTTGGCTTTCTGGGCTGCAAGCACACTGAAGCCGGCTCATGTTAAGTTTCTCATTAACCAACACCCCCAAATCCTTCTCCACAGGGCTGCTCTGAATCTCTTCTCTGCCCAACCTGTAGCTGTGCCTGGGATTGCTCCGACCCAGGTGTAGGACCTTGCACTTGGCACGGTTAAATGGTTAAACCACATCAGTTGTTAAAGCACATCCATCTAGTCAATGGATGTGGTTTTATAAATCACGTACTCTGAGAGGTTTTTACTTGCCTCCAGAATTTTAATACTTACAGAGAACTCTGTTTAAAAAGCACTTCAATAATCAAAAAGACCCCAAAACCTTTTTTTTTACACTCAAAGCTGGTATACATACATCACCAGATGACGCTGGCATCCCAGGCTTTGACAGAGCTCAGACTGGGAAGCTTCATTCCAGCCCAGCACCCTACGTGCCATAGAGAAATACTTCTATCCTACCTCAGTTTTTAATGATTCCCACACTTAGTACATGCATGAAACCCACACTATACAATCCAGGTGCAGTGGCAGTGAAAGAGTTTCTAGGCTTGTATCTTAGTTAATTTTTAAGGAATTCTAGTACCGATGATTTGGCCTTGATTTTAGTTTGTTCTCCCTTTGGATCTGCTTGCTACCTTCCTCCATCTAGCAAAAGGAAAAATTGCATTCAACTGAAGAAAATAATAAGAATTTTATAAAGTAAGATAGATCAGAAATCCCAGGCTGAAACCATGGTGAAGAACCATTAAGGACATAACTCCAGTACGAGCTGTCAGACTAAGGAACCTGCTTTGCTGAAAATCCTGTCAGGACCACTTCAGAAAATTCACTGCAGAGATTCTGGCTGTGGTACTAGGGCAGCTACTGTGCTATTTTGAGCCCTGGCCCTTATCTTCCCAGTTCTAGCATCAATCCCCACTAGAAAAGCTAAACAATCCCAAAGGATTTATAAATTTCACCTGTGTGATAGGTTTTGCTGGCCTGACAGTTTTGTACATCCATATAGTCAAGATAAATTGACAAAATCTTCTGCTCATGGACTTGGCTGGCATCCTAATTTGCAGGCAGCGCAGTAAATAAACTCAGCATCTTCCCATCTCACTTTCTGGGATGATTGTTCAAGGAAGTCTGCAAACTCCCCTGTGTGCTGCATCTGCCGACAGAAATGAAATATGCTCTATGCAGTTGCAAGCTAGACAAAGGCCTGTGCTGGATGAAATCAGTGACTCCCACTAATAAAATCCTTACAGTCCTCCCCATTCAAGGCTCTAAGATGCAGAAGCATCTCTCTAGCTGCTCCCGTCACTCCCAAACATACCTCAAACCACTATGTGTTTGAGGTTTCAGCAGGCAGAATACGTACACTCTCTATCCATAGGATCTCTTGGCCCTTGGGGGCACTGGCGCAGTTGTGGAGGATTGGGCTTTCTTGGCTCCTGCAGGAAGAATAGTCTTGGTATTCAAAAATCATACCAAGTCACAAGTCAGGCCTTGCTGAAATTCTGAGTTTCGCCCAAATGCCCTACACATGTGCCCTCTTGTACTCTCCCCTATAAGTGCTGGCTTCTCTTTTATTTGTTTTACCTCTGTGATTTGTTCTTTTGAGGTCAAGTTAAAACAAGGAAAGCAACTATGTGACCCTGTTTGGGACACCTGAAAAGAGCCAAGCACTGCAAGAGCCCCAGAGTGGGACAGACTTTGCACAGCTGGGTCTGCATCATGGCAGCACTATGGGCTCTTGTGATGCTTCTGTGCTCATGGAAAATTTCTTTTTTTCTCTTCCAGGCAAAATGAAGTTCTTTGGCGGGAAGTTGTTTCTCTCCGGCAGAACCACTTGCAGCAACAGAAAGTGATCAACAAGGTAATGGTTGTATTAGCTCCAAACTCACTTGTGTGCCATGGTGTATGTCCTCCTCTGATTTTTGTTTTTCTTGTCCCATAATCTTCTCCACACTGATATTGCAGTATATTTAGTTTCCCTCTCTCTCAAGCTGTGATGCTTTTGCGTGTCCTATGGAAAGTGGCCATTAACAAAGCACAGATTATGCCCTTGAGCAAAAGAGTTTAATTTCCCTGTGAGTCCTTGCTGATGGTGATATTAGAAACCATTTTTCTGTTGAAGACCTGAGCAAGAGAGCACAACTCTCACTAATTGCCCTGTATTGGCTAAGTTGTGGTTGTACAAGTGCCTTTGGACTTCCCAAGTCTTTTCTCTTTCCTTTCTACAGGAGAGGAACCTCCCTCTCCTGCCAGCATCGAAGCTGCAGGCAGCAGAATTGATTAACCATTCCCACAGTAGGGATCTCCAGCAACAGTTACATTTGCTGGTGTTACTGGTATAGAATCCCAAACTGGTTTGGCTTGGAAGGGACCTCAAAGCTCATCCAGTTCCAACCCCTGCCATGGGCAGGAACACTTTCCACTAGAGCAGGTTGCTCCAAGCCCAGTCCAACCTGGCCTTCAACACTGCCAGAGATGAAGCGTTCCCCAGTTCTTCGGGCAGTTGTGGAATTGCTGATTGAGGAATTACTGTACAATCTTGTAGACCCAAGGAGAGCGGCAGAATCATTTCCCATAGCGCCTAGCATGAGCAGTGCTAGAAAAGACCTCTCCAGTGATTCGCAGATGGTGCTGACGTGACTGAGCATGTCACATTGCCCAATCCTCCCGAGAGCTACGTTCTGACCTTCACGTGGCATCACAGAGTCATAGGACCAGATAGAAATGCATGAGGCTATCAAGTCTTCCTCCAGCTCTGAGGCTGGGCCAGCCACACCACTCATGGTGGAAACATTTATGCAACTCTTTTGTGTTATATTGAGCAATGAGTAAGAGCTGTGATATAATAATGCTCTCTTTGTCTGGAGGGCAAAGCAGGGCATTAGGCTCAAGCTGACCTGGGAATACGTTGCCAAGTGGTTCCCCTCCAAAACCATTCTGCATCCTTTTTAGAGTCCTCTTCTGTTGATACTGAATTTCACAGAGCTGAAGAACTCATCCAAAAGAGATGAGAACTCCATCCAGAGCCTCCCCTAGGGGGCTGCCTCTTTCACTTGCAAAGTCTTTTGTTAGGCTTTATAGAGGCTCTTGTAAAGGTCTCTAAAGATTTTTATGGAAGAAAAGTCTAACTGCAGGCCTAGGAATATTTGCATGTGTACTTCACGGGCAGATTCCCAGGTCTAATCAGGGTAACTGGAATTCTGCTTGCACAGAAGCAAAGAGAGAAGGCACTCAGCACATGCACCTATCAGCCTTTGCTCAAAGCAGGCACCTGGCTGAGGTCCTTGAAAGCGAGACAGGTCGTTTGATTTCTTGGAATGCTTGGAGGTGTCTTGGGCTCCAGTGTCTCTTGCCATTTGGCTCCCACATTCCATGGCTGCTCCCAGCTTTGGGGTGGTGTCGGGAGGGAGGAATGCGTGAGATAAGGATGGCTGCGAGTGCTGAATCACTCTGCTGATGAGCAACGAATTTTGATCTCTCCTGACAGCTGATTCAGTTTCTGTTTGGCCAGCTCCAATCAAGCCCTAGCAGCACTGGGATAAAGAGGAAGCTGTAAGTACCCTTGTGTGGTGCTCACACGCTCACGGGTGCATAATGCTGCCCCTCACTAAAAGCACAAGCTCAGCTTGCCCAGGCGGGCGGTCACCGGACCAGGGCACCATGGTGATGGGAAATGAATGGGCTGAACTGTCGAGTCAGACCTGCTGACATGCCCCATTCAGTGGCCTTTAGAGAAGCACCGTGTCAGCTTGTGACCTTTATTGGGGGAACACAGTGCGCGGTGGGAGATGGGAGCACTGATTATTGGAAGGGTAAAGGGCAGGACCCCACTGCTGGTCCTACAGTTTTGCCACTTGCCATCAGCAGGAGCAGGGCCTGTACAAAGTAGGAGCAGAACGCAGCTAGCCCACAGGCACCTTTAGATTGATCCACAGTCACTGCATGAGGTATGTCTTCAACACAGGTTTGGTGGCAGGTAACCTGCAGGCCTTACAGAGAAGAAGGAGGAAAAAGGTTTTAGCTGAGATAAATAAGATAAATAAGGTCTTCATGGACAGGATTGATATGTCTGTAGGTGTCACAGGAACGTCTGACGCAGGAGGCTTTAAATGGGTTAGTTGCCAAAGTCACTGAATACCAAGACCCAGGACACAGACCACTTCTTATTGTCGGTGACTACATCTGCAAAAGCCTGTCAATCATTTATTAAAAGCCTGTATGCAATGAGTTTAGGCTCTGCTCTGCTTCATGTCTCCCTCTGCTTTGTTACTTACTTAATAGGTGGCATGGGTTCCGTTTATGCAGCGCTATGTATAAAAATGTAGCCTTGCCAAAGAGGCCCTGAGTTCAAGAGAGCTGGTAACAAGGCCAGATTCCCAGCACTGTACTAATAATTCCAGTGTAGCTACCTTAAGCAACTGAGGATCCAGCCTAGAGCTTGAAAACACCAGCAATTAGAAGAAAGCATGAATTGAATTTCTTCAGTTCAAAATATGAACTGATTATTTTATTTGTATCTTTCAAACGAGATCTAGAAAACCTAGATCATCTCTTCTCTATATGGCTAATGCACTTTTTTAACTGACTGTGACCTCAAAAACTGTTTCCCTTTCTTGTCCATAACACTGGACAAGAAAGCACCTTACAGCTGAGGAAAAGTAGAGTACCTGGGAAAAATAATCCTTGCCTGAGAGATGTTTCTCATATAAACAACCAGGAACCAGTCAGTTATGTGCTGGGAAAACAAACCTGTTTCTCTTCACAGACCTCTGATGCTTGACAACGGGATCTCAGCTCCACAAGTGTCCAAGTTCAGCCGGCATTTGTCTACAGACCCCCTTCATGACCCCTATTTCATACAGTCGGTAGGTTTACACCAGCCTCTGAGCTTTGTGGGATTTCTTTGGCTGGGGTGGGAAAATGTTTGAAGCAATAATACAGGTTACACAGCAAGTAGTTTGGCAAGAGCTTGGCAGAGAAGAGGCACACCAAGCTGGGTGACATTCATTGTTTCTTCAGCTCCCCTGTTTCAGGAGGGGCATGTACTTGCATGCCCTTGTGCTGCTCTGTTGATGTGGGAGGGAAAGGCAGACCCTGCACACCAAACTCTCCATGGTGTTACCCCAGCCTGGCTGACCTTAAGGACAGCGAGGAAGAAGTATGTTCTCGCAGGGAGTACTATGATCTTTCTGACCAGAGCCAGGTTGTTGCAGTTGCTGACGAACAGGAGGTCCCAAGAGGGCAGCTGTGCTCTGTTGGATCCAGAGGAAGCCAAGCAGTCTAGGCAAAATATCAGCCATGGCAAATCCTCTCTGTAGCTGACACTTCGGTCACAGTGCTCATTTTGCACTGCACCTCTGTATGGTTGGAGAAAAGATAGGAGGAAATCATATTGTTGCATAGTAGGTAAAACCTTTCTTGGTTTCTGCACAAAGAGAACGCGGGCATGGTGAGCAAACAGTGTCTCAGATAGGGCCTTGGACTTGTTCTGGGCCTCAGAAGAATAAATACGACTTTTGCTTTCTTTTTTAGCCATCAACAGAACCTGCCTCTTGCTTAAACAGCCCCACAGTTGCTGGAGGACCCATCATATCTGATGTAACTGAAGCATCACCATCCAACATAATAAATATGCATTCTCCTCCTGAAAATGACAGGTAAACATGTTTGTGATAAAAACCAGGGTGAGTCAAGTGTGGAAATGCATAACTTTAAAAGAGTTTTTCCTGGCCGTAATGCTACCAAAGTCTGTCTGATTCACAAATCTCCATAGGAATTGTGGGCTGGAATATTTTATCCAATGAAGGTCAGATTGTCTGAATTAGGGAGGGATAATAACAGCATAAATTTGGAAACAAAGTCACAGCTTTCATGCTGAGAACCTCCACTAACCTCTTGGAGAAGTATTCCATGTTTTTTTATATTTTGTTCTCAGGACAGGGGCTCTCTCAGACTTTATCAAATAATGAGGTACTAGCATTTGTTGGGCTTGTTGAGAGAGAAAAAGAAGTTTCCTTTTTGGCTTTGGCAAAGAAGAAACAGAATCAAACTTATTCATCTTTCTGCTAATGAGAACAGAAGGGCTGCATCACAACAACTTCCGATGTTTGACAGCTTTTCTGTGAAAAGGCCCCAGTAACTTAGGAACTGAAGGCAGAGGTATTTTAATGCTTATCTCTTCCTGCCACAGACATGTAGAGTGTTTAGGGCTAGTAGCAGAATAGAGCTAATAGTGTCAGTGGAAAGTAAGTAGACAGATGAATCATGGAAACAGTTTCTGAGGCGTAGAGGCGAGGTAGTTATACTTCAGAAATTGCCTGTAAATCTGCTTCATAATTGAAACCATAGCCATAAAATTAGCTAGAAACATGTAAAGAGCTCCAGATAAGGAGCAACAGCAACAAATAAACCACTACCACCACCAGCAAAACTACTACCACCACCAAAAACCAGGAGCCATTTCTAAAGCAGAAAATGGCGAATTATTACCTTCAAATTTCTTATTTCTGCTAATTACTGAGTGCCATCTGGTGGCCTCTGATCTGTGCTGTGCCTGAGGATCTGAGCCATCCATGGCCCTCATGAGCTTAGCACTGTGCTACTTCCTAAACCAACAAGACTATCTGGTGGGAGTTTAGGATTAATGAGATGAGAAGACGATCTGAAAGGAATTCTGAGGAAGGCTTTGTAGAGTCACATCCTACCCCCTAGGTGTGACACACCTGTGTGTTGTCATACAGCAAAGCTAGTCTGTAAGTGGCGTAAGACGGTATTTTTCCAGTATGGCTTTCCATGCCCTGTGCCTATTGATCTACAGGACTTTGTCCCTTTGTCTCCAGTTGTGCAGGATCCCAGGGAGCTGTAAAATCACCTACTAGTAGTATGGAGTAGATTTTTACATACAAAATGCTACTATTCAAAACTTCAGTGTCTGCCTAGCAGTAACCGGAAGTGCCTTTTCCACTGGAAAAAGGCTGACCTCTGATTTCAAACCAGTAAAACATCTGACTGGGACTGTTAGATCTTGACAGCTTCTGTTCCAAATCCTTCAGAGCCCAAGGTCCTGACCTGTGTTATTGGGATCTAGAGTGCTTGCTGGTTACATCCTAACTCCAGCATGGAAAAGGTCTTACCAATCCCATTGCTATCTCTAGGGTGGAGACTTTTCCAGGGGAACATCCCTAGCCTTGTGACCCTTTAGCTTGTCTCAAGTTTAATGCTCATCTGAGGAATGATTTATACATGGAAGTGTATTTTCCATATTTGCAAACAGTGAAAGGGGCAAATTCAGTGTAATTCTGACTGATGGAGTAACTGAAGGTATTCCAGATGAGCATGTTTCTAGATCTTGCTGAAATGTTGCTGGTTTCTTTTGCCTGTCTAGGGAAGTGGAAAGACACTGTGGGGCAGTTTGGGAATTGAAAGCAAGCCCTTGTTCTATTCCACTTCCCAGCAAGGCCTTTGTAGAGCAGATAGATGTGTGTGTGGTGCTAAGTCTTGTCTTTGATACAGAGAGAAATGCCTCATGCTGATCAAGGAAGAGCCAGTCAGCCCCGGAGTGAAAGCCACCACTGAGCCTGATGTCCCGCTGCCAGGCTGCCAGGCTTGCTCCGAGCCTCCCGTGCTTCCAGTGGCCATGGTTCAGTCTGTTTTGGAAGGCAAAGGGAGCTGTGGCACGGCCCCTCCAGGGACCTCGCAACCATCTGAGAGAAGAGGCAGAAGGGCACTGCTGGACAGGTGAGGGGCGCAAGGGATTGCTGCAGCCCTGTGTGTTCATGGCCCTCTTTTCCCATTCACAGCAGAGAAAGGGAGGCTGAATTTGTCATCTAATGCAGCCTGGTGAGCTCCATCCTGTACCTGTGGCACCTGCTTAGAGAATGCTTGAAGCCCAGGGGACAGCTCACAGGGGTAGGGGGATCTGTGGATGAGTTTGCTTGAGGGACCCAGCAGAGAAGGAGCTGTCAGAGCGTGTGTGTCAGAGCCATGGAAGCAGGAAGAGGCTTTTTGCAGTGAGAGGGATTTGCCCAAGTTCCAGGTGTCCATCTCTACAGACTTGCAGGCCACTGCACCACACTACACCTCCAATAGCTTGTGTGCCTTCTGCCACTTGTTTTGTTGAGTCATTATGTAAAGTCATAAGGAAATATTTGTCAGTGGTGTTTCTGTGCAGTGAATGAGTTTTCATTTGTGTGCTGGTATACAGAGAGTGATGGACAGTGACAATCACTAAGTAGGGCATATATTTGATAGGGCATCAAAGCATTCATCAGGTCCAGGCTTGGGCTTGAGAAGGAAATAATTTGCCCCGTCTTTTCCTCTCCTGTACTGTGAAGTCAAATAGACTTTTCTCCTTACTCTGTTCTCCCTGTGCCTCTCCTCCTATCCCCTTTCCAAGATTTCTTCTTTCAGTACTAGATCTGTCCTCAGAGGGCAGTCACCATGTGACAGCATGCTCTGGGGAGGCACCGGGGAGCTGGCAGCATAAGAGATCTGGTTTCCCCATTTCTGACTTAGAGTGAAACCCCACAGAACTTAGCTGCATTACCATGCTTGCCTCCTTGAGCTGGAGTGGCTCAGTAAAATGCTAGGCATCCAAAGCAAGGCTTTATAAAAGGGTGCAAAATCGTGCCTTAAAATCACGAAATAGCAGCTGAGGCAACTCACAGGGATGGAGAGTAGAGAGTTTATGTTCACTGAGTGCAGGGTTCTGGTGCAAAGGGATGGAGGTTTCATTATTTTGAAACCAGGCCATGCAGGTATCCTGCATGTGACAGTCACCCAGAAGATGATGTCCTCTTGTAAGGGGCTTTCGACAGTGCCATTAGGCTCAGCCACAGTGCAGTCAGGGTGAGCCACTTCTGGAGTTGGAGTCTGCCATGGGCTGAGCCTGAAATCCCAGTAGCACCAGTGTCGTGAGTGAGTGCACAGCAGACTTCATCTGGAGGAGAGCATGGTCTACAATTGCAGAATTCATTCTTGATGGCAACTGCAGCAATGTAAGGACAACGGGGCAGAAAAAACACTATAGGTTTATCAGAAAGACTTCTATTTTCCTTTGGTTCCTTACAGAGAACCAAATTCCTCCTTCTGAACCCACTGGGTACTTCAAACCATTTTATTAGAAGAAAAATAATCCTAAAAAAATCATTGAAAAATAATTTCAAGGCAGGCTGCCTTGAAAACCATTAGTTAATTCAGCCATCTTGGACCCAGTAGGATGGGAATACAGCCTATTCTGGATCCCAAGTGCCTCTCTAGGATTTCTTCCAAGGAGAGCTTTGCATATCCCAGTCTTGAGGAGATGTGCACAGACTCTCCATCCCCAAATCACATGTCACCCAGGAAAGTAGTCCCACCTGTTTTACCGCCAGCCCAGCTCCCTGTGTGCTCTGCTGGGTTGTACTTCTGGGGCTAAAGCAAGTTATATGGCATAAAACCAGGCTGACAGTGAGCTCTGTTTTTTCAGAAAGAGATTTAAGTATAAACTCATGTTGGAAGTCTGCTCAGTCCTGCTTTCTATATGTATCTATGCAAGTCTCATTCGTGGCAATATTTCCCCTTGTCTTTTCTCAGAACAGATATTTCAGATCCCTTGGAGGGCTCCGACTGGAGCTTGGAAGGGCTGCAGCTGCTGCTGAGGAGCCAGCAGTATGGCCTGGAGCCAGCCAGCCTCTTGGATGTGAGTGTCCGGCTGCAGGGAGCAGTTGCGGGGTTCGCAGTGGTACTTTGGGCTGTAAATCAGACAGACACACAGACCGCGCTGCTTGTCCTGGTGCGGCACTTTATCTGTCAAGATGCTGCCCTATTTTGACCTGCTTGAAAGAGCTGGCAAGATTTCAGACTTTAAATGATGCTTTTTTGTATTTGTTCTGAAAATACATGTTTGAACTTCACGAAGCACAAAACACAGTGCACTTGGTGAAGACATCAACACGAGACCTAACACATTTATGTAAAATAGGTTTAATACAACCGTCTAGCTAGTTTGGTAATTGCTTTGGGTGGGTTAGAGTATTTTCTGCATATTCTGCATCTTAGCTACTCCGAGACTGTTTAGCTCTACTACCTTCCCCTCTTCTTCACATTATGGGAAGTGTAGCTGATGTCACATTTTCTCTCTGCTGAGATATTTATCTGTCTGCAGTTCTTAGGTCACTTTTTTTCTTTAGAAATGGATGGTGACTTTTTCGTTAACTACATATGCAGCAATATGAAGGCTTGTTTATTTATCTCTTTCTCTCTCCCCCCATACATATGGTTAGTATATAAAAGGTTTTTGCCAATAATCAAATAACTCTGTATGTAAGAATCTGTATGTCAAATATATGCTCCCTTGAGGAGGTGCTTCAAATACAGACACACGGTAAGCTTGCATGGATAAGTAGGAATGAAGAATCATTAAAAAAAAATCAATTTTATTCTCTTAAAGCTAATTCCCAAGTGTCTGTGATTGATTTTGACTTTACAGTAAGCTTTTCTAATGACCTACTCTATCACTGACTCCACTGGTTTCTGTTTCTTATTTCTCATTAAAAGATGTTTTCCTGTTACTGACACACTTTTCTTTCTGTGCCACTCAACGTCACAAAGGTGAGAATGAATCATAAAACTGTATCCCCCGATGAACAGCTCTTTTCCCAGGTTGCTCAGACTTCTTAAGAAATGGCCATTGAGGCATTGATGCAGCAGTAATCTGCCCTCTTCTACCATGTTTTGGAATGCTTTCAAAAAAATATGAATCTGTAAGTGTCGTGTGACCCAAAAGCAGCAAGAAAGGGCTTTGACTTGGATGTGCAGTAACACAAATAGCTGCCCTGGTTTACAGCGTGACTGACACAGGGTGACTGCTCTGTCTGTGCTGTCCCACCACTGGCAGCAGCAAGGCTTGTGGCTCAGCACAAGTGCCCACCACTGCACCCGTGCTGTTCTAGCTGTGCTGCAGATCAATACTCATGGAGCCTGCCACTTCAGCCAGTATGTTGTAGGAGCTGAGGCACAGGCCAGAATTGTTTTCTGGTATCTCTGCCAGCACAGTTGTGACCCCAGCAGGCAGCCAAGGCAGGCAGATGAGCATTGGCGTGTCCTAAACCATGACATCTTTGAGCCCTCATTGTATTTTTCTCTCAACAGGTCTTTAATCCCAATTTATCTTTCAATGAGTGGAATTTGACTGAAATGGAAGCTAGTCTGTCCCCGGTAAGCAATGTGTATTTCTCAGATAATAATAATAATGATGCAAGGCTTGTGCATAACTGAAGAATGCTGAGATATTTTACAAACAGAGGGGAGAGTGGTAAAGCACAGCAAGTACACATCTCCTGGGGCTAGGCTGAGAGTGCTACCTTATACTCTTGAGCTGCCTCTCCCACTAATCCAGAGCTTGTTTAGAAACACACTGCTGTTATGGAGTCTTTAATTGAAACTGGCTCTGAACTTTCTTTTGGCATGAATATCAGATCCTGCTTATACCAAAGATTCATAAAGTGTCTGTGATAAAAGCTCTTCATAAAGTGCAGCCATCCCTGTACATCTCGGGAACAGTGAAACCATGTGTGATTAGAATAGAGGTTCATGCATGCTCCTACAGAAGAAACAAGGAGGAATTGCTTGGCAGTATTTTTTGGGGATTGACATTGACACAGGCATTTCTGAAGTGCACATGGTGATTTAATAAGCAGTGAAGGAAATGTATAATTTGTGGCTGGGTTCTTTTTCCTGCTGCATGAAGGGTAAATTTTCAGAGCCTTCATTGCCAGCCAGGTTGGATAAAGACTTGGATAGTTCTGCCATCTCTACAAATGTGCAAGCAAAGTGTAATCTGTTCTAATGATGTGTGAAAGGTCTCTAAGCCTGCTTCATGATATCACTGTCCTTTTTAAGTTTTGATCTAATCATTTCAAATTTATTAGGAAATTCCACTTCCTGAGTGTTAAGAGGGAGAGTCTTTGAAGAGATAGATATTATTAGCAAGTTGTGGAAGCAAGGGACAGTCTCTTTTTAAAAGGATTGCATTAGAGGAAAGGCCAAGGAGGAGGCTGCAATGTTCTAGAGTTCAGTTCTCAAGTCCCAGCATCTGGTGTAGCCCCCCAGAGGTACGCTTGCTTGTCCTGCAGGAAGTTCTGAGCACAGAGAAGCCTGGAAGGTAATACCTGCTGCAACTCTGTGCCTAGAAGTGCCATGCAGGCAGAAGCTAGTTGTACTTTAAACAGTCAAAGGCAAATGAAAGGAAGAGTCCATTTATATGGAAACAGAAAGAAATCCATTAAAATATGAAAGATTACTTTCATATTTGTTGCTGGCTCCAGAGAATTCTGGGTTTGCTTTGTCTGGCAGCCAGGCGGTGATGGCCAGTGACACTAGTCTGGTCTCCTTGTGTGGCATGAGCCTCATGCCATCCTAGCCAGTGCTGACAGGGGCTTACATCTCCTTTAGCCCTCTCCATCAGGCATTCTTCCCTTGAGCACACACTTTTGGCTGTTTTAGCAAAGTAGAGGAGAGGCAGGGCAGGGAGCGCAGCATTGATGAAGCACTGATTTTTCAGAAATGGTCTAGTTCTAACGAGCTCCCCTGTCTTTGTATAATTGTACATTGTAGTTTATATTTTTGCATCAAGATGCAGCGTCTCACAGTGGATCTGGAGAAGAATGCAACTGAGCTGTCCTCAAAAGTGTTCAACCCACCGTTTAACAGCACCTGCCCAGGTAGGAGCACTGGCAGCTCTTGCAGACTGGAGAATGGGGATGTAATGAAGGTGTTAAACATGTCAGCAGCTAGATGCATCATCCAGCACTGACCATTTGCCTCTTTGAGGGTACAAAACATATTGGTTATTTGACTTTTCATGATTGTCAATCCGCAATGTTTCCATAACAACTGTGAAGCAAGTTACTGAGCAGTGGGAAAAGTATGGGTGATAAACTGAGGCTTAAATGTAATTGAACTACCTCTTTCTGCTTGGGTCGTCACTGTATCTACTGGTATCTCCTCTGCCTGTTCATTGCCACCTAAGAGCAATGTGGGGATCTAAGCAGCTAGGGGTAGTAAGGACTGCATGGGTGCTGTGTTTCCTTTTCCTCCTGCTGCAGAGAGGTGACCCGGTAGTGGCTAGCAGGCAGAGTCAAGGTTATGTCTCAGCTTCTCCAGCTGACCTTCTCTCACCCACTGATTCTGATAAAGTGTGTCATCAACCTTAGATATGAAACCAGATGTGTTTTCCTGGTCTTGGAATAGTGATATTATTTTCATGTGTATTCAGCTGGGCTAGACCTGAAAGAAAAGTTTTTGTGAGCCTCCACTTGGTACTGTAGCGATCTGAGACCAATTGAGAATCTGGACACGTTGTGTGTTGTTCAAGGACTTCCAGTCTCCACTTTAAACTTAGCATCTTGCATGAGCATCGAAGGTGTTAGAAGCCCAGCTATGTTGGAGAGAATTCTTCAGCAGGCTGGAGCTGAACTGCACAGGAGGAGCATCCTGTGCACTGCACAGGAGTTTGCAAAGCCTTTCCAGTCCCTGCAGTGGCATGCTGCTGGAATAGTGGGGCAATTGACAGATGTCTCCTTCTGCAAAGATGAGGAAAACCAGACAATTCTTGAGTGAAGGAGAAGAGAAGCTTTCCAGTACCTCCAACCATTTGGTCATCACTCTGACTTCTTGTGAGGCACCTCAGCATTCAGGCAGAATCCAGCTTGGCAACCTGCAGAGATTCCTACTGATTTTAATGAGCATTTGAGTGAGTCTGAGTTTGACTCAAGTGTTTCTAAGCATTTTTTGCCTGGAATGAGGCCCCCTCACCTCCTGATGCAGTGGGGATTTGCCACTTTTTCAGTTCTACGTACGTAAAGCCTGGTAAATTGCCTTCCAGAAACTGAGTTTTCTCTTGTCCGTTTGTATTGCAGGGAGAGATGTCATTCTTGAAAGCACCCAGCAGTTCCTCGTTGATCGTCAGTCAGTCTTTGGAAATGACCTCATCAACTTGCCTGAGAGTTCATCGCTATATGTTCCATCTGACAGTATGGCTTCCTACCTGTCCTCTGTGGGTGTCCAAGGGGAGATCCCATTAAACCTGAGCTCCTCAACTGACAACAATCAGTGATTTAGATTCCAAGAAATGATGTCTCCCTCCCACCCATCCAAGCATCCACAGTTTTGAATGTAAAGAAACAAAAGTGACTCAGAAACCCACAAGAGAGTTTCTTTTTGTCCCCTTTCTTTTTCAGTAGATGGAAATGTTCAGTAGCTGTTGCATTACCCTCCCTGCACCTGAATTTCAGTGTTTGCCCAGGACAGCAATTTTAAATGAAATACTGCTTCTGGTGCTTGCTCCTGTGGGGAGTGAGAACTTGGCAGGTTTGGGGATTTTTGCCTTTTAAGTGCTTTTAGAAGTTTCAAATTTAATAAAATTTAAGTGAAGAGTAGCTTGAAAGTACATCAGGGACTTCATAAAATATAATGATCCCAACTAGTGTCTGCAACAGCAAAATACTGGATTTTATTGGGGCAGCACAGATTAGCTAAGATGCCTGACCCTTCTGGATGCTGGTTGTTTTTTTTTTAATAGGAAAATAGTTCTATATGCCAGTCCAATGCTTTAAAAATATTCCTTTATTGATTTTCTGGTTTTTATGGGATGTATTTGTGCCACTTCTTTATCGTCCTAGGGTGAGTAGGAAAATGAAGATCTCTTCTGGTGTGCAGAAGGTAATTATCTGAGTGACCACTCAGAATGTGTCTCTGGCTCCCAATGGAGCTACAGACCACTACAGAACCCAAAACATCCTGTGCTGAGTTGAAGGGGTTTGTTGTTTGGGATGTTTTTCCCCTAAATTTATTTCTTCTAACATACAAACAAAAGGGATAGATTCTTGTGCCTGCACAACTTTCCACTTTGCAAAGAGGACAGCGGAGGTGGACTCTGGGTTTTGGTGCTGGCTAAGCGTTGTATGTCCAGTCCAACGTCTTTTTCCCTTGGCCTTGACCTGTTCTAGTTCCCCTGAAGATGTGCCTGTTGATTTATTGATGTATAAAATCTGATGAACCAATTTAATAGATTGGATCCCCTTTTTAGGAGGGCTCTCAGCTGCTCTATGTAGGAGAGAGGCAGAAGGGTTAGTCCACCATGTCCACTAACTTTCTTCCTGTCCTTTGTGCACCTGAGACCAGCCTCCAAAGGTTGAATTAATCTTCCTCTACCATATGGTTTCTGACAACTGATTTTCTCAACAAAGCAGAGCTTTGTTTTTTATTCTAGTAGTTCTAATGAGAACGTATTATTTATCTCAGTAGCTTCTGAGTTGCTTTTCCTTAGGAAAGCTACCCTAATGCAGTAAGAAACATCCAGGAAATTCATCTAACTCAGGCCTCCTAAGGGCTTAGACAGGGAGGTGTGAGCTGTGCCAGTATCATTTGAAGAAATACTCTGCTTGCTTCCACTGCCATGATGACTCTTGGTTCTAAACTGTATTTCTGAGCATCCGACCCAAAATATAATCAGGTGAATGCAGGCTCACATTCTCCTTAGTAAGATGAGCATGTTTTCAGTGGACCTTCCTGTCAGAGCCCTTCCCTCCATCCATTTATCAGTATGTGAAAGATGTGTTAGCTCAGAAACATGAATTTTTGAGCATGTTTTTCCCCAGGTAATTACTGTGTGCTGGGAGCTCTGCCACCACTGTGGTGGTGCAGACTTTGCAGGAGTGAGGTTGTGAGAGCTTCTGAATGAATTCCATACACTGGTTATTTTTGTTCAGGACTGAGGGAGAATGCTGGCAGCCCTATTGGCCAGGTATTTAGATGATGTGCTTGAGTGTAGGTTTCCCTTTCTGGCAGATTTGTGCTTTGACAGTTCACCTAGATCAATCCATTTGCCACTGTATTTTGTCATTTCCAGAGATGGAAAGTGGTTGAGCTGCACTCTGTTTATTTCTTTTCTCATGATTGAAAATTGTCTGGTGTCTTCTATTAACTGCATGTTGTCCCCATTCAGGATTTACATCCTTCTCTGAACCTTCACATGCTAGATTGCCTTAAAGTTAACACTGAATGTATTGATCTGGTAAGGTTGAAGCATGTGCTTAACTTCAAGCTCCTAGTAGTTTTCCCATATTTTTATGAAGCCTATTGCATGCTTGAGGTTAGACATGTGTTAAAGTTAACACTGAATGTATTGATCTGGTAAGGTTTAAGCATGTGCTTAACCTTAAAGTTAACACTGAATGTATTGATCTGGTAAGGTTTTAGCATGTGCTTAACTTCAAGCTCCTAGTAGTTTTCCCATATTTTTATGAAGCCTACTGCATGCTTGAGGTTAGACATGTGCTTCCAAGTCAGTCTTACTGGGTTGTCTAGTTAGGGTTGAGAATGAACCCTTAAGTAGCTTAGGAGAGCTACTTATGGGTAGGCAGAGGTGCAGCTCAGGCAGCATGGGGCTGCAGTATTTTAACAGTGCCAAGCAGACTGCACCCTCTTTGAGCAGCCCCTCAGGGTGGCTCTTGGGTTGTTCTTTAGGCTTTGTGCTCTACTAAAAACAAAAGACTGGAGCTCAATGGTGAGAGAGGAATCTTCAGGAACAGTATTCAAGAGCCAGACCTGTGAAGAAGCAAGCTTGTGTTCCTTGGCTTTTTACATTGTTAATTTGACTTGAAGGTGACATGCTGAGACTGCGTTTTTGCACTATGCTGTATATTTGTAAAGTTTTACAGAAAACACTAATTAAACGTGTTTCCTTTTTCTCATTTAGTCCTGCTCTGGCATTTCTCTCACTACTTTCCCTTACTCCTTTCCTCCTTCCCAAGGAGGATAAAAATCCCTCCAGGAGTTAAGGATGGTCACCTGTGAGATGATGTAGGGCTCACTGATGAGATCTGGTGGGTAAAACGTGGCACAATAAACACAGCTCAGAGAGCAGCTGAATTCTAGCAATTAAAATGCCTGTTAGGGTGGGTGTGTCTGGTAAAATCAAGATAAAAGAATCAATAGTTGCAACTCTTATCTTTATTTTCTTGCTTTCAGTGGTAACAGAGTTCAAATTTTACTCTTGCAATTACCTTTTATATAAACACTTTCCTTTTGTAACTGGGACATGATCAGATGGTCCTTCCTGCTTGTTTTCTCTTAGGGCATGATTTGGAGAAATCTCCAGGAACTCACCAACAGAGTTTTAAGTTGACAAGCAGGTATTTATTGCGGCGCCGGGGCACACGGGGGATAGCTCCTCCTAGCGTGTCTCTCCGAATTGCTAAACTAAGCCGTTCTTATATAGTCGCTAAATATATATATTCATTACGTATATGTTTGCATATTCATGAGGCTACTTATGTATTACATCATTCTTCTAGAAAGTTTCCCCGCATGTGTACAAAAATGTGGTGGTGGTCTTTGGGAGTCGTTTACTTCTTCCAACAAGCTTCATCACTTCTGGCAGCCTCTGAAGCATGTGCAGTAGATAATGCTTACAGCAGCTTAATCGGTTTGGTAACACTGCAGACATAATCATCCTGTCCTACTTATCAGTTAGCTTAGCTGCAGCCCATCCTGGACACCTGCTAGTTTCAGATACTCTTTATCTACATGTTCTCTTTTTCTATCCTGTTTTCCTTACACTTGTTTTTGTACTAAGGTCATAAGGACCTAAAACTACACCAACTACAATGATTTATCTTATACAAGGGTTCTTATTATGTTCTCTATCTGCACTCTATTTTTTTTTAGTTCTGTGAAACATGTACCTCAGTTATTTTCCATTCCTACTGTTACAAAGCCATCAAACTTGACCTTACTTAGAACTGATTCTACTTACTTACAAAGGTTTGTATTTCATTTTGTGCCTTCTTGTCTCAGGCAGCAAAGGGGTAACAGGACAGGTATTAATATGCAGCACAAAAACACACAACCCCAGGCTATAAGTTTTTTCTGAGAAAAGGGGAGATGATTGTTAAATGAAGCTCACAGATGTTGTTGGCAGCATTTGCAGCTTTCCAAGAAGATTCTTGGGGATGCTTCCAGATAAGCTTGTCCTCCAAGGCCCTTGCTCATCCTCCTGCCCTGTCCTGGAGGCCACGGATTTTATCAGCATGTTTGTACTCACAGAAGGTGGAAAATAGCTGAAATTTAAAGCAATTTTGCGGTCTTCCCTGAGGGCTTTTTACGATTGTGTTACTTAGGACCAGTTCTCTTGCCACCAGATGACACCTAACCCCAGCTACTTGAAAATCTATCTTTTCAACAAGCCCATAGTAGTTATTTCTTTTCTATAAATGTGCACATCTACAAGACCTGTTCAATTCCGTTTATTAAACACTATTAGACATTTTTAGAAATATGAAAAAAGACATCCATCTAAACTTGGGTGTGGCTTAATGATGTGAGGTCACTTAATGCCTAACCTATTCTTCATGTTGCTGTTAAATCACTAAAACATCAGCACTTGAAGATGAGGCCAACTCATTATGTTGTGCTTAAACAGTGTGCAATTAACTTTTTTAACCTGCTGGGTGAGGAAAAGGAGCCATGAATGGTTCAGCAGAATTGGCCAAGGGTTGTCCAAGTGGTGTTGGACAGGAATCTTTTGTGGAATTGCAGAGGAAGCACTCAAGCAGTATCTGCTTCCTCAAATTTTATTCTCCAGCTCAGAAGAGGGGGAGTAAGAGAGAACCTGGCTGAGGCACCACTGCTATTATCTTACATTTCACTTTGGCACAAGACTGTGACTGTGGTATATGAGAGAAGCAAACGGAAGAAGAATTCCTTCGATCAGGTTTTTGCACCAAAGCTGCCTTTCCGCCATGACTACCAAGCTGGTTATTTTTCTGTTGTTTGAAATTCAGATCCTGACATACATCACACAATGAAAAATGATGAAAATGGCAGATACAAGCATATGATCCATCACGGATCGCCCTAACAGGTAAAACCAGATGTTCATGCATGGACACTAGTTCTGCATCTCTTTTTGCATAAACAATGATGTCTATGAATGTTAGATCCATAAAAGACCATGTTGAGAAGCAATCTCCGTTTGTCATTAAGGTTCATCTGGTATGAAATATGAGATTATACAAGTTAAAATATATGTGGTTACAAGTAAAATCTTTATTTAGCTCAAGTGAGAGAGACATGTTACAGTATGCACTGGAAGTACGTATGTAATGAAACCTTAAGACATAAACATTCAACCAAGTAATTCCTAGGATGCAAGGGAAAAAATGACATCACAGAAATTAATTTAACTGTAACACAATAGTGCACTCACAGAGGAGTGAATGCTGCCAGCTGCCCTGAATACTTGGAGTTTTTTGCAAAGTGATTAATCTAAACCACTCTCACTGTCTTTGTCGTCCCATGCCTCGTGAGAACATCCTTCACTCTCAGCTGGGTACTGTGCTTCTCCATTGCTGCCACTACCTGTTGAAAGCATGAAGGCAAAAGGCAAATTAAAACTCACCAGTGGTCTGTAATACTGGAAAAAGAAATGTAGGGCCCAAATTTTAAAAAACATTTAAATAAAACTCTGCAAGAAATCCTGTGTAGAAAAAGAAAAAAATAACATTTTAGTTCCTAATTTATTGGGATTCCCACGCAAATAAAAGGAAGAGGTGACTGTCAACTAACCATGGATTGAAAATTTTCTCAACAACAGAGCTGAACAAATGTTTAATATGTATGTGCCAGCCACTGTTTTCTCTGTTATAAATTAGTCCCTGTAAACTTACCATCCTCTTCTGTTGGGCTTGGGTCACCTGGTTGCTTGTAGACTGGTGACAAGAGTAGATTATCCTTGGGCTCAGAGTTAATCTCTTGTATCAAGGGTCTTGAGGGGGTTGCTTGTTGATCTTTGATCTCCTGGTATCTTTTGGAATTAGCAGGCTGTGTAAAGAAGCTTTCAACAAGGGGTCTTAAGTGCTCCTTTCCATGCTCTTTATGTATCTTACATGCATTTGAAAAGATTGCTGTTGGGACTTCTTCTGAATTCTCAAACATGCTTTTATTGTCTTCCTCTAATGCTGAATCGCTGTCATTTGTCATTTCAGAAATTATTTCAATCTTTGGGTGATATTCCTGCTGTAAAGGTGGAAAATCTAATTAAAATATATTATTCTAGATGTAAAAGGTGGGTAAATATCTCTTGGACCCACATAACAGCTGTCAGCTTTGACGTGCCATTCTCCCAGAATGCATGGAAAATGTGCTTCAGCCATAGCTCTGCTCTCTGTGGATGAATCTTGGGTTAACTATTCCTCAGGCATTAGTGATGAACTACTAACCATTTGCAAAATGAAGACCTATTTCAGCAATTCAGAAATGTGGGGGCTCAGTTCTGTTACTTTACCTCCAAACAGAGGGTCCTGACTAGTATATTCATCTGACATCACTTAAGAACCAAACACCACTCAGGGTGTGACAGTGCTAGCATATCCTCTGTTCCTATTTTCTTTTAATTGGAGGCTTTGTTGCAAAGATATTTTTCAATGCTGTTATTAGTCTGTGACCAAAAGAGTAAATAAATTCCATGACTTATGGAATGGTTTGGGATGGAGGGGACCTTAAAGCTCGTATAGTTCCAACCTCTTGCCATGGGACACTTTCCACTAGACCAGGTTGCTCCAAGCCCTGTCCAACCTGGCCTTGAAACACTGCCAGGGATGGGGCAGCCACAGCTTCTCTGGGCAATCTGTGCCAGCGTCTTACCACAGTGAAGAACTTCTTCCTAATGTCTAATCTAAATCTATCCTCTTTCAGTTCAAAACCCTTTCCCCTTGTCCTATCACTACATGCCCTTATCAAAAGCCTCTCTTCAGGTTTCTTGTAGCCCCTTTAGGCACTGGAAGCTGCTCGAGGGTCTCCCCAGAGCCTTATCTTCTCCAGGCTGAACAAGCCCAGCTCTCTCAGCCTGTCTCCGGAGCAGAGGTACTCCAGCCCTCTGAACATGTTTGTGGCCTCCTCTGCATTTGCTGAAGCAGGTTAATGTCCCTCCCCACCTCCCACATCGTGGATTGTACTTATCAAGAGCTGCTGCTTCCTCTGTGCATAAATTTGAACTCCCACCAAGTGCAGTGCTCTGGTTCTGAGGCTCTCCTGCATTTCCATCCTTGTCACATTTGTTTAATCAACTTAAGCAGCCTGTGAGACCATGCAATGTTTTCAGCCATTGCCTCCCTCAAGGACTGAGCAAAGTGCTCTTGGCAATATGGGATTCTCATCTTGCTGACAGCTATCATGAGCTGCAGCAACATTTTAGACTACAGTCTAAACTCAGTTTTAGCACAGTATGGCCCCAGGACAAACACATCAGGTTAAATCCACTTTATATAAAAATTATTGATTTGCCTTACGCTGACTGAAGGAAAAGTTCTCATTAGCTTGGAGGGACATGTAAGAACATGCACTCTGTATTGGCCTTTGTCTCCAACAAGGCAAGTATGAGTTAACATCAGCACAAGAATCAATACTGTGCAGTTCATTTTTGTTGCTCTATTTTTCTTTTTTCTCTTCTGTTTCTGTTTATAGGCTTTTGCCTAGAAGATTATTTTGAGCCCAGCATACTGCTAATGTGGGCATGAACTGCCTTGTATCTGACTAGCATGCAGTGGAGCCAAAAAGTTTCAATTTCTCTGTGTTTTCAGTTGAAAAGACTGATTTTATTCAGTTGTAGGCATTCTGTTCTAGCCGTTCAGTACTTTGCAGTGTATTAGTATTGTAAAGTATATTTTAAGAGTCATTTTCGTAAAACCACTACATACTGCTAAGAAATTAATCTTAGAATTAAGCTAAGAAATTAAACAGCTGCATTACTTCATCTTAGGTGTTCATTCTTCTATTTTTGTAATACAATAATATAAAACCTTAAATTAAGAAACTATTTATAAGTGGATAGAGAAGATCTTCTGAAACATCCCTTTTAGTTTATAAATGCATGACTGATTGCATCTCCCAGAGCCATTTCACAACTGAGATTGTCCTCATTTTGCAAGACAATTTGTAAATGTGTTTAGGGAAGCTCCATCACTGGAATGAATAAAAATCTTACCTTTTGAACAAAGCTTTCCTCTTCTGGGGCAAATTCATTTACATCAGTGTCTTCTAAATCAGGCAATTCCTGAAAACAATCATGAGATTATTGGTCAGTGGGAAAAGCTACTGTAACCAATAAAACCTCTCTCTCATGAGGAATGTTCTTCAAAGCCATGCTTTTCTGGGTAAGAATTCAGGCAGCAATACCACACTGTCATTTTCTCCAATGTGACAGTTTCCTCTGTTAAACACTTGTGGGAAAATGAAAATTCATGTCTCCAGAAATAGCAGATGGGAAGGAAATAACTTTAATGTCAGCCTGAGTGCTGTTTTCTACTGTGCTGTGTGATCATGAAGGAGAAAAGGATAAACAGCAAAGCATTAAAAGGATTTTAAAAGCAAGCATGGTTTACATTTATTAGCTGTTTCATAGCTATTCAACAGACTTCACCTCAGCTGCAACTCATGTTTATGGACAACGATCTGCAGTCTTAACTCTGTTAACCTAAATACATCCAATAACACGATATTTTACTGTGAATGCTTCATAATTAGGGATACAGAACTGCAAGCTTCCCGAGAACTGAGATGCGCAGCAACAGGAGCTTGCTTCTGCTTGACAGAGGGATGTCGCAGAAGCATAGAATAGTTAGGGTTGGAAAAGACCTTAAGATCACCTAGTTCCAACCCCCTCTGCCATGGGCAGGGACACCTCCCACTAAAACATGTCACCCAAGGCTCTGTCCAACCTGGCCTTGAACACTGCCAGGGATGGAGCACTCACAACTTCCCTGGGCAACCCATTCCAGTGCCTCACCACCCTAACAGTAAAGAATTTCTTCCTTATTTCCAATCTAATAACCACCACATTACAAATCCTCCTCCACTCTTCTCCCTTATATTACTATTGAGACCATCTACTGACTCCAGGAGATCAGTAAAGACAATGGAGGTACACCAGAGCTTCTCACGAGTGTCATCTTCACAGCCATTCCCTGCCATGTCAGCGCTAAGTCTCTGGAAAATCTGCATAGCGTAAGTATTGGAGGTTGTTGCAAGAAGCTCTTTCCATTACTAAGCATCAGTTGAAGAACAAAGTAGCACAGAACATGAAATGCGTATTTGTGTGTGATTTTACTTTCTTTTTGTGTAAAATCATAATAGTCGTACTTTTTATGTGTCAGAAGAAACCCCATGCATGTTTGTTGAAGTGTTCCTTTTACAGCACGTTAAAGTTTGTGCAAAGGAGCTTGCTATGGTGCCATATAGCACCAAGAAAGAAAACCAAACAATGAATCTATGAAATCTTTACATTTTGGGTACCTACAGTACTGTTATTTCTTTAAAGCTTTTATGTCAGCCCCTGCAAGATCTGCTTACAAAAATAATATTGTATATACTTCAAATTGCTGCCAATTCTCTCCACTGTCCTTGTTAAACCTGTTATTAAAACCAGTCAAATGGAAGGATACAGCAGTAAGCCCTCTACTGGAGCAGTGGGTAGAGCCCTTTGATAACAGGATGGCTTTTTTTTTTTTCCCTGGGGAAGATATAAGAGGCTTTTCTAAAACATTCCATCAAGAATTTAGTTAAGGGTGGCAGTATAAAGGATCAAAGAGCATATTAAGTGGTCTGGGAAATCCTAAACTCAGAGGTTTGTTATTGCTAGTAATGTCATAATCTGATATGGTCAGTTTAGCAGCAGTGTTATAATTACAACATATTGAATAATTCTTCTTTGAAGTGAGATTGTATTTTTCAGTGGCATCCATGTCCTCTCATGGTTAAATGTGGTTGAACATGTTTAAATGTTTGCATCATCAGATAGACATCTTAGATAATAAAAGATCATATTATAAATGTCAATTGCTTATTATATACCTGAATAATACACATTCTGCTTTTCTTAGAAACATACTTAAAAGTTATATTTTAAGAAGTAATTTATAATATCTAATACTGCTAGCTAACATTTACAGTGTGGCTATTTCTTCATTATGCTTTTTCTGCGACAGTTCACATTTTCAACCTTATGTTTCATTTGAGTTTTGCCTAAGAGGAGGCATGTATCTACTAGATTCCTTTTGTTGTGAGTTCTGTTTTTTAAATGAGAACCTTCATGAACTTCTCCAGAAAAATCAGAGATAGAAGGTCAGCTGCAGGTGATTTATAGCCAAAGGACAAAATAAACTTTGGAAGTGGTGGTAATGTTTTTTACACATGCTATGCTGGGGAGGGTGAGTAGGGGTACTACAACTTTCATTTGTTGTTTTGTTTTGTTTTGTTTTTTTAATTTTCCTTCTACTTTTCTTACCAGTGGACCTTTCTTAGAAACCTGGTCATATAGTTTTATTAGCCAGGATGTTACAAGAATTAATTTGGGAGCAGGCAATAATGAAATATGAACTTCTCAAAATCTGAATCCAATACATACATCAAGACAAAGTTTCTCCAGTGCATCCAGTTTGGTTTGTTCAGTTTCAGCATATTGATCCAGTTCAGGAAGTATGGCCTTTCCAGTAGCTGCCTTCTCTCTTGGTAGATCTAAAGAATAAACAATACTCAGTTGCAGAGAACTGACTGAATAAAAGACTGTCTGTATTGCAACAGCAAGCACTGAAAAATCAGATTGCTGGGGACCTGACTACCACTGCAGAATTCACAGCTGTCTTACATCATACATGCACTGTCTTACATCATATACCTGGTCTCCCTTATATTGTATAAATTAATGTTAGCATTTTGCAATAATGTATTCCACATATCTGAAAAAGGGTGCTTCCATGCGTGAAGGAACAAAACCACCTCTAGAGTGATGTCCAGCTTCTGTGGCATATTTATTCCTGCTTTATATAGCAGAAATTGCAGGCTGAGCCCTGGGAAATTTCTGTTGCTGTAGAGAAAGGATATTTTATCCAGTATTACTTAATTGTCACCTAATTACTGTGGAAATCTAGTGGGATGTTCCTATCTATGAGTCAGTTGGTTTGAATCACAGCAGAGGCAGTGTTAAGAGTTTGGCTCATCATCTCTGCATCCTCAGTTTGGTTTGATTCTTCACCATGTACATTACCACCTGTCTCCTTGTTGAAGTTTGGGCATTTGTTACAGTTTGATTCCTGTGCATCCTCTTGAATTCTAGCAGATGTGAAACCTGTGTTATCTCTTCCATTTTGTAAAAGTGTTATCACTTCCTCATGACCATCAAAACTTTCATTTCTAAATTTGTCAGTCTTCTCTTGAGTTTCTTCCTCTTCTGATATATTTGAAGTCTCCAGTGTATTAGAATTGCCATCTTTGTTATCTGAATTTTCAGGTGCCCCTAAAAAAGAAACAAGTTCATTAAAACTGCTGAGTTAATCTACCATTACTCATTCTAAATATCCAGACTTTACTAGATAGTCTCAATGGTCTGGCCTAAAATATGCATCAAAAGCTCCTACTTGGTTTGAGCAGTTATTCATGGATCAGCAATCTTCATAGAGAAAACACTACAGTAAAGAATCGCCTTGTATCTGTAGTTGACTTTGAAAAGGCTCACAAGTGACTATGTATTTAAATATATGCTTGAGCAATAAGATGGATTTATCAGTGACAGATGTTGAAGTTATCCTCTCCTTTATGCAACCTGTCTGCTTGCAGAAAAAGTTTCACTTGTTGGTCAACTATGTTTGACTTCAGAGCCTGTGAAACCCAAAAAAATGTATCAGATGATAGATAAACACTTCTCTATGCTGCAGTACTGTCTTCTTGTTTGGCTTCAGTCCTCTTTATTCTGAAATGTGTACTTCTCTATAAAGGTTAGGTTGGAACCTGACCTATTACTGGTTGTAAAATGTTTTCCTCCTTGAGTAATGTGACAGGAGAATTCGTGGCATAAAAAATGACATTAAGTAAGTGAAGCAAACTATTAATAACCTTCCTCTTCCTATGCTTTTATTAGCACTGCTGTAGGCTCTAGGCTGAAGCTCTCACTGCTTGCAAAGGCAGGACTAGAGAGCTGTTTGGATGGGGACTGATGAGGCAGTTGTCACCAGGTATTATTGGAGCCCACAGGCCTGTTAAAGACAGCACTGTTCTGCATCTTGGGGAAAGATTGCTCTTGGTGTGTAACTGCCCATGAATGCCTGCTGGAACCATTAGGGCACTTACTAGCACATGGTTGCTTCAGTGAAGAGCACAAGAGCTTGAAACACTGGGACATGAAGTGATTTGTTGATTTTCTGTTTCATCAGCAGTGAAAAAGGTGATGATTGCTTAATGATTGCTGTAGTTAATCTAAGATGCACCAAGATAAATAAAGCACTTCATATTGGAAAAGCAGATTCATAAATATATTCAAAAAATTGCATCAGCCTGCTTCTGAACTTTTAGGAACTGTTCCGTTCCTATATTTGAATTATTTTAAATATTCAAATTGAAGCAGACACAAACATGTTCCAAAATAGTAATCACAAACCTTCTAGGATGTCTGCTTTGTCTCCATTTCCAGATTTAGCACTTGTCTCTTTTTCTTCCATATACTTTCTTCTTTTCTTTTTGTCTGCTTTCCACCTGATTGCTGCTAAAGCATCAATGCTATCTTGGATTTTTTTTCTCTCTCTGGTTTCCCATTTTTCCCTTTCTGCTTTCTCAGCTTCCAGACCTCCAACAGCCCAGGCTTCTGCACAGGCTCTAATGAAAACACAAAAGCCTAACTATAATATAGCTATAAAAGCCCATCTTTATAAATGAGACATATATCTTATCTTGTATGTGGAACTGCAACAAAAGAACCAAAGATATCCAAATGCTGGTGACTGCACAACCAGAGATCTGCCAGGAGTGCTGAACTCTGCTTTTCCAAATACCTGTTCCATTTTTGCAGAAATGAGGATTTGCCTTTGATCTACAGATGTGGTGTAAAACAATTCTGTTCAAAAATTAATTATCTTGTGAAAAAATTTTTGTTTGCTTGTTTGTTTGTTTTCTAGGTGTTAGACTTAGAACTCTGTAATACAACACCCTTCCACCCTTCATAAATTATATTGGTCAGACTTCCTTTACTTCCCTGACAATACTGGCAAAAACTGGAGAAGTGATCATCAGCATTTGAACTTTATTGCTGTGTAAAGAAGATGGCTCTGTTTCTTACCTATCTTTTGGGAAAACTGGTCTGTCATCCAGATATGTTAGTTGTTTTAGTCTAACAGTAAGTGTTTTTCTATAATTAGCAATGTTCTTTATCACTTGGTTTCCCATCAAATTCAGCACATGCTGGAGAAACAAGGGAAACTATTTTTAAAGTCAAGTTGCAAAAAAACTCACTCTAGATATGCACTTCCCCTATCATTTTAAAAATAAGAAGTGAATAAAACATCTTGGGTGTTACAGGTAACCTACAAAACCCCAAGTAATATTTAATAACATTTCTTTTAGACCAGTACCTATTGTGAACTGGCCTACCCAATGAAACCTTTTAATGGCATTCAGCTATATACACGATACAAACTTTCAGCTAGATTTGGCTTACCAAATTAGGCACAGTCTCCAGAATAGTTATAATAGCTGGATCACTTAGATTGTTGTGGGAAAGATCAAGAACAGAAATACTGGGGCATTCTTGCAAGTGCTGTATGTCTTCCACTGTTTCTAATTTGTTGTGAGCAATCTGCAGAGTCTGCAGGACCTTCAGACAAGCTGTCAGAGAAAAACAGAACAGTGAAAAGAAAGGTGAGAGCCATTACTTCAAGGAAGGTTTTCTGGAGCAAGTAGAAAACTGCATTGTCAAAATCATAGAATCACAGAATGGTCTGGGTTGAAAAGGACCTTAGAGCTCATCCAGTTTCAACTGCCTGCCACAGGCAGGGACATCTTTCACTAGGCCAGGTTTGCTCAAAGACGCATCAAAATAATTGTTTATATTGAATTGGGAGGTTTCTTTTCTAAATTCGTTATTCTGCTATATGCACTTTCTGGCTATGCCTTCAAAGCTGCTTTCTTCACCCCCAAAAAACCCGTTATTTGGTTTTAGGGGAGTGGTTGTTTTTAATTTGCGTTTCAAAATAGTCAGTTACACAACAGCAACAGCTTCTGTTTCAAATCACTCCCAGTGTACACAAATGATAATGTAGAGGAATTATTATTTATTTTCTACTGAAGATGGAATACATCCTTTAACAGGATAAAAGATGTAAAATATTTGGTAATGACGTCTGCAGCTGTCAAAGCACACCTTAACCATAAAGTAAGTAATGAAAACTGGATTGCCAGCCTGTCTGCAAAACCTAAGTACTGAGATAGTATTAAGAAGTGAGAAAAAAACTACTCAATTATCCTAAGTATCCATGTGCAAGTAACTATTACATCCTTTTTGTTTTGTCATCTATTAAAATTGCAACATACATAGATTTGACTCTTTAATAGAAGCCTTGTGGACTTTGGTATTGCGCAAAATTTTAACAGAAATAAAAAAACCCTTGAAACTAGTGCCACTAATAATAGCTTAGCTTAGTCAAAGCTTAGAAATACGGGCTCATTATAGGTTAAAACATGTTGTTCCAACAGTTCTTACAGAGATTCTCAATGGTCTTGATGTAGTTGTTACTGACATTGAGGGAATCCAACTTTTGTAAGGGTTCAAGGTTTTCAATTTTCTTAATTAGATTGAGTTGTAGGTAGAGGCAACGCAACTCTGTCTGAGCCTCCAAGTTCTCAATTTTTGTTATGCCATTGCATTCCAGCCATAAACACTTCAACCCAGTATACTCCTCAAGATTCTCCAGGCGGTCAAATCCTGCAGGAAAAGATGTTTCAAAATTAAATGGCACTGGCCAAAACCAAGTCTTTGGAAGAGTAAATTTCATTAAACGAATGCTGCTGAAACAGTCTGCAAGAACACTTGTACTCAAGTTGCTGCCAGTATTTCCACTGAATTAATTGGTACAGTACATGGCCCATAAAAGGCAAAAACATATATGTACGTATTGCTGTCTGTATCTCATGCAGTCCTTTAGGTGCTCAAATAATCCTGAGAAAATAGCAAAACCAGGGCCAAATGTAGCAGGTAGATTTATTATGTCCTATTTATTTAAAACAATTATGCTAAGCTGAACCAGCTAACCCATCATGCAAAAACCTACTGCAAAATGACAAGAAGATGGTCCATGTTCATCCTAGCAACTTCTTCTTTCAGTTGCATCTGAGAACGTGTAGCAAGTTTTTACTGTAACTTTGTTCCTCACCTTTTTTATTTGGTAGCAATAAGGTTCCCAAAGCTGGAAAAGTTTCTTTGTATTAACACATTTAAGAAGAAATATATGTCTTTTCCTCTAAATGCAATCCAGACCAGTATTTTAAGATATTTCTCAGAGGCTACTGGGTTTTCTGGGAAAAAAAAGAGTGCTCCTTGACTCCTACTGATCCTTTGATGACTACAAAGTGAACTAGGACAATTAGATCTATAATGAGTTCAAATTCCTACCTTCATCCTGACTCACTTTGTTTCACAATTTCATTATTACACACAATTAAAATATGTTTCTAATTTAAAAGAACTATTAGATACCTTACTTGAATAAGCCATAAAACAGATACTCTGCTAAAATGCTATGTAAGTCTAATTGGTCATGTCCACATCTTACCTTTATAATGCAAGTAAAGAGTGTCATTTAAGTATGGGGTCACATAGAATTTCTGCTGTTTACAGATGTCTTGCAGAACCTTTTTTGTCATTCTAAAATAAGGGAAGAAGAAGCAAAACAAAACAACAACAACAAAAATGTATTTCAGTGCATATTCTGTAATCTCTGGGTTTTTACCAGATAGCAGTGCAATACAACTAATCATTCTTTTGTGCATGAAAAATAGCTTCAGCTTTCAAGGCCATACTTCAAATAAAAAAAGCAGTAGTTTTCGTTAGAGTGGCTTTCCATTTCTACCTGTCAGAAGTGAGTTACCATGCTCTTCCACTAAAAACCAGAGTGTATGTAGGGAATGGGTAAGGAATGAGAAAGTCCATCTTCTTGGAAAAAGTCAGCATGATTCTATGTTGTATTCTGGTTCTTTCCTCTCCAATTCTTTCCCCCATTCCTTGCTGCTTCAGCGCAGGACCTTTGCTGGCAATATGCAACATCCATAGGTATCAGCCTAACGTTTTAATGAAATGCTGACTCTGAAATAGCACTCAAGGCAGTTTTAATATACAACTGTGATGGCTAGGAATGCTGTAGTAAGAAAAATAATCATACCTGTTCAACTGTAATTGCTTAGTATTCAGCTCCACTCCTTTTGGGATTCATGTAAGTAAGAAGGATGCTGTGGACTTCAGCTGAACAGTACAGGGGCAGAGGACTTGGTAAGAGAAATTGGGCAGAAAGCTACAGTGTGAAACAGTGGAGGCTGCAAGGGCAAAGCACTTGGGCTAGCAGGCAACAGCAGCCAGACAAGGCCAAAGCTGCACATGGCAGTCAGCAGGACAGCAAAACCCCAAAGGGTAAGTACATGGGTCGCCTTAAAACTGTTAAAACAGGAACGGATGGAAGTGAAGAGTGGCAGAAGGGATGAGTTATGCCATTATCTGGGGATCCTGTGCTAGACAGCACTGGATCAACAGTTTCATAGAGCTGGTGGTCCCCTAGCATGGACTTTGCAAAGAGTGACAGGACACTCTTTTGGGAGGCAAGCTGTCCAGGGCTACATAAAATTTAGTAACATTATAGAAAAGCAACTTGGGATCCATACTGAAAACACCTAGCAAAAACAGTCCAAAGCAGAAAATACCTGTATCTTCTTGCTCAGAAAGATTAAGTTCTATAAAACAAAATTCCTGAATGAAACTTCTATTAGATATCTCTCACTTCAAGAAGTATTACAAGAGTACAATGTTAAATAGTCCAAAATTATTTTCCACTCTTAAATTCTTTATTAACAAAATGCACTTTGCATTTGTAGTCATAAGCATTTGTAGGCCTAAGGTCTGTCACAGTAAGATCTTCTTGGCATGAAGATATTTTCAAAATAACAAAAAAACCTTGAGTAAATGCAGTGAATTTAAACCTTTTGTAACGATTTTGCTTTTAGATATATTTACTTACTAAATTAAAAATCTCAGTATTGCTTAAGAACAAACCTGTAATACAGTCAACTAGTCAATTGACTTCCTGGGGCAATATAAAATATGAATGGCAGCCTGTAACAGCCCTGTAAGCCAAACATGCCTGACATAAATCTCTGAAGGAATGAAAGATTTATAAACCTTGAGCACAATCTTTAAATATATAATGTTTCCTTGTATTGTCAGCATAGGTAGATTGTTGTATGCTAGCTACTTGCAGTATATCCCACTATTTTTCATTGTGCTATTTGAGGTAGTATTTAATTAAATGATTAACATTCTCATGGAATTTATAGGATCACAAAAGGTGTTTCTTCAAAACACTAATTATCTCATGTGCAGTCACTGCTCTCTACTGCCATTCTTCATAAAAACTTAATTCTGAAGTGTGCTAGGCTATCAGCCCAGGTTAACCAAGTTTTCTCTGTAAGTCCAGTCCATTCTACCTTCTGATAACTCAGTGAGTCTTTCCCTTGGCTTTAAAAGACTGTTAACTGTCTCTAATAGAAAGATGCCCTAAAGTTAGCATCAATATAAACTTGGGAGTTTCACAAGCAGTGAAAGTAAGCAGATATACCTGTTAGAGAGCAGGGTAGGGGAGAGGGACCTGGGGGTCCTAGCGGACGACAGGATGACCATGAGCCAACACTGTGCCCTTGTGGCCAAGAAGGCCAATGGAATCCTGGGGTGTATTAGAAGGGGGGTGGTGAGTAGGTCGAGAGAGGTCCTCCTTCCCCTCTACTGTGCCCGGGTGAGACCGCATCTGGAATATTGTGTCCAGTTCTGGGCCCCACAGTTCAAGAAGGACAGGGACCTGGTGGAGAGAGTCCAGCACAGGGCAACTAAGATGATTAAGGGAGTGGAGCATCTCCCTTATGAGGAAAGACTGAGGGAGCTGGGTCTCTATAGTTTAGAGAAGAGGAGACTGAGGGGTGACCTTATTAGTGTATATAAATATATAAAGGGGGAGTGTCACGAGGATGGAGCCAGGCTCTACTCAGTGGCAAACAATGATAGGACAAGGGGTAATGGGTACAAACTGGAACACAAGAGGTTCCACTTAAACTTGAGAAGAAACTTCTTCTCAGTGAGGGTGACAGAACACTGGAACAGGCTGCCCAGGGAGGTTGTGGAGTCTCCTTCCCTGGAGACATTCAAAACTCGCCTGGACACATTCCTGTGTAACATTATCTAGGTGTTCCTGCTCCGGCAGGGGGATTGGACTAGATGATCTTTTGAGGTCCCTTCCAATCTCTAGCATACTGTGATACTGTGATAAGAACTGAGAGCAAATCTTCACTGTTCCTTATATACCACTCCATAACTAGCCCATGTGACCAGACTTTCAACAATGTAATTAAATAGTACCAAATGTTGGGTGTAATTTTAATAGTTGCTTGGAATGTGCTTCATCAGAGGTAACAGGAGAATAATCCCATTTCACAAGTATTAATAAAGAGCCATTGCAGCACATCCTGGCTTAGAGTGGACCACAATTAGAGCCAAAGCTTACAAAGGAGATATGTGTCTTATTGTCAACCATTTGAGGTACTTCTGGATTTCCTCTACTAAAAATTATCTTGACAACTGTAATATCTACATTGTGATGAATTAATACAACACATTATCTGATTCAATGCTGAGAAATAGTCAAGTCTATTGAAAAATTACTCCCAAAGGAGTTTGTGAAGTTTTCTCCAGAACTATTGAGCAGACTACATAGTCTACTTAAATGTAGTTTTGGTACTGTGGCCATAAAAAAAAAAACAACAACAACAAAAAACTAAAACAAAATAAAACCAAGAGCTGTACAGATGCTGGAAACAGCACTGATTTCTGATTTATCAACTATTCTCATCTTTAAAATTGTTCCCCTGAATTAAGGTTAATATAAAGAACAGCAAAACTCCCACTGACTCCAGTGATGCCAGGATGAACATAAAAAACTTCCGCAACAAATGTATTACCTTAGACAGCCCCCCTTTTCTTCTGTCCTTTGATGGAATAAGCTGGTGACAGCTTTGTGATCACCATCTGATTTTTGCTCATTCTGTTGATCTGCTCTGGACATCCAGTTTATGGCTTTCTCTTGAGTTTTAACATCTTTGTGAGCAAGAAAATGAGTTGCAGTTTAATAGCGTGAGTGGGGAAAAAATGTCATGTTGCTAATTACTTTAAAGAAATATTGAAGAGTAATTTAATATGAACTTCAAGAAAAGAGGTGTTATAACCAAGATTTTTGCTGACAGGTTTAATGAACAGAAGCTTAACTTTTTAGATGGCAAAGTAAAATAAGTAGTGCCAAAATAAACTGTTGAAATCTCCATTTTATATTTTATTAGATCTGGAAGTCACTAGTCATATGATTATTATAACGCACAGTGAAGTAAAGTACTGGCACCTGTGTTCTTATGGTTTTAGACATCTACTATATGCTACATTTAATTACCAATAATTTGAGTTTAATGAGACTGCTAACTTTGCATGTAAAGAGACCACAGTAGTGGTGTATCTGAGTCATCACAAGCACTGTTAGTCTAGCTCTTCCACAAATTCACCCTTTTGTACTCTGTGGAGGTTGTCTCCAGTGCTACTGGAGACAACTCATTCGAGCTGTCTTTAGATTGACATTGATTAATTGCATTTTCAATACTCTTCAGAATCTTGCTCTTCACCTTCTAGTTGCACTTGTAGCCCATACACTTAAAAAGAGACAGTGCAAACAAGACAATTGTGCCAGCTCACTTAAATATGATTGTAATTAAAACATTTAGAGGTCAGACTGATTGTATAATTGCAACACAGGGAAAGGTATCCCTCCAGCAAGAGAAAAGTAAAGCAACAGAACATGAAAAAAAAAAAACCAAAGAAAAAAAAAAGGCACAAGAAGATAACAATTGAATAAGCCTCAGTTATGGCAAGATTTTCAGTGGCTTTACTGAGGGAAAGAATAAACTCATATTGCATCCGGGTGAGTAATGACAAACTTGATGTCTAGGCTTTATGTTCACTAATGTTCCCTAAATTAGTCCTAGCAAGCCAGCTGAACAGGCTCACCTGTATGGACAGAATTGCCTTCATTTTCTGTGTGGGTAGCTTCATTGTTGGTGTCATTCAGAGATTCCCCTGACAACTCTTGTGCAGTCACCTCCCATCCATGGCCTTTGTCTGAGTCTCCAAATTGTGATTGCATTTTAAGATATGTGATTTAGATCAGCCAAGTCACTATTTGATTTACTATCCAACTTTCCCAGACAAAACGTCTAAAGGTTTTAGAAGGAGAACCTGTTACAGATAAGACCATTATGAGTAAATTATGAAGCCTGCATGGAATGGATAACCTAGGTCTAGTCATTGTGAAGATACCAAAATGCAGGGAGAGTTTATGCTCAGAGCAGGGAGGAAGACGGCTGAGAAGCCTTCCAAAGTAGAGTAAGTCAACTCTTCCCTTTCAAAGCCGTAGAGCTGAGGATGCAGTGATGGTGCTCAGCCTGCTCTTGCGATATGGCTGCTTCCCGCCCTACCACAACCCGGGTAGGCTCCTGCGGCATTTTCATTTCCTCACAAGGACGGCAGATGCAGCAACATTTCCCCTCAGCACTTTTTGCTGCTATACCCCTCTAGAGCTCTCTAGACAAGAGTTCTGCCCTAAAGCGCAATGCTATACTGCCCATTAAACCTCCAGCTCCCTTTACCTGACCCCAGACCCGGCAGACCCGGGCAAGGCTGGGCCGAGCGTTCGGACCCGGACCCGGACCCGGACCCGGACCCGGAGCAGCACTCCCCGCCGTATCTCCCAGACAATAGGAGATGTAAACAGCGACGGAGGTGACGGTTCACCGCAGCCCCAGACACAGCTCCTGAGGCGCATGCAGCCAGATCCCCACCTCAGCCGCACTAACAGCCGCTGTCGCCATGGCGACTCAGCGCGCAGACCCACAAGGCCACTCGGCCGCTCCCAGCTGCCCCGCGCAGCGGTGCCGGTGGCGGCGGGAGTACGGCACCGCGGAAGGGCCGGCCACGGCCCCGCGGGTGAGTCTGCTTGGGCCGGTAACAGCCCCGGGAGGGCGGCGGGTTCCTCCCCATGGGCCGTGGCTGGGGGGTGGTTTGCCTCCGTGACAGCCGGGCCTAGGCAGGGGCTGAGGGGGATGCTGAGGCGCCGGGTCAGGCCCCTTTGACGCTGGGGCTGGTGGGAGTGAACACGCCCTGAGCTTGCTGCCCTGCCGGAGGGATGAGGCCTGCGTCCCGGCGTGCACTTGGTCACGGCCCTGACGCCAGTTGGCGGTAGGCTGCCGGCTGCGGCTGTAAATCGGGTGCTACCGAGGAGGCAGTGTTGGGGTTCTGTGCTTGTTTTAGGAAATACTGACCAGTAAAACCTATGTGAGGCTTTTTCTGCTGAAAGCCGGTATGCGGTGTGATATTAACGCACGGCAGTGTGCCGTAGTTCAGGGATTTTCAGTCCCGAGTGCCGCGGATGGTGCTTCTGTCTCTGGGCTTGCTTTGTTTTTCCTGTAGTTTTCTGTGCTTGAAAGAGCCTGTTGTTTCTCCTGTGCTCAGCTCTCCTCCTGGTTTATCCCTGCCTCTTTTGTAGGTTGTACTTAATCTTCCAAAATTAGCTTTATATGTTGATCTGCCCCTATCTGAAAATTTCTTCACTGTCAGAGTGATCAGGTATTGGAACAGGCTTCCCAGGAAACTAGTGGAATCACTGTCCCTGAAAGTGTTAAAAAACTGTGTAGACGAGGCTCTTAGTGACATGGTTTAGTGGTGGCCTTGGCAGTGCTGGGTAATGGTTAGACTTGATGATCTTAAAGGTCTTTTCCAACCTGTGATCTGTGCTTTATTTACAGTATGATTGGTCAGAGCCATTGCAGTATAACTGGTTAACACCTGAATGCTTGAACAAAGGCTAAGGAGCAGGTAAACCACTGAGGATGATGGTAGGTGATATCCACATTTTAGCAGGCTGACTTGTGGCTTTTCTGCATCAAAATGGTGCTCAGACCTCAGGCTACAACATGCTGAATCTCAAAGGTTATCTGTGCAGTCTGAAAAGTTTTTGTGTCCCAAGAAGCAGTTGTAACTTTCTGTGTCTATTTTTTTTTCCAGGCTTATGGTCACCATGGCGGCAGTGGATCGTTTCCACCTCTTGTACAGAGAGATCAGTCGTTCCTGCAGTTTTTACGTAGAGGCCCTGGCTATAGTTGGAGCCTGGTATACAATCAGGAAGTGTATGTCCCTTGCGATTGACACTTACAGCATGCTTAGGTTGCATTTAATTCCAAAGCTGGGCGGTGAGATTGACCTTGTCAAGCGCTATGGAAAATGGGCCGTGGTCACTGGTAAGAGACTGAAGCAGAATATTTGCTTATGTGTATAGCATACTGTGTCATACTGTAAAACTTGGTAGCATATACTGCTGGGTGAACATTCTCTCACAAGCTGGGTGCGTATTACCTCATGTTGTGAGTTACTCTGCATGAGCAGTGACAGTTGTACAGCATCTTACTAAATTAAATTCCTCAGGAGATGGGCAAGCTCAGTGTGTTGACTGACTGCTGGGAAAGAATCACAGAGCAGTTTGTCCCAAAACTTGAAGGTACACCCTGAATATCTACATGTGTAGACAGAGATGCAGACAAGATCCTCTTTTTGTTACGGGGTTTTACATGCTCAGGTTCTTCTGTAATTGAAGGAACTGTCAAAATAGGAGGCTGGGGCTGCTCTGATTTTCACTTTGGGATTTTATTTTCTCTTACAGGTAGCACAGATGGTATTGGGAAGGCATATGCTGAAGAGCTGGCGAAGCGTGGTGTCAACATTATCTTAATCAGCCGAAACAAAGAGAAGCTGGAGGCTGTATCTAAAAGCATATCTGAAACCTATAAAGTGGAAACAGATTTCATAGTAGCTGACTTCAGCAAGGGTCGTGAGCCTTACCCAGCCATTAAGGAGGCTCTGAAAGACAGAGAAATTGGGATTTTGGTGAATAATACAGGAATGTTTTATTCCTACCCAGACTATTTTACCAGTCTGTCTGAGGATATGCTGTGGGATATGATCAATGTAAATATTGCTTCTGCTAACATGATGACACATATTGTGCTGCCAGGCATGGTAGAGAAGAAGAAAGGTGCAATTGTGAACGTTTCTTCTGCATCATGTTGTCAGCCAACACCAATGTTGACGATCTATGGAGCTTCTAAAGTAAGCTGGGGTGTAACGTTTAATGGTATGCACTGAAAAAGTAGATTATAGCTTGTTTGCATTTGTTTGGTGTTTTTCACATTCAGCAACACTTTCATTTGATTTCACAGTCAGGTTTTCTAGAGATTTTTTCAAATACCAGAGGTGAATGTTACATGTATGATTCAGTAAACTTTCTAACCTCACTGGTGCTCTGAACCACAATACGCACTAGTATTTGGTAGTAAGAGGAGCTATACTCATGCTCAAGCCGCCACTGTGACAAGGGCTGTGGCCAAACGAAGCCACTGCTTCACCTAACACCAAGGGGCAGAAGGCGTCTTATACCGTTGTCTGTACTGTATTTGGGGAAAAGTGAAAGGAACTTCCCTCACTATAATTATTATTCCTGAGGAGATCCAGTCACTCATGCATAGGATGGGGCAGATGTGTGACGCTGGAAGTATGAATGCTTGTGGGGATGCAGATTTACATGGGATGGTCTGCTGTATCCACAAAAGCAGCTGAGATTGTAGATGGGATTTTGCCTAGAAGCAGTGTCTAAAGACAAGTGGTTATTGCTCCCAGCTATCTGTGGCTGCCCTCTCCTGCAGCCTAACCCGTGTGCAGCCTTGCTTCTGAGGTAGTTCTTGTAAGTACTTCCCTTTGCGTGGAGCAAAACCAGCTCTTTAATACCCCAGTGTATAAAACTTGCAGATTTTCTTCAGTGAGGAAACTGTTTTAAAACTCCTATTTCTGTTGCAAAGTATCTCCCTCCTTTGTTATGCTAAGTGTATGTAGAACTGCACTCTGAGCTAAAACAATTAAAAGGCCTGGATGAAAAAGAACAGAACAAAACCAAATGTATACAAATTTCTTCCTTTAGCTGGCATTATTAATCCAAATCCTGTATCAGCAATACAGTTTAAAGTCTGGCCCCTGAATATTATTACATGGTCATGGCAGTATGAACAAGCTGTTCTAGCATGCTAAGCCTCTGTGCAGTTAACAGCGTATGGTATTGGAAGTGGTTGGATTGTTTTGTTTTCCTAAAGCAGGTGTAAGAGGTGCTCTTTCTCAACGGTAACTGGCTTTGCAGCACAGCAGTAGCTTCAGCACAACATCAGTGTTGCTGCCTTGGTAAGACTGAGCTATGCTTGGTTTTCTGTCCGATTCCAGCAATCCCAGTTACCGACTTGTGCGGGGTTTTTGGTGTTTTTTTTTTTTTTAATTGTAAAAGTAAAATGAGCTAAATGAGGTAATACAGACGCACATAACTAAATTGATGTTTAATTTTGCATCGAAGGAGTCCCAAGAAGTACTTAACCTAGCTTCTGGGGAAGCTGAATACAAAATGCACTTGTAAATGTGTTGAAGAATGGGACTTCATTTTGTCCTTTTGACAGTAGAATGTATAGTCAGCTTTGGAGTGTCTTTGCAATGCCCCCAGACTAAACAAGGTGTTTTAGATGAAATAAATGTTTCTGTGTTTGTGTTTAAGCAGAATTGTCAGATTCTTTGCCAAATTCACATCAGAGTTAAGTGGTCATTTTGTCCTGCAAGTTACTGTACCGTTGCAGTTGCAGGTTTTTAGCAAACAAATAACAACAAATAGAAATGTTGATAATACTTCAGAAATGTGTATTTTTATACTGGTTATTGCAGTGTCTCTTCCTGCTTTTGTCTTTCTAGACCTACCTGGACTATTTCAGTAGAGCACTACATTATGAGTGTGCCTCAAAAGGAATTTTTGTTCAGAGTTTAACTCCATTTGTCATTTCTAAAATGACATCATGCAGTGGCATGGCATCAAAGAGATCTTTCTTTTTTCCTTCTGCTGAAGAGTATGCAAGTCATGCTGTTTCTACTCTTGGGTTATCTACAAGGACTACTGGTTACTGGAAGCATGCAATAAAGGTAATCTATTAAAATATTTAATGTTTATCAGTAGAAATTAAATAAGCTTCTACTGTTTACTTTCTTAGGAGAATGAATGAAAACTATGCTCATATTCTGAAAAAAGTGCAGTATTTATTGCTGGACTGGAAGGCATTGAGCTGTATTTTCTCACTAATTCTACTTTAGAAAGTTATGCTTGGGCATGCTTTTTTTTAGGATGAGTGAATCCAGTTCCCACTTAATGTGCAGCAAAAAATGGGAGATTTTTTTATTCAGTAGTAGAGAGTATCTCATTTGACTTGGGGTATTGCTGACTGGGTAAGAATTTCACTGTCGTCTCTGCTAACAGAAGTATTTTTTTTCAATCCTACTTTATTGAGTATATTTCTACTTTAAGGGAGAGTGGGTAGAGAGGATGGAATAATAGCAGAAAGAAAAGCCCACATTTTTATTCTAAGCTATCTAAAAGCAGATCCTCCATTTGTTAGCTTTTCATTTTGGAGGGCAGACTCTGGGCTGCAAAGTAATTTTAAACATTGGTCACATCTCATGTGTCCTGCTAGTGGCCTCCTATAGCATTAAGGCAAGCAGAAGGAGTTAAAAGAAGTGAGGATTAGTCCAAAAAGAATAAAACAGACAGGAACAACTTGACAGCTAAAGAAAGTAGACAGTATTGCTGTCGCAAACTTGAACAAAGCATTTCAGGATTTATTTGCAGAACCTAGCTGTGGGCACTACTTCCAAAATGGCTAAAGGTATTCTTTAGTTGTAATTTGAGAAATTTGTTTAATGAAATATATCTTAATCTGTCCCTTTGTTTTTTTTATCTTCTCTTGTCTCCTTGTGTCTCTCCACAGTTCACGTTGGGTGAGCGCCTGCCCGAATGGATCTGGGCATGGCTTGCACTGTATATTTTCAGAATTACACGCAAGGAAGCTTTAACATGCAAAGTGAAATAGGAGTATTCAGATGTCCTTTGGAACGAGTGCTGCCAAAATGTGTAGTGAATGCTGGTGGGCTTACTGTAACTTACCTGTACCTTGCTACATGTAACGTAGACATCAGAAGTCTGGATCCTCTCTGCATGTTGCATGAAACTGCTCTTCTGCTGCTTTCTTGTGTGACAGAGAGCTAATTTTGTTGAGGTCAACGTATGTTCACTTTCTCTTCAAGGCAGGAGAGCAGTTGTCTTTTGTATAGTGCTACATAATTTCAGCTTGCAAAGTTGACTGAATTTGAGAATTCCCCAAATTTTTTAGAAATGCCCCCCCCCCAAACATGACACTGTTCAAAAAGACAAACCCTGTCAACTGTATTGTTTCTTTAACATGTAGTTTTGCAGACTTTTCTGTCTTCTAATGGCAGATGTTTGTGTGTTTTAAGTGTAAATATTGTTGCCTTTGAATTATGTTATTTAAGGAGCTTTTCAAGGTGGATGGCAAAGGACTGTTGCCCTGGGGATAGTTTAAGTGACTGAAGAGGTTTTATAGAGCTGTAAAGGAATTTGGAGATAAGCTTGTATGCTTTCTTATTCAAAGTGTCAATGATCTTGATAATACTTTAAAATACTGCTTCAGCAATCTGAAATACAGCTGAAGAATTGAATGAAGAGCATAAAAATATAAAAACATAATCAGTAAAGAAAATGAAGTAACATTTTGGTTTAAAAATACTGATCAGTTTCCTAAGATGATAATAATGATAATGATAATAAAAAACTTTACTGAACTTTTGATGCTGTATGGTTTGTACGCTTTTGTTTATATATATGTGTATGCATATGTACTTACTAGAAGTCACACACTGCTCATATGTGTTGCAGGCTGTACATGTGGGAGTCAGGAAAGCTGCCCTTTCTGTGTGCGTGTAATTGCTACCTAAAAGAGAGACATGACTTGTGTTAAGGATGTTCTCAATCTTTTGTATTTTATACTGCCATGGACTCCTTAGTATGGCTTCTGTGATGTTATAGTGAAATCTTACACACAGCAGGATGACTTGAGGAGCATATTTTCCTTGATTGAGCTAGCATTTGTGGCTTGAATGTTTTGGTGCTTATTCCCTGATGGTGACAGTGGGAGGTGAGTACACTATACCAGCTTGCTCCCCAGAATCCCTACTAGGGATAGCAACTCTGATAGTTGCTATGCTTGGAGTAGCTGCGTTGTCTGTTGTAGTCAGAGTTTGAGTAGCTGCTGTACTTGTCACTGGGGTTGGTGTCACTGTGTTGGTGTCCTGAGTTCAGCAGTAGCAGTCATTTTTCTCTGTCTTAGTAGCTGGTGCAGTGCTGTGTTTTTGACTTTCAGGCTGGGAACAGTGCTGATAAGACCGATGTTTTTAGTTATTGCTGAGTCATGTTTACTCTGACCAAGGACTTTCTGAGTCTCATGCTCTGCCCGGGAGGAGGGGAAGCTGGGACAAAGCAGAGACAGGACACCTGACCCAAACTAACCAAAGAGGTATTCAATACCACAGCACATCATGCCCACTATATAAACTGGGGGCAGTGACCCAGAAGGGTTAGATCACTGCTGGGGTCGGGCTGGGTATCGGTTGGCGGGTGGTGAGCGGTTATATTATCTTCCCTTGTTATTTCTCTTATCAGCAGTTATTATTGGTGGTAGCAGTAGTGGTTTTGTGTTATAGTTACTGGACTATAGTTTAGTTACTGGACTGCTTTTATCTCAACCCATGGGAGTTATTCTTTCAATTCTCCTCCCCATCCCTCCAGGAGAGCGGGAGGAAGAAAAGGGGGAGTGAGCGAGCAGTGGTGTGGTTCTGAGTTACAGGCTGGACTTAAACCACGACAAGGTTGTATGTACAGCAGTTGCATGGTGTTGCTGAGTAGTGCAATTGTGATTATAAAGTGGGTGTTGCTCCTCCACAGTAGCTCTGCATTAGTGATGTCAGAGCCTGAAGTTCTAATAGGGACAATGCCCATAAAGCTTTTATGAGTAGGTTTTGTAAAGAACGATTTAGCAGTTACCCTCATAGTCAGACTGGGTACAAATCTGTTTGCAAATAAGTAATTCTAACTTGTATAATTGAAATGCTTGAAAGTTATCGTCCAGAGGGCAATTCAGGCCATAATTTTTATGATGAAGGAGCTATCTCCTTTGACACTTTGATACTGCTGTGTTACTGCAGCACCATATTCTCAGGTTTTTGGGAGTGAAGGAAAGAGAGGTATTGGGGCAGGGATCCATTCAAAGGTTTGGTCTGCCACTCATGTCAGCTGCGGCTGACCCCAGCCTCAGCTGGCCCTGGAAGCTATTTGCTTGAATTATGAAGTATAAAAGTACGTATGAAGTGTTGCGAATAACTCCTTATGCCTGTTTGCAATTGGGATTTAAACACACCTATTTTTAGCAAGGGCTTAAATGAAACTTGAGAAACGTAAGGCTGCCGCACATTTCTACTTCCACCTCTCTCTCACGCTCGTCGGGCGCTGCCGGTCGGCACGGACCGATCACATCCGCACCTCAAGCCTCTCCTGCAGGAGGAGTTAGGCTCCGCTTACCTACCTCCGGGTAACCAGATTTCCTCCCAGCCACCCGAACACCGCCTCCACGGCGCGACGGCTTACGCCTGCCCGCTCAGTGCCGGCGAGGGGCTCTCGCGAGAACACGGTGATAAACAGTGCACAAAATGGCGGCGACGGGCTGGGCGGCGGTAGCACGGTGAGAGAGGGGGTGCGGCGTTGTTGCCGCTGCTTGCGGAGGTCGCGGGTAGTGCGGTGCCACCAAGTGGTGTGGGGCGCGGAGCGGGGCCTGCAGCACTCGGCCGCCGTTCCCGGTGCTCGCTTCCTCTCGCCCTGGGGCTGCCTCGAGCGCCGCCGCGCTCCGGGCGGCTGCCGCTCCTCCTCAGCCGCTCCCTTGAGCGGGGTGAGTTGGGAGCGGCGGCGCTGTACGCGCGGCTGCGCCCTCCGGGGCGGCGCGGGCGACTCGCGGAAACGGGCACGGCATAAGTGAGGGTTCTTGTTCGGTGGCTGCGCGGTGGTCGGGAGCGGCTGTCCCGTCTGTGGCATGAGCAGGGCTCCCGGAGCGGGACCGCTGCTCCGCCAAGGTAACTCCCGAGTGGAGCTGCTCAGGGGCTGGGCAAAGCTCAGTACTTGTCCAGCTCCACATAGTAAGGCTGTTACACAGAATAAACAAGCGAGCGTGCTGTCCCTTTGTTTCTAGTTTTTGTATTTCGTCATTATGCTTAGCACAGTCAGCTATAAGGATTTTGCTCGTTTGTGTAGTTGCATGTTTCATTGCTTTAAGGGTTATAAACAAATGAAGTGATAAGGTAGGCAGAGCTCAGCCAAGAGCAAGAGTACTGTAGCTGCCTAGTTTAGGGATGAAGAGGAAACTTTTTAATCACAAGCAATTCACAGTATGCCAGGGTGTCAGAACTAGAGGGGAATTCCGTGCCTGTTACAAAGAATACATGGAAATGCTAAATAAAGTTAAATAAAGGTGGACAGCTGTCACATGCAGACTCAATTTGTTCTGTTGCTGTGGTATGAGTTCAGCCCGTCCTTCTCCTAAGGAGTGTGAATCCCCTCATAAGGCTCTTACTTTTCAGTCCTGGTCACTGTAGCAATGTATAGTTCTGCTTCTGCAAGTGCTGTGACAGATCAGATGAATATTGTTTATTGCTTGTGTCTTAATGGCCATTTACATACCAGTTGCTGGTTAAATGTTTGGAATTTTTAAAAATGCTAGCGTTACAATTTTTCGTCAATGTTTCTCATGCCTTGGAATATGAAGTATGGAGGCTTCCCCTCCATGTGAGAAACACCTTCTACACTGTCCTTTAACTCCACATTACTACATCTGTAGTCCCAGCCCTTATTTTCTGAGATGCTCATGTTGTAGTAACACCTCAAGAAGATTTGAAAGATTTCTTTCAAGTGCAGAAACTGAATGTTTGCTTTCTGCAGTATCTCTTTTCCTTACCAGGCTTTGAGTTGGAGTTTGAATCTGATTCTCATTGTGTAAAATGATGTACCGTAGCAGAATTTCTGTTTGCCCCATTTCTGATTGGCAAAAAAGCTACCATGCTATTCATGAAAAATTACTAAATGAAACATAAGAACAACTTTTTCCTTATTATTTCTAATAGTAACTGCAAAAGGTGTCTTTTGTGTTTTTCAGGCTCTACAGTTGCACAAACGCAACTATAATTATTTTCTTTATTGTCCTGCCTTACAGGTTGGCTTTCAGTCAGCTTTGCTAATTCTTCTGAGGAGTTAACTTTCCCATTAGAAATGGAGTACAGGACTCAGCTACCACATCGTGAGTGACCGAATCCTTTAATACAAAATGGAGAAGAAGCGGAGAAAGAAATGAGCCTATTTACTAGGCTTTACCTCAGAAGACCATGAAATCTCAACTTACTTTGGGCACAGCTTTAAGAAATAACCAGTTGATCAGTGCAGTGACAGCAACATTTACTGAAACAAAAATGAACTAGTTTATAAAGAAGAAAATTGTGATTTGAATATATGGAATTTTTGGAATGAAATCGTTTTCTCCTGTGACCATGAAGTTTGCAAACATCTGGTTTGTTCTGGTTGTTATTTTACTCTGTGGCAAAAAACACTTCAGTACCAGACTAGAGAATTCCTCTCGTGAAACTCACATATGTCCTGGATGTTCTCGCCTTACTTTGAAAGTGGAATTCACTTCAACAGTTGTAGAGCATGGTAATAAGAGTTAAGCAGTAAAAAAAGAAAAAAACCAAATCCATGGAAAGTTCAAGTGTATTTTACTGATTTGTGGTATTTGTGCAATTGTAGCATTCCGAGTTTGTGTAGAAGCATATTGTCTGCTAAATTTTCTCAAAGAGAGAAACAGAGTTTTTTTAAAGGTTCTTGGTTTAACTGGAAACAAGACTCAGAGAATAAGAGAAGGAAGAGAGGGGAAAATAAAAAGGATATTAAAAGTGTAGATGGAGTGTGAAGGCTCAGGTGGGCAAGCCTTCTCACTTTGGTGTGTTTAGTAGCTGTTTTCACCTAGCCAGTGGTATCCAGGCTTTTTTATGAAATGTAATCGCAAGTGGGCCTTGAAGGGGTGAGAAAGGCAAGAAATTTCTGTGGGTGTGTTCAAGAAGAGGTGTGGAAGTGTTAATGTACTTATGGAAAGCTTGTGAAGATAATTGTGAAGGGAGCAGATGAAAGACAAAGTGAGGCACAAGTGAGACAAAGGATAGCAGTAGGATACTGTTACCCTGTGTCCACTTGCTGCCTCAGGTACCTCTGAAGTTCCTTCACTGAAGCTGTGTGTTCCCCTGGGTGCTGACAGGCAGGATGTCAGTAGTGAAGTTTCTGCATGTAGTGAGCCAAACACTGAATGTGATGATGTGTGCTGGGGCTCTGCTCCCCTCTCACCGATGCAAATCTAGGGCTGGACTGTTGGGACCACCTTTATTCTCTGTGTTGTAGTTAGTCATTTGCACTAATGGGCAATACCATGTCAAGGCTAGGTTCTTTAAATCATACGTGCCAGGAGGTATATTGAATTGGCATAATGGCTCTAAGCTGACAGAGGGGAAATTTAGATTAGACATCAGGAAAAAATTCTTCCCTGTGGAGGGTGGTGAGGCCCTGGCACAGGTTGCCCAGAGGAGCTGTGACTGCCCCATTGCTGGCAGTGTTCAAGGCCAGGTTCAATGGGGCTTGAAGCAGTCTGGGCTAATAGAAGGTGTCCCTGCCTGTGGCAGGGGGTTGAAACTGGATGAGCTTAAAGGTCACTTCCAACCCAAATCATTCCATGATTCTATGCTAATGAAGCATTTTGTACTGCTGGATGGAACAGTAAGCCTGTTCTCTTTCTACTGCTCCCCTGATGTTTCACCTTTCTGTTACAATTCTACCTTCCTTTCAAAGGTTTTGATCATATGTTGTAGCTTTCCTGATAAAGAAAAAAACCGAAACCACCTAGTCCAGGCGTAAATTGCAGATTTCTAAAAACAACAGAAAAATGCCTCAAATTGTGATTATTTGTTCTGGAAAAATTAAAGTATTTGGACCTTTGTGGTGTGAATTCATGAGTAAGCTGCTTAAATATCAGTTCTGATAAATTGTGCTCTTGTTTCAGAGTATATTGTGGCTTTTAATGGATACTTCACAGCTAAAGCTAGAAGTAAATTTATTTCAAGTGCATTAAAAAGTAGCGATATTGAGAACTGGAGGATTGTACCTCGCAACAACCCAGCCACTGACTATCCCAGTGATTTTGAAGTTGTTCAAATCAATGAGAAACAGAAAGATGGAGTACTGACACTTGAAGATCACCCAAACATCAAGCGTGTAACACCTCAGCGGAAGGTCTTCCGAGCACTCAAATATTCAGAGTGTAAGTAATTTTCTGTGTGGTTGCATGAGATCTGCTTCAGGAAAGTGTCTCAGCCTAATTTCAGACCATCAGCTTAGCATTACACAAATGAGAAGTGGCCTACAGGTTTCCTTTACAGAAATCTATTCTTTTGTCTATAAAGTTATCAGGGTCTTGTCATACCTTTGCTAAAGTGTGGCAACAATTCTATCTACAACACAGAAACATTTCTTTTGTAGCAGTCAGTTACCTGAGACTATGGACCATGATATTTATAGTAGATGAAACAGAAGCTTTTACTGACTTCGATTAAAGAAAATTGATACTTGCTTGTTTGAAACTTCTGTTGTTTTGCATATTTTTGATTCTGCGTATTTTGTTTGTATATTTGCATAAAATACAATCTTTTGTGTTTTTCCTTATACTGTTTTTTCTGTTCTTCATCCTAATTCTACAAAGCTGATCCAGTGTTGCACTGCAATGAAACCAGATGGACTCAGAAGTGGCAGTCATCTCGTCCCTTGAGAAGAGCAAGTCTTTCTTTAGGTTCTGGCTTCTGGCATGCAACAGGTCGACACTCAAGCAGGCGTTTGCTGAGAGCTATCCCTCGCCAAGTTGCTCAGACATTGCAGGCAGATGTCCTCTGGCAGATGGGTTACACAGGTATGGTATTGTCTGTTGGCCTAGAATGGTCAGCTTTGTTGAGAAACAAGGGAGGTCTGAGGAGGAACTGATTGACTCGTATGTATTAATCTCTCGTTGGGTGCCAGTTCCAGAAAGATTGAGAAATTTGTTTTGAGACGCACTGTATACTTACAGAGTGCTATTCTGTGTGTGTACTGAGAAATTGGTTATATTTATGATCTGTGGTTGAATTTCTGAGTTGGAATATAAATTCTGTTTGAGATCTGTAACTTACTGATCTTGTAAATTGCGTGCCACATTAAGCAAAACTTCTCATTAATCTGATAGATTAGATTTGCTACAAAGCTGAATCAGAAAAAGCAGTGGTTTTCTGTTATAGGTGCTGGTGTCAAAGTAGCTGTGTTTGACACTGGTCTGAGTGAGAAACATCCACATTTCAAAAATGTGAAGGAGAGAACAAACTGGACTAATGAGAGAACCTTGGATGACGGTGAGTTACTGTGCACAATTGTCCGGCTCTTTGTGACACTGGTGTGTTCTGTTTTCCATTGTAGAACTACTGCTGTGATGTTAATATCTGTTGAAACTGTGTGTCTTGAGATTTCAAGCTTAATTTTATAGAGTCCTGAGCACTTTGTAGTCATACCGTATCCAACAAAGAGTGTTAATGTCCCAGGAGGCTGTTGCATATATCTCCTTTGGATCACATGTGGCATTTCATCATAGCATTTGAAAAATGTCAAGGCAAGAAGACACTATGCAGGCGTAAATACATTGTCAGAGTAGGTGGTGGTGAGAGCAAGTGCCACAAAGCTGTTCCTTTGCTTTTTATGTATTCTGAAATTTCCCAGTGCATGCATATTTCCATACAGAGGGAGAGCATTTCCCTTCTTTACTGTGCAATCTCAAACTAACCATAGCTTTGGCACCTTCCTGTGAAGTTCTAATCTGTATAGTTCTCATCAGCAATCGTTGTGCTCATGCCCATCAACAACCAAAGAACTTTTTATTTGCCGCACTATGTTTGTGTTCCTTTTTTTGTATGTTGACCTTAACTTGCCCTGGCCTGTATTGCCTATATAACAACATGTGAAAGCATATTGTTAACTTCATACAGCCTGGGTCAGTGAGTCAATTGGCAGTTTAATCTCTTTAGAGTTCAAGGTATGCGCATATCTTGCTCAGTCTTCTGTGCACCTTTGTAGATTTATCATGTACAATTTCTTTGTATTTCAGCAGCTGCTTTTGATTGCACTTTTTATTAGTTCTGAGCCCAGATGGTTGCTGGACAGGCAGATTTGGAGTGCAGAAATATTAATGTAGGCAGTTCAATAAAGCAAAAGCTAAATTATTTTTTGAGCAGAGGAAAAATATGTGTTTTCTTATCTCATTGTTCGTAGTATGATAGAATAGTTAGGGTTAGAAGGGACCTTAAGATCATCTAGTTCCAACCCCCCTGCCATGGGCAGGGACAGCACACACTAAACCATGTCACCCAAGGCTCTGTCCGACTCGGCCTTGAACACTGCCAAGGGTGGAGCATTCACAGCTACCTTGGACAACCTGTTCCAGTGCCTCACCACCCTCACAGTAAAGAACTTTTTTCTTATATCTAACTTAAACTTCCCCTGTTTAAATCTGAACACATACCCCTTGTCCTATCACTACAGTCCCTAATCCTTAATGAAATACAGTTATTGTAGAGTCAGGATAAAAATCTTTTAAAAAGTTTACATAAAAATGCATTGGCCTCATGACTTGTATTACCCAAAATAACATTTTCTTTCACGAGTGCTTTGCAGGGCTCCTGATTTCATTGGTAGCAATCAGGAGTGGATAGACTGGAGAGCTTATCACTTGGAGTTTCGTCAGCTGGTTGTGTGGCTACACAGACTGGAAATTCTGGTCCCACTGAACCCAGCAGCAAAACAGAAAGACTAGGACTGAACCCGGTGTTTGCAGTTTGTTATAAAGTCTGTTAGAGTGATGTGATTTTTTTGTGTAGGATGTGTTGAACAGTACAAATCCTGGACAGTGGAAAGGTTTGTCTTCCAATGTTTTATTTTGTTTCCTTCTTCCTGTCATAGGCTTAGGCCATGGGACTTTCGTAGCAGGTGTGATAGCCAGCATGAGAGAATGCCAGGGATTTGCTCCAAACGCAGAACTGCACATTTTTAGAGTGTTCACCAATAACCAGGTAGCTGTTTTACATGTGTTTCAATTGTGCCTTTCCATGTTAGTGCTGTCGTAATCCTTTCCTTTGGGAATATTGCAAGTACTTATAAATGTTGATGTATTTTCTTTGATAAGTGGGAGGAATAAACCTTTCTGTTTATAAGCAATTTACTACAAGGTGTCTTACAGTTTCCAAATCTGGTATATTTTTCAGAAATAATATGTAAAAAACATGGTGTTTGAGCAGTCACTCGAACTGAGCACTAGAAATACTAGGAGGCTGCTGACACTTTAGTCCTCTGTTTTGGTGGTGTTTCTCCCCTCTGTAGTCTGAAGTCCGTATTGTCACAGAATCACTGGATTTTCCAATAATAGCTTTTTTTCCCCTCTTCTTTTTACACAGGTCTCATACACATCTTGGTTTCTGGATGCCTTTAATTATGCAATTTTAAAGAAGATAGATGTATTGAATCTAAGTATTGGTGGGCCAGACTTTATGGATCATCCATTTGTTGACAAAGTTAGTACGAGGAAATGAGCTAGTTATGGTCTTCATATCCCTCGCATGAACGCTGTACTTGCAGAACTACTTGTTTGCCACTGCTCCTGACAGATTCTGGTGATGCTGACAGTTTCTGTGGAGTTCCTTTTGCATGGCAGAAATTTTGTACGGTGTACAATTATGGAAAAAATGTCCTTTTACAAAATACTGTATGTACTGCTAGAAGTACAGGCAACTAAGTAGGCCCTTATGGAAGAAACTTAACTGAAATCCTCCTTGTTTTGTTTTGGTTGTTTTTTGTTTGTTTGTTTGTTTGTTTGTTTTTTAAAATCTCAGCATGGTTGATTTATTTCATAGTAAAAATGTATATAGTGTGAGCTTAGTAGCAAATTCTCTAAGAACAAATAGGTAAAAATGTGATAAGAATGTGTTTCAGGTTAAGAATGGAATTAGGTTTTTGACTTCTTAAAAAATAAGTGGATTGTTGATATGTCCTTCAAAAGCACTAAGTAAATTAATTTACATTTTAAAAAAGGATAAAATATTTCTTTTTAAAGGGTAATTAAGGGATTTGAAGCTTAGAAATTCTTAATTTTTTTAATGATAACCTGTATTGAAATACAGTTTGATAATGACTCACTGCTCTCCTGAGATTATTACTGGAAGGGATTCAGAAGAGCTGGACTTTAGCAACTGGAGTGCTTTGTTATGGATAGGAGTTTTATCTTTGGTGTAACCTGAATACAAGCTATCAGCAGTGTTGCTGTTGAGGCTGGGTTATTGGTCACATAATCTTATGAAGGTTTGGAGCTTAATACTGAGTATACCAGTAAGATATATTTTATAAATCTCAGTAAGAAAGAGAGATTCAACTAATTGTTCGCTTATGTCAAGCTCCATGGAGCGTATACTTCTTAGAAAAACCTCTTTCTTGATGGCAGAACCTTACTGTAAACATTTTTGTAGGTATGGGAACTGACAGCTAACAACGTCATCATGGTCTCTGCTATTGGCAATGATGGCCCTTTGTATGGGTAAGTTTCATTGACCACTTCAAAGGAAAGGAAATATCTTATTATAGGCTTTTGGAAGTAGTTGTGTTTGGTCAGGAAGTTTTCCCTCCTATTTTCTGTAATCTGTTTATAGAAAGTGACTCAAACTCTTTCTACTGTCTTTACCGCTTGCTGCAGTAGTTCAGCAATTTGTGAAGTACTTGGCTGAGTATTTTTCACAGAAACAGTGGAAAGTCAGTAAAAGAAGAATGGTAGTACTTCCAGCTGTCATTTCCCTGATACTTTGAGCAGGCATCTTGTGTTTAAGGAACATAGAAGGGATCAAGCCAGAATGATCTGTGGTATATTTCTAAAAATTTGTTTTGTCTTTAGGATATCTGGTTTGGTAGTTACTGAGTTACTAACTGGCTGAAAAGTTGCTCCTGCCTTTAAAGTGTAACTGCATCACACAGGGCCAAAATTTGTTTCTGTGAAGGTTAGAAAGAGTGTCTAACAAAAACCTGATGGCAGCATGTCCATTATCACGATTAAACTTATGACTGTGTCTTGAGTTTGGGGTTTGTTGTTTTTATGTTTTTGTCTTCCTATCTCCCAACTTGTTCTAGGACTCTGAATAACCCTGCTGACCAGATGGATGTGATTGGAGTGGGTGGCATTGACTTTGAAGATAATATAGCTCGCTTTTCATCTAGGGGAATGACCACTTGGGTAAGACTTTTTTTTAACTATGGTCAGCCACATTTGCAGCCAAAATAAAGGCCTTGGAAAGATGGCCTTTTTGAAGGGGTAATCCTGTGCCGATGGTATGTGTTGGAGTAACCAGTGATAAAAGATTTCATCAAAAATCAGATAGGGATTGTAAGTCTTTAAGCAAGAAGCTTAATGTTCTTTACAGGGATTTTCATTAGCCTTGGCTAGTATTGACATTCTTCATGTATTTGTAGAATGTCCAGTACCTTTTGATTTACAGTGAGGATTTACATGTGTAGTTAAGTCTGCAAAACTGGAGGCCTGTTTTTGTCTTTAGTTTAAAAATCTTAGGATTTCCAGATGATACATCAACAAGCATGCATTTGCCTGTTGAACTGAGGTAATGGGTACTGATTTCAGATGAGGTAGCATTGTGATCTTCATTAAAGAGACTATCACATGTTTCTGTTTTTGCGGCATCTTATTCATTAGCCAGGTAGCAATGTGGTTATCATTTTGTCAGTGGTTTCATTCTTAGCATAGATACAAGAGTAATTGGCAGTAATGTTACCATTGCAACACTGAAAATTTATCATAAATAAATTGGGCCCTTGTTTAGGTGTTGCTATTCTGTGATGCTCAATCTTGGCTAATTTTGTTGGTAGTTTTACTTCTGAATGGTCTACAGTTAGTTTAAGTGGCCAAATGAAGCAACCAGTATTCATTATGTATTAGAGCAATAATCCATCCATTAGAGCAATAGTCCATTTTCTTTCACAGGAGCTGCCTGGAGGTTACGGTAGAGTGAAGCCTGATATTGTTACTTATGGCTCTGGAGTAAGAGGTTCTGGTATGAAAGGTGGATGCCGCTCTCTCTCTGGGACAAGTGTAGCATCTCCTGTGGTGGCAGGTGCTGTTACTTTGTTAGTGAGGTAAGGCTTAAATAAAAATCTCAAAAAAGATACTGATGCAGGAGGGTCATAAAAGGACCTGTAAAGGAACCCACCAAATATAACTAAATTATGTTCAGATGTAGAAAAACAAACTCAGAGGATAAAATCCCGTTTCTTCTGCCTGAGATATTACCATGTCTACCTAGCTCTTAAGTTTCCTGAGAGAAAACTGAGAAATTATTTATTTGATAATAGTCTTTAAAATATACCTAGGAAGAATTTTGTCACATTTTTTAATCATTTTGAATTGCTGAGCTTCTGTCAGTAGTGTTTTAGAAGAGCAGCTGCTGAAAGTAGGCACCTGTAGCAGTCAATTATCTAAATAGTCATAAATTTTATGGGATTTAGGGGTTTATGGCTATTATCCGGTTGCATAGGTCATCTATTAAACACTGAAGAACTTGAAAGGAAGGTGAGTGTTGCAAAGCTGTACTTCGTGTTTGTTGTTGCTTCTACATAAGGAGGAGATGAACCTTTTTGAGAAACATGCCAGAATTTCTAAGTCATTATCACATTTCTTCCATAAAGTGGTTTGCAAAAGATACCAGCAGGTTTTGAGACACAGAGGCTTTGATTTTCAGAATACTTTATTTAGCATTTAAAGATAGTGTCCTGATTGTAATGACTGCTGGTAATGGATCACACTGTAATGAGATAAATTAATGCAATATTAGTTTTGAAGGCAAATTTGTCAGAAACTTGTCACTCCTCATCTCAGCTGCTCCAGTGAGATATCAAGTAATAATACACAAATATGAACAGAAGATGTTGCTTATAACAAAGTGATTTTTGATTGCATTTTCTTTACATCAAATGACTGTTAAGGCACAATGGTAAACAAGACTAGCTGGAAAGTGGAATAAAAGCCACCTAACATGATCTGTTGTTTTCTACTTCAGCACAGTTCAGAAGCGTGAAATGGTGAATCCAGCAAGTATGAAGCAAGCGCTTATTGCGTCAGCACGTAGACTTCCTGGAGTCAACATGTTTGAACAAGGACATGGCAAGTTGGATCTTCTGAGAGCTTATCAGATCCTCAACAGCTATAAACCACAGGCCAGGTTAATTTTAATCCTTAATTAATGATAGACTATAATCTGCTTTATTTCTCAAAGAGCAGGTGTTGCATGTGTAACTCAGTTGAGCAGTCTGTGCTTGCGCAACAAAGAACTAGCACAGGTCTTAGGTAATCCTAAAGTGTGAATTTTGACAGCAGAATGGATGAAAAGTCAAGTATTTTCTGCAGTCTAGGGGATGAAGTGTCTGTGAGAGCTAAATTTTCTTTCTCTTCTAGAATCAGATATGAATAATGTAACCTAGAACACAGTGGAAAAGTACTTAAACTTTAGAGAGTAAGAACATTCTCACAGTGCTGAAAAGTGGTTTTTGTGTGTGAATTTTTTTTCACAAAACTTAAAAATTAGAGCGGAAGAGAGGAAGATTTTGGGGAAAATTTGGCAAACAAGGTGGGAAATCTTGATAGAGTAACTATGGCATGTTTTATCTGTATTTTTCATTGTTATGTATAGTGGCAGGTTCTTCTGGGTTTTGGGTTTGGTTTGGGTTTTTTTTGGTTTTTTTTTGTTTTGTTTTTGTGGGGGTTTTTTTGGGTGGTTGTTCTTTTTTTCTCAATTTTCCCTCCTTCACCCTATAGTTTGAGTCCAAGCTATATTGATCTGACGGAATGTCCCTACATGTGGCCCTATTGTTCTCAGCCCATATATTATGGAGGGATGCCAACCATTGTTAATGTTACTATCCTTAATGGTATGGGAGTCACTGGGAGAATTGTAGACAAGGTAAGACTTAACATTGTTCCAAGTCCTGACTATTAGTGTTGCTTAAACATTTATGAATTTCACAAAACAAGTCAGATTTCTTACTGCTGAGAGGAAAAGATGCAAAATGTTTGATTTTAAAGGACGCACCCTGATTAGTAAGATTTGTCAACATGACCTGTCTACAAGTTTTCAAGCAATGCATTGGTTTCAGGGGCGTGCAGCATTTGGATTGACAGGTGCTTAGAGAATACAAAGAAATCTCTGATAGCGTTTAAAATCTTCTGGAAAGACTTTCCTCATCTTTATTGTTTTGTTGGTTTGTTTTTTTGTTTTTTTTTTTTTGTGGTCTGAAGCATAAGCAGTCTCAGTAAAGACATTCCAGATCATGTTTCTTCCATAGGTCAAAATGACCTGAACGTATTGACTTAACCAAGGTCTGCTGCAAAACCTGTTCTTTTACACCACTGAAGTTGAGTGTGTTGGTTAACTAGTGAGATTTTTAATTATATTTTTTTTTAATTAAGCTTTATGTAAGTTTAAATGTAGAACACATTTGGGAATTCATACCAGTTAAATAAGGCATCTATCCCAGAGCTCCAGCCAGTGTAAACAAACTTAATTTCAACATTTTGTTGTGAATCCTGAGGTCTGTTTTAGATTTAAGCTTACATTAAAGGGCGTTGCAGCTCTTATCCAACATCATTAGCTTGTGGTAGTGCACACAGCTGATGTAATTTGCTTGTGTCTGTTACAGCATTAGCTCTCTTTATTACTGAAAGGAAATGCTGTGTTCTTAGCAATAAATTTTTGCACAGCACCCAAAACATTAAAACGGGTGCACTTAGGCAGCATGCTGTTCACATAGCTTCTTAGAGAGCTTTGCCACTGAAAAGCCTATAGTCTGGATTGTTAAGGCTGTCACGATTAGGTTAAGTCACTGACATACCACCAATCTTCTGGGCTTCGTGGTCGTTTTAAAATTTGACGTAATCTTCAGAAAAGCTAAGATTTCTTATTTCTTTGTGCAGAATGTGCAAAAATTAGTGACTGCCAATACTGTTTTGCCAATGTTTTGTATTTTCCATTTCACAGCCAGACTGGCAGCCCTATCTCCCACAAAATGGGGATAATATTGAAGTGGCTTTTTCCTATTCCCCTGTGTTGTGGCCCTGGTCTGGATACTTAGCAATTTCCGTCTCTGTAGCAAAGAAAGCAGCGTCTTGGGAGGGCATTGCTCAAGGTCATGTTATGATCACAGTATCATCCCCTGCAGAAAATGAAGTAAGTTCTGCACATACTGGTTTTCCTGTGTTAATAGTTATTAAAGCTGCTTCCCAATGTATAAGTACCTTCTTTTAAGGGGTTGCTCTGGTCTCATCATTTGAAGCGTAGGTTAGATTTGGGTTAGGAAATAGAAGAATACGAATCATGATCTTTATAGTTGAGGGTAGGATTAACCTGCAAATTCAATATGCTTTAGAATCAAAAAACCTCACTTAGAAACTGACTTCATAATTTCACCTGTTTACTGTGAATTATAAATAATGTGTTTTGATAAACAGATTAACATTTCTTCTGGAATCATGCTTAATTGTTCCTGAGAAGTTTTTAATGTTTTGAACGATTGAACCAGATCGTAGTTGTAACATTTCAAGTATTTTATGTTCTGAGAGTAAATATTAATGTTGAGTGCAGAAAAATTGCAAGGGTGATTTAAGGCAAAAGTCATCTCTCTGTCTCCAGAACTGGTACTGGTGACTGAAAGTAGATTTGATACCTCCTTTTTACTGGTCTTTTACAATCCACAGTTAACTGGTGAATGTTCCTGTGGGGGAAAAAGGATTTCACTGTATTTTGTTCCGTCCTTCAGTCTAAGAATGGTGCAGAGCAGACTTCAACGGTGAAGCTTCCAATAAAAGTGAAGATAATTCCTACTCCACCTCGTAGTAAGCGAGTCCTTTGGGATCAATATCATAATCTCCGATATCCACCAGGCTACTTCCCCAGGGATAACTTGAGGATGAAGAATGATCCATTAGATTGGTATTTATCTCAGATTGTATAAAATTTCATGATTTTGTGTAAATGATATGGGTTAACTTTACTGAATGCCAGAGTGCTCTGGCCTTATTCAGTGTGGCATGGGATTAGTTTTCCTAGGAAATCCATGAAAAGCACTTGGACTCAGCATGCTTTTATTTCAGGATTTTTTCTGTGCTCTATGGTTTTATTCACGTGAAATGAAAAGCTTTTAAAATGCAGATTGAAGACAGTGAGGTTTTTGTTTGGCTTTCAAAGTGCAGCATTTTTCTTTTCTGCCATAATTTCTCCCAGGAAGTTAAGGGAGGCACTTTATTAACCACTTCAGCATTCACTTATCAAAAAAAAAAAAAAAAGAGAAGATTTAAATAGTAAATCCTAAAGAAGAAAGTGGGAATGGCTCTAAGCTGAGAGAGACTAGATTCAGATAAGACATTAGGGAAAAATTCTTCACTATGACACTGGCGCAGGCTTCCCAGGCAAGCTGTGGTTGCCCCATCCCTGGCAGTGTTCAAAGCCATGCTGGATGGGGCTTGGAGCAACCTGCTCTAGTGGAAGGTGTCCCTGCCCATTGCAGGGGGGTGGAGCTGGATAAGCTTAACGGTTCCTTCCAACCCAAACCAGTCTACAATTCTGTGAGACACTTTGTCTGTTAAGAGAGGCTGTCTTTGAAGCAGGGAGAGGCTTGGCTGCCCTGTTGTCTTTCATAGATAGAGAGGGAAAGCATCCATAGGAAGAATCATGCAACAGTGAATAAGGATTAATTGGGTGATTGACCAAGTCATAGGCTTTGGAAAGGTATTTGGGCCATACAGGTATGGCAAATGGACAGAAACTCTCTGCTGAATTTCATAACTATTTACAGGTGATCTTATGAGTTTCTTCCAGTTAGTAGTTAAAATTGGTCTTACTGGCTTTTGCAAGGAGGAGGTCCTATGAAGAGCATCTGGTTTTAATGCAAGAGTGTTTCTCTGTGGGGCAGTGCAGACATGTGAATTGTGCTTTGTAAGGAACATGCTCAGTTCCTAGCTTTGACTCTTTGTAGGACTCAGAACCAGTGTCATTTGTGAACAATTTTGCGAAGAGGAGATAGCTCTTAGAAAACTACAGGTTTTCATTTGAGAAAAATGGACCCTTTAGAAAGGCAACTAGTAAATAATCTATAATCAGAGGATTTACATTTGATTTCTGCATGCCAGATTTAAATGTTTTCAATACTTTTTTCCTAAGGAATGGTGATCATATCCATACAAACTTCAGGGACATGTACCAGCACCTAAGGAGCATGGGGTACTTCGTTGAGGTTCTTGGTTCCCCGTTTACATGTTTTGATGCCAGTCAGTATGGTAAGCATGAGTTAATTACCTTGTTCTCCATACTGTTAACTTCTTCCTAAAACGGCTTTGGTTTTGGAAGACCAAGAATGTTGCAGGAATGCAAAGAAAAATCCTCATGAGAGTACAAAAATAAAACAGTGGGTGTACTTATTTATGTGCTAATATTTAGTTGTATAAAGCATTGCTGCAGATGGTTGGGAGTCTAATACAATTAGGGCAGTTTTCTACCTTTGTCATGAAAAAAAAGAGAAGGAAAGCCTGCCTCTGGGTGGGATAAAAGCCCCTCTGTATTCAGTCCCACAAAGATAGAACTGTACTTGCCAAAATATTCTGGCATAGTCAAAATGAAGCATGATGTTGTCCTGGGTTCAGCAGTAGCAGTCATTTTTCTCCTTCTTAGTAGCTGGTGCAGTGCTGTGGTTTTGACTTTCAGCCTGGGAACAGCGCTGATAACACCGATGTTTTTAGTTGTTGCTAAGTAACTCTGAGCAAGGACTTTCTGAGTGTCATGCTCTGCCAGGGAGGAGGGGTCTACTAAAATGCCCCTGTAGTTTTCAAGGCCTGAATGAAACAAAGTTTCAGAAGAATTGTTCACCTCCTGCAAGCCTGCCGTAGGAAGTGGAGTTTCTCTAACTAGGAGTGCATGTAGTTTAGTTTGGATCAGCAGTGAATCTTCTGATTGTCCTCCTGCATCGCAGTTTGGTTCAGCTTATGGAGCATGAATAGCAGTAATGTTACAGTGAACAGCCTGGTCATCTCTTGGTTTTGCTTTTATACACAGGCACTTTACTGATGGTGGACAGTGAGGAAGAGTATTTTCCTGAAGAGATCACCAAGCTGAGGAGGGATATCGATAATGGACTTTCACTTATAGTGTTTAGTGACTGGTACAACACATCTGTGATGAGAAAAGTCAAGTTTTATGATGAAAACACAAGGTACTGATCTGTGTCAATTCTTTGGGGAATAAAATGCCATAAAATTGTCATTTTGTGCACATACTACTCTAAAAATCCCACATGTGATACACTGCAAGATATGATAAGCTGCAGCTTAACGAGAATAGCTCCCTGTTTTGTCATGATTACATTGGCCCTCTTGGTAATATAATCTTCTTTTAAAGTCAGGAAAAACATTTACAATGAAAAGAAGTAAGAAACTAGAGGCTGACAAATTAAAATGGCTGTTTTTTCACTTTCATGGTTCAAAACGGAAAGTGTGCATTGCAAACAATATTGCCAGGTTGTGCATCCATTGTTGAAATTACTCCAGTATATCACATGAAGTGAAAATATGCAATATGTCACGAGTGGTGGTAGATACCCTCATAATTGCTGTAGTTATCAGCCTGTTCCCTGTTAAGCTATAAAAATCTGTTCTGTAGTTTGTGAGGAAGTAACATTTTGCTTTGTTAGAAGAATGAGAAGTAGATCGCATCTGTCGTTTTTGTGTCATGTGAACAAAGAGCCTAAGACTGATTTTTTTTTCCTAGCAAATTGAAGTTTTTTATGGAACTGAAATGCACTGAGAACTTTACATGGAGTTATATAAGATGTAGTTCATTATTTAAGTGACTTCAACAAAGTCTGCTTGTGGGAAGGCACATGATTTTTCCTCATAGAAACTCTAGGAGCATATTCTGTATACTAATAACCTGTGTTATGCTGTCATTTGCACAGACAGTGGTGGATGCCAGATACTGGAGGTGCCAATATACCAGCTCTTAATGATCTGCTTTCTGTCTGGAATATGGCCTTCAGTGATGGGCTCTATGAAGGTGATTTTAGCATGGCAAATCATGAAAGTGAGTACTGGAGTCCTTCTCCTGTGCAGGCTACAGTGTGTTGTTTAGAAATGAGTTTTCTGTGAGAACAAGATTGAGCAAGTATCAAGGGAACCACTCAGATTCAATGAAGAGGGTCTCATAATGTGTTTTAAGCATGCTTAAAATTGCTTCCTTTGTAGACTGTATGTGAAACATTTTCAGGTCAGATAATGAATGTCCTCAGTTTAGACTTGTATTCCAGTATTCCCGGTGCTGACGCTCTGAAGAGTATTGTTGGGGTCTGTATTTGTCTGGACTTTAAATATTAGTTACGAACATGAAACCTTTGGTTTTAATTTTGCAGTTAAATAGAAATTTGAAATTTTGGATTAAGAAAATTGATAGGGACCTTTTCCTTGGAATATGACACCTTAAACCTGCACTACAACATCCTGTTTTATGAATTCCTGTTGTTGAAATCTTTGAATTGTTCCCCATGAAATTAGTATGTTTGATTAGTTTCAAGATCAAACTTGAAACTTTTTTGTGGTTAGACCACAGGTCTGTGATCTTACAGTTTTCTGACTTTATAAATCTAGCCAGTCTTTATCTCACCAAGTCACGATGTTTTCATTCCATCATTTTGTTCCCAAATTTCTTGGTCTTCTGACTGGTTCATTCAGAAAGTGTATGTGAAAAGAAAATTGATTGAAGGAGTCAGGTTCTCTGTAGTATAAATAATGACTGTTAATGTGAAATACTACATTTTTCACTCTATTTGATTAAGCTTTTCAGTTTAAAAAAGATAATGTCAGTCTGCTAAATGGAAACATTTGAAAGCAGTGTCTAAAGGTGAACTTGCAAAAGCTGTGCTTAGAAGTGTCTTCTCTGTGAATACACATATTGACCAAAATATGCAGATTTAGAGCAGTGTTCCTGGGAATGCTTTCTTCTGTGCTTAACAGCTCACTGTAATATGGTGGGGAGGGAGGAAGTGTCATTTTTAGTCTAAACTGCAATTTTGTGATGTCTTTCAGTGAATTATGCTTCAGGATGCAGTATTGCAAAGTTTCCAGAAGATGGCATTGTCATTGCACAGACTTTTAAGGATCAAGGTATGTGCTTCCTTGTCTTTTTTCTGTGTTTTAAGCAGAACTTTGGCGTCGATGCACAAGCAGAGTTGCAAAGTCTAAAGGTGTAAGATACAAGTGGCAGGTTTACAGGATTTGTCTTGCAGTTGCTGGTTATAGAGGGACAGATGTTGCCATTCATGGAATATCTCTATTCTATTTTGTTAGTTCCGTAGTAGATTTTCTTGTAGGAATAGGCAAGCATGGCAGCAAAGTAAGCTGACAAACAGCAGCATGCTGTGTGACGGCTGAATCTTAAGTTACTGTGTCCTATAGAATTCTGCAGAAGGACTAAAACAACATGAAGCAGTTTGTAAGGCAGAAGGCTATGATTTTAAACCTGTGTGGCTGAAAATGTTAGGATTTTTCATTTGAGCACGTTGAAGATAATCCAGGTTGTGAGGTCATCTTCGCCACCAAAGAAGGAAAAACATTAATACGGTAGGAAACTTCACAATCAGGGGCTTGCTGCAATTTCATTTTTATCATAACATCATGGGGTTTTGAAGACATTTTTCATATATATGTGACATGAAGAGTAGCATAGCTGCAGCTGGAAGTTTGCACTGTAGGCTGAGTCGACTTGTGGGTAAATTGATGTTGATGCTTTGCAGGCTATGAAACTTATTTGTGCTTTGCTTTAGGTCTTGAAGTTTTAAAGCAGGAGACTGCTGTAGTTGAAAATGTCCCTATTTTGGGACTTTACCAAGTTCCTTCTGAAGGCAGTGGCAGGATTGTTTTGTACGGCGACTCTAACTGCTTGGATGACAGCCATCGACAGAAAGGTGTGTAAGCTTTGACATCAAGAAGTTACTGTCTTAAGCTGATAACTGTCCTGTGGGGCTTTTAGAGCTCCCATCTGTATCTGATGTAGGTTTTTCTAGGGACTCTAAATGTTCCTAACTGTGGATTCATCTTACATCTGCAGAGCTCTGCTGAAAATGTAAGGAATGGTTACAGTAGAAGAGCCCTCCCAGTTAAATAACTCTCTGATAGATGGGACCATTCCGCTCCCTATAGGCCCCTTCCCTGTTTTTCTGTTCCACAAGCTTTGGGTGTGGGGCTGATTTTGAGGTGGGTTTTTTGCAGGGTGGGGGAGAGAGGAGGATTATTGGTTGGTTTGGGTTTTTTTGCTTCTTTGGGGTATTTTTGCTCCACATACTTAATGTTGTGAAAAGGCCATTAGGGCATCTCTTCACTTTTTCCCCAGTTGCATTTTCAGAATGTTTATGTAGTATAATGTATCTTACGTTTTGCGTTTGGTCATCAGTGTGCCTTGTTTCCTGTGAGAATTTATGGTAATGTTCAACATTTTGGTTGTGTGTTACTATTTTCAGGCTATTCTACTTTGACACAAACCGGCTGGTGTAAATGTCAAAAGTAGGGATTTCTCTTTGAGTTTTCAGTGTTTTTTTGCAACTCCAGATAGCAAGTGTGTGAGTTGTGTGATTTCTGTGACTTCTGGAGAAGCCATTCTCTCTGCCTACACACTGTGGTTGTTCCTTAGAAAACCTTTTTTCTAGTACTTTATCTGATCTGACTTTTCTAAGTTTTAAGAAATTGATTTGGTTTCTCATGACACCTAAAGCACAAGCTGGTAGATCTGTGGCTTTAGAGGCCGAAGATAATCCAGTATGTGAGTGAGGTCTTTTTCTGCATTTCCACTGAATGTAGTGTTCAGCCTGAATTCTCCTTTTGGGATGAAAAGTACATTTATAATTCTTCAAGTTTTGTTACCAGCATTTTAAAATATTGGGTTATATCATCCATCCCTTGCCTAATTTATTTACCGCTTGAGTCCCTTAGCTCTTGCCTAAGGAGGCTCTCTGTCTGTAACTCATTTCTTTGTCTCCCAAATATTTTCTATTTGAAAGCTTTCTGGTTTCTCCTTGTCTGTCTTTGGGTGGGTTCTAGTGAGCTGCATGTTCGTACCTTGTGTGCTTGCTGTAGGTTATTGAAAGCACTTAGTATAAGAGAATATAATGCAGCTTTAAATTAAGTAACAGAAAACAGTGCTTTGTGAGCTCCTTAATGCTGTTAAATTCAGTGTGACCTGTAAAGCAAGAAAAAGTGAAAGGTTCTAAAGAAATCCTTTAAAATTAGCTTTTAAATTGTGAAGCAGGAGCTATGTCTCCTAGAGAGACATCGGTGGCTTTGACTGAAGTAAATTCCTAACATTAGTGAATGTAAGTCCTTAAAATCTGATTGACCTCTTTAAAAATCAAAGTTGAGGGTTTAAGGGACACCAGGATTATGAAGATTAACACCCATTCCCAGCCAACTGCTCCGGGGGGGGAGGGAAGTTCTGAGAAAAACAGTTTGCTGTGTAGTTGAAATAGCTGATAAGGCACAGTCCTACTCCTGCAAATGGAAGTTTTAGAGAGTTGTGATGTTAACTGGCTGAAATGCTTAGAGGTAGCTCTGGATAAGGTAGTAGTAATTCAGGAGAGAATCAAAATGAGGGAATTGAGGGTTCATGTGCTGTTGAAGTGCGAAGGAAAACCATGATTAAGTATGTTGTGGCATTGATTCCCAGCCTACTTTGTACCACAGCTGCTGTAGGTACTGCTTTTGCTTTAGCTGAGGCATAGCCAGAACCTTTCATTTATTTCACAGTATCACAGTATCACAGTATGCTAGAGATTGGAAGGGACCTCGAAAGATCATCTAGTCCAATCCCCCTGCCGGAGCAGGAACACCTAGATAATGTTACACAGGAATGTGTCCAGGCGGGTTTTGAATGTCTCCAGGGAAGGAGACTTCACAACCTCCCTGGGCAGCCTGTTCCAGTGTTCCGTCACCCTCACTGAGAAGAAGTTTCTTCTCAAGTTTAAGTGGAACCTCTTGTGTTTGTTTTTTTTAAGCTTGGAAAAGTAATTGAGTCATAACGTTCCACTGAAAACACTACCTTGTTCTTACTTTTATTTGCAAGGTATTTATTTTGTCCCGTCTTCTCTGTTTTCCTCTAAAAAATGATATCAGAAGCTCTCAACTTCCTGTGTTTCCACACTAAAAAAATTTTTGTAATTTTTGTAGTGACTTGGATGGCCTTGCAAAACCTGGTATTTGAGACCTGTTGTCTTATGTCCTACTCTCCAAAAGAGCCTGATTTATACATGAAAGAAGACATTTTATGACAGAACACACTGAGTTTGGTGTATGAATTGTTGTGGGGGTGTTGTGTATGTGTTGAAAGTTGCATCTTTCAGAAATTGGGCCTAGAACTTCAGCAGGAGAAAAATAAGGCCCAGAAATACTGACTGTACTTCTAAATGTCATTACAGCCTTCTCAACAGAAAGATAAGCCAGTTTAAATGTGGCATAATGCATATCTTGTTTGGGGGTTTGGGGCTTTGAAATCCACAGATTGCTTTTGGCTCCTGGATTCCCTCCTGCAGTACACTTCTTATGGTGTGATGCCGCCAAGTCTCAGCCATTCTGAAAACAGACAGCGCCCGCCATCAGGAGCAGGCTACTCTCTCCCCGAGCGGATGGAAGGTGAGGTCCTTCATTACCAAGCAACTGAGAGAGCATCAGAGTGGAATTTAGGAAGACTCAGGCAGACTGAGTTACATGCCAGTAAGGTTAGACTGGTGTGCACTCTACAGTGTCATGTTGTTTTACTAGAAGAGAGCATTTATTGTAGAGGTTTGTTGTGATATAGTTGTGATTCAACTGAAGAAAATGTTCTGTTCATAGAGTAGGAGTTTTCAGATACCTAGTTCTGCTGGGGAGCATTCTAGTTACTCGCTACAGAGTGTGTATAAAGTATTCAGTCTTGTCTCACGTGCTGCCAGCAAAACCTGGATTGCCTATCACTGTAGGTGCAATTTTACTGTTTTGTAAGGTACCCTTTGGTTAATTCTAACCCAGATTTAGCTATGAGTCATCATTACTGTAAAGAGCCCCTGGTTTGACAGCGGCTTTGTTTAACTGGAGTGAGTATTGGTAACTCTTATCCTACCAGTCTTTCGGTAACCCAGTCTGTCTCTTCTGTGAGTTGCAGGTAACCATCTGCATCGATACTCAAAGGTGCTTGAGGCTCACTTGGGAGACCCTAAACCCAGGGCCCTCCCTGCTTGTCCTCACCTTTCCTGGGCCAAACCACAGCCTTTAAATGAAACTGCCCCCAGGTTAGTATATGTCTGTCTTATAGTTACACAAGAAGTCTTGTGTTTGAGTTCAGCTGAAAAATTATTTGTTCCATCTGCTTTTGAAAGGGACAGCTGGAATGCCTTTCCTAGAGAAACACCAGATTGCCAAGAGGAAATTAATGCCTCTTCAGGGAATAATTCTGACTCACCTTATTGCTACAGTATGAAAGCGGGGGGTTTTAAAAATAGTTTCACAAGTCACTGTTGTGATTGAGTGATCCCAGCTTAAAGTGAATGGTCTTGGAGTCCATTGTCCATTGTCACTGCATGCCTCTGAAATAGTTTTCTGAAGCAGCTTCTTGGACAGCTTGCCTAACTTTGCCTGCTGATCATTCGTCAAGTCACTTGTAAGCATATAGCCTGTATTTGTCTGCTGAGCTGCTAGTGATTACTTTTGGTAGTCTGTGTGCAAGAGACTTGTTAGCAAATAGTTGCCAATCCAAGTGTGAGACTGTGGCATCTGAATTTAGCTTTGAAGGCCTGCAAACTGCAGAACCTTTAGAATGGGTCTTTTGAGTCCAAACCATTGAGTTATTTGTAGGCTTCAACAGTCACTTTCTCTATATGTTTCTGCAAAATTCCGTGCATTACTTAAGTAAGTGGGCAGATAACTCTGTCTCTAAATTGCTTCTAGCAACCTTTGGAAGCATCAGAAGTTACTGTCAATTGACCTTGATAAAGTGGCTTTGCCCAGTTTTCGACAGAACCGACCCCAAGTGCGGCCATTGTCCCCTGGAGAAAGTGGTGCATGGGATATTCCTGGAGGTAAATATTGAAAAGTTTGAAAGCCACTGTTTTGTTTTGCTTTTAGTATAAGCTTTGAAAAACAGCGCAGTCAGAAGAGAGGCCATATGTTTATTTTCAGTTGTGAAAAACATGCCAATAATAGTGTGGCTGTGTTGTAACAACCTAAGAGAAATAGTTTTGCATGTGAATAGATTATTCAGAAGCATGAATGACATACTGAGAGGAAGATTTTGATGGGTGATTTTGGGGTTGTTGAAGTTTGTTTTGGTGCTGTTTAGACTGATGGGTGCCTGCAGCAGTCCCTGTCCTTAGGAGCTGTGGCTGGATATCTCCTGCTAATTAAAATTCCGTGTGTCAGTGCACAAGAGCAAAGTTCAGAAGAGTTTGAATGGTGCCCTGGGCAAGGTGTTACACTAACAAATGATGCTGAGCACTTGAAACAGATTTAAGTCTAATGGTGGGCTGTGCAAGCTTGGCACTGCAGGTTCTGCTGGAAGCAGTATGAAAGCATCACATGAAAGCTGCTAGGCCGTAAGATACCTGCGAAAACAAAGGGTCTGGTTCTGTAGCTCATCCTCATCATCTATGTGCACAGTCTCTGGAGCAAGCACTCAGTCACTTTCCTTATAGCATCAGGATTTGGTGTGATTTATAGAAATTAGTGATAAAATCATGGTCAAATGTTTGATCTCCCTTCTAATGCAGAACAGATGATTGTTGTTGCAGGGGAAATCTGGGTTATACTTTCATGTGCCCAAATAAGTAGAAGTGGAAATGCTTTTCTGTAATATTTGCATCCTTATTTTTGGTAATCATTCTGCAGTTGTTAATCTTCCTGTCTGAGATGTAATCTGATTAATAGCTGTTTGTCTTTGAACAAGAGTTACTATTTGGTCTTTTGGTAGATGGTGCTAACACTGTGAAGACATTGTCGTTCATGTGGTCACTAGTCACTTCCAAACCTCTTTGCCTTTCTAGGTATAATGCCTGGCCGGTACAACCAGGACGTAGGACAGACTATTCCAGTCTTTGCTTTTCTTGGTGCCATGGTGGTTCTGGCATTCTTTGTGGTACAGATCAACAAAGCGAAGAGCAGGCCAAAGAGACGGAAACCACGAGTGAAGCGACCACAGCTCATGCAGCAGGTTCACCCACCAAAGACGCCTTCGGTGTGAAAGCTCTCGCTTGCCAAAGATGACCTCCTTGTACCAGCTGCTTCCCTGGGCCATCCATGGTCTCCAGTGAAGGTGCTGGTCATGTTAGTGGTCCACACGTGACATCATCTCATAGTCTTTGGTTGAGTAAAAAAAGGACCGCAGTTGATCATCTGTACGTAAAACAGCAGCTTTGAGCAGCCGAAGCCACCAAAGACTTGAATACTGTTTAAATGGCTGCTTAGTCACTACATATCTCAAGAGGGGGGAAAACAGACCTTTTTTTTTAAGCTGACCAAACTAAAATTTATTTGTTTAGAGGCTATTTTCTATATTTATTTTGGGGGAGGGTGGGGGAGGAAAGTCACTTTAAGGACCTCTGCTAAGGAAAAAGTGCATTTTTTTGGATGGAATGTAATTTTCTAGAACGGTATTATGCTGAAGAGTAACGTGCACCATGACAGGAGGGAAGGGGATGAGGTAGACCAGTATAAACCAGTGAGACATACTCCTGCAGTTTATTTTTATAATGCCAACTACCATGATGTTTTTGTAATTTTTGGTCATGATTTCACCATTGTTGGTGAAGCAGATTTTCAGATTTTCAATAAATATGTTATCTATATGAAGCAAAGACATGTGCTGCCTGGCTCTGCTTTCCACTGCTGGTCACAGAGAGCAAGTTGCAGTCAAGTTGCAGGCTTTCCTTTGGAGCACAACCTGGGGAGTGATGCAAATGGCACTGGCCCCTCAGCAAGCACAGAAGAAACTTGTGTGGATGGCACTAACAGCATAGTGTGGTATGTCACAAAGCCAAAACCCTTGTCTCCTTTTGTTTGTCCTGGTTCAAAGCTTACAGCTGATCAGAGGTGATCGGAGGAGGGTCAAACTCATCAAAGATGCTCCAAGGCCTGGAGCATTCTGGGGACAGGCTGAGAGACCTGGGCTTGTTCAGCCCGGAGAAGATAAGGCTTTGGGGAGACCTTAGAGCAGCTTCCAGTGCCTAAAGGGGCTACAAGAAACCCGGAGAGGGGCTTTTAACAAGGGTCTGTAGGGACAGGACAAGGAGGAATGGCTTTAAATTGGAAGAGGGTAGATTTAGGTAAGGTATTAGGAAGTTCTTCATTATGAGGGTGACGATACACTGGCACAGGTTGCCCAGAGAAGTTGCGGCTGCCCTGTGCTTGGCAGAGTTCAAGGCAGTATGCCATCCCTGGCGGTGTTGGATAGGGCTTGGAGCAGTCTGGTCTAGTGGAAGGTGTCCCTGCCTGTGGGAGGGGGTTGGAACTACATGAGTATTTAAGACCCCTTCCAGCCTAAACTAGTCTGTGATTCTATGACTTGTTGCAGGTTTAAATAAGGATGCCCTTATTTAAAGGCACAAGTTGCCTCTGACCCTCCAGTTTTGGTTAACATTGCCATCACTGAAATAGCTTTTTTCTTTTGCAGTGAAGCTGTGAGGTTTCCCTGGCAGCTGCTTTTGTCACCGCTGCAAGTAACAGGACACTTTCCTAAGAGCAGGAGGGAACTGGTGGATGCCTCTGTCAGCAGAAGCAGTGCCCAGGAAGGAAAGTGGTCTTATGTACCAGCAAATAGTCCTGGTGAGCTCTTAGGCAGTTCACTGGCACCCATACCACCCTGGGCATGTCTGGAGGGGGAGAATGCCAGAGACAGCCCCGCTGGGCCATCTGACTACATGGTTCAGGGCTTACAGTCATGGATTGTGGTGGTGGGCCTTGGGAAGGGTGCTGCAGGAGGGAATATTTCTCCATGTAGCCTGGAGCAACCTCCTAAGAGGTGGCTGTGGATAGGGTTTTGCAGGACACAAGTGTCCTGCAAAATGGATTAGGAAAACCCATTTTCCCTAACCCAGAGACCAGTTGGCTTTTCCCAGGCTGCCTTCCCCTCCAAAGATGAGGATGCACTGAGTGAGGCAATATCCTGTTGCCAAGACAGAAGACGCTGAACTTTCACTTTGGAGCTGTTACTGGAAGGTCACTGGGGCTGAGGGGGTGGTCCTGAGGTTGGGCTACTTGTGCCATCCCAGTGGCACTGGAGTGAGCCGCTGGAGTGAGTCCTTTCTCTCCAACCACGGTCCTGTGCTGGCAGGGAGGGGATTTTCTCCATCTCACCATGGCATCAGGGTCTCTTGCAGGACCAGCCAGCTCTGCAGGGCATAATGGTTACAAAAGAGCTGTCAGTAAAGGTGTAAGATCTCTAGGGCCAGACCTTGCAAGTAGCGCAAGGTGTAATTGTAGTTGGTGTTTTCATTTGTTCAAAACGGGCTGTCGACTTGCATTCATGTACCTTTGTCTTCAAAGACAATAATGTGGAAAATAGATTGTCAACCCTTTTCCATCAAAAAGAAGAGAGGAGGGCACCTGCTGAAGGCGCACAGAGTGAGTAAAGCTGCCAGCCAACAGGAACCCTCAGGTTATGGCTTGTGGCCCCGTGACTGGAGCACCCAGATAAATGGGAGAAAGAGGGAAGAAAATAAGGGAGCTCAGAGCCACTGAGCAGAGAAATTGCTTGGGGCTGGTGTGGGAGGTGGGCTGCATCTCTTTGATTTGTGGCACTCCCATCAGAGGCAGCCTGGAAAGCTTTAGTCCTAATGAGGAGGGGCACTAATGAGAGATGACAGTTCCACCGCAGCATTCAAACCAGAGTCAAGCTCTATCAAAGCACCAGTCCGAATTAAGAGCCTTTCCCAGTGGCTGGTATTTTACAGCCCAGTGGCCAATTTCTAAATCGTAGAGGCCAATTATTTCCAAAGCCTTTGGTGTGCAGCTAATGAAGGCCTGGAAGGGCCCTGCTAAATGGTTATAAGCCCCGTAGGTGGCAGAGATGTAATGGAGGTGGCAGGCACAATTAGCCATCCATAATTCCTCCTAGCAGCTGATTAAAGTCTCTTTATCCGTTTTACTGAGATCAGAAGGGCACATACTTGGGAAATCAAAAATGCATTAGGGGCTGTTGGCCAGCACTGGGGGCCTGTGTGCAGAGCCCCAGGGTGGTGGCATGTACTGAGAGCGACACAGAGGTGCGGCATGTCAACAGTGTAGGGGATGAGCCCATCATCCCCGTGGGGTATAGCCTTCTCTGTGCGGGTCCCCTGTGGCATCAGTTACCCCATTGTATTGTCCTAGCACCCCCCTTCCCTGTTCGGAGCAGCGGATGGGATGCTCCAAAGAGGTGGTGCCTTACTAAGGTCTCATGAGTACAAGAGCACCCCAGTGGGCTTTTAATTGCTGCAGAGACACTGAGGGGTGGTGGCCTCATCCTGTACTCAGTGGTGAAGCATCCATCAGTCAAATGGTCTGAAGGACGCTCACTGCAGCTCCCTTTCCTCACCCTCCCTGACCCGGGATACTCCAAAATGTCCCGTGGTGGGAATTGCGTGGATGGGGTGAATACCGCTGGAACGGGGAGCCCCCACGCTGAGCCCCGTGCTGGAAGCTTCTGGGACTGCGGTTTTTCCTTGGTCTGTACGAGCTCTTTGAGGCTTGGGGGTGCCCACAGGCAGCGGGATACGACCGCTGGTCCCGAGCGGGGGAGGTGCATGAACCACGGTCCTCCCCCTGTCCATCCACCCGTCTTCAGGGCGATGCCGCTGCCCTGCCCCGAGATGCAGCGGGATCAGGAGGGGGTGTCCTCCCACGGCCGGTTCCTGCCCCGCCTCCCGCTGCCCACTCCCCGCTCCCTGCAGTAAGGGGGGTCCGCGGAGGCCCATCGCAAGGGTCAGCGTTGGCGCTGCCGGCCCGGCGCAGAGTCCCGCTGGGATGGAGCGGGCGGGCGAGGTCCGGCCCCTGCTGCCGCAGCCGGGTCCCGCCGGGCTCTCCTCTGCCGGCGCCGTCTGCATCCTGCTCAAGTCAGCGCTGGGCGCGGGGCTGCTGAGCTTCCCCTGGGCCTTCGGCAGGGCTGGCGGAGCTGTCCCGGCCCTCCTGGTGGAGCTGGTAAGGGGGGAGCGGGGGTCCGGGACCTGGGCGAGGGGCTGGCGGCAGCAGCGTCCTCGGAGAGCCCGCCACGGCGCTTGGGGGGCAGCGTCCACGTCCCAGGCCAGGCTGATGGGGGAATAGCCAGGGCAGGAGCTGCCACCTTGGAGATGCTCTTTGCATCAGCGTAACGTACAGTATAATTGGGTGAGTGGTATCAGTTGACAGGCTGGAAAAATTGGGGCTGTTCAGCTTGGAGAAGAGAAGGCTGCGTAGAGACCTCATAGCAGCCTTCCAGTATCTGAAGGGGGCCTACAAAGATGCTGGGGAGGGACTCCTGATCAGGGACTGTAGTGATAGGACAAGGGGTGATAGGTTTAACAGTGGAAATTAGGTTAGATGGAAGAAGTTCTTTATGGTGCCTCAGCACTGGAACAGGTTGCCCAAAGAAGTGGTAAGTGCTCCAACCCTGTCTTTGCAAGACCGGGGTGGACAGAGGCTTGGGCAACATGGTCTAGTGTGAAGCATCCCTGCCCATGGCAGGGGTTTGAAACTAGATGATCTTAAGGTCCTTTCCAATCCAAACCACTCTATGATTCTACCCTACATGCCCTAACCCACCAGACCTAAACCAAAAGCTTCACCTAGGGCTGGTTCTCCACCCATGTTACCTAGATGGCCACCTAATTGCTGGCCATGGCCCTGCTTGTCCCCCTGGGTCTGGGAGTGATGTGATGCTTCTTGATGGCTCCTGTCCCCACAGGGCTCGCTGGTTTTCCTGGTGAGTGGGCTGGCGGTGCTGGGCTACGCAGCAGCCCTCAGCGCCCAGCCCACCTACCAGGGAGTGGTCCGGGCTGTGTGCGGGGCAGCAGTGGGGAAGCTCTGCGAGGTCTGCTTCCTCCTCAACCTCTTCATGATTTCTGTGGCCCTCCTCAGGGTGGTGGGTGACCAGCTGGAGAAATGTGAGTTGTTTTCCTCTGTAGCTTGCTGGGGATTGAGGGGAAGGTGGTCCCATGTGGATTGGGAGCAGCCCCAGCATTTTCTTTGGACGCCTGAGGTCATGGAGCTCCCTGGCCTTGTCATGATATGATGCTCCCGACCTCCTTGGGCCACCCTTTGGGCACAACTGACATCCCTGCTGCTCCCCACAGTGTGTGACTCCCTGTACCCCAATGGGACGCTAAGTGGGGCCCCCCTGTCACCCCCCTGGTATGCAGACCAGCGCTTCACCCTCTCAGCTCTCTGTGTCTTTGTCATCTTCCCGCTCTCTGTCCCCAAGGAGATCGGCTTCCAGAAGTACTCCAGGTACCACCTGGGATACCCCCATGATGTAGCCACCCCATGGCATCCTGTGCCCCAGGCCACCTCCTCCCAGGTCCCTGCATGGCCATGGGACCCTCCCCCCCCCCCGGCTGCCAGGGGTCTCTGTGCTGATGCCCTCCCATGCCCCAGCAGCATCCTGGGCACGCTGGCTGCCTGTTACCTCACCCTGGTCATCATCCTGAAATACCACCTGCAGGCAGAGAGCCTGGGCTGGCCGGAGCCCTCCCAGCCCTCCAGGTAGGAGGGTCAGCCCCACATACCTCCCACTCTGGTCTCTATGGCATTAGCATGGGCAAGGGGTGGTCCTGGGTGATGGCACAGGGAGGAATGAGCTGGGGACAATGCTGGCAGTTTGGTGGGTGAGCGGCAGCCCCAGCTCCAGCTTTCACCCCAGCAATCCCCTCCTTCTCCCAAAATTACTGGCTGAGAGTTTCCTACTGTGGCATCCAGGCTTCACAGCTTATGCCATGCTCTGTGCTTCTTCCACTCCATGCCACAGGGCATCCTCCTGGGCCTCCATTTTTAGCGTCATCCCCACGATCTGCTTTGGCTTCCAGGTAGGTCACCCTGGCACCACTGTCCCTTGCTGCTGGGGCAGTGCTGGCAGCATCCTGGACCATAGGGACACTATTCCTTGCAGGGGGGTTGCAGGGAAGGGGACCCATTCTATGTCCAGTGGTGGCTGCAGGGCAGGACAGAAGCCCCTGGGGATGGGTGAGAGTGGAACAGGGCACCCCTGGGTGTGGGAGGGAAGAAACTGGGTATGGGGGTTGTCCCTGCATGGGGCCCCAGCAGCACCCCTCCTTGTTTTGCAGTGCCACGAGGCCTGTGTGGCCATCTACAGCAGCATGCGCAACCAGAGTTTCTTACACTGGATCGCTGTCTCTGTGGTCTCCATGCTCATCTGTCTGCTCATTTACTCCCTCACGGGTAACCCCAGCACCAGAGCCCTTCATCTCCTCCTTCTCCCGCTTGTCCTCATCTTTCTCTTGGCTCCTCTGTCCTCCTCATGACCACCCAACCCACTGCTCCTTTCACAGGGCTCTATGGCTACCTGACCTTTGGCGAGGCTGTGGCACCTGACGTCCTAATGTCCTACCCAGGGAACGACCCAGTTGTCATTGTTGCCCGCCTGCTCTTTGGTGTCTCCATCATTACCATCTACCCCATCGTGGTGCTGCTGGGCAGGTGAAGGGGTGGTAGCCAGCCAGGTGTCCCCTGGCCAGTGCAGCTCCACTGGGTGCTATCAGCCTTGCTGTTCCTCCGCAGGTCAGTGGTGAGGGATGTGTGGGTGACCCCCAAGCACAGAGCCATGGTAGTGCCCGAGGCGCAGGAGCAGCGGAACCGGGTGGCACTGACAGTCACCTGGATGGCCACCACGCTCACCATTGCCCTCTTTGTCCCAGACATCGGCAAGGTCATTGAGCTCATTGGGGGCATCAGCGCCTTCTTCATCTTCATCTTCCCAGGCAAGAGTGAGCAGTGGGAGGCAGAGGAAGGGTGCTGGTGCCAAAAGCATTGTTGGTGCAGGGTGGGTGCTGTGGTGGTGATGGGGAGTCCATCCTGGCCCCATTTTGAGGTGCAGGGACACATGCATGGGGACACTGCTGCGGGGCCTGGGTGAGGGGTGCCAGGTGGTGGAGCTGAGCCTATGTGTTGGTGGCAGGGCTGTGCCTGGTGTGCATGACTGGGACCCGCACCCTCGGGCCACGCAAAAAGTGAGTGTCTGCACACTTGGGAGCGGTGGGGAAGGGCAGGGGGACAGCACCCCTTGATCCATGGCTCCAGCAGGGTCGCTGGGGTCATCCTGGCCAAGGCAGGAGGAGTCTCATGAGGAGGGGGATTTGGGGCACCTGTAGGCACTGACAGGAGGAGCCTGTGGCGGGGCTGAAGTGTGGGTATGGAGGGATGTGTTCCAACACTGGGGATGTGGCTGGGTACCAGGGTTGAGTCAAGGTACTGGGGAGGTGCCCATAAATTGGGAATGTGCCTGCGCACCAGGGGTGTGCCCAGGAATGAGGCTGTGCCTAGGTATGAGAGGTGTGCACAGGGATCAGGGATGTGTCTGAATACCAGACCCCTTGCAGCAAGGCTTAAAGGCACTGGGGCACACAGTGGAGACTTGGGTGGGGGTCAGAAGTCCATGGTGCTCCAAGGCTGTAGAAGCCCATGTCAGGGGGACCTGGCACGTTTCTGGTGAGTTTTGGGGTAGGTGTTTGCTGAAGTGTGTCTGTGCTCCTGGGGGAGTAGCAGAATCTGAGTGAGGATGGAGGTGATGTGTGTGGGGCCCTGTCCCCCATGGCAGCTGGTGAGAGCACACCAGGGCCTTGGGGTCTTGGCCAGGATGGTGCACTGAGGGACGCATAGCTATCTGGGCAGGAGGGAGGGTGCCCTAGGGATGCCAAAGCACTGGGAGACCAATGCAGGCAGTGAGAAGTGGCACCGAGGTGAGCAGCAAGGACTTGGAGAGTTCCATCAGGGAGACCCACCAGAGTGTGACCCCAAGAGTGCCATCACCATGGGAGGGGACAGCACGAGCCAGGGAGATGGGGACAGCAATGGGACAGTCCCAGCCTGCCTGGGGCAGTTCGGGAAGGCGCACAGTGCTGATGACCCCACGATGGAGCAGCACCAGCAGCAGTGTTTGGGGTGAGTGCTACTTCCTAAGGGCTTGGTGTTTGTCAGAGGCTGTGTGCCTGGGGAGAGGGCGACAGGGAGGTGTAGACCCACAGGTAGCAGGGCTGGGAAGGAGCCGGGTAGGGGACATGTGGCAGTGGGGCGGGGGGGTATATGTGGAGATTGTGTGGATGTGGCTGTGCCTGAGCATGGCGGGGGGGGGGGGGGGGTGGGGTGGTGAGCAGATGTGCCCTGGGCCCCTTCGGCAGGGCCACCGGGTGCAGGCAGAACCGGGGATGCTCTCATGGTGGTGCTGTCAGGCTTCTGACCAAGCGCTGTGTGTCGTTGCAGTGGGGATGTGCCGGAGGGACTGCTGGGGTCTTCAGCCATCCGTGATGCAGAGGAGCGCGGCAGAGGAGGCTGAGACCTACAGAAGGCTCCACATATGGGGGTTCAGCGGGTTGCATGTTACTGGGGGTCAGTTTGGTCCCTCCAGCCCCTGCTCATGTTCCCGCAGGGCAGCTCTCATCACCTGGGGGGTCCTCTCCGTGCTCGGTGGTGCCTTCGTCTGCGGGCAGAGCGCTGCCCTGGCAGTGCTGGGGCTGCTGCGCTGAGGGGCCATGGACCCGCTTCATCGTGCACCCCCACATGACGCCCCCACCATACCCTCGGCACAGCTACACCTCTGGATCTCATCACGATTTTATTTGGCATGACCATCCCCATTATATAGAGGCTAATAAAGACAGGAGAGGGAATTGGTGAGGGCCCTGTGCCACACACCCCTCCAAAGGACCCCCAGACAAGGTGGGCTGGGGGCAGGATGAGCAGCGAGCTCCTCACATGCACAGACAGACACACAGACAGAAGTACAGACCCCAGGAAGGGGGGCATCTATCCCCACATCTGCAAGGCACCCACTGCCACCATGAAGGAAACCCCCTGGGACTACCCACACCTCACAGGACTAAGGGGCACCCCCTTCACCACCACCCTGACCACCTCCCCGCACTCCTCAAGGGTCCCTATCCCTACAGGCACAGCCTACTCCCCTGGGGACTAGCAGGGACCCCAGATTACCTCCCAGGGGGCCTTCAGCCTCCTGCTCCCACTCCCTGTTCCTTACCACCAGCTGCCACTCCCTGCCCACCTGTGCACTGGGAAGCCACTCCCCAAACCCTGTGGGGGGAAATCCCCCGCAGCCCACCCCACTCCAGAAAGAGGTGATACAGGTGATGGGGTAGCTGGGGCAGAGGGGACTCTATGGGGTGCTGGGAACACACATTGGGGTTTCCTTCACTGCAGACAGGTCACACTGACCCACACAGGGGTCACGGCCACCCCACAGCAGGGCTGGCACCAGCGGTCACTCTCGGCTCAAGGTGCACCAGGCAGCTGCAGGGGACAGGACCAGAGGGTCAGCCCTGTCCAGCCCTGCATCACCCTGACCCCCCACCCCTGCTCCCCACACTGGGAGCGGTGCCGGCTGCTCCGGGGTCCCTGTGCCCACCCCAAGGGATGGACACCCTCCTACCTGGCACAGCCACGCTGGAGATGGCCTCAGGCTGGCTCAGCGTGTCCACCTTGACGTGCTGGAAGCCCTTGCAGGTGGCACTCTGCAGGTGCCTGCACCGGGGCGGGAGACAGTGGGTGACAGTGTCCCACCAAATCACCATCCCAGCACCCTGCCACCCCATTGCCTCTGGCAGGGGCTGGGTGACAGCAGCCTCTTCATCCTCAGGCAAAGCACCCTCCCATGGCTTAGGACAGTGAGACCTCCCTCCCATCCCCTATGTCTAAAAGCACCCCCGGTGGGACATGCACAGAGACATCCCAAGCCCCTCATACCCTTTACAGTGACAGCCCTAAGACAGACAGACATATCCTCACCCCTGCCATCTGACAGGGGACAGAGCTTGGGGCTCAGCAGCTCCAACACCCCTCCACAACCAAGGACCCCATCCAAACCAAGGATTTTTACCCCTTCCCTACCTCTTCCAATCCTCCTCAGTCTCCCAGAACTCATAGACGATGAAGGTGACCCCATCGGGCAGCTTCACGGCAGTGACACTGGCAGGAGTGAGGAGAGGGGTGAGCCCTAAACCATGGGGCATGCCCCTCCCCCTCCCCTCTCAGCCTCTGCAGCCCCCGATGAGTGACCCCAGCCCCAGCAGTCCAAGTGAATGGGAACTCCCCTTCAACACCTCACCCCAAACAAAAGGGTTTTGGTGGCCGAGCATCACTGCGCCCCAAATCCTGGCTGCTTTGCCACAGCCCTTCACTTGGCAGAGTGCCCGTTGCTGCAAGGGCAGCTGGACACCCCTGTGCCCACCCCCCAAGCCCCTTTGTCCCCCATGCACATCTGCTGGTGGTACGCACTGGAAGCAGTCCCGCTCCCCGGCCACGCTCTTCAGGTATTGCTTCAAGGAGCTGCAGAACTCACTCAGGTGCTTGTGTGACACCGTCATCTCATCCCGCACCAGGAGGAGGTACTGCTGGGCCCCCAAAACACAGCAGTATGACAGACCCCCAAAAACATGGTGACACCCCCCACCCCAAGGGCAATGCACACCGCAGGGACACCTCAGCACCCCAGGGTGCTCTCACCGTGCAAGCCGTGCTCTCACTGTCTGACAGCCGCTGGTGCAGGTCGAACCAGAGGGTCTGGGGAAGGCGGAAAAGCAGTGGGAGGGTGCGCTGAGGTTGTGTGTCCCTCCCAGGCTGGTGGGTTTCTGTCCCCAGTGCCTGGGGACATGATGGGCTGTGCCCCCTTCTCTGCAGGGAGGGCTCTGAGACCCATTTGCCCCTTCCATAAGGACCCTCTGCAGAGGCTCCCTGAGCAGCCAACATCCTCACCACCATGTCCTCACACTAGTCCCAAGACAGCCGTCACCTTTCAGTCCCTGATTGTCCCTGGGGTAGGGGAACCATCTCTCCTCAGTGCCTACTTGTGCTTTCCCAGCCCTTGGGACACTGTTTCCTTGGGCAACCATGGTTAACACTTTTTTGCCCTCACCCTTCACAGCACCTCTCTGCCCCCATGTACAGCACCACCTTTTCGCTGCCTCCTTACGTCCTGAAAGCACAAACCAGAAGGATTTTGGGAACATCTCTTGTACTAACATTTTCTCTTTCAGTCCCTAGATGGAGTAAGGCTGCCTCTGCAAGAGCTGCTGCCTTCTTCCTTCCTTATGTTTTTTTCTTGTTTAAATAAACCCACAGTTAATCATTCCACATTACAATAGCTGCCATCAGCTTATCAGACGTAATATCCTCCAACCCCACCATCACCCACCCAGCTCCCATCACCATGCACGCATGTTCCCACCAGCACCACTTCTTGGTCATCTCAGTGCCAACCAGGACAGGAAGCTGTGGGCCCCAGGGACAGCCCCATGTGTGGAAATGCTGGCCCTTACCTTGTCCTCCAGCTTGCCAATCAGCTCAGCCAGCCTGTTGATCTGCCTCTCCAGGCCCTCCACCTTGGTGTCAGGGGAACCTGCGTGGAGCCAGGAGGCAGCGATGGAGAGGCCTGCCTCCATCTCCTCTCTGCCTCCCAGAGAGGCACCCCTGGGCACCCTGAGAGCCCTGCTGCTCTCCAGGGAAGTCTAGCATTACCTCCACGATGCTGCTGGGACCACAGCTTCCTTCCCTGAGCACCCTGAGTCATCTCAGGCTGTGAGTACAGCTGGAAGCAGCCATCACTTACCACTCTGGAAGGTCTTCCCCTGCTCCCTGGGGACCATCCAGCTGGTGGGAGAGTAGCTGGGCACAGGGCTGTCGTACCAGGTCTCCATCAGACCATGGCCTGTCTTGCTGGGGTAGTGCCTGCAACCAGAGAGCACACAGGCCATCATGGGGGGCAGAGCTGGGCACATACAGTTGAGTGTAAGCCAGTCCCAGGGAGCTGACATTGGAGTGTCCTCTTTGGCACTTCTGCCACCAGCTCCAGACCCCTTGGAGAGCAGCAGTGCTCACACAGCACAGGCTTCCCTTCAGTGCCATCATTCAGCATTAAAAGCAGCATCAGCAGGCTGCTCCCAGCAGCCATCACTTTTCTTTCCTGCTTAGGAAACACTTGAACTGCCCATCTCTTGCAGCCCGCAAGTGTATTTACTCCTCTAGACAAACACCACAACAGTGGGGCACCTGTAGCTATGTCCAGGCAGCTGGCTGCACCTTAGTGGGGCTGGTTTTGCAGTTGGGTGGCTTTGGCTACTAACACATGGGAAAAGTGGTTGTCATGGCTGCTTGGCATGCACCCCACCAACAGGCTCTATTTCTCCTGGAGAATGGAGACATATTCACTGTAGCAGCTCCTCCAGCTTGCTGCTTCTTCTTCTTCTGGGGCTACAAAACCCATTTGGCCTGGGTCATCCTGCATCACCTCTTGGAGAAAAGCATATATGTGTGTATGTATACACGCACGTGCTCATGCATGCATATACCCCTGAGTCATCAATGACCACCCAGTGGTTCCCCCAGGCCCTCGGTCATTTGCAAACTGGAGAGGATGCTAAGACCTGCCACCCCAGCAAGGGTTTGTAGCTGCCATCCCTGTGTGGCAAGATGGGAGTGAGCTTCGGGTAGGATGACCTTCACTTCCTCCTCCACTGACGGGAAGCCGCAAAGGGTTTTCAGTGTTTCCTTCTAGCAAGAGCAGCTCTATGCTGCCTGTCTGCTGATGGAGGTACCTGGGAGCCTGACTCCTCTTGGCATTTCTTGCCATTCACGCAGCTCACAATGGAGACAACATGCTGAATGCCAGGAGCCAATATGCATAACACTGGCCAGCACTGTCCTGTCCTCCTGTCCCTCCCCAGGCACCCAGCTTCTCTGGAGTGCAGCAGCTGGATGTCCTCTCTACCTTCCCTGTCTACCCTGAGCAATTACAGCTGGCTCCTTTGGTGCAAAGTCTGGGCTGCTACTGTCCCCCCAGATCAGCTGATGGAGACTTTCACCATGTACATGGGAACATGACAAGCAGATCTGGCCCTGAAGAACATTCCCAAGATAGGGAAGCAAGAATAATGATAGACGGCAGGAACATCCTTGTCGCTACAGACTGTGTGATAATCCCCCTGCCTGCGCAAAATAATCCCCTGTCAATAGGCAGGAAATTAGGTGATAACAGACAGAGATTTCTTTTTAATCACAATTTAATGAGGTGTCTCAGGCTTGGACATCTGCCTTTGCATTTCATTTTACAGACCTTTATTTTGGTGCTTTTTAGGCCACCCCTTTGTCTTCATGTGGATACATAAGATCATCTTTTGTGCGTTTGGTAGTGGTTTTTTTTGCTATTACTACCATGAGAAAACAAGTACAATGCTACTCATTATGAACTGGGCCCACACATCAGCAAATAACAGCCAACAAAGTCTTTCATGGGTTCTAATTGCTGTGTCTTACATTTGGTTTGTTTTCTCCTCATTGTTTCCCTTTTACTTTTTTTGTATAAGGTTTGACACAGTCTCTTTCCAAAACAGGGAGAAGAAAGTGATATGTGGGATGAAAACCAGAGCATCCCTCCTAAGAAAGCTGGTGAGATGTCACCAGAGCTGCCCAGGGTCTCACTGCTGTCCCCAGGCAGCAACAGCTCCAGTGAGAACAGCCCAGTGCTGTGTGTCCAGGGTGCAACTGCTGCTGATGTTAAAACCCAAAACACCAAGATCTGGCTGCTGTGAAGCGTTTGGGCACATCAGCCCCTGTAGTGTCCCAGCAGGGAGTTGGGATTTCCATGTGGTTTTGGCCTCCTGGTTTGCAAGGACAATAGGAGCAGGATTCACTTGATCAACATATGATGAATGGTTTCCATGGCAACTTGTCCTGGTTACAGCTGGTGACAGAGAAGTGAGTGACACAGTGACACCAAGTGACCATCTGGGCTATGCTGCCAGGTACCCCTTATATTTTAGCTCTGGCAGCACTTGAGAAAGCTTGGAACTCTCTGCTCTGCCTTCTACAATCCTGGTAGCACATGACAGGCTGCTGGGATGGGGATGGCTCCCTCACATGGGACCCGAGGGCATGGTACCTGTCCCCAGCACACAAGCACCTTTTGCCTCTGTGGATTTCACCTCGTGGGTGCCCAGCAGGAGAGACAGCATCCCTGCCATGGGAAGCCACCACATGGGCTGTCCCCAGCACACCCCAGACACAGCCACCCTGCTGCTGGTGCCCACATTTTGCCCTGAATGGGACCAGTGGATTTGCTCAGAGAAGCAGCCCCATGCACCCAGGGCTGCGCAGCCCCAGGGTGCTGCCCTTTGCATCTGCCCCTGAGCTGCTCATGGGTGAAAAGGTCAAGAGGGACCTTTAGGGCTGCAGGAGAGTAAGGGACAGGGCAGGACACAGTGGTGGAGGAAAGCCCTGAGAGCTCTCAGGAAGCTGGGAAGGGAGTGTGCCAAAATCACTGTTGGTACAGGAGAAAACTAACAGAAGTTGCAGTATTATAGAAACATTTTTATGGTAAAATACCACTTGAACCAGCCTGAGAGTTGCCACTTTCAGGACGGTTGGTGTGTGTGGAATCCACTCCACAAGTTTCCCTAGGCAACACAACCTGCTATCATAGAGGAGCAATGGAGGGTGGAGCAGAGTGGAGACACCACGGCCAGGCTCTGCTGTACTCCCTGCAGACTGGGGACTGCGAACTTGGTACCATGCAGCTGATAAGCCACATAACAGCTGTCAGAGGGGAAATACAAGAGATGATGTCTGTTGCTGAGCCAGAAGCTGTGGAGAAATCAGTTCCCTTAGGTGAACCTTGCTAATTATAATCTCATCATAATACTAACACACACCTCCATCCCAAAGTTACCCACATCCAAGGTATGACCACCCCTCACCGATCACATGCTTTAAACTTTTTATGATCTGTATCTTTAAATGAGAAGTGAAAGAATTTTATGCCATCAATAACAGAAGAATTGTGAGGCACTCAAGCTCCCCCTGAGAGTAAAGAAAAGTATAAAAGTGAATGAGAGGGGAGGGAAGATAAGGAAAACTCCATCTTAACTTCTGGAATCATTCAATGGGCTGAACCTGTCTTCTACCACCTATGGATGCCTATTGGGCAAGAACTTCATCTAATTCACGCTAAATAACTCGCGCTAGCTGTTATTAGTGATTATAGTATGGTTGTGTATCACTTGTTTTTGTGATAGCTTTTGGTTGGTTTTGCAGACAATCCCTATTACCAGCAATCACAAACCTTAATTTGTCATGATTTTATATTAATAAAGAGTGTTATTCCATAAAGTGCTAGTGTTAGTCCTTTGTGGGTGCCAGCAGTTGCTGACAGTGGGTAACATAAAGTGGGAAGACCCCCTGATGCTGTTGACATGTTTCCCTGAACAAGACAGTTGAATTGCCCTCCCATCCAGCAGGACTGTTCAATCAAGGGTCCCTATAACAAGGGTCCCTATAACAACTGACACTGGTTGGCCGCAAGGGTCTTGGCTTTCCAGGGGCACTGATAGACAAATCAAACATGAGGGGTCGAGAAAATCTCTTCCCCCACCCCCATTTCACATAACAGGGAAGCAAAGGGAAAAGCAGCTCTTTGCCTTTTGCTCCCTGCACACCATCTGCTGCATTTTCCCTCATCCCACAGAATCATCCTCTCCCTCCACTTCCTGCACCAGAATCACTCTGGAAGTCAAGAGGAGGGCAGGAGGTGCTGCAGACCTGGCAGGATTGGTTTGCTCATCAATGGCATCCACGGCACTCTCCACAGAGCTCAGCAGTGACTGGGTCTGGTTAGCCGTCTCCTTCAGCAGGAAGCGGGTCACAAACTGGTCCACATTGCTGCCACTCTCGTACACCTGCCAAGGCAGACAGTGAGCATGGTGAGACCCACCACTGATCACCCAGCACCACTGGTGGTGGAGCATCCATCCAACATCCCATGCACAAGCTGTGTCCGCAACCACAAGGGCCACAGGAGGAATGAGCATGCACTTTCCCACCCCATGGGAAGCATCTTCCAACACCCATAGGTCACCCAGTATACAGCCCTCCATCATCCATCAGCCCTGGGACACACTTGTAGAGGCTGTGACAAGAGGCAGTGTGGGCAGCAAGGCACATCATTTTTATATCTAACAGCAGAGCAACAAAAAGGCGATTACCCAAAGCCCATCGTTGCTCACTTCACCGTGATCTTAAATATACCATTGCCTTGCAGGACAAGACACAGCAGGTGCAGGTATGAAAAGTGCCCCCTCCTGTGCTTTGGATCCCTGCTCTGAGAGCTTCAGCATGCTATTTAGTGCCTTAATCCACAGCAGCATGGTTGATCCAGTGCTAAAGTGAAAGTGGTTTTGGGATCATTAACATGGCTCTTCCCAGGCAGCTGCTAGATGAAGATGCCTTCAAGGCAGTGGCAGGGCCCACCAGCTGTGACACAAGAGCCTCAGCATATTTTGACATTAGGGTTTTTTTCTGAAGAGGGAGAAAAGGAAAGTTCTGTCCATCTGGGGCCAAAGGCAGGGTGTAGTGGGAATGCCTTCACCAGGAAACATGCTGCTCCCGAGGAGCTTTGGTGAAAGAAGACAAGGTGTTCAAGCAACAGCAGCTTCTGGGGTAATCCAAACCCTCTCAAGACAGAAAACACTTAATAAAATGTGTTAACAGCACAGCTGATATGCTTAAAGCACCCAGGGTCCCTTCCCCAGCACAGCCTTGCTGTGCCCTGTCCATGGCAAGGTCCTGCTCCTCCACCTCCTGCCAGCCAACCAGCTGAGGCAGCAGACTGGCACAACTGGACCAATGCTGGCACAACCAGCCCAACATTGTCCCAACACTGTTCCAACACCAGCCCAACTCATCTGACCCCAGCCCAACCACACCAAGACCAAGCCACTGGCCACACCAGGTCTGGCTGAAGCTAATCATTTGTCATCAGAGCTGAATAAACTTACGGTGACAAAAAAAGAAAGGCTCCTCTAAACCCAAACTTACTAACATCACTTTTCCCCAGTCTTTTCCCAACCCATCAGTGCCTGGTGGGACAGCATGTGGCCCAGACAAACACCTGCTGGGTAGTCTGACCCTGTGTGGGTCTCCTGGCACAGGACTTCTCCAGCCTACATCTATTTGGACCAAAACCATCCTGTGATTCTGTTATTCTGTGACATGACATGAGGATGTATGCTCCCTGCTCCCTTCATGACACTGGCAATCACCAGACTCAGGGGTGAGAACAGAGCAGTGGCAGCACCACCAGTTATCTGACATGCAGCAGCACATGAGTATCCCAAGCTCCTCAGAGCAAATTATTCCTGAGTTATGGTGAAATGATTAACGAAGGTTATTTCTATGGCAACCAGAGCAGCTCTGCAAGAATCCAGAGGACCTTTATCTCCTGTATTAAATCATAAAAGAAAAATGAGATGAAGAAAAACACTTCTGGGGAAACTGGACACAGAGCTGATTTCTCACCCCTAATTTGGTAAAGGAGCATGAATTTCTTGATGGATTCTTAAGCATCAAACTAGTGCGGCAGTTAATGACTTGCCTTTAACGCAAAACCTTGTTCCTTCCCCCTCCTCACCACGGTGTTTCTGGGGGACACACATGATGTGGTGAGTATCGCTGAACAGTGATGCTGAGCCAAGCTGCCATGCAGTGTGCTGTATTCATTATCTCCTGCAGCTGCTTGCTCTAGCGCTGTTGTGTGGCAGGGAGGAAGACATAAGGAGGGCAGGGATTGATGCTCTGCATTTCTTTTTCACCAGCACAACCCATCCCAGGGCACTGGTAAGACAGGGAGAGGACTGGCTCAAGGCACTCCATGGGCTGTAGTAGACCTGCATGAAGACCAAGCACTGGGATGCTCATCAGCAGCACACATGAGACCCTGCCACTTTTTGAGCCTTTCTCCAAGTAGGACCATGCTCTCCTTCACAGCCCCAGCACAGCATAGTGCACTACATCAGCAGTACCATTATCTGATGGTCGGGTCAGAGTGAGGAAAGCTGACATCAATGCAGGATATGAGGAGATGCATCAGAAGACCTCAGGAGGCTGGCTGCTCTTCCTTGCTGGCTATGCAGTTGCTGCTGGGCTTTTTAGACCAGGATGCTCTTGTCACCATGCCAAGCTCAGACATCTCCTGAGCAGGTCCTGCCCAGTTTTTTCTCACCCTGTGTAGGCAGGCACAGTGATGAACATGCAATCTGGGACCATGGGTGTGGCAGCTGCAGGAGAACAGCATCAGGGCCCTTCTGTGGGAGGCATGGGCACCACCAGAAACAGCAACAGAGCCAAGGGAATGATATGAAAACATTTGATGAGAATTTGGATTGGGAAAAAAATGGGGATGCAGTCACAAGTATTCTTGGATAGTTGAGCTATCTCTGCTCTGCCTAGGAAATACAATTTGTTCAGAATATGCAGTATACACTATATACATAGATGTGTGTATTCTTTCTAAGCACCATATTATATATATACTCATACATATCACATCTAAACAAGTCTGTATAGGCAGTGTATAAAATTCACTGTCAGGGTACCCCATTCCTCATCTTCCTCTGCCAGTACCCTTGGAAATTGCCCCACACCAGGCCAAATCTGTCCCTTCACCCGGGCAATTATTTTATCATTAAATACATTTCCACTATCCACACTCTGCCTAAGGAGGGTGTATTAAACCAATATATCTCTTTGGCAAAGACATACTGCATTTGGGATCGGAAACAATTTCTTCTGTGGTTCCTGTGCTTCCACAGCTGCTCCCCCCCTTGCAAGCACCTGCCTTCAGCTACCAGTCTGCCCCTGATGAAGGCATAAAAAGATCAGCCAGGTGCTTAAGCAAGCTCTGGTATAATTACAGACTAACCCTCACACCCAACACCGCTCTGATTGCTGCCTCAGAGGAGGATGGCTGCTCATAGGCTCAGACTCAGGACCATGCTCTTCCTCATGGGTTTAATAAAGACTTGCAGGCCTCTGGGAGCTGCTGCTGCTAAAGGTGAAGCTGTGTGTGCTCCTGATTGGATTAGTCCTTTAATTAAGACTGAAGGTTTTCTGGGACATGATTTGCCCAGGCAAGCATGGGGGCTGGATGCAAGTGTGGGGCTGGCCAGAACTGGGGGCTGCACCAACGTCTCCCACTGCTGCTCCAAGTAATTTCCCTTTAATGCCCCTTTCCAGCAGGATCCAAAACACCACTACATTGTCATCCTCTAATAGTCACCCAGATCACATATCACATCCCCATGAATGCTCCAATTCCATCAACTGATATTATCCCATGCTGTTTATCCCACTCAGCTTCCTATCCAGAGGTGTGAAGAGTGCACCACTGTTTCATCCATTTTAATCCATACATCAAACAAATGCAGTAGCGTGCTGCTATGTACCTCCACTTTTCTGCTGCTCTCCAAGACCCTACAGCCTGTCTCCTGCAAATGCCACCAAAAAATTCGTGATCAATCCCTCCCATACCTTGTGTGAACAGATTGTTCTCCCCAGCACGGGAGCCTGCCTCTTTTGAAAAATCCTATTCATGAAGGTGCAGGTGATGCTGAGTACTGCCTCATCGTATGGACTGGCTCTGGAGGATAGTTGCGAGAGTTAAATGCATAGTTAAATGTTGGGATTTTATTACCTAACTGCCTATCAAGTTGGTTCAGCTTTAGGAAAAATCATGAAGGTGATTGCCATGTTCATTTAAATCAGCTTAACTCCCTACACTGGGATTCATTGGATGGATGGATGTTGGGTACAAAGCTATGCCAGCTAGTGCAGAGGAATATCGGGGTGCCTGTGAAGATCTGATGTGTTTTGACAGGCCAGTAAGTACAATAGCTGGATCTGAAATGTGTGTACTCAAAAGGGTTTTCAGCAACCTCTCAGGATCTCCTCTAGCAAACGTCTTATTTGGTGGTGTGAAAATCAGCTCATTAAGAAGACTAGCTCCAAAGGAATCCTTCCCATTGTCTTATTTAAACATTTGTTTGTCTGTCCTAGGGAGATTTAATGAGGTTTGGTCTTACTAATTCCACCCTGAAGAGTCATTTCTTCCTTGCTTTGCTTGAGAAGTTAAAATACTTATGGAGATGATATAATAATTACTTCTCAGTGAAGCTGCTTTGTGCCAGAAGCTCGTGAGGGGCACATCTCCAAACCTGCTCTTTTCTGTTCAGCTAGTCCATTAGTTCAAGGCTAGAAAGAGTTTGCCCAGCCGCCTCAGCCGCCTGGCCTTGATGTCTGCTGTTGCAAATGGGTGGCTGTGTGCATCTGCAGTGAGAAGCAAATGTAAAAGCCTGCTTAAAAGGGTGGCCTTGAGATGTCTGCAGGCGATAGCTCTTAGGACAGCCTTGGGAAACGTCACTGTTTGACAAACCAGGCATGAGCCAGAGACATTGAAAAATGAGAGAAGGAAAGAGTGGGAAAAACACAACTTGTTTTAGCCACAGGTAATTGTGAAAAATATTGCCCAGTGCTGGGTCTTCTGGTCAGTTGACTGAGGTGCAGGCCTCAAATCCCACTCCTTCCCTCACATCACAGGCTTTTTCTGTGCCTGTCATGTACCTTTCCACACACAGTGGTAGTACACATTGTGACGCAGGCTGCTCAAAGCCCCACCACAGCTCTTCCAGCTTTCCGTTTCCATATGCACCTGCCTCAAACCTGCCCAAATTCTGGCACAAGTTAAAGAAAACACCCTTGGTATGTGTTATCTGTGCAAACTGCTGCTGACATTTTGAGGCCATTGACTACTTGCACTTGCCAACACCAGTGTCAAGCATCCCTTACCAGGCATTGCAAACTAATGCCTAAAACTGGGCACTCATGGCCAGTGTTGCTGTGGGTATCAAATGACTGAAAAAGATTTTCCATACTGTTGACCATCTCAAAGCTTCTTTGTCGGCATTTTTAAAGATCACTATTTAGCTCGTTAAGGCTACAGGATGCAAAATATAAACGAGTCTGTTCCACCCATGCACAACAAAGCAGGGGGGTTGGAACTTGATGATCTTAAGGTCCTTTCCAACCCTAACTATTCTATGATTCCCTGACATTCCCCCCCCCCCGACAATCCCACACCTTCCCTTTGCCTTGCTGCACTACAGCCTACCCAATGAGGCTTTCCAGCACTGATTTTTCAGTTAGATTAGCCAAACTGGCTGACATTTACCAAGCCTGGGGATATAGATGGCTTCCTCAATTTTTATTAACTCCAACCACGGCCAAAGCATGCCCACAGAGTGATGGCACCAAACCCAGGAGGCTTTTCAAGCAGAAACCAAAGCCAGTTCTGTTTCACCCACACTTTTCCTCCAGTTTAAAAAACAACAACAAACCATTGTCATGCCATGAAACACCCCTGTCAAACCTCATCCCAGGATGATAGAGATTTGTCTTCCACCTACTCCCCCCTTTAAAAACCAGGCATGTGTTGCACTGTAACCTCCGAGTGGCTGATTTAAATGCATTGCTCATAATTGCTGTTTCCTTTCAAGAGATATTTTCTTAGAATAAAACTCAGACCTGCCTCTTGCTCCTTTCCCTCTCCTCCTGACTCTAAATCCTTCAAAAGCAGAGACCCAAAACTGGTTGCCTGGCACATAATCAGTAGAAGAAACCTGAGGAGAAGAAACACTTAGCTGATAAATGAAAGCATTAACATATGAAAGACCCTCAGCCTTCCCAAAATGGCTCTAAAAAACCAAATGAGACACCTGTTCAGATAAAAAAAACTTGTCAATGGCATCACATGGGTTTTAGAAGTCTTTTGCTATAAAATCATCCTCTTATAAAACTTGGTATTTTACCCTTCTCAGCTCATGTTTGCCTTGTCTGGTCCTGAATTTCTTCTGCCATGGAGCCTTCCCAAGCAACTTATTACAGGTCTTTCCCCTTCTCTTTATTAAAAAATCTTGCTGAAATATAATCCCATTATTTCTTGTTGCTGCCACATAGATGTGAAGGACAGGTAACTGTTGGCTCATGCATGCACTATACATCGCATCCCCTGAGGTCACCTATGTATGAGGCATGTGGCACTTTTGCACACTGTCCACTTACTTAGTAGACAAAGAACAGACTGGAAAATGATACAAACACCCTACTTATTAACCTGTAGCTATAATTGGCCTTTTCCTTCACACAGGTTCCTAATTAGTTATATTTAGTATCCACAAGACAGTAAATTAATACATATTTTATTTCAGTTTTCCAAGGAAAGTACAGATTTTGTTTTCCAAACAGGTCCTCCTCAAAAGACCCTGCAGATGTAACAATGTGGGATGGTCAAGCTGCTGAAGAATCAGCCTGGTTGTGCCAGCTGGTTATGTCTTGATGTGGTCCCTGCCTTTCCTTTTGTTGGCTCCTTCAAAGCTGCTCTAGGGCTATTTGGCAAGACCACAGCACTGATGTCTGGTGGATTTACTTCTCTTGCCATACTATTTGTCTAATCCCAGGAGCAAAGGCCTTAAAATGGGGGGAGGGAGGAAGCAGGAAGAAACAGGGGGTCCACGAGAGCTGGAGCCTGGGCAGCATGAGCAGGATTTACAAAGAATCATAGAATCTTAAGGAAAGGACCTTAAGATCATCTAGTTCCGAACCCATGCCATGTGCAGGGACACCTTATACACTAGACCATGTTATCCAAGGCTCCATCCAACCTGGCCTTGAACACTGCCAGGGATGGAGCATTTACCACTTCTTTGGGTAACCTGTTCCAGTGCCTCACCACCCTCACGTAAAGAACTTCTTCCTTATATCTAACCTGAACTTCCCCTGTTTCAGTTTAAACCCATCACCCCTTGTCCTATCACTACAGTCCCTAATGAAGAGTCCCTCTCTGGCATCCTTGTAGGCCCCCTTCAGATGCTGGAAGGCTGCTATGAGGTCTCCACGCAGCCTTCTCTTCTCCAGGCTGAACAGCCCCAGCTTTCTCAGCCTGTCTTCATAAGGGAGGTGCTCCAGTCCCCTGATCATCCTCGTGGCCCTCTTCTGGACTTGCTCCAACAGCTCCATGTCCTTTTTATGTTGAGGACACCAGAACGGCACACAGTGCTCCAAGAAGATGTTCTTCCTTCTCAGAGGAAGAAGAGGGACATGAATGTTGCAACAACAGACAAGCAGATAAGCAGTGAATAAACATCTTTATCTAAAATGAGCTTCAAGAGAAACCTTCCTAAAATTCATCTCCCTGGCAGCCCCCTCTGCTCCTGGTAGTCTGGCAGCCTGGCTGGATCTCATACACAGCCCTGTGGGGCTGGCAAGGAAATGTCTCTGGATGGTATTGAGTGGAGAACTGGCTTTCTGGTCTGGAGTTTGAATAGAGAAGTTGGGAAAAATTCAGTTCTTGCCAGACTGGAGTGTCACTTCTTGCTTTAATTTGCTGTGCAATATTTTCTTAAATTCAGAGAAGACTTGCAGAAATACTTTCTGAGAAGCTAAACAAATTATAGAATCACAGACTGGTTTGGGTTGGAAAGGACCTTAAGATCATCTAGTTCCAACCCCTGTGCCTCACCCTAGATAGACCATGTTGCTCAAGGCTCTGTCAAACCTGGCCTTGCATGCTGCCAGGGAGGGAGCATTTTCCATTTATTTAAATATGCCTTGTTTCCTGTTGGATTATTATTGAACTATAAAGTTCTGTAACTTTTCACAAAATCCACATCATTTTTTTTTTGCTATAGAATTTGATACTGAAATTGTTCAGAAATGTATCATTCAAAAGATATGGAAAGATGACTCATCCTTTACCAATTCACCACCCCAATGCCATTCCTTTCTTTTTTAATCCAAAACCATTCACCATGAATACATCTTTAACTGCATTGTAGGAGTGTTTCAAAGCTGGTGCCTCATCATAAAATCACCCATCCAAGAAAGGGGAAAAAAAGCAGCTAATAGTCCCTAAAACAACTTCCTCCCCACCGGGGCAGATCTCTGTGCTGCAAGGGTGAGGATGGACAATGCTCTGAGACCCCTAGAACAGGCAAACTGGCCATTTTAGCAAACATCCTGACCCCTAAAGAAGAGCCAAATGCTTCTAAGTAGGAAGATGACAAGATGTACGGAATCTCCCAGCAGTCAGCCAGGTACAAAGCACCAGGAGATGAGCTGTCAGCCTCCTGACACAGCAAATTGCTGCTCCAGGAGCCTCAGAGACCTTGATATGAACATTAACTTTGTTCAGCAGAGCAGGAGAAAACAAGCTCAAATTAAATGAAAAGATGAGATAAAGGATTAGCTGGAGGGTGGGAGGAAAAGATAACTTTTAAGAATTAATTCTACTGAATATTTTATCTTGACGTGTCATCATTCAAGAAAGAGCAATATATTTGGCAAGCTTAATTTTGGCAGGTAAGAATGCAAGCTTAATTTGGGCAGGTAAGAATGCAAATGAGAGCATTCTATATTGCTGTTCTGGACTGTGCTATAAAACAAGAAAAAAGCCATCCATCATTTTTAGCATCCAAGACTGATGGCTGCACAAACAAGCACTCCTTTGCAGTGTGCTGCTAGTGGCTGAGAGCTGGAGGAGACCCATGGCCACGCTCTCATCAGCAGCAGGGAGAGGAGGTCTGCAGCTCCCACTAAGCCCAGCATCTCCTGTTCACTGTGATGACATATCATAAGGCAGAGATAAGATGGGTGAATTGTAGCAGAATTTAACCCACAAAAATAATGTATGCAGACCTACTCACCCATATGTATGTACTTCTGAGCTTCCTAGCGCTGCTAGAGCATCAGCAGCTGGTATTGAAGGTCAGTACACTCACTTTTCCCTTTATGATTTACGTATTCTCTCATCTATATAATGTTTCCCCAGGAAAATGTGTTTGCAGCTGGTTTGGGTACAGTGCCTGTCTGCAAGACATATATGTGGTATTTGGGACCCTGACATGAAAAGGCTTTCAGGGGACTGTAATGTGCCCCCACTTGGTCATATTTCCACTCCAGGTCCATTAAATGAGACAAAAAGGATTTTGGCAAGTGACAGACTTGCAATGGAGCTGGCAGCAAGCAAATAAGGAGTAAAACACTGTTCCACATCTCCTTTTCTTCCTTCCAGGACTGAAGGTGATGCTGAACATCAAGTCGAGAGTGGCCCAGGGCAACCTGCAGGTCTCCAAATTACCCTGATTTTGACAGCACCCACTTCCCTCCCTGCTCACCCCACTCCTGGCTCTTGATGAAGCAGAACAGTGCAGCCTTTCCCCACACTGTGTTCATGAGCACCAAAGACATCAGCTCCATTTCATTCCAGTATGTGCATAAGGGCTGTTGCAATTTTACCTCCAGTTTTGGGCAGTTTAGCTTTCCAAGATGAGAGAGGGCTTATGCTAAGGACAGTCACCAGCACTGCTTGGACCCATTTGGTGCCCAACAGGAGCATCTCCAGCAAGGAATGATTTGACCTTAAAACTGAGCTTCATCTTTGAGCGCATTCCTCAAACAGTATTTTTGGTAATTCTTTGCAGCTTCATCTTAAATTATGCCTCACTATTAAAGTTCAGCCTTACTAATGTTTTCATGCCCAGTACTGCAAAAAGGAAGGAGCAGGAGCAATCCTAGTGTGGCAGTGGAAGCCATATTCAGCAGGAACAGGGCTAGTTGAGCCTTTTGGGTTCAAAAACCCACAAAATGTGCTTTTTTAACCAGGCCAAAGTACATTTCCCAGGGTGATGGTGCTGCTCAGTGGCAACCATCCCCTAAGGGCTGTCCTCCCAGCTCCCCAGGCACTGCCCTCGAGGCTGGCAGGGCTGGTGGAGGCATTGAGTGGACAGCCTGAGGCAGGGGGTCAGTAACCAAAGGGGAGGGACAGCATCCAGTGTGCCCCACACACCCTTCGACATCCAGACATACAAATCACATCCTTCACAGTCACATTGGATTTGGTACCTGCTGACTGCACTATAAACCAGTAAATGATTATTGTATAAGAACATCTCCCACTATCAGCTTTTCTTAGATCCTGAAAGTTCATTTCCTTTCTCTCCAGTCTAACTTTGCATTTCCCATCATCACCGGCAATCATTTCAACACAGCACAGACAGCATCACATTGGAAAATAATGACAATGACAGATTTTGTTTTGCTGTATGAGACCTTCCACCACTGAATCTAATTACTGCTGATACTGTGTGAGCTCCTCTAGCATGAGATAATTGCTGCTTTCTCTTTTTATGAGCAAGAAATAATCAGTGCTCTTTTAAGGTGAGAAATATAAACAGCAATTAAACATCATGGCTATCCAGCTCTTCTTATCAGCAGGCACCTCTCATCAGTAAGCCAACACAGAAGGTTAGGCTTCATTTATCATATACACTGAATACTTCTTTAATAGAAGGGAAAAGAAGGGAATAAGGAACACTCTGAAACGATCAATACTTTTCTCCAGCTGATGAAATGCTTATTTTAATATGGAGAAGCAGGAGCATCTCACAAATAAAGCAGTTTGTTCACAAGCCCTAGCGCTCAGCATCAGCACCAAGCTCTTTGTAGGACCTGGCTTTGGGGAAAAGCTGCAGAGACAGCAACAGGCTTGAGCATTAAGCATGGGGGGGGGCACACGTGACTTCTCCTAACCTGCTGCTGCAGAAGTCTTTTCCCTGAGCCAGTTTTCAAAAAATATATCTATATGTGTGTCTCTAACATCCTGACACCAGCACAGGCCCTTGGTTACAGTGTCACACGTGGGGGAGACGAAGCAGAAGGAGACCTTTATGGAGAGACCCATCAGAGAAGAGGGAGCTCACAACGGCTTTTACATTATAAGGTTGTATTGGTTCAGATCCCCAGAAGCCTTCTTCTAAACTTCTAATACTCTGTTTTGGCAATCCAGACACTAAAACCAGAAAGTCTAGTAAACATTTATTTATTTATTTATTTATTTTATTTTTTAGGGAAAACATAGTGAAAAAATCTCCCATTTAAAAAATAAAGCACTAATGGTTTACACAGTTTACACTCCGGAAAAGCTTCTGGTGCTGTCTGGAAGTCTGTCTTATCTGAATGCTGGAGATGAGTTTCACTCCCACCTACAACAGCTTACTTTCTGGTTTTGGGGTGTTGTTTTTTCTTTTTACCTTCAGTTCTTTACTTGAACAAAGCCCCTGCGTTTGAATAATTCAGTGATGAGGCTTGTACCACTTTGTTCACAAAATCACAGCAGGGAGTGACGTTTCTTACGAAATACTTTTGTTAGCTCCTCTCTGTGAAGGAGTCTTGCTCCTTTTGCTCACTTGCAAAAACTCTGCCAGATGATGAAGAGCAGCACACCCCATGGGCTGTTAAAACAGGGGTAATGAGGGCATGCTGAGGCGGCTTTAGGCATCTGGAAGGGAAATGTCTGCATTTGAGATGAAGAATCATAGAATCACAGAATGGCTGTGGTTGGAAGGGACCTTAAAGCTCATTTAGCTCCAACCCCCTGCCACGGGAAGGGCCAACTTCCACTAGACCAGGTTACTCAAAGTCCTGTCCAACCTGACCTTGAGTTCCAAGAAGGATCATGGGCTGAATCAAGGAGGAAGAAGGGATTATAAATAACTACCCTCACTCCTGCTTCAGATTTCTAATGCAAGGTAATAGCTACACCCCTAGATGCCTAATTTATAAACTGGGAATAAACTGCCTTCCACTTGTAAATTACTGGGAGAAATTAGTCATATACATTAACCTCACATTCAAAAAGCAATGGTGGAAGACATCATGAAGAGAAAGTTGGAGTGAATGACAGAGATATCTATTATCATGTTAACATACATTTAAAATACATATTTGGCAAATCTAACTGCCAAAACTTGCTAATAATGAATATAAATGAGGTATAAAGAGACTCAGCAACTTAGCAAAAATGAACCATTACTGTTGTTCTGGTTTTTTTTTACCCTTTCATAATCATAGAATCACAGAATCATAGAACAGTTAGGGTTGGAAAGGACCTTAAGATCATCAAGTTCCAAACCCCCTGCCATGAGCAGGGACACCTGGCACTAAACCATATCACCCAAGGCCTCGTCCAGCCTCGTCTTGAACACTGCCAAGGATGGAGCATTCACAACTTCTTTGGGTAACCTGTTCCAGTGCCTCACCACCCTAACAGGAAAGAATTTCCTCCTTATATCCAATCTAAACTTCCCCTGTTTAAGTTTTAACCCATTACTCTTTGTCCTATCACTACAGTCCCTAATGAAGAGTCCCTCTCTGGCATCCTTGTAGGCCCCCTTCAGATGCTGGAAGGCTGCTATGAGGTCTCCACGCTGCCTTCTCTTCTCCAGGCTGAACAGCCCCAACTTTCTCAGCCTGTCTTCATAAGGGAGGTGCTCCAGTCCCCTGATCATCCTCCGGGCCCTCCTCTGGACTTGTTCCAACAGTTCCATGTCCTTTTTATGTTGAGGACACCAGAACTGCACACAATACTCCAGGTGAGGTCTCCCAAGAGCAGAGTAGAGGGGCAGGATCACCTCCTTCGACCTGCTGCTCACGATCCTTTTGATGCAGCCCAGGATACGGTTGGCTTTCTGGGCTGCGAGCGCACACTGAAGCCGGCTCATGTTCATTTTCTCATTCACGAACACCCCCAAGTCCTTCTCTGCGGGCTGCTCTGAATCTCTTCTCTGCCCAACCTGTAGCTGTGCCTGGGATTGCTCCCACCCAGGTGTAGGACCTTGCACTTGTCATGGTTAAACTTCATGAGGTTGGCATCAGCCCACCTCACAAGCGTGTTGAGGTCCCTCTGGATGGCATTCCTTCCCTCCAGCATATCAACCGAACCACACAGCTTGGTGTCATCGGCAAACTTGCTGAGGGCGCACTCAATCCCACTGTCCATGTCAGTGACAAAGATGTTGAACAAGAGCGGTCCCAACACCGATCCCTGAGGGACACCACTCGTTACTTGTCTCCAGCCGGACACTGAGCCATTGACCACAACTCTTTGTGTGCGGCCATCCAGCCAGTTCTTTATCCACCAAGTGGTCCATCCATCAAATTGATGTCTCTCCAATTTAGAGACAAGGATATTGTGTGGGACAGTGTCGAACGCTTTGCACAAGTCCAGGTAGATGACATCAACTGTTCTTCTCCTGTCCATCAGTTCCGTAGCCCCATCATAGAAAGCCACCAAATTGGTCAGGCAGGATTTCCCCTTTGTGAAGCCGTGCTGGCTGTCACCAAGCACCTTGTTGTTTTCCATGTGCCTTAGCATGCCTTCCAGGAGAATCTGCTCCAAGGTTTTGCCAGGCACAGAGGTGAGACTGACTGGTCTGTAATTCCCCGGGTCATCCATTTTCCCCTTCTTGAAAATGGGGCTTCTATTTCCCTTTTTCCAGTCATCGGGAACTTCACCTGACTGCCATGATTTCTCAAATCTGATGGCCAGCGGCTTCGCAACTTCATTTGCCAGCTCCTTCAGGACCTGCGGATGGATCTCATCAGGACCCATGGACTTGTGCACATTCAGATTTTTAAGATGGTCTCGAACCAGATCCTCTCCTACAGTGGGCCTGAGGTCTTCATTCTCACAGTGCCTGCATCTGCATTCCAAGACTTGGGTGGTGTGGTCAGAGCTTTTGCCAGTGAAGACTGAGGCAAAGAAGTCATTCAGAACCTCAGCCTTCTCCAAATCCAGGGTAGCCATCTCTCCCGAGAGCTTCCAGAGGGGACCTATGTTGTCCCTAGTCTGTTTTTTATTTGCTATGTACCTGTAGAATCCCTTCCTGTTATCCTTAACATCCCTAGCCAAGTTTAATTCTAACTGGGCCTTAGCTTTCCTAACCTGGTCCCTAGCTTCCCAGACAACATCCCTGTATTCTTCCCAGGCCACCTGTCCTTGCTTCCACCTTTTATAAGCCTCTTTTTTCACTTGAATTTTCCTCAGCAGCTCCTTATCCACCCAAGGAGGTCTCCTGGCCCTCCTTCTGGTTGGGATGCAGCCCTCCTGAGCTTGTAGCAGGTGATCCTTGAATATCAACCAAGAGTCTTGGACCCCCCTGCCCTCTAGGGCTGTATCCCATGGAACCTTACTGAGCAGGTTCCTGAAGAGGCCAAAGTCTGCTCTTTCGAAGCCCAGGGCAGTGAGCTTGCTGCACGCTCTTCTCACTGTCCTGAGGATCTCAAATTCAAGCATCTCGTGATCACTGCATCCAAGGCTGCCCTGGAGCGTCACATTTCCAGCAATCCCTTCCCTGTTGGTGAGCACGAGGTCAAGCCCGGCACCTCTCCTTGTTGGCTCCTCTATTACTTGCAGAAGGAAGTTGTCTTCCACACAATCGAGGAACCTCCTGGATTGCTTGTGCCGGGCCGTACCGTCCTTCCAACAGATGTCAGGGTGGTTGAAGTCACCCATGAGAACAAGGGCCTGTGAGCGTGAGGCTTTTCCTATCTGTCTATAGAGTGCTTCATCTGCAGGTTCTCCTTGATCAGGCGGTCTGTAACAGATCCCCACAGTAATGTCTCCCATAGCTATATTCCCTTTAACCCTGACCCACAAACTCTCTGTTAACTGCTCACCTGTCCCCACACAGAGTTCCATACTCTCCAGCCTACCCCTAACATAAAGGGCAACTCCCCCTCCCCACCTGCCAGGCCTGTCTTTCCTAAAGAGCCTGTAACCTTCCATTCCAACACTCCAGTCGTAGGAGCCATTCCACCATGTTTCTGTGATGTCTATTATATCATACCCCCGTAGAGGTGCACACATCTCCAATTCCTCTTGTTTGTTCCCCATGCTATGGGCATTTGTATAGAGGCATCTGAGCCAAGCTCCAACTGAAGCCGGCTCATTGGCTGGAGCGGCTGGGATATCCCTACATTGCTCCAAGCATTTATTGTAGGTGCTGGCAACTGACTGCGTGTGTTGGGATGGAATGATGCCCCCCTCCCCCAACACATCTAGTTTAAAGCCTCCTTGACCAGTCTGGCAAACCTCCTACTAAAACTGCTCTTCCCCTTCTTTATCAGACCAGCTCCACCAGCCCCCACTAGACCTGACCTACAAACTTGGGTCCTGTGTTCAAGGCACCCAAACCCCTGACTATGACACCACCCTTTTAACCAGTTATTAACCTGGCCAATCCTCCTAGCTTTTTTAGGTCCTCCCCTGTACCCTGGAGAACTGATGAAAAGACCACCTGAGCTCCAGAGCCCATAACCACCTCCCCCAGGGCTCTGTAGTCCTTCTTTATGTTTCCCAGGATACTACTATCCATATCCCTAGCACCCACATGCATCACCAGAAGTGGGTAATAGTCCATGGGACTTACTAGAGCAGGCAGCCTCTCTGCCACATCCCTGATCCGTGCCCCCGGTAGGCAACACACCTCCCTTGAGACGGGGTCTGGCCTGCAGACGAGTGCTTCTGTCCCTTTCAGTGTAGAGTCCCCTACTACTACAACCCGCTACTTTTTCCTGGCAGCACCAGTAGAGATCTTCTTTACCAGAGCATCTGCCGGCTGTTTCTGGCTCGAGTGCTTTTCCTCATGAGCCCCCTGCAAGTCAGCAAAGCGGTTCCGCGTGGGGACAGGGGATTTAGGGGGAAGCCCCTTGCTTTTGGTTGTCCTTTTCCTCCTTTTTTTGGTTGTTTTTTTTTTTTTTTGTCACTAATTCCCAGCTCCCCAGGTTAACGGCCTCCTTCTTTCCTCCATGAGGTAGAGGTGAAGCTCGAGGCCCCTGCACAGTCTGGGCCAGGAGCAAGCATTCCTGCTTCCTCTCAGCTTCCCTGACATCTCGCAGCCTATTGACAGCATCCCGCAGCTCAGCCCTGCTGCAGGAGGACCTCCACCAGGGAGCACCGAGCGCAGCCCTGCCCATTGTGCACCCTCCCCTCACCAGACCAGTGCAGGCACTCTCTACACCCCGAGCTCTGCACTGCAGCCTCCCCTCTCATCGGCTCTGTCTGGGTGCCTACGCTGGCCACCGCCGGGGCAGCCAGAACAGAGCTCCTGGACCCGGCCCTGGTCATACGACGAGTGCTCACCATCCCGCTCGCCTGCCCGTGCAAACTGCCGTGCAAACTGCCTCGACCCGCTCTGTTCGCCATGCTCCTGCAATAATATTGATTAAAAAATCACAAACACTTCAGACAGGTCAGTGCTTGGCCAGATTTTTGCTGTTAGTTTATTATGGCAAGACATCAACATGTGAAATATGTCGCATCACTTTTCATGCTGCCCTCCTCACAAACAGCAATAAGGACAGATTTTGATCAAGCAAGAAAATCAGACTCTTTACTCGGAAACCAGGGGAGAGAAATTTGCTGCTTCCTGTTCTAAATGCTTAAACTTCTTATCATTATCACATCTTTAATGTGGAGTAATTTGAGTTTGTAAGATAAATTAGCTTTGAAGATAAATGAAAGGGAGATTTCAGTTTGGATTACTCAGTGGGCTGGAGTTGAATTGGAAAGTCCTTACAGGTGTTTGGAAAAAGCAAAACCTTCTTCCTTGGCTTCACATTACTGCTCACAAATGAAGAAAACTCTACTTTTGTCTAGCCACAGCACAAAAGAATGATGCAATTATGATCGAAGGTAAATATGGGAGGACTTACTATCCTGAGGTAATAAATGTCACTGATACAGCCCAATTATTCTGCTAAGTGGCATGAAAAAGACAGGAAAATGGTTTCAAAGGAACAAGAGCTTTATAAACACTTTTCTCTTCCTGGTAAGACACCAAATAAATGGTGAATCTCTCAGCAGGATGTTTATCTGGCACATCAGCTTAGATTTTTCTAGGTATTCATAAATAAATTTTGATATTCTTATCTATCAGTGCCACTGTCTAGCAGTCCACTGTTTAGCAGTCCGTTATTAACAGTATCATTAAGGTACATGGTGGATTTTTTAAGAAGCTAGGGATACTCTGCACATATACAATAGGACATTATGTCTCAGGTTTGGTGCTTGCGTTATTCCCCAGTATTCCCCCATGCAGACCTCTAGTTTCTAACACAGCAGCTGTGCACATGAATTTCTGGAGCTCAGGACACCTTCCAACATGGAAGCTGTATTTAGTTGCAGCTCTACAACAAGAAGTTTCCAAAAGCACTCCCAATGATGCTAACAAAAACTCATACATTCAAAATTCCACTCAAGAGACCCACAGGTTGTGTTGTGTGAAGACAGCTGCAGTACCTTCATGCTTCAGGCAACACAGAGTGTAAGCCATAGCACAGCCAAGACTGCCTGTCAGACCTAGGAAAGGGGCTGAGAAGATACCATGCTCTGCCACAAAGTCTCTAATGCACATGTGATTGGCACCTTGGTTCACAATCTGGCCAAGATTTTCAAGAATCATCCTCTGTTAACACAAAAAAATCCACTGTTGTCATGTTGCTGTGATGATCCACTTCCCACACAAATGAAACAGCATGAGGAGACAACACAGCTGAATACGACAAAGACCTTCAAATTTAGCTGCTCTGTTAAAGTAGCATTTGCATCATCACTCTGAGTATGCAGAAGACAAGGCACAGTAAGGAGGACTCACCCGTTTGGTGTAGTCCATTGCCTTCAGGATGGAGAGGTTCAGCATCTCCAGTGAGGCCAAGACATCTTCATAGTCTCCCATATGGTCAGCAAAATAGTCTGGGAAAACCAAGAAGGACATGATGGGAACTGCTGGTGTAACTTAGTGCTTCAAGACGACATCAAGGTCTATTTATTGGTGGAAAGAAAAATCTGAAACAGTTGTTTCAAGTGTATTTTTTATAATATGTATCCTGAGCCAAAGTCACAACTTTTCCTGCAGAGAATTTTGGGACCATTGTAAAAAGAGATGTAAGGCACAGTAGCTCCAATTGAAAATAACTTAGCAGGTGCTCTATTTCCATGCCCACTTTTGCATTTGACTGTATCCTGTATCTCTCCCTCCTACTGCCAACACGGAGGAGGAAGTCTCAAAAGAAATCCCCTTTCCACTCCCTTGAGGGTTTTCACCACTCTAAGCATCAAAATACTTGCCAGGTTCACCCCAATTTATATAAGCTGAGACTAGCCTTACATCTTTCCCTACATTCCGATCACATTTGCACCACAGCTCACAATCACAGGTTGCACAGGCTTCCGAGAACAAACTACGCCTCAAAAGGAAAAGAACAGAGCTGCAAGCTGGGGCCAAAAGCACGTTGTCTACGGAGAGAGAGTCCACACTTTGTCCCTGCCATCTTCATCCTGTGAGAAGGGTGATCTGTGCCAGGCTGCCATGCAGTGGCTGGACGCTCTTCACTGATGTAAAATACAGCCAAAACCAGCGTGTCCACGTGCAGTCAGTGGCTGCATGGCATATATGAGCCCTGGTGTGGTTTCGTGCATGAGCTATGGACTCCTAAAATTCACTGTTTAAAGTGGAAACAGACAGAAGTGAAGCACAGCAGTGAGGTTTGCAGTGAATTTGCAGCACACATGTAAAGTCACCCAGTTTCTGGGTGACTAAAAGCTGTTCCTTAAAAGCCACTGGCACTATTCTTAGTGCTAAGTCATGAAGCTTCACACCAAGGTGACAACTCTGAGGAATGCAAAAAGATACCAACTCCAGGAAACAACCCCACTAATTAGGTTCTCTTGGCTTAATTAGAAGTGCCTGTAGCTATTTACAGCCAGAGAACATATCCAAGGGGAAGAAGATTCTGGCAGAAACCGAATGTAACAGCACGATTGACAGCAGCTGTTTGCTGCCAAACAACTTATTCTCACTGGAGTGTGTTTGTGTTATTACTTTACTTGGGAAAGAAAAACTGAGCAGATAAAGAGCAGGTAAAGACTTTTTGTAAGTGCTGAAACAAAAAGCTGGAGCCAGCTTTTCAGAAAGAATGAGCTGCTGTGGGCAGAGCACAGCCCTCAAGAGTGACCACGGAGAACCTGGGAGGAGAACAGTGTTGACTTAACTGAAGTGCTCAGTTCTACTCTTTCAGCCATATTTATCCACATGAACACCTGAGATCAGCTCTTCCTATCCCACATGGTTCTTGCTCCTGCAAGTCTGCAGAGAGCAATGGGATGAATGCTAAAGAGATGAGCATCACTGCCATCCAGGGCTGGTGTGGGAGAAGCAAAGGCATCACCCACTGCCCTGGTTGTCTGCAACAGGATGATGTGCATCTTCCATTTGCAAAGTACACTTCAATTCGCTGGACAGCTTGTACCATTGCCTGCAATGTCTGTGTTCCATTTAAACTGAAAGGTGGCAGGTACATTTTAGCAGCTGTACTCACATCTCTTGGGTGTATTACAGTGCTCCCAGCTCTGACTGGGAGCTCCTCTGAGAGCTACACAGCCATACTTAAGTCAGCCTAGGTGCTGGTGGTTGTTGCAGAACTTGATAAGATGCTACTTGATGTGGATTATACCATATCAAGTTTCTCATCTAAGCTGCAGGGTCAAGAAATCCCTTTTAAGATGCCTTCATCATCTTACAACTCACAACCTATTTCAAGAGAGACCACAGCTTTCATTTAGCCAAAATGGAGTTTCATTTTTAAACTAATACCTATAAGAGTAGCAAGTAAATAAATTGCAGGCAAGGGCAAGTATTCAGCAGATAACAGATCTAGCCAGGATCTCATGCTGATCAATAATTCCTCTGGCTTCCTGTGGGAAGTGATGGGTTTATCTCCATCCTCTCCTGGCAACTTTATCCCCAGGAGAGGCAGGAAGGTGGGTGAAAGCTATCAAACTGATGGAGAACACACACTGGGGTCAAACAACAACTTTGCTATCCCTGTATTTCCTGGCAAAGCTGGCGGTACAAGCTTCCTGTGGGAGGTGATGGGTTTATCTCCATCCTCTCCTGGCAACTTCAACCCCAGGAGATGCAGGAATGTGGGTGAAAGCTATCAAGCTGATGGAGAATGCACAGTGGGGTCAAACAAAACTTTACTATCCCTGTATTTCCTGGCAAAGCTGATGGTACAAGCTGCTGGGTTTTGGTTTCTTGGGTCAGCTGGCAAAGAGACCTAACACAATGAGAAAGGAGTGATGGGAACAAGCCCATCATATCATCAGCAAACCAAAAGGATTTTATGAAAGGATTCATTTCTCACATACTAAAGCAAGAACAAGTGGGGATAACCAGCTGAAAGGTGCTTCCTCTGCTGCAGTCTTGAATGCTCAGAACCCTGTGGGATGCTGCAGGAAGGAAGTCAAGGGAGGAGAGAAAACACTTGGGAGGAGAGAAACCCAAGGCAATGCCTTGGTGCAGGCAGACCTGCAGGTGGACAGAAATGTCTTTAAAGTACCAGGAATAATGAGTAACTGCCTGGGGGTGGCACAAGCACCCCACCAAGTGCCTTTCTGGCTGTGCAACCTGCTCTTAGCCAGACCTCTAAAGGCTGGAATTAATGGCAAAGTGATGGAGGTAAATGGTGAAGACCTGCCAAGGTGGCTTTATACATTCTTTTGCATCCTGGCATGGGAAGGGAGGAAAAGAAATGGATGAGCCTTCTGCGGGGCCACAGACCTCTGACTCCCCATCTCCTCCCAGAAAGATGGAGCACAGGAAACTTTTCCCAATATCGAGTATCCATGGAAAAACACACCTGAGTGAGCAGCAGGAGCTCTGTGCACAAGTCACCTCCCATGAAGGCAAAGCCTTTCAGAAACCCAGCAGGAAATATTCCCTTTCTGATCAAGGTGTGGGACAAAACATTATCAGAGATTTTCTTTTCAGCCTTTAATTCCTGGGAGCCAAGGGAGGTGCAGTAGAGGTGGTGAACACTTTAGGCAGCCTGCAGAAAACACAGTTTTTCCTAAGGAGAAACATCTAGCAGGTATTGCAGATAGTTTATTGAACTTCAGAGTGAGCTGGAAGCCACGACATTGCCAGAAATTAAATTCCATCTTGTTATTGAATGGGATCCAGGTGCTCTGTTCAGCTTTGATCTCATTTGAGTTGCAAGAAAATGAAGAAAAGCTTTGCCAATGTTTCTGCAGAATAAGGGGCAAAGCAGTAGGAGTGCTAAGACCCCCCATCTGCGTAGCCACCATGGCATTATCAGCTTTGTAATGGGTTTCATGCATCCTTTGAAAGCACACAAGCCACATAATGGTTGTTTTGGCCCCAAGACAGGGACCACACTCACCGCACAGCTCCTTGGTGTCCACGTTGCTGGAAGAGGGGAAGGACAAAGCAGGGGAGGAAGCAGGAAAAAAAGAGAGAAAGGCAATTTTAAAGGACAGAGGAAGGCTACAGTTAGCATTTCTGCAGGCTTAACCCCAGATACTCACCTTCAATGTTACCCATCCCCTCAGGCACCAGCGGTGACAGCCCAAGGAGCAGGCACTGTTTGATGCCACTCATGGCACACATGTGCCTCTGTGTCTTCAGCATATGCACAAGTAGGACAGCTTCATACATTATTTTGGAATTCCTTAGGGAGAAATGAGGATTTGTGCCTATGGGGGACCCAGCACACCCCACAGCAATTCTTCTCCCTTCCTCCTAAATATCAACACTCAACAACACCCTGGTGAGGCACCCAGTGCAGCACAAGAATGTATTTTGTTCCCATTCGCTCAGAGTAAAAACTTGCAAGATTTACTTTTCTAGATGGATCGGTTCTGGGCTATGTGCAGTTCCCAGCCAGGACTCCCTCCAACAAAACAGGACAATTACTTCCTAATACATGAACATTTCATTTATATAACAACATAGAACATGTTTATATAACAACAGACAACCTGCTTGGGAAATGAAGATAACTGCTAATCTCTTTGTGCCTCAGATTCCAACACAATAATTAGTGCTGTTCAAGCACTGCAATAATCTCTTAATAGAATCATATTTTGTCAAGCCATTTATGTTTAGAAAGATATTTTTTAAACTAAACTCATCACTGCTCTGGCTGCCCTGTCAACATAAGTGGATTAGGGAAAGAGATGTTTTCAATACTGTTTTCATTAGCGCATCCTCCCACAGCTCTACCTTGGACACTGAAATTCTCATAACTGCTTGCCCGTGCCCAGAACAACAGGTCTGATCGCAGGCCACAGGTGCTGGGCTCCTCCTTATCCCCATGACCTGACACTTTCACTTGCTTCTGGCCCTCTCCTGGGATGAGATATTCTTTTGAAGGGATGATGCATAGTGGTAAAGTGTTATTTGGGATTGCTTTTCACTACCCATGGCCACCCTTGAACCCCATCATCAGGACTGATGACAGAAAGCCATAAAGTGCCTTTGCAGCAAGCTGAAGTACCCAGGAAAACTTCATTTCTGCTGAAATCTTTTGTCATCTTCTGCAGCAGGCTCAGACTCCATGTGAGCAGAGTTACCAGGCTTTTTGGCAGCAGGATGGGCACCGGCTACATTTCTCTCTCCAACAGTGTTTTCAAGTGAGCTTCCACTGCAGCAGAGAGACAATATAGGAGCATTTTTTCTTTATATTTATGTTCTGCCTGAGAAGATGAAAGTTACCATAGCCTGGGGACCCCTCTGTCTCTCACTAGGTGGATTTCATCCCCTAAGCATGGTAGCCAGGTGCACTACAGCCAAGAGAAACAGCGTGCATTGTTGATATTTGAGGAGGAAATCCCCCAGATTCAAGGTCACCCACACCTGGGCTCTCCCTGGAAGCAGAACCCCACGTGATGGCTCTGGGAACCCTTCCACTAGCATTCCTGAGCTGTGGGACCTGCTGGGTGCTGGAGACAAACACAAACATCTTGATCCCATCAGATGCTGGCTGCCAGAAAGATGCCACCCACCCAACCTGTCTCATGCTGTACAAGCACATTACACACACCCTCATTCCCAATTCCACTGAATATGCAGATCCAAAACACTACCCACAAGAGACGACTCCTGACTGAATAGTCTGCAACACTTTGGTAGCATGTGATTGCTAACATGGAGCCTCAGCAATTCACAGGCAGAGAATATTCAGAAGATTCATTTCCAGCACTGGCAGAGCCCCAGGTCTGACCAAGGATCGTGGTTGATCTTTCATTCAAGTTCTCTCCAGCCCAGAGCCTGGGAAGTCAATTGATACTTTCAGACACATACACAGGAGTCAGTTTTACAACAGCATTCCCCACAAAGTGCTTAAATAATTGTTCAGAAACCAGTTTGTGTAATTAAGTACTTAGTGAAGTGGTTATGGGTTGCAGGGTTATAGAGCATGTTACTGAGAAAAAAAAAATCTACTCTTGTTTTCTACATTGCTTTGCACTGTAGTAATTGATCTGCTGCTGCCAAAAAAGGACTTTTATTTCCTCACATCCCACCATCTTATCATTCAACCTAATTGTGCTTGAATGTTAATTTGGCTGAGAAGCTGCTTTTAATTTTAAGCTATCATCTTGTATTACGACTAAGCCTAATTAAAGAAATTACTGAAGTCATAAACCAACAATAAAAAAAATACGATAATGTTCAGATGAAAATCTGTAAGGAGAAATCAATGGGTACGTGAACACAACTCAGGGCATTTCCTATGATGTTTCCATCCGGTGGGAGTGTGCCCAACTAGAAGCATCACTGACATGCAGCCACGGTCCCATCAGTGTTACAAGCGGGTTTTGCTGCCCAACGTGGGCACTGCACAGGAGAACACACAACGCAAGGGATGTTGCAAAAACCCAGCTCCAAAACAGTCCACAAGCTGCTCTGGTAACTTAGTGGAACTAACCAGACTATGGGTGATGCCAGTAAGATATTAGGATGCAGGTATTCAGTATCTGGGTTTCAAGCCTTGTAAAATAGGAGGTGGCAGCTCCCCACAAACACCCTCACAGTCCTTAACGCTTCATCATAGGATTGCCCTTCAGAGCAGTCAAACATCAAAAAGCCCTTTGACAGGAAAAGATTTAGGTGAGTATCAGTTACCAATCTTTTTTTCAGCTGGCAATTATTTAATGTTCCTATAAGTCACAATAAACTAAAAAGAAAAATTATGACAAGCTGTTCCCATTTTTTCATAATAATAATAATATAAAATCATCTTTCAGCTACCAAAGCACTTGGCTGCAAATTAACTTTTAAGCTTTCTTACATTAATAGTGTGACTAATTAAAGAACTTCCTGAAGCCATAACCTAACTAAGCAAAATATAATTATGTTCAAGTGGAAGTTTAAATAAGAAATTGTAAAGATTTCTTATACATTTTTTTTCTGCATAGTAAAAGCCACATCTATCTGATCTCTTTCCAAAACAAAAGCCTTTCTTTCAAAGGAGAAAAAAATTAAGAAAATACAAGTCTTTTTGGTGTCAGGGTTTTTTCCCTGTTTTCTGACCACAGAAACTATAACGTGGAGCAGCAACAATCTTGCATCTCTCATCTTGCTGGGGATGTGCACCTTTTGAGATTACTTTCCAAGGCAAAGATATTCTTTGGAGATCCTTCATTTGGTACTTGGGACCTAATTTCTCTGACAGAAATAGGAACCAAACATAAAAGCTCAGCTTTCGACCTAGAGCACCTTCTGAAAAAGCAAACTCCAAGTCATAAGTCAATTTGGTCACTAAAAGGACTGTTCATTGCTCACCACCCACCACCATTTAAATACACTGAGATAATTTGACCTGATAACCATACTGGCAACAGGGAAATAATTTTCCCTGCTGGTTCACATCCAATTATCTCAAAGAAAGAAAAGTTCTCCAAGTGTGATACTCCTCCCTTGGATGTGGCAGTTTAAAGAGCAACAACCACACTGTGAGCATCTCTTCAGTGGGCTTAATTAAGAGCCCAGGGATTAATTACTGCTGCATGACCAGAAAGAGGAAGAGGCTGCCCAGAGTAATCGCTGTGCCTCCTGCTTACTCCAGAGAGAAATACATTCCCCTCCCCAGAAAAAAAACACCCAGTATTAAAACACAATTTAATGAGTGCCTGGGCTAATGAAGATCCTTGGGAAGTCACAGCTTTGCCTCTCTGCATCCCTGATTGATTGTAGATTATCCCACCAATGGGCTTTCATCAGAGTTGCCCATGTACCAACTTTCTGAGCTCAAGGTACTTAGAAGCTTTTTTACTTCTCTACCTGCCTTTCTTGAAACATGTTGCCATCTTTGAGACTTTATCCCAGGGAAGAGCAGAGGGTGAAATTCCCTTCTGAGGTTCCGCTCAGCTAAGGGAAAGGTGCTCCTGCAGCACAATCAGAAACATAATGGGAATTCAGAAGTTGCAAATACATCGAAGTCTCATCTTCACAGTGTATTTCTCATGCAAATAGCTGCCTGGATGTGCTGCTCAAATGCCACTCAAGACCTGATCGGCTTCTACTGAAGATAACAGCCCTTTTACTTCAGCAGATTTTCTTTTGCATCAGAAGCCACACAACTTAGTTGCTTCACCGGCACAGAAAATGGAGGGTTTTCTGAAATCATGTTCTCCTTTTATTTCCATCTTCTATTCACAGCTTTGGGTTTTCTACAAGGCTTCAAATGAGCATGGAAACAAATTATCCTCTAGCGTTAGCCACCTGCAAAACTCATTTTGCTTTAGGAAAGACTAAAAAACAACATGTGCAGCTGGGAAGTATTATTATATCTGATGATATCGCTTTTAGTCCCAGCAGTAAGAGTGCTGTGTTATCTCAACATCTCAGAAGTGGAAAATTTACATCCAGATGCCTACTAAGGGGTCATGGATGGTCACTCTTGATCATTAGTTTCTAACTCAAAGAAAAATTTTCACACAAACCCCAGAGTGACGGAAGTTATTCCAGGCAGAGCAAGAACAATAGCAAATACTGAATGCCGGCCAGAAGCAGAGTAACTTTCATTCTAAAGAACTAAGCAACTTTCCAAGCCCAGCATTGTACTCTCCTGGATAACCCTGCTAAATCCTTCCCAGATCTACCCAAGAACCTCCTTCACCTGCCCACTTGCTTTAAAAAAAAAGCCAAACCAACACCAAAAAGCAAACAAAACCATTCTTATCATATGACATAAATAAAAGACTTCCAAAATCTAAGGTGCCAGATGCAAGGAAACAGTATAAACCACGTCATGGCTGTCCATGGCCAGCCAGCTGCAGCTTCAAATGACATAGACAAGTATTCATAACATATGTCAGTCTGAACTTTGATATCTCTAGCCACAGCAAGCTGGCAATCAGGGCTCTGGTTCCTCATAGCAGGAACAAAACTCACAAAAATGATGCAAAGAGGCTATTAAACTCGCTAAACAGCACCTCTGAAGTCCAAAACCGTTAAAGCCAAGTCATAGATATAGCAGCCAAAGGAATCCCAGCCTCCCCTGACCCTATCTCAGCTGCTGGTCTTTTCCTACAGGATCCACACCCACCTCTCCTGGCAGATACTCTTGCCTCTGCTACAGTTTCATGCTCATCACCGTCCCTGAGGAATGGCTTTTGGTGTGCACTTTCCTGGGTTTGGAAAAGGGAAAACTCTTCTGCAATGACAGCTCACGCTCTCTCAGGGGCCCCCACAAGTAACCCTGACAGCCTCCATGGACCACGTACCCCATTCCCCAACCCATGGCTGTGCAGGGGTGTAAGACAAGATGAGCATGAGGCCATATATCCATGCTGGGGCTTGGTTTGGCCATAACACCTGCTAACAGCAATATTCCTGCTTTGACTTTTGCAGCTGATAAAACCAGCATGGGCACTTTGTCAGAGTGGGGGGGATTAAACATCCCTCCTTTTTAACAGGCTTTCTGCAGCACAGCTCAGAGTTTCTGACTCCTTACAGGGAATCAATATCTACCATAAAGACCATTACTACATTACACATTATTTGCTTAGTTTCATTTTAAAAGACTGTTGCTCCATTTCAAGCCTGGTTCAGCTTCTCACTTCTTTGGCATACTGACGCATTCTGCAGCCACAGACATTTATGAAGCAACAGCTCCTACGTGACGCCAGCCTGCCCTGTGCAACCTGATTTCCTACCTACAGATGCAGGTACAGATCAGAAACAGCATGGTGAAACCCCCACTTGCCCTCTCACATCCCCAGAAAGTCCCTGCAAACCATTCCTGATGAAGACCAGATGTTTTCATCAATAGTTTCAAGACAACAAAAATAACATTTTCTACATAGTGAAGTATTTGGTAGAACAAAACACCTACCTCTAATCATCAAGGGCACCAAGAAAAGTGTCTGAATATGGGTAAAAATGAAACAAATGGCCTGGATGATGTTGGGAAACATGCTCTAAGCTCTCACTAGTTATAAATGATATATAAATGTCACTTTAAAAAAGACAGGGGCAATAAACTGGCACTTGCATAGTACCAGACATTTGTTTGTTCATTCATCAGCAACTGCAATATGGCATTTCAGGCTGTCAGCTGGTGCCAGACTGTCTTGCTTTGTCACACAGCTCCGGAGCTGGGGTCTGGGTACCGCTGATGAGCTGGGCTCAGCATCAGTGAGGCTCTGCCCTTCAGTAAATTAACATCAAAAATGCAGCATAAAGGTGTCATTTTCTGCAAAGTGCTGATCATGAAACCAGATCCCCAAACTCCATGCAGTGCAACAGAATCCCAAAGCAGAGATGCCCCGCTGCTGCTCTCATTGCCTGCCCTCCACAGAGCACGGCACCTTGCTGCCCGTGGCCACCCCACAGAGGCACTATGGACTGGGGACACCACAGGATATGCATGCTAAGAGCAAAAATAGGTAGAGTTGTTTCTCATATTTTGATTTGGGTGATTAAGACATTCTCCTCTTGCATCTCGCTTTGTACTTTGTAAAACCATTTCACACTATATTAAAAATGATCAATGTCTCGCCTCTCTGCTTTGTCACAGGCTGCCAGAACCTCTAACCATTCACTCACAAAGGAAAAGTCTCTTGAAAAAGCTCATAAAAACTTTGAACAAGATGACAACACAATAAAAAGTCTGTTTGGAGTGCAATTGATATCCTGAAAAACGCAACAATGCAGCACACTGATTTACTAAGCTCAATCCAACAGTTAATTTCTAAGCACAGTAACCATCTTAAGTAAAGCAGTACCTTTAGTACAGTACTAAACATTTTCAAAGTCTCTGTGCGTGTCAAATCCCTAATGAATTGCATCTAAACCCTCTTCTTTTGGGAGGGGATGGATGACTGATGTTGAAAATCTGCTCACATCAAAGAAAAGGCATGTTTAATTATGGGAACTTAGCTGCTAGGAGGGACAGCACCTCCAAATTTATTAAGTAAGTTGCCAATTGTTACACACACATTTGGGCCCAGACTGTATATACACCAGGCTATATGAGCTCTCATTTAATTTATCCCCAGACAGCGCCAGGCAAACCTGGGACTATAATCCTTGGAAGGATGGCTTGTACACACCAGCAGAGAGGCAGCACAAGCAACCCCTCTTTGCTCTCAGGGTATTTCCACCAGCTTCGGAAACACAGCATGATTTTCTGGTGGTATTTTCATGGTGTTGCAGTGACATAATTGCTTAGTTACTTTTGGCATCCTGGTCCCACACAGAGCCAGTATCTTCACCCTGCATCCCGATCACAGCCTGCTTGTAAACTGAGCTTTCCAGCTCTCCTATGCATTTCACCAACAGTAAATACAGCAGCTGCATCTGAGTTAATAACGCATCAATTTTGCTCTCAGGCTTGTTCAAGTTGATCAGTGTCAAGACAGATCTTTAAGTACCAACTGTCTGTGATGCATTTGGGCTGTTTGGTAATGTCAACTGTCTTCCTGGGGTAGTTACTGTAATACTTTGGGTTTGCGCAACAGGGATTCTGTAAGCAGGAAAAAAAACAACTCATACATACATTGTCCTGGGTTCAGTGGGAGCAGTCATTTTTCTCCTTCTTAGTAGCTGGTGCAGTGCTGTGTTTTTGACTTTCGGCCTGGGAACAATGCTGATAACACCGATGTTTTTAGTTGGTGCTCAGAAATGTTTACTCTGACCAAGGACTTTCTGAGTCTTATGCTCTGTCAGGGAGGAGGAGAAGCTGGGAGGAAGCAGAGACAGGACACCTGACCCAAACTAGCCAAAGGGGTATTCCATACCACAGCACATGATGCTCACTATATAAACTGGGGGCAGTTACCCAGAAGGGGGAGATCACTGCTGGGGTTGGGCTGGGTATCAGTCAGTGGGTGGTGAGCGGTTGTATTCTCTTCCCTTGTTATTTCCCTTATCACTATTATTATTGGTGGCAGCAGCAGTGGTTTGTGTTATACCTTAGTTACTGGGCTGTTCTTATCTCAACCCCTGGGAGTTACATTCTTTCAATTTTCCTCCCCATCCCTCCGGGAGTGGGGGGGGGAGGAAATGGGGGGGAGTGAGAGAGCGGACTGCGTGGCTGAGTTGCTGACAGGGCTTAAACCACAACAATACATACATACTTATATATACATACACACACATATATATATACATACACACACACACACACACACACACATATATATACATGTAAAAACAAACCAGGAAGGAAAAGAATGGTTTCAATCTACAATGCTCATTTAAAAAATCACAACATAGCACTCCTGCCATGGAGTGCTTGATAAAATTATTTAAAAACCAAAGAAACAGAAAGTTGTCTGGGTGGGCTCCTGTCCACCACTCAGCCTTTGAACCCACCAGTGTTTTCCCAGTCTGGCCAGTTCAGTAGTATTTTCCCAGCTGCTTTGTTAAAAGCCAACAACACCCACAAGCATGTTAAAGCCTAATCAGGATTCAGATAGGGCTGCCTGATGCACGGCCTGATGGCTTTTCCACAGAGTGTTTTGTTTTAAAAGCTTCTTTTCTTTGGTGAGACCAAGATGTTTTGCAGCTCTGTCAGCACACAGCTGTTGAGCACCAGCTTTGGCACAAAGTATTTCTTCACTTAAGTGAAAAGCAGAACACAGCACAGTTTAAGTGACATGTTGGCACAGTGAAGAATAAGCTATGACTCGAAAAACAGCTTCCACATAAACAGAAATAACAAAATCCACCAAATGCCCACACTCTTGGGAGCCAGAAATTACAGCCAGACATATAATTTTTGTGCAATCATTTTGTCTCTTTCAGAAGAGACAAGAACTGCCTCTTGAATCAGTTAATCAAAACCTCAGCTGATCATACCACCCATAGTTTGTTTCCCAGAGAGCTAATTGAAAACATTCAATATTCAAAAATTAAGTTGGTTTCAATGGGCACAACCATCTCCATAGTGTGGGCATAGGCTCCCAGACAAACCTGGCACTTGGCTGAATCAGGTTTGCAATGCAAATAGCCAGGATTGGATTGGGGGGGGGGGGAACGGGACGGGACGGACACAGACACGGGGGGGACAGAAAAAGAAACCATTCAGTCATAATCATCATTGGTCCTTGCCCAATAAATGGAAGCACTTTCTGTTCAAATTTGAGACGACTGGACCAAAGAAACCTGAAGAAAAGCGTGGGCAGCTGGGCACTGCTGTCTCTCTGTCCACGGTGGGCTCTATCAGGTAGAGCCTCCTCACACCAAAGGGCACCAGACCTGATGTAGGTTGTGGCAATGCCATCTCAGAGGGTACGCCAGCAGGGACTGTGCTATCCAAATAAAGTGGTAACAATGATCTTTTCCATCAGGGGAAAATAAGTACTGGAGCAGAAGGACAGAAGGCTGCTACATGATCAAAGCTACTGAAGGTGTCCAGGTGTGGAGCAGGGTTGTATGCTGGAAGGAGGATATCAAGAGCCTCATGTTCGTTTCTGATGATGTGATGTTCCATTTCTGCCCAGGTTATCAGCTGAAGCACAAGGTGTAGCTTTAGCTTCCTAGCAAGCTATTCCTTGCTTAACACTCAGGAACAGATTTTTATCACCTTCACCTTTGTCTTTGACCCCACCAGAATACCACATTGCTCTTAAACAACACCATAGCAGCAGTTTTTAGAGCTCAGGGTACCACCAAGACAGAGCTGTAGGGCTTCTACCGAGACATCTTGCTTTGGCTCCTCTGGTGATTAATAGCATCAGTCCAGACCCGCAAGTACACAGGCAGCACATTGCTGGCATCTCCTCTCACTCTTTGGATGATACGCACCATTGTAGAGCAGTAAGCTCCATAGCCGCAGGCACAACCACAGGGTCAAACATAAACCAGTGTATTATCTGTGTATTCATGCAATCAAAATAACAGAGAAATAGAACTAATCCTTGCAAACTATCAGCCTAATTTTGAGAGCTTCTGGACCTGTAAATGCCCAGATGATGTCTGCAGGGGGTAGAAATCAGACAAGAACTGTGGGATTATTCCCAGCTGAGTTAGGTGAGGATGGGTACTGGGGATGCAGGACAGGAGGAGCACATGCTGCTGTACTCCCACCCTGTCCTTAGAGGCCTCAGCATTGGCAGTCATGCTCTGCACGCCTGCCTCCAGCTCAAAACACACACTGTAACCAAGTCACAACTGCAGGAGACAGCTTGCTCCTGCTCATTAGTGCTAACATAGTCTTCACAGCTTTTCCTGCAGAAGTAACAGCCAGTGAAATATAGACTTGTTCTTCCTCTTCTGCTCTGCTTCCATCATCCTTAAGGAAGCAGGGCTGGCAGCTGGGCCCTGAGGAGCAGCTGTCCCACCGCATCAGTCCATGGCTGGAGCCATCTCAGCCAGCTTCACTTTGCCAGGCAGCAGGTTGCCCCACAACAGCTATGTCTGGAATTGAAGCCATTTAAACATTCATGCAGGGCCAGGTGCACCCTATCTCCCTGACAAAGCAGCCCAAAGTTCCCACCCTGTCCACGTAGGCACTGCAGGGCTCTTGAAAATGCTTGGAGCTAAATCCACCCCTCCTGGAAAGAACAGTGCTCTCCAGGCTAACATGCTCCACTCCACAGCAGGACTAATTTGTGCAGGCAGAGCAGCTCATCAGCATCACCACCTGAATCCAGCGTGGTCCTGGGCAGCCATGCCTCCCCTCGCTCTGGGGTTGAACACACAAACTCCAGCTGGTAGCTGCCCTGACTGTGCCCCACTACATCCCTGTGCCCCAAAGCAACCCCAAATTACTCTGCTTTATAATACAGCTCCCTGTGCTATCTGAGCAGCAATGGGTTTGGGAGGCGAGTGGTTCCATGTTTCCAAGAAGGATGTTGTTCAGCATGCAATGGTATTGTGATCAATTTTCCCATCTATCCCCCATCATTGCCCCTCTGGACTACCACCCCTTGACAGGTAACTGCCATGAAGGGCAGGAGGTGGCATGCTGCTGGAGCTGTATAGGCTAGAGAACCCCACTGCCTTCAGCTCTCCATTTGTCACAATCTTCCAGCAAATGTGACAGCCTGGTGAAGCTGTGACAGGCTTCTGAGAGGCAATAATGCTTCTGTTAATTATTCTACATGCACAATCCAACCTTTCCTAGTGTTTGTCACTGGAGAGAAGAGCTCATTTAGAGAGATGGGGGAAACAAAGCCATTAAAAGAATAGCTGTAAGTCTAAAGAAGAGTTACCAAACAGCAGAGCAGCGGAATGCTAATGCCGTGTTCTTGGCAACTTGTGAATGGAACTGTACAGCTCATTCGAGAAGTCCTGCTCCAGTGAGGAGGATTGTCCTCTGCAGGTATGAAAAATACAAAGGTTAGTAAGGGAATTCTTAAAATCCTGTGCCAGAACTAAATTTGTTTGTTCAACAGCCCCATCTGACCTCCCCCTACTTTCACTAGGGCTGAGAGGTGCTCCTTCCTTCCAGTGGGATGCAGAGTGGATCTAAGTGCTGGCTCAGGGAGCTGGAAGAAGATGGTAACTGTGGGTCAGACAAAGCAAGTCTCTTCCAGTATCACAGTAATATTTTTAAAGGGCTCCATCTGGTCATTTGTGATCCTACAACTTTTTTTACTTTCCATTTGCAATGACTTTTGATATATATTGTTAGGAACAGCTTGCAAATATAAGAGGATTTCCAGGGTGACCACCAATCTAATGTTTTCTAAAGCCCTGTTCTGCCACCAAACCAAACATACATATTTAAATATGTGTATTTACATATCATACACTTAATTTATGCATTCCAGTAGCATTGATATTATTAGTGACATATCATTACCTCCCCAGTAATCTTCAGGCAGCTCCCCATAAAGCACTGCTGAAACCTCCTGAAATAGCAGCTTAAAAAAACCACTTAGCAAAGTCTTGCTTTTGCCTCCTGCTTCAGCTGGGAGAAGGGAAGGAGGGCAGCCAGTGTGAGCAACAGAAAGAAAAATCCCACTTGATCATCCTTTTATAAGCAACAGCAGGTTATGAGGATAACTTTGCCAAAAAAACCCAAGTGAAATAAGTGACACATTATGCACATTCCCGCTTCCAGATGAAATAACTAGTGATGGTGGGACTTGTACACTGCAAGCACAGTCTTTGTACCCTACCATGGATGGCAGGTTCTCTTATACTGGGTAATAAACCCTAGGGTGGGTGTTTGGAGCCTGTGTCCAACATGCCACATTAACATCCTTGAGACATTTCCACGGCAGTCACAAAAAAGAGGGATCCTCACTAATCCCCTGGGCTCTTTAGGGGTATCTCAGTTCAGGTCATTTCAGCATCTTCCGAACTTCACCTTACTAGCAACAAGCTGTTTCACTGGGAGACTGGGATGTCCAAGGCAGAAGCACACACTCCTCTAGTTCAGCTACTCCTGCATCCAAAATTAAACTCATGTTCCTACTCCTCTGCCCAACTTTTCTCCTTTCCAGTATCATCCCAACTAAAGCAAGTCAACAAATCAGTACAGACATTCATTTTTTCTCCTCCAGTAAGGCAGTTCCGTGTTCCTAAAAATACTCCAGGAAATTGAATCAACATTTCGTAATTTGGCTGGTAACAGCAATTACTAATAATCAGCAGGAACATAATTTCCTTCATGTTCTACTCTAGCTGTAATGTAATTTCAATACCAAACTTTGCTTTGCACACCAAACAAACATGATCGACAGTATGAGAAAAACACAGAGATAAAACAGTATCAAAAAACAGCCTTAAAAAGAAATAAATTTCTATCAAATAGCAAGTAAGTGGCATTCAAACAGCCTTTTTGGAAGATAATATTCTTCTTCTGTTCCCCTGTAAAATGAAAGCTCCATTCCTCTTACTCAGTGGCAGCAATACTAAAAATTGCAGTGCTAGTGCTTGGGCACAGTGGAGGCTGAAGGCAGCATCCTTCCTGCTCCAAATCCCACTGACCTGCTGATTTACTGTGCAGAGAGCAAAAGACGGGGCAAGGTGAAGAGTACACACAACTTGAAGGACTGTACGAGCTGCATGACTGAAGTCAAGCAAACTGTTTGTTTCATAGTGAAAAGCACTCCTGCAGAAGGAAGCCTGGCTCTGAAATAGGTTTTCTGGAGACTGAAAGAGTTCTTGCAGATAAAAAATGAGGAATAGTTTCTTCCTTCAACTTCACAAATTTCTGGTAGGTGTCAATGTTTTCCAAATCAACAAGCAAGTGACAATTTCATGCAAGGATTTAACTTGGAAGGGTGACCAAGTCATTACTTTTCCTTTCAGCCAAGAACAGCAGATGCTAAACTGCTCTGTTCAACTATCAGTCCCTCATGGGTATTGATGATTGGATCAAGCCAGCCTGGCAAAAGAAAAACACTGTTGAGTTGTAGGAACACTTGCCATGCTCAGGAGCTGCCCAGAAACCCTCCCTTGCCAGCAGCACTGTTGTATAACATTTAGAAATGGCACCTTTTCTCTCTGTCCAATTTTAAAGACATCCCTTACTAAGGCTTGGAGAAAGCTGCAGATTCTCTACAATACCTGAAATCCAATTTCCCACTTCAAGAAGACCAGAATAAACACCCACACTCACTAATTCCTGTCCACCCTGGTTTACAAGTTGACTGTCTGCATCTTTTCAAAGGCAAGATGAAAACTGATGAGCTCAGTCAATGCTAAAGATTATTTCAGAATAGAGGCACATGAGCACCCAAGACCCAGAGTCTATAGAGAGCCCACCCAGGAACGTCACAATAAATAGACCTAAAAGATGTAAGACAGTATCTAATGTCTATTGAAGAGGAACCATCTGAAGGGGTGGATAATTCCCAGCTAATTTTAGTAACAAGATCATGACAATTCCCTTGATGCAGTGAATAACATATACCAAGCTGGTCTTTAACATTTCTGATCTCGGGGTTAACTTTGGGAAGCATACACAGATCAGGGGATCTTTTGGATAAGTGCAAAGCATGCACCACTCACACTGGCAAGACTCTGTACCTGCTGCCACAAGGCTTCATAATTAACCAGACTATTTTTTTAAAGCACTTGCTGCAAGACTTCTAATTTGAAATTACATTCTCTTTTCATCTGCTTTTAGACAGATTTTATCTCTCCAGAGCTTTAAGAGTCACACTGGAATAAGACTCAACACTGGCTTTTGTCTGTACTTCCTAACAGTCTAAGCTACTCAAGCTTTTGAAAATGGAGTCATCTTGGAAAGAGAAAACACACTAGTGAGCTGTGGTCTTTGCACTGGTGCCCACGCCATCACTACCTGCTAGCAAGGGGGCTTCCACCGGGGCTTTGTGCTAATTCCAAACACCATCAGTGCCAGACAGTTGTCAGAAGGCTCACAAATGCCTCAGACCCCAGCAAAGGCAGTCAGAGGGGGCACTGAGGCAGAGATGGCAAAGGCATGCGGAGCGGAAGGAAACATCGGCTGTTAATGAGCCTGTCACCTTAATTTTATAGCTTGGCACAGCCTGTGAAAGCTTGCTTCTCAGTGAGAGCAGTCAGGTGCCATATTTAGCTTCAAATTTGATGTAACATCAAATTAAGCACACCTAAAGCCTTCCCCTGCCATCGCTTTTCCCTGCTGCTATTGAATCTGTGATGCAGTCAGTGCAGTGCTGATCATGGATCTATCCCCTTGCTGCCTTGCCCAGGCTTTGTGCAGACAGAACTACAGCCACATCAGGCTGCTGGGACCAGAGCAGAGGCAAAGCGTCTACAGCACTGGCTGCAGGGCTTGTGCTGACCTCTGTGCCGCTGAACTTCACCTTGAAGAGAAAGTGTCTGCTTCTATTTGGTGCTAGAGCAATCACTGCTTTCCAGGGGGTATTCTGTATGGGAGGTGAAGCAGGCATGGCCCAAGCACAGGGGATAGAGACATCACAAAGAAACAAGACCACAAATCGTTCCAGTTTTTCATGTGTAAAAGAGCTGGATAGGACTATGCTTATGGAGATTCACTCAGTTGCCTTTCATAGCACAGCAAAGCTTTTAGATAAAGTGGAAAAGCTGAAAAGCCATTTCAATGTCCTCATAGGTAAAACTAAGCACCATTTCAGATCAGGTTGCACTAAAGAAAATGACTTGAAAAAAAGCCACCAAGTGAGGGAAGTCATAGTGGCCATCACAATGAGACACAAACTAAGCAGAAATGGACATCTTGCAAAGTTCTGCAAAGCAAGTTTCACTTTGCCTAGTTCTCCAGAACAGCACTGCTACAGCACAGCCACAGCTACTTGCTGTGATCCAAAGGCTCTGTGAAATGCGACGGTGTCAGCAGGGGGAACTTACTTGGTGTTGTCTGAGTCAATGGTATGAAAGAGCTTCTCAAGTTCTTCTTCATTGAGTGTCCCATCAGAAAAAAAGGCTTGGAACTCTTCCATGGACAGCTTCCCATCATCTGCAAACAGCAACAGCCACTGTTAGGGAACACGCAAAGTGAGGGGCAAGACTGAAAATCAGGAGTTATGCTCAGATATAAAGATTTAGACCAAAATTATTTCCAAGTGCTTCTGCAGGACTGGCCCTCAACCAGTGCAGAGCTTATGGGCCACAGGGTCGGACCAAACAGCTCTGGCAGCACCAGATCCAAGGAAGATGCATTGCTCTTGGGCATGGATGCACTGGCAGTTAGCAATTAATTGGGCTATTAACCAAGGCATGACCAAGCCAAAAGGGGAAAAGCCTGCAAGTTTCATCCTAACAGAGACTTACATTTAAGAAATTGTGGAGCGTTTTGTCTACCCAATGTTCAAATTATGTAAGAGACATGTAATAGATAGGAAAAGACCCGGGAATTGAATTAACATCAAATCCAGCAGTATCTTTTGCCACCTCCATTCAGCTGCATCTTTTCCACCACAGTACGTCTTCCTGCTCTGGACAGAAATGTAAAATAGCACCTACTGAGCATAACAAAACACATCTTGCTTAAGCTATCAACTGCTCAAACATACAAGCCCTACTTCACCTTAATGTTGTGCCTTTACTTCTAAAGGGACCTGATGATGCACAAAATCCATCTGCCTGGCCATATGGCCTACAGCTTGCTGGGTGCCTTTTGGCTAACCTAGCAGCAGGCAAAGCACTTACAAGACAAAGGTACAACAAGCACCTAGAGAGGTAATTTCAGCAGCAAGCTCCAAACTCAACCTTAAACATCTATTTTAATGCCAGCTCTGGCTATTGCACAGGCACTTTAGCAGCCTCATCTGCAGCTGTACAAAGAGGCCCTGCAAACATCAGTGGTTGAGCAAAAGTGTCTAGTCTCAACTCAGAGATTGAAAAATAACATCTGGATTTAAAAATCTGAACATAGACTTTGCATGTTATTTTACATACTAGCCCCAGTGTTTAATTTAACACTGGGGTTACCACAGCCTACTCAAATGACCAAGAAAGAAGGAAAAATCTGAAATCCATATACAAGGAGATATAAGAAGGACTTCTTTGCAACTTTTGATGACAAGGTAACAAAGGCTTGCACTTAACTTAAATCTGGAACCTTTCTCTGAGCGCTGTGGACAGGTACACCATATCTTTAAAACCACAGCTGGAAGTAACAAAAGTCTGGAGAAAGCTCCTTTGAAGTTCATCAGTAAAGCAATGAGAGGGAGACAAAAGAAACTCTAAATTTACCTCTATGTTTTTCTGGTGCAAGCTGCTGACATTGTACTCTGGTGTACAGCAGTGCCTGGGAGAATAACCAGCACACGTATTATTTAGAGTCTTTCCATTCATATCCACAGAAGATTCATAGACTAAATGCTGCCTACCTCGCAGTAGGAGAATGTATCATTTATTATTTAGTCAAATCAATTCTAAACCCTGTTGGTTCTCTTTCAGGAAATTACACTAGAGGACAAAATTAGCCAATTTACCACATATTACCAATATTTCTTTCTCAAACTAAATAAGTCTGCTGCTTCTAAAACATACCTGAATTGCCAAATGCTAACCCAGCTTCTCTTGCCTGACACAGACAAATTTAGACCAGTGATAAATTTAGTTTAAGACAGCTATTTAAGCTATTTAAATGACAATTATGAAAGGAACACAGCAGGAGAACAGCATCTACAACAACACTGGGTGAAAGGGGTATTATTTTCAGAGCAGCGCAATGGCTACAGAGAGTGCACAGCTGCCTATATTGTTTTTCTGTGTTCCTTCCTCAAAATGTGACCTCTTTGCAACAGGCAGGGTGCAGAATACTAATGCACAGCTAAGAGGACAGGTCCCAGATTTGCTCTCTGTTTCTAATTAAACTAAAAACATCTGCCCTTTAACAAGTACCTATTGCTTGAAGCATCCCACCAGTGTCACTTGAAGGTTAACCCAGTGGAGACACTCTCACTGAAGGAGATAAGAAGACTGAGCCCCATCCACCTCTACCTCTGCATCTTGCAAAACTGGATGAGAAGCTGCTCCCACAGTGCTCCTATTTATGCAGTATCCTAGCCAAGATCAAGGTTTGGCTTCTGATCCTGACTGGCAATGAATATATGACTGCAAGCATCAAGATCAAAAGGATAACGGTACTTCTATCCCATGAGGGCTAAACAGTTCTTTACATACACGATGCTTTTCCTCTAAACCTTAAATCAGTGCTTTTTCTTCTCAGAATTGTCCTTCCACACAGACCGCAGGCAGAATGAAATTCCCAGGAAAGTCACATAAATCAACTTAGTGGGAAACAGAAACCATAAAATGAAATTGTTTCTTTTTTCAGGAGAGTAATCTGAATTTACCATTTGTTCACCTCTGAAAGGCACAAAGGTGTTTCTAAACTTAGGGAAAAAATAACAAACCAACCCAAAACATGCAACTTTTTCCTTTACCTAGTTTATATCTTGGTATTATTTTTTCCTGTTTTTTCTTTTTTTTTCTTTTTTATTTTTTTATTAATGCATGCCAGGCTAAATTTTTTAAACATGTTGGTGTTTAAAACCTGTGCCAAAATGCTGCTCTGACTCCTGCCTTGGAGGTGATAACAGGGAAAGCAGGTACTAACTACCACAACAGGCTGGATCACTGAAAACAAACATGTGCCAAATTTTTGTTGGCAATTTAGCCGCCCAAAGTAACACAGAATGAGTGAAGGATCTGGAGGAAGGAGCAGGTGACAGTGAATTTTATTTCATTTCTGTGGTTTGGACCCCAAGAGGTAGTTGGCCCCTAGCAGGAATTTGAATAAAAGTGGAAATTTTACTCATAAACAATGCCCTGAGACTTTCAGGCGCCAACAAACACCAGCATAGGGTACCAGTCAGCTTAGAGCTGATCGTTATTTAATACAAGCTGGAATACTGGTCTGCAAAAACACAAAGCAAAAGCCTTCCACAGTAAGGAGATAATCCTTGAGTTGCATGTCTGTAATTGTGAAACAGTCTGAAAGCCGCGGGCTGCTGGAGCCCAGCAGGCAAGGAAGCCTGCAGGAAACTCAGGTGATAAGAGGAAGCAGATCAGGCTGGGACTTGGCAGTGAAAATTAAAGTGGTAGAAAATCCTGGGCACATCACCATCCTGCTGGTGGGTGATGTGATAAGAGTTGATGGAGATGCTGTACTCCAGGAGCAGCCTTATCAGGATAGTTAACAGGAAAGCAGATTTTTCTTAAAGCAGAAGTGTCTGCACTTGCCAAAGAATGGCTTATACTTCCAGAAACTTGCTTTTTCCTGAAGGCTCCTGGGCTCAAGATATACAAGTTCTCCAAATGAGCTGGCAGGCGTATCAGAGTGGCAGCCTCAGCTGCAGGGTTCAACCTCGCCCATGCCCTGCCCTGTTGGAGTTTATCTGGGGACACTTCAGCCTTAGGTAGCTGCTTTTGATATGAAGGATAATAGAAAAATTGAGATTCCACACAAAATTTCACTAAACAAAATGAAGCTTCCATCAGTTTTAAGACCTAGAGAAATCTTTGTGACCTTTTTCACCTGGATGACCATATTAAAGGCAGGTAATCTACTTACACCTACTCTTACCCCCTTCCCTTCAAACACGGTACTTGAAGTCAACATGTAAGCTAGCAGTGAGGACAAATGCCACCAACTAGAAATCACCTAAATTGGTTATGATCAACTCAGAAAGGAGGTAATCAGGCCACAGCTATTCTGCCACCACTTTTTCCTGAGACATTAATTTTCATTTTACTCTTGCTTTTCAAAATAATTCAATCACATGCAAACACCAAAGCAAATTATTACCAGACAGAATTATCAAAGTTAAAATTAACTGAGGAGAGAAGGATGTAACAGAGAACATCAGAAAGCACCAACTGGGATTTTATTATTCCTCCACTTGCCATCATGAAAATCTGAGGAGTCTAGGGGCAGTCCTTAAGCCTTCTAACTCACACAATCAGGCTATTCTCACCTACTAATGAAGGCAGGGGAAAAAATCAAAATAAGATAATAAATAATCCAAAATATATGGAATCTGATGGCTGAGTTTTTAGCAATTCATTCAGCAATACAAACAGCTCATAGCAGCTACAAAATAAAGCCACTGTTCTGAGTCTGAGTTTGCTAAATCCATTATCAATTACATCAGGTTGAGATTGTGCATATATTTTCTAGCTATATTATGAATGTATTTCATTACTTATTTTTATTACTCTTTAAATTCTAAAGCGTTTTAGGCCCCACTTCATGTGCAAGCACCACCACAGCTATGGGTAAGTAAATCGGATTTTTACTGTGGCCTGTGAATAAACATGAAAGCTGTATTTTTTATTTCTTTCTTGTGTGTGTGTGTGTGCAAATACACAATCCAATAAGAACATGGACTGGCTTCTACCCTGGACCCTTCCTCCAGCCCCATTAAAAGTCAGCAGGAGCAGCTTTATTCATTTAAATGAAGCTGGATACAGGCTTGAGTTTTCAGCCTGGGCTGTTAGGAAAAATTACCTCCAGGTCCACAGATCTGATTTATGAAGAACCTTTCCACTGGCCAAAAGAAGGGTGCATTCACAGCAGCACCCAAAGTCTTCTGCAGCTCCTATGCAACTTGCTGAGGCACACAGCAGCCAGCTGAAAATTATCCACCCCGTTTGATTGCAGTATCACAGCATTATTTCAGGGGCGACTGAACTGAGTTGAAACCAGCGCTGGTGATTCACCTCCAGCCTTGGCTGAAGATATAAAGCCACAGGAGCTCTGCATGAGAAGCACATCCCATGTTTCAGTGGCTCCTTGCAAGGACACAGTACCATTGCTGCTGAAACAGCCCCCAACAACGTTTTTGCTAATGAGATGTAACCCACATCATTAAAAGGAAATTACCACAATGACTGCAATTTCCTAGCAAAAGGATTTTACTGAATGTCTCCAAAATTACCTTTCAAGTTAACTAATGCCCAGCCCAGATGTTTTCACAAGGGTTGGTACCACACCAAGGAATCTGCATAGACAACCTGAGTGTCAGACTGATGTTTCATTATATATATATATATATGTATCAGTTGATAATCTCTGAAACACTCCTGTGCATTTCCTAATGCCAGCTGGGATTGCTGATGGGACCAGACTGGTTGATGGTGTCACAGGAATACAAACGCTGGCACAGAAGCCACAGGTTCCCAATCAAACAAAGCCTTGGGCTGAACTTCAGAAGCTGGGGTTCTGCTTACTCAACTCAGTGGAAAACACTTGATAAATGCTTTTCTTTGCATGGGGCATGATCCCCTCCTTCATCTTCTTGCCACTAATACAGTTTCAAGGTGGTGTCTCCTGTCTTCTGACAGTGACCCTACCACAGGTCCCACCAGCCTAACCCACAGAACTCCTTTCTCTGGGGCAGGCTATGCATGCCCAGCCCAGTGGACAATGCCACATGCAGCTCTACTTTCAGCATCACCGTTTTCTTTTGGCATCTGTTATACAAATCTTTGGGATTTTTATCTTTCTGAGACATCTTTCCTGCCTATGCTCAGACAAGGCCTTGTAGAGACACAAATTGCACACAGCAAATTAAAGAACATCTCTTAAGAAGACAGGCAACACCCTTCCCTAGTCAGTCATAAAGACCAGCTCTTCTCCAGTAATTTGAAGGCACTTCTCTCTATATCAAAGCTCAGAGTTCATCAAACACAATATATAACCAATTTTCCTTTCTGATCTGCAGCAGATGATGCAGCTTTGTGGTACAACTGGAACTGATGCATACTGAAAATCCTTCAGGCGCAGTATATAGCAGGACTGAGTCTCCTTTCTGTGGCAAATTGAACTTTTTCATTTCTACTAAAAATAGGGATAAAGTTACTTTCATTTCAAAATGACTATAGCAGTCAGCATAAGATGTTGAGGAATGACTTAAAAGCTTGGTTCTTGTCTAGGGTGATGAGCAACATTGCATGTAGAGAGAAAGGCTGGCAATCTTCTCTGTAGGACTTGACCTGGGTAGAAGTGGGGATTTCTACTGTAGTCAGAAACCTGCATCTCATTCCCACCATAAATAGCCTGTACATCAGCAGTGTCCATTAACATGCCAGAATATTTCCCAAGCTGCTCAGCTTTTATCATCAAATCAAGCCTTTTGTCATTCTAAAATTAGAAGTAATTTTGAAATTACTTTTAATAGCAGCTCTAGCTAGGTATCAAATGTAGGCTGGTAGGCAGGGAAACATGCAGGAGAGATAGAGCATATTTTCTTCCACTGGCTTTTGTGTAGACTGTACCTTTTCTTTGTTTCCCAGATAATCCCCACCCTGCTGTAATGTGCAATTTAAATGTGGGGTTTAGAGTTTTTTCTGCACTCATCCAATGTATTGACTTCGGATGTTTTATCACAGCTATTTTGGAATTTCTTCCAAAGAAATTTCCAATTCTTTAAATGGTGGAATCGGACTTTCCGATGGTACAAATAGCCTGGCCAGGTTCAATGCAACTGTTGCTTAATACAAACTGTAACAAAAATTACCCAAACATTTAGAAGAGAATTCAGACAGAGATCATAGCAGTCCACAAAGCTTTCTTGACCCATCATTTTCCTGCAGAAACCAGGAGGTAACTTGTTTCAGTTTTCCTCTCGTTAATTAGATTTCTTTTTTTGCAGTTGAAAAAGAAAATGAAAGTCAAGAGCTGATTTCAACTCATTTGCGTCACATCTGTAGCAGCACAAGGAAGACACTGAATCAGCCCTTCCACGAACTGCTGCTCTTAAAATAAGTTATGATGACCACAGGTGATCAGGCCCCCGAGATAATTTGTATGTGGACATGTTGGTTTAGCTATGGGAACACTAGTAACAAAATACCTGGGAAAGAAAATGTAGCTTGCAGTAAGTGACCTCCAGGTAAGCAGTTCATGTTAAGAGGCCATAGGTGAATGCCTGGGCAGCTGAGAGGAGCCAGAGAGGAGGCAGCCCAGAGAGATGCACACTAAGGGTATGTACTGGTCAGTGTGGTAGCACACCTCAGGGCTCCTCTGGGCTAAATATCATAAATATATTGCATATAATAATAAATATAAAACTATTGGGGGCATACCTCCTTCCCCCTTCACTCTCCCCAGTCAGGAGGAGATCTCCATTGCCAAGCTGTTGCACCAAACCCAACTTACTTCCAGACTTCAAACTACCACTGCCTCTCAGTTATTTTTCATCTTAGTTGGCATCGGCCTGTCTCGTTATACTGAGTGCTATTAAATGGCTGACTGACTTTGAATAACCACAGCTTTTTAGCACCTTTGGTTTATTTGCCCATTTAAACTGTTTTCCCTGTGGGTTACACAAACACATGCCACCACAGCAAATCAGTAGGTTCCATGCAGAGCTTGCAGCCTCCTGAAACAAATAGCCCGATTCCCCCTGCAAAGGCTTTCATTCTCCATGTATTCAAAGATCTACCTTGCTCTCTCCATCATCATTCAGCCCCGTCGTCCTTAATGTTGTCTTCCTTATGCATTAAAGTACCTTCAGCATTTCTTTTCCCACATTTCCCACCTCCTTTTTCTTTTTGAACCCTTGAGAGTGACATTTGTACAATGTAGTTGTAGTTAGAGTTGTACAAAACTAGAATTTCTGGTTTATAGGAGATTCAGTGGCTGCAACACCGTTTGGCCCCTACCACTTGATACCCTAAAATTCTGATTACTGATCAGCACCCTTGTTGCAGAGCTCTTCTTCAGTCACCTCCCTCAAACACTTTCATTTCAAAAACACCAGCAAGTTCCCTACTACCAAACCCCTGGTCAAAGCACATGAGCTACTGTCAGCCTCTCTCACAATCTGATCTAAAGGGGAAATATAACACAAAGACAGCACAGCTTGTCTTTAATACAAGATCAGTCTGTGCTCCAGTAATCTCAAAACTGTAAATCCTGACTTCAAAACTTCCTCCTCCCATTTAAGGCAAAATTCTCCCAATGAGACCTCGTTAAAAGAGAACGGAACCTGCCTCCTACAGTGCCCTGAAAACAACTATTCTGCACAGGAAGTACTACAAATCATGAAAAATACACTATAATAAACAGTAGGAGAAAACCTAGTATTTGGATACTCATATTAAAATACTGAAAAGCATAGTTCCTATTTTCTTATGCAACAAATATTTAATTTCTATGCATCAGCAAACCACAGTATGTTATACATAATTTCCTGCAGGGTTAAGTACTTCTTTGCATGCACAAGAGATGTGGCCTGGGAATCACAGAGAGCTATTTACATCTGCTACTGAGCCCTGCCACCATCAAAGCAGAGGAGTAGGTTTATCTTGGAGACCGTTTTGCAATTCCCTCCATGTGCATCAAGAGCTACAAGTGGTTTGAGGCTGTTGCAAGGCTCTTATTCCTGCCATGCCATGGTCTTCCTTCAGATGCATCATATTGGATATCCTGAAAGGCAGAAAGCTGGGGGTGACGGGCAGAGACAGAGAACCATGGCAGCACTCAGCAGGTCTTCTACAAAGAGTTGGGGTTTAAGGGAGCTCATGCATTCCTGAACTCCACATTACCTTCTCTTTATCTGAACAAAAAGCCTCTGAGAACCCACACAGGTAACATATTGCAAAGTCCCTTCTCTCCAGGGTGGCTGAGAGCAGACCATCAGTGCCTGACCTCCTGCTATCTTCAGCAGCAAAGAGGGAAACCTGCATTTCTCTGTAGGGACAATTCAAAGGATCACATCTGGACCACCCAGCTTTCAGCCCCCTTGGAAAGCAGCAGCAGATGCATGCCTGAACAAGAAAGTGAGAAAGAAGAAAATTTTAGGCAACAGGTTCTTTATCTTACGTCAAACCATGTGGGGAACACCACTGCTTACTGGCAGTAACTTCTCACATGTTCCTAAAACACATTACAGTCTGTACAGGACCCTCTCACTCCCGAAACAGCAGCAAAACAGGGAGACCTCTGATGAGGGAGAGAGAGGACCACATAAACTATGCTTGCAGCAATGCAGACCATCGCAGAACCCAGCCCGTGGAGCTGTAGACCTGCAGCAACGCTGCTAGGTAAGTGCGTAAACAGCAGTTTTTCTGACTATTGTCCAGACTTGGGGGTTATTTCACTGGAAGATCAACAAGGAGAGATTGGCATCATACGGACCTCTTCCGCCAAAACATCCCTTTGTCTGATTGAGGACAACTCAGAAAACAGATTCAGAAAGGCACTGTATGTTATTGCCCTGTGCCCCAGCTGGGAACAAACACATTAGCTGAAACATTCAGGAGCTGTCAGATCCAGGCACACTGTCAGCATGTAAGTTTTCAAACTTTGGCAGAAACATCAAAAAAAGTGAACCTGGGAGGAGATATCTGGAGTTTTCAATCAAGCTGAAGCAGAGGCTAACACTACTAGCTCCAGTACACCCTGGCTCTGCAACAGCCTATTAAATCCACACTTGTTGGAATGCTCAGACACAGGCACCAAATAGCCCTAAACCCCCTCTGCTCATCATTAGCCAGCCATCCTCACTTGCATTTTCCTCTCTAAGATGAGAAGATGTGCAGGTGAATATTTCAGAGAGCCAGGGTAGGGTCTGCACTGTTTTCAGCTCATTACACCCAGCACTCAGCTTCAAAAGAAAAAAAAAAGGGGGGGAGGAAGAAGCAAGTGTTTGAGCAAAAGAGGAAAACTTTTATGAAAATGCATGGTGTTTCCTCTTCAATATGTGGTCCGGGTGTGGCCAGGGCAAGGCAGGGAGAGAACCTCTGGGGTGTGGACTGTTCCCTGTGGGGCTTGCAGCGCCATTGTCAATCTGCTCCTCTGGGATTGCTGCTTCCAAGAGCAGCCAAGGCAGGAGCTACAGGTGGCATTTCAGCTGCTAACCTTCCTGGGGAAGCAGAGTGCTCAGCACAAAAATGGCAACGAATGCAACTGTAACATCTTGCTTGATTTCCTGAGCTATGATAGCAGAAGCGGCATTTCAACCTAACTGAAGGGTTTAGTATAAAAGCCAGAACCAGGCCCCAGGGTACAAAGGCTGCAGCAGTTCCCTGTGGGATGGAAGGGTCTCTCTGTCAGGAATGAGTCACCCAGCCATGGGCAAGTCTAAAACCTCACCTGGTTTCTGCCTCTTGCATCAGTTACATTGTGATTTTGTTTCCCCCCTTGTGAAATAAGCATTATTATGTGCTTAGTAAAACACTCATAGCAGTGCTTTGCATCTGCTGCAAATGACCTTTTGTTACCACTGGTAAGGGGAAGGCAGCGGCACCATGGCTGTTTTGGTGCAGTAGCCACGGGAGCTGTTGACTGTTGATAAATTAGTAGCAAATTACCATGGATTAGGGAGCTACAAACTCATCGCTTTCTGCAGTCCCATGGAACGATATCCAGATTGCATTGGCAGCATCCACAGTTTTCCATTCAGCTAACAAGCTGCGCAGAGATGAAGACAGCAAATTAAACTAACTCAAAAAGCAGATCCCTCATTTGCATTCTCAGAAGGCAGAAAAAGTTACCCTACTGCATAATCATTTGTAGCAGACAGGATATCTAGCTCCTTGTGCCAGGACTCAACAGGTACTTGAATGGTAAATCAGAACCTGCATAATTAGTAACTTGCTTCCTTGTCTTAACCCCTGAATGGTGAAGCTCAGGTGTAAGTCCACAAGTCTGATCTCTTGCAAAACAGATGTTTAATTTCCTGAAACTCAATGGTCTCAAAATTCCCATTGAAAAAAGTTTCAGGTTCTAAACCAAACTACTGCTCACATTTGATGATTCCTCTCTGAGAAACTCCTTTGCCAACAGCCATATCTCCTCCAAAACCTTCTTTTTGGGGGGTAATCTTTGCTTCAGGACCTGGTATAAACAAAAGCCAGTGCAATCACACCCTATGGGATGTACCTGCAGGTCTCCAGCACTGCTCATCCTGGCTCCCTGTGGTTACACAAGGGAGAGCTATGCAGCAAAACCTTGCCCAATCCAGCACAGTTGCTCTAAATTTTATGCTCCCACTTAATCAGCTCCTGCATTTCTCATTTATATTCTCATAAAAAAAGTAAGCCCTATGCTCAATGTCTCAAGCTATTTGTTCAGGAAAGGATGGGTGCCCCAGCCCTGTCAGAGATATTTAATGTCTCTAAAGCAAACAATGCAGATCTTTTCCACTCTTTCATCTCTTTGCTTTGGCAAGCCAGCTGAGCAGCACAGAAGCAGAGCCATCCTGCAGGGAAGGTGCATCTGCTCTGACAAGATTGCAAAGAAAAAATCCTAACTCCATTTTTCTGCTCCAGTGAATTAAACAAGTGCATCTTCAATCACCTACTTTGCAACTCGTTTTTAACAAAGCTGCAGCACCAGTATATTTTCTGTTTATTTTTTTGTAGTTGTTCATTTCAAAAGTAGGTTAAAAAAAAATAACGAAACAACAGGACTCTTACCACGCTTTTTGGTTTTACAGGAAAGGAAAGATATTTTGCTCCGTTTTCCACAGTGCCCCATATTGTAGAGAATACAGAATAAACTATAGATGACAAAATACAAAATTAAACAAATGATGAATAAAATTAGAACAAGAGCTATCACAGCATCAACCTGCACAATGAAAACCTACCCCCAGACCCATGCCAAATGGGCACTGGTTTTACAAGTAGGTCACAGCACTGCAAAAAGATGAGGCACAGCACCTCCAAAGTACCTGTTCTGTATGCTCCACTCAAAACTGAATTGCAAAAGCAGCCCAATCCCATTAGTATCAGCACAAAAGGCAGAAGGAAAGTTGTGTGCCAAGTTAAGACTCTTGTTCTGAAGCACCCCTAGCACCCATATCTCAGCATCTCCCCATCGGTTCCTTTCATCTCCCATCCTCAGCATCCCAGCCACTGACTCTGGGGTTCTGCAGTTCAGCCCATTTTGCTTTAATTTGCCTAAATCTAAGGTGAGAGAAAAAAGTATTTCAAGGACAAAGCCATTGGAAAAATAGTCACAGGTTTTGGTTTGGTTTTTTTGTATTTTTTTTTGTTGTTGTTGTTGTTGTTGTGTTTTTTTTTTCCCCAGGGGAAAATGAGGTCATGTGGTTTCTCTTCTTAAAGAAAATCCCACATCTAAAGCATTTCAAGTTTTGTTTCCATGTAATTCCAAGATTTCCCCCTGAACACTGACAATAACCTCTCAATTTTTATTTCACAGCAAACCTAAGTTTTCACTGAGTTCCTAAGTGTGAACTGTACCCACTGGTGCAGTTTTTCATTGAAAATTGAGAGACATAAATGCAGAGGAAGTTTAGGTTAGATCTAAGGAAGAAGTTCTTCCCTGTGAGCTTGGTGAGGCCCTGGCACAGGTTGCCCAGAGAAGCTGTGGCTGCCCCATCCCTGGCAGTGTTCAAGGCCAGGTTGGATGCAGCTTGGAGCAACCTGGTCTAGTGGAAAGTGCATCTCCCTGTGGCAGGGGGTTGGAACTGGATGATTTTAAAGGTCCTTTCCAACCCAAACCAGTCTGGGATTCTATGAACCAATGGGGAATGAGCAACGGCGTGATCGTGGGTACATGGGGGTTGTTACCTAACACAACACTGCTGAAGGGTCCCCCCACTCTCTCACCCAGCCCTGCTGCAGCTCATTAAAACACTTCTCCAGGAAACCGGGTTTCAGGAAGATTTTATGAATTTTTAATGCTGTGTCCTACATAGTTTTTGCTGAATCCACATTTTCTCCATGCTGTCTCATCAGGATGCACTGCAGCTATGCAACCTGCAGCAGCATGCAGCCTTTCCTGGCATGACCATTGACCCAGGATCAGCCAGATCCCAAGGGGACAACACATGGGTAGCATGGGGACATGCTGCCAGACCTTGCCACTGAGCCTCTACAATGGAAAGCTTCATGAGCCACCATCCAGGCTTAACATGGATTCAAGCGATGCACCCACAGGAATACACAGCAACACTGCTGGTATCACCATGTGTAACAGGTTCAAACTTAAACAGCGGAGATTTAGGTTGGATAACAAAGAAGTTCTTTACTGTGAGAGTGGTGAGGGACTGGAACAGGCTATCCAAGGAAGTTGTGAATGCCCTATCCCCGGCAGTGTTCAAGGCCAGGTTAAATGGGGCTTTGAGCAACCTGGTATAGCATAAGGTGTCCCTGCCCATGTCAGGGGGCTTGAACTAGATAATCTTAAGGTCCCTTCCAACCCAAACCATTCCATGATTCTATGATTCTATTCCCAAACCCACCAGCACAACACTGTTTGTAGCCTCTGCACAGGAAGCAACATGGCCCACATAAAGAAACACACCTAGTTTGACACAAAGGGTGAAGCATGAGCCACCTGCTTTCCGCAGAACTAAACTAACACAGGAGCATTGCATCACTGAGGGCCTCCAGTACTTAGTGATGCTCAAGAGTTTACAAGATAAAACACACTAATTTGAACTTTCTTCCCCTCCCCAGGCTCTTAACAAAATCATTGGAATCCTTTTGTAGTTTACAAGAAAAAGAAAGCAAAAAATTCCACCAAAAAGCATCTAGATTTCCCAAAAATGCTATCCCAGGAAACACTATATAAACTACTTATAGGAAATACAAATTGCTGACATTTATTTTCCCCAAGGCTGGAGAGTTCTGAGACAGGGAGCACAGCCCCACTCCATTCTGCCTGGGACTTGCAACAGGAGTAAAGATAACCAAGCAACCAAGAATGAAAAATCAGGAGTCACTCTGCAGATGGATACTTCACTGCAGGTTGCCTGGCTTGGCAATAGAAACACTTGAGGGAATGCTTTACTTCTTTGAAATACTCAGCATTACAAGCCTTAGCTAATGGAATAGAAAATGTTAGGTTTAGCCCTCAGTGGTATCTCCTGTGATGTTCAACCAAACCCTCCTTGCACGGAGGAGGTGATTTATTAGCACAGATTGGATCCATTTGAAGCAATAAGCATCCTGGTGCAGGAGAGGGCTCATCTAAGAGCTGCATCAAAGGAGCAGTTTACAGAGGTGTCTTCTGTCTTCCAGTGCTAACAGCTCATGTCACTGCCAAACCTGTCATGGAAAACCTTTTCATAAAGCAGACAAATGCTGTCGCAGCCTCAGAGGAGCACACCTCCCTCCAGGCTCTGCCTGTAGGAAACCCACTAAATCTACCTGCGTTTCCAAACTATTAGCACAAGCTGGATTTCTAGACCAGTTCAATGCAGAAAGCATTGAAGCTGAGATTTCTGAGCCATCCCCTATCCTTAGGGACCTGTCTCCCTTACCCTCCCTTACTCCCTTACATCTGAGCCTGAAATGTTTGTTTCTGTCTTACATACCAAAAAAAAACAAAACCCCACAAAAACCCAATAAACCATGAAAATAATCTAGGGTATAGGAAACAAAACAGTCTTTGCAAGAACACTGGTGTTGGTGAGGGTCACGGTGCTGCACGAAGGAGGCAGTGCTGGCCAAGCAGACCGCAGGTGCTGAACTACCTGCTTTCTCCCAGAAAACCCATCTGAGCACATTGAGGGTGATCTATGATCCAGTTTCCCTCCATGAAACCTTAGCAAACCTCCCAGCAAAGAGCAAGGTCCGACCAAGGAAGACAAGGCTGCTGCATTCATAGGAAACCACTCACTGAGGGTTCAAGTGGCATTTGGCATGGGAGATCACAGAATCATAGTCTGGGTTGGAATGGACCTTAAAAGATTATCTAGTTCCATGCCATTGGCAGGGACACCTTTCACTAGACCAGGTTGCTCAAAGACCCACTCAGCATGGCCTTGACACAACATTTGCTGTTTCCTGCTATTACAACCCTAATTAAAGAGAAGCTAATTCCAGATCTCATCTGTCTCTCTCTCTTGGAGCATGCTGATATGCTTTGCAGAGAGAAAGGCACTTGCAGATGATGAGCTCAGTGGTTTCCTCCTGTTGAAGTCCCATGGGATATTTGTGCTAAAGGACAACCTGTCTCCTATGTCAAGATGAGCCTCTATGAATCTGCACCATGCTGTAATAGCTTCGAGAAACATTTAATCCTCATTCTTGTTTTAGAAAAGTATCCAAATGCTCAGTGTGTTGATAATTCAAAGATTTAGCAGTCCCAACATCCAAGTATCAGAACAAAGAAATACAGACTGCAGGCTTAAACCCAAATACCAAAACTGTATAAGACAGGAGATAAAAGGAGAAAAAAGCCCTGCTTGTGCTACACTGCAATGGCCCAGTCCTGCTCTGTAGTGAATTATGAATATAATAAAACTGGTGGTTTTTTTTATGTTGCCTTGGGTATTTGGTCGCTTCCTGTATAAATACATTTGCTTGTTTCAATGCAGGGCTCTTAAAAAAACACACGGCAAGGAAGAGAGTGGCTGCAGTAACCCACAGTTTAAAGTTCTTGGTATTTAAACAAAACACAGATCTGTTTGCCCAGCTGATCCTTCCTCTGGCTGTAGCCAGTCCCCAGCTGGGTTTTGTGCTGAAGAGCCTGAGCCTTCAACCCCAGGAGGCTGTGGCTGGGATGGGGGCAGGGACATGCCCAGATCCTACTGTAGGGCACATCACTCCACAGCATTTGGCTGTTACCAAAGCAAGGGTATCTCTGGTGTTAACTGCTGCCTTGGTCTGCAGAGAGGTCTCCCCTTCCAACAGATACCTTCTGCTTTCATCTCCTCTACCCAAAGCCACACTCAAACTTGCATAAGTTATCTTTTGGCCCATTTCTCCCTTATTAGCTCTCCTAGAGGGAAGAGAAATGAGAAAAATAACAGGTATCCTACCTCATTTGGGTATTGCAAATCTGCGTTTTTAGGAAACATCTACAGAAATTGTCTCCCTAGGCAATTAGGCAACACCACACCCTGATGTGAAGGACACAGCAGCTAATAAGCACAGTCTCTGATTGCATGTGCTCCCTGGCTGCTGACCTTTAAAATGTCATGGTCCTCATTTAGGAAGCAACAACTGGTTTGAAGAAGTTTCTAGTGTCGGTGTTCTTCTCAAGCCACATTTGCAGATGATGCTTTGTGAGAACATCCCCCACTGCTCTGTTTTCCTTTCCCCTCATCTCCCCAGTATCTCAGCATGTATCACTTTATTTGCTCACAGTGCTCTTGCTATACCAGGACTGAATATTTCTTACTATCTACAGTCCTACTTTTACAACTTCGTTGCAGTTAACTCTTCTTCCACTTAAATGCTACAGAACCATTTAGTTTCCAGCTTAAGAATTCTGCTTGCAAGATCTAAACTCTGCTGCTTTCCAGCAACTAGGTTACAGGATGCAGGGGAGAAGAAACAAGTCTGGTTCCCTTCTTTGAAAAATAGAAATATTTAATCTTGTTTTTACAGTCTTGTGCAAGTACTTTCAATTAGAATACATGTTTTTTTCCCCACTGTTTGACACCTACCCAATGTATTAATTGATATCACTATTGATCCTGCTACAAAAATATAACGAGACAACTCTGCACATGGCTACGTTTGCACATAACCAAAGCCTGACCTCCATAAAGCCCAGGAACACACTCAAATCCCCCTTTTCGTACTCGTGGTCTCCAGTTTGAAACCCAGACAGGCAAGTTGTGCCTTCCCATTGCTCACTTTTGCCAGGCGGAAGCATTTCAAATCCATGCACTGTCCCTTCCTGCCCCTCCACCCTTCCTTTCCTCTTACCCCACCCCACAGGGAAGCCACAGGGATTGGTGAGTGTTGCACATTCACTACCTGCAGCACCAAAGAAGCTGTCAGCGTGCTGCCATGGCAGGACTGTAGCTGCTCCTGACTGCCAGGAGTGCAGATTGCCCCATTTATCTCCTGCAGAGCCAAAAGTAGTCCCTCCATGCTCTACTGGGAATAACAAACCACTAAGTGGCTTCAGATATTAATTCCTAACAGGTGTGTCTATTATACATTAAGAAAGCAAAAGGTCTGTTATACTGTGAGGAGCCTGTTAATGTGAATACACTGATTTTGATTGCTGTTGAATTATTTGCCACTATTAATTCAAGCATTTTTAGAAGCTGGGCGGGGAGGTGCAAGGAAACAAAGCAAGCAGCTGTTGGTACTACCAAGGGGAGGAAGGAAAAGCGTCCTTGCTTAACAGAGCGTAGCATGGTTGAAAGCCAGCAAACTAGCAGTCTGGAAAAGTAACATTGCCACGATGAACAGAAAATCCTTCGGAAAAGAAAATAAGTCTCAGCATACTTATTAGCAGATGAGGTGCAAAACTGTGTTTCAGTGCCCACACAGCAGAGCAATACATAACCAAACCACTGCATGCCCAAAGAATACACAGGCTCTGCAAACTCCTGGAGTTAATTATTTTGGGTTAACAAAAAGAAATCTCATGTTTACATGCCAAGCATCAGAAGCACTAGAAAGCCACCCACTCTGCAAGATGTGCCCCAGAATCTGGCCTCTTTCACAGACTGAGGTTAGGAAGGAATGGGTAACAAGAAGGCTGAAACCAGTTGATGTCTGTGCTGTGTCTCACTGGGTGCCTCAATACTGGTATCTAATTAAGGCAGAAACTTGACAGCAGGAACCAACCTTAGATCCAAACCCGAAGCTAGGGCTGAGCCATTCTTGAACCCGAGCTCAGGGGGTACCAGCCCTTTAATGCTGTGTTGAGCAGCAGCACCAGTGCAGCCAGAGTATCTTCCCAGGCAGCTGAGCACAGGTTTCCCCTCTGCAGCAGAGTCACAACACTGAAATTTCCTCTCTAGAAATAATTTTAAATTATTTCAACCTGTAAAATTTTCTGAAAGTTTCAGACTTCTTTCAGAGCAACACACTGCCTTCCTGCAGAGAAGCAAGCATAAAACCAAAGACAATTGGGTTCTCCTCTCTCAAGTCAATGGACATCCATTTTCTAACACATTTTCCCAGGCAAAAGATTAGTTGTTCCTGTCTCCCAGGTTGTCCTTGAAGGGAGTTACAGATCTGGATGTATCACTGTTTTAGCTTCAGATCTTTTTCCCTTCTGTCCAATGTATATTCGCTGGTACCCCATGGATTTTAAAAGAGTGAGAATGATAATAAGAAGGAAAAGATATGCATGATTTGTAGCTGTTCCTGGCCAACTGTCTGAACATAGGCTGCCAGAACATTTTCTCACAATTGTCTGGCAAAAATTGCTAGCAAATTATAAGGATTACTTGCAGCAGTGTATTTGTTCTGGATTCAATTTTTGCCTTATTTAATTTGAACAGCTATAATAAACCATCTTCAATAAATACAGCTGATCTGCAGAGGATACCTAATTAAAGCAATGGCAGAGCACAGAGCTGCCCCTTGCTCCCATGCCATAGAAAGCAGAGAATGGCATGCAAGCAACAGGGCAGGAGGCAAAAGCAATGGTTTTTGTCCATGCAGGAACTGCTCTGCTGCTCCTGAGAGGACTTCTCAGGGATCTAAACTGAAAGGCAAACGTTTTGAAGTCCTGCGACTGAGAGAAAGTAGTAATAGAATCTGTAAGTGAGATTTAGGTGGGGTAGAAGGGGAAATAATGCAAGATGGGGGTAACACACGATGTTTGTGGTGGTAGCAAATGCATTTAAGGCATTCCTATGTGCTGGTCACCTCCACCCAGGTGTGTACTGCGATTGCCATACTGCATATCGCCACTCATTTGTAATACACTGGGAGCACACAAACCCCATCACTTATCCAGTTAAAAACAAGGTAAAACATCCAGGCTTTTAGTGGTGAGGAACATCTCTCCACTAAAAGCAGGATCATCCATAAGTGCTTCCAAGCAAAATTCATTGAACACTGATAAGCTTTGCACAGTCATCTCACAGCAGTGTGGGAAACAGTTGTGGCAGTGACACTCTCCCACCAAGGCAGGAGGACAAAATCAAGCCTTCTTTTTATCTCAGTTATGGCAAAGGGGCTCGGATCTTGCAAGAACAATTCCAGGGCGGGGAGATGCAGAGTGCACCATTGGCTCCAGTGCCTGCCACAGTCCATGCTACCTTGTTAGGGGACACATAGGGGTAGCTGAGATAATAACACACAGCAGGAAACAGCAGCTGAGATTCTTCATAATAATATCTAGCAGTGCGACTACATGTCACAAGAATTTATTGAAGAGGTTCAAACCCAAACTACACCTAACTTTGATGCAGAAGAAAGCAGCAACATCTTTGGGTGTCCTGCATGAGGATGGAGTATGTTGCCTGATGAAGAAGAGAGCTACGCAAGGTAGATGGAGCCCCACACTTTGTAGAGATGCACTCCCAACACTCGAAATGCACAGGTCCACCCAAGGAGCTTGCTGCTGCACCAAAACCGTGTCCCGTGGTCACTGCTACACATCAGCCGAGCCCCCAAAGCCTGCAGTCAGCTGCACTAGCTTAATCTACCAGACTACCACAGCCAGCCAAGCTGCAAAAGTACTTTACAAGCACTCCAAAATTTCATCTCTACCAAAAAAAAAAAAACAAAACACATGAAGAATTTAGCAGGAGGAGCGTTGATTTGCTAGATTGTCATGGTTTAAACCCAGCCAGACAGCTTGTTCACTCACTCCCAGTGAGTGGTGCCGGGCTGGAAGCACTCAAGGCCCATGTCCCCGCTTCCCCAGGGGCTCTCCCCTTCCCCACTCCCAGAGGGATGGGGAGGAGTAATCGAAATAATACAACTCCCACGGGTTGAGACAAGAACAGTCCAGCAACCAATGTACAACACAGATCACCACCGCTACCACCAACGACAACAATAAGAGAAAATAACAAGGGAAGAGAATACGATACCACCCGCCGAAAAACGAGTCTGACGCAGAAGACCCCCATGTCCTTCCGGGTAACTCCCAGTTACTCCCCCAGGCATGATGTGCTGTGGTATGAAATACCTCTTTGGCTAGCTTGGGTTGGGTGTCCTGTCTCTGCTTCCGCCCGGCTTCCCCTCCTCCCTGGCAGAGCATGAGACTCACAAAGTCCTTGGTCAGGGTAAACATTACTTAGCAACAACTGAAAACATTGGTGTTATCAGTACTGTTCCCAGGCTGAAAGTCAAAACACAGTGCTGCACCAGCTACCAAGAAGGAGAAAAATTGACTGCTACTGCTGAGCCCAGGACATGGATCTACTTTGAAAAGCTTCCTGGATACAGCAACATGAGATATTAATGAGACAGGTCAAAAAGAGCCATAGATGTTAAACCCCCAATGTCCATCAGAGCCCTGGCTTGCTGTTATAGACTTCCCTTTGCCATGTGCTGCCATTTCCACATAGAAAAGACCTTCCTACAGATACCCTCCTCTCCTGAAACTGGAGCATGGCATTATGGCAAGGTATTTCACAAAGACTGACCCATCAGTAAGGAAAACACATGAATATAAGATTTCAACTGAAACGACCTCCAGGGCAGCTACAGCTGCAGCTCCCCAGGTCAGATGACATCATCCAGCAATTTCTATGCTCCAGAAAAGCCAGGGCAAGAACCACCACTTTTAAGGCACTACCAATAAAGCTCATGGTTTTTGGCTAAGAAACGGTTAGGATATAGCTCCATAAATGTTTCATAGTGCCCTTTCGCTGGCTATCATCATGCCATGTAGACATATTTTCTGTGCAGCCCCCAATGAAATCTCTCAACTCTGGCTCTGGAAAGAAATGTCTTTGAAAATATGCTTGGCTAAATGAGAGTCTTTCAGTCTCCTTGGGAAACCACGATCCCTTCACAACATCCAATGAGGCCATTTAATCCGTTACAATAATGTATCCCGTTCTCTCCTGTCCAACCCGAAGTCTCTAATGAGGTTTGCAGAAGAAAACCCACATCTCCCAATCCACAGATGGAAGAAAATAATGAACCTGGTCTTCTTTAGGTTACATCATATGTCAGACCTTAATTGGTGCACTTCAAAGCAAAGCAGGAGTATTTGGAAACACTGCCCTCCAGATCAAATGTTCAGCCTTAAACTGCCAGGCTAAAGCACTAACCTCTGCTTGATCTCCCCTCCCTGCATCTCTCAGGGATACTTGAATGCTGCTGTTTGCTTTCAGCTCTCTGTATTAAAGGAACTGAAAGGAGGAGCCAAGCAAGAGAACAGACACAGCAGAAAAAGAGCATTGCTTATAGAAACGCTGAGGCTCCATAACACACACAAAACTCACCCTAAAAGATGAACAAAGCTACGCTGCCCCACTTTCCAATGCAAAGCAATTGCATTATTCAGAGGCCAAACACAGACACATCTTTGTTCTGCCAGATCAGCATTCACTAAGCATAGGGAGCAACATTTCCTGAGGGCAAGAGGTTTGATGAACTGCGGGAGGATGCTCAGACAGGTCTCAGACCACCCTGAACCTCTAACAATGATAAATGCAGACAGCAGGAAGGCTCGATTGATGGCTCAGGCTGGAAATCCAGGCGTGAGGCAGACTGACAGGTGGTTTCCAATGCAAAAGCTCTGATCTAGCCTGCTCCTCTACATCTGACCCCTCTGAGCAAGGTCCAGCAGAAAACAGACATCAGCGTTGACCCAAAGGCAGATACTCCTGCACAGACAGCACTTGTAGGAAGATTAGGAAGATGACCCCTTATGTCAGCATCACTATCTGATTTTTTGATGGGCTGAAGTATTGGCTAATAAGAAAGTGTGAAGGTGTGAAAAAACTGTGCATTTAAGTATCAGACTGTCTTTGAGGTTCAAATCCATTTATCTTCAATGCAGAAATGTCCAGAAACCTTGAAGGTTACAGCAGTTATTGACTTTTACCATGGGTTTTGCTTAATTTCACTTAGCAGCTGAATTTTTGAGGGATAGAGGAGAAAGACTTGGCAGCCAAATGAAGGGAAGATGCTGGGCAGAGAGGGCAGCCAGGAGGTGCCATTACAGCCCCGGAATGGACCAACATGTAAATAGCTTTGCAGTCACAAGGCAGCAAGTACCCTGGGCTGGAGAGCATGCCTGAAGGAGGCCTTAATATCAAGTGATGCTGATTTTTTCATTTTTCCTTTAAGTCTGTCTTGATATTCTAGCTGCAGATTTTACACAAAAGGGCAAGGACACTGGTGTTGTCCACCAGCACTGCCACAATTTGTACTTTCAATAATGAGGAAAGGGCATTCTACACGACAGCAGTCAGGCACCTGCACTATTAGGTATCAAATGAAGTGTCAGCAAGCCAGTTGCTTGGAAAGCCATGCACTCTGCTTTAATAGATCAACTTTCCAAGCTGTGGATTCCCAGTGCTATTGCCAGCACACCACCATGTGCAGGTCACACTCAGAGCAGTAGTGACTTCATTGCCCACTGTCCATGCATGCTTTCATGATACCTGCTATTTGGGTAGCCTGTTCTCTCAACAGAGAAAAGCTTTAGAAACAGGACAAGAACAACAGTTTTAGAGAGTGATAAGCCATAAATTGCTGCTGCGCAGACATAGGTAGGATATGGACATTTCTGTTGCGGAAATTAAAGCTCATCTGCTGGCCACACCATTGGCTTGAATTCATGCGGGATTTTGTGGGCAGGATCCAAACCTTGCCCAGCTCAAACCTCCTCTAGCTTAAAGTATAAAAATACTCTATGATTCTAATATTCATTTTCTAATAAAAAGTGACATGAGAAGAAAAAAGTCCTAAAAACACTCAGCTCTTTCCTTCTGCTGCACACAGGTGCACCAGATACTTTCATGTATTTGTTGAAAGGGAAAAGCAGCCCTGAAAGGGCACAAGCAGCTGAGAAATGCCTTTTCAAGCCTGTCAGTCAGTGGTGGAAATGAAATCCTAAGTTCAAAGTGTCGAAGGATGAACAGAAGCACTGGATACATCTAATGACAGCCTATAGAGAATGGCCAGCAATCACCTGTAGAAAATTTCTACACTATCTCAGAATTCATCATCAGGTTGATAGGCTTGTTTATTATTTTGGGAACTGCATGTTCCCATTTAAACATATGTCATCTTTTCAAAACCATGTACTGTGAACTTTGCAAGGACTTGGAAGGATAAGTGAATATGCAACAGAGAGCTAAGAGATGACACAGGAGTCCCAATAACTGAAAAACAAATTCAAACTTCCTCCTTGTAAATAAAGGTTATTACACAGTTTTACAAGGTGCATTTTGATTGTCACGTGAAATCTAAATGCAAATCTTCATTTATTTATGAAACAGAAAGACATTCAGACTGGTCATCTGGGCATGGAAAAACCTATCAGATTTATCTGTACTTAAAAAACCTGATTCACCACTGCATTTTTCCACCTGATTCATCACTGCATTTTTCCACATGGCTGCTAATAGTGCTTTTGTTATACAAGAGTTAAAATATTTTAACTTACAACTGATGATTCAATTTGGACACACCAGTGGGCTATGAATAGCTCAAGGTTTTCCTTGTGCGTGAGGAGCAGTAGCCATGCAGGAGGTAATTACTTTGCTCTGCAAGATAAGTGGTTTTGGTGAGTGGTAGCCCATTTCAGCAAGGACTGCAAGGCTCCTGGGAGCTCACAGTAAAACTGTAATTCCAAAATGCATGCGGAGCTGTGGAAGGAAGAGTTGTATGTACAGCAGGAGGCTTATTAGGTGCTTGGGGACTTTTATTCTGAGATACATAGATATAGATGACAGAGACAGAGTTAGAGAGATGGAGGTATCATGGTCCTTACCTATCATCTTTTTAAGATCTGATAAAAACACCCAAAGTTACAACGTCTTCGTTTTTCTTCCTTGATGCCTCCAGTACAATATTATTGGAGTCCCAGCTGCTACCTACCATTCAAGTCCTGTGCAAGTGAATTTTCCAAAAGGGCCTAAATTGATGAATGAAGGTGGGGAGATAAATACTTGGAGTCTTAAACCACCTTACGGACAATTACCATGCCAAATTCCAATCAAGTCATTTTCTAAAAATGTTTCAGTAAATTAACAAGGTAATTAATAATGGATGCCTGCTCTTTCTAAATTCAGAACAATTCCAAAATGGAAGATTTTTGCCCAGCAATCAGATGCCATTACGAAAAAAAAAAAGGATGGGCCCAGGCAGGATGAGCAAGCTGAACAGTGACAGGCTCTTGGGTTTCCAAAGTAAAGAATGGACTAAGGTACAACCATCATTACAGGCAGGAAACCAATCAAACAGTACATATGTTTAGCACACGTCATGCTAGCAGTGCTGTGCTCAGACCATAATCCCAATTTCCTGATTCAAAAATGTCTCCTCTAACCTGCAGACAAGGAGTGTGCAGGGACATAAAGCATTGAAAGTGAACATTAAAAATGGGGTATTTGGACCACTTGCTCATCAGTGATAGTTTTTAATTTCCCTCTCTCCTGGCCAGAACTAAAGACACATTTTCACCCTTTTTTCACCCAGGTTTCCTTATTAATGACTCAAGCTCAGCAAGGGGCATTCTTGGAGTGAAACAGGCAAAAGGAAACATTTGCACAGTGATCTGGGTCCCAATGCTGTGAATTTGAGCTCTAATCACAAGCACAACAAACACCCATTTCTTCCTGTTCTAGGCTCACTAGAGGTGATCAGAATCATTTCTCCAAGTGGAGGCTGGAAATGGTGGGTGAGGCATTGAGAATTATTACTATTAAAAATTCTGCAAATTTCCCAGATCCCTGAAGTCTTGAAAGCAGAGAAACAGTCTCTGCTTACAAATGAGACACTGAGGACAGGCACACAGCCCTTAGGAAGACTCGAAATTGCTGTGCATTTCATCCACAGCTCTTTTGGAGATCCACCACACCAAGACTCATTCAGCCCTTTCCCTCTGCTGAAAGCCCAGGGCTTTCCCTGCTCTCCCACAACCATCCCTTAAGCAAGAAACTTGATCCATGAAGAAACCTCAAGCCCCAGTCTCTTCATTTGCATATTGGTGATTAACAAGACTGCTTTCTACTTAGGTGACACTTATGCCATGCCTCAGTTCTTTAACGTATCAGGCTGGGACTGTGAGATGTGCCTGAGGCTTTTTGTTTACTTGGTTTTCTTTTTCTCCTTTTTCCAGCACATAAAGAGACAGTGGTGGCAAGGGCCACAAAGCCATCAGTCAGAGCAGTGCCAATAGTTTTTACCTAAGAAGCAGGTCTTGCTCTGCTCAGAAGGGCACAACCCTGCTGCCAGCTAACCAGGCTCCTCAGCCAGTTTGTTATGATGCTGATGTCCAAAGATATTTATGTTTTCCCCTTGTCAGAAGCTCTGTATATGCCCCCAGCATTTGTAGTGCAATTTGCTATAAGGCTTCCAGCACTGGGATATGCAAACCTTTACTTCCAATGAATAACAGCATAAATCACCTTTAATAAGCTATTAAATGACTTACAGATATCTGTGTGCAGCTATTTAAAGGGCAAGCCATACTGGGATAGGAATGGGCTAACTCCATTGCTCTTGGTGGCTCTTAACCAAGAAGCCCTTTCCAACCACTTTCATGCATTCATTCTTTCTTTTTTTCTTTACCAGCTCTGCTACATCCTTCTACAGGCTTTCAGCTGATCTTCCAGATCAACTAAGAACTGACACCTCCTCTCACCATTTGCACTCCAGATCTCTATGTTAAATTTATAAATGAAATTTGTTTAATTCATGCTTGTACTTCATTGTGTTTAATTTTTGATAACAGCAGAAGCTATCCAAGGCAGCATGTGTTTAACAGCTTCATTCCCATCTACACCTCTCTAGATATGATACATTCAAGGGAGAAGGACAATGGTTAGGGCCAGCTCTTGGAGCAGAGGTCACAAGGACAGTGGCAATTGGAATGTGCCAAGTTGGCCAAACCACAATGCTAACTTCCCTGATCACTGTCAAGTGAAATACTGCACCACTGGCAGCTACTCCTTCTATTTTCTCTAGGCACTTTATAACCATATGCCAAGATTTTTTCTGGCACATCTTCCTTTGCATCTTTCCTATTCCATGGCAGAGATCCAGGGGAACCCACCTAACCCCCAGTACCCAGCAAGCCAGCCCCATGGATAGGCCAGACCAATGGCCATTTCCATGAACAAGATCTGATAACTGCATCAAAAACCATACAGCTAAACCACAGTAGTACAGCTGGATGCACTTCACAGTTAGTTACACTCAAGACATGGCAGTTGAGTGGTAGCAGTGACTGGAGATTTCAAGATAATAAAACTCCAATTTTCAGGAAGCAACTTTTTTTGCAATGAATCGTTAGCAATTAGGCTGCTCTGTCAAAATTATACAGTCTTAATCTTTCAAAGGGGATCCTGGGCTATTTAACTTATAATTGATTAACAGCTTTCTAATGAGATTATTAAAGTACACTGTAGATAACTCAGATGAGTGACAGCTCTGCTTCATCAGCCTAAAACAAGATAACTCCATTTCCCTACAATATGTCAAAGAAAATATTGTTTACTGGGACTGGGAGGGTTACAAGACAGGTGGATTATTAGCAGAGAAAGGAAAAACACTCTTACACAGGAGAAAAAGATTATTTTGAATGAGTAACAACCATGCCCCTGCAAAGCATGACTAAACGTAGTTGAATTATTCACTGTCAGAAGGTTACACTTCTTCATTTTTTCAGATCATTTGCCAGTTTATCCAGGTATCTCCAACGTGCTCACCATTCCAAGGTGTGCTATCCAAACCATTTGCTGAGTTTACCATATAGATAGTTGTAAATCCAGCTGCTTGATATTATCAATGGGGAAAAAGGCTGGGGACTTAAATCACATTAGAGACAGAATCTCATTTTTCTGGGCCAGGAGACCAGGACACCTTTGAACAAGAAAGGGCTGTTTCATTAGCAATGTCTTAGTATGTAGGCACTGAATCAAATCACCTTAATGCAAGTACCTGAACATGGCAGGGATAATGATGTGGTTTAGCATCTTGCACCAAGAATATCCAGTTTTACATGAATTAACAATTTATGCTGAGGAGCTTTGGAAAGAAGGGGATGAGGGAGAATTCACACGATCAGGCTCCATAGCTACTATGCCAGAGCCAGCCATGTTGCTTTAACACTGTAAGTACCATTTTTACCAGGCTGGAGGGAAAAATAGAATAAAATTTTTAAAATCAAGATGCTGATTTATGACCTCTTGAAGGTAGGAAGCTGGACATTAAATAAGACAATGCCTTAAGCTTAAAATCTCTCCTCTCTCTTACATGACCCTTTAATCACCTGATCTCTGCATGGCAGAAGTTATATGAGATGTTCTGGTTAAACTAGACAGCAAGAGCTGAAGTTTTATTCAGATTTCCCCCTGCTATTTCTGTAGGGCTCCTACACAGGTCTGTAAGAGCCAAGGAGAGCAAGAGCTGCCAGTTCTGGGTAAAGCTGCCAGCACTCCCTGCCCTGGGAGCTCTCTCCCCCATATGCCACCATCACACAGCACCATAGAATGACTCGCCTCAGCTGGTCAATTAAGAAAGCAAAGTGCCTGCCAGGCAAGAACCTCTGCACATGGGCAGAGAGCACAAGCGTGTTAGAGTAAAATGTTTTGGGAAGCCTTGAGCCTGTCTTCCCAACAGCCTGCCCAGGGCTCAACACCCCTTCCTGGGATTCCAAAGAAAACCTAACAGTGTCGGATTTTCACTGCACAGCACACAGGCCACCCGCGGGGAAGCATGAAAGCAGCAGGCTGATGCTTCCACTGCTCCTCAGAGCTGCACCAGGTAAAGCCATGAAAAGACTGAATTTCAACAAATCAATAAATTAAAGGCCAGGATGCCAAAGAGAAAACTGTGAAAAAGAGGTCCCTGGTGATATTAAATATAAGGATATTACCTCTAGCTCTGGAAACCTCTGGGCCACAGTTTGCAGGGAGGATGTACCAAGGGAAATATTCCTGCCTGTTTCCTGCAGCAGTTGCTGTGAGCTGCAGGGGCCTGGAGGGGCAGCTGTGGGAAGCCATGACCCCAAAAGGCTGCAAAGGAATATACTGAGCTAATTATGAAAGGTAGCAAACTCAAGAGTTCAGCAAATATGAATGGCTGGAGCTGGCCATCACAGCTAGTAGAGGTTGTCTCAACAAAAAAAGCAGCATCTAAATAAATGTGGGGAAAATCACTGCAGGACATACAGTCCTTCAGAAGACAGACCCGAGATCACAGAGACAACCCTACTCAGTGGGACTGGAAAGCAGCCACCATGAGATTGACATGCTGGGCCACCTCACCTTGCAGGAGCCAACACAGGGATAGAACTGCCACTGAACCAGACTGCTTTGTGACAGCCTTCCATCCACATCAGAAAAAGGAAAAAGCATCGTCCTGTTTGCCTGGCAGCGTTAGTCTCATGGAGAGCACTGCACTGTGTTATCCAAACAATGCAGTTGTAGGTCACATGCAGTGCAAGCAATGAAAGTGGAAGCGGAGGTGAGAGAACTTTTTCTTCATAGACCATTTGGCCATCATTAACAGCACCAGCTGTGCCTCGCTGCAGTGCCTATCCAGGCTTAAAATGAAGCAGGACAAATTTCAGTAGAGCAACTGGTGCCAGCAGCCTGGCCAGAGCTGGGGGGCACTTATCCCGCCTATTCAGCAATGGTGGTCTCCTCATCTCCCTGCAAGCCTAGTGCTCAGACCTTCTGCACCCTGGCAGTGACAGCTCTCACCCTTAAGCAGTTCAAATTCCTGCCCAGCAACATCTTTGACAATGAACCACCAATTTAAGTACCAGACACTGGAGTAGGGCTTGTCCTGCTGGTGCCTATTCATCTCACCCAAGCTGGTTATGTGTTGTGACTAGTCAGCTCGTCACCTTTACACCCAATGCATTAACAGTTAATGGCTGGCAGATACATCACTGACAATCCACATGCATTTTAACATTTTGTGACCTAATCAAGAAGAACTCCGGTTGCTCTGAATAGAATAAAGATGTTCAAACAGCGTCCAGGGGAATATCTTCAAAGGGGCGAACATCTTTACATATCTGCACAGCACGTCCAACCAAAGTGACCACTCATCCACGAGCAATGCTCCCCATGAGCATTACATTATGGGGTACCTGACTCCCAGGAGGGTACATCTGCATGGACAGCAGCTCCATGGAGAGGCTTTGGGTGCCCAGTGTGGCTGATGGACACCTCAAGGTTAGATCTGGGGTATTAATCTCTGCTGCTTTGCTCAACTCCAGACTCCCTCTGGTTGAATAAGCTGGACAAGAAAAGGCTTTTCAGTGTCACACTGTACCTGAGCCACTCATGGTCTTCCTGTCCACATGCAGGAGAGCAGTCCTGCTTGTTATCCGTATGGATTGCTTGCTCGAGCCTTACAAAGGGAGGAACATTCAGGGAGAAGACAATGGAGGAGCTGGGCAGGTTTTTCCCAGGTTGAGGGGCAGAGGTAAGAACAACAGATTTGCTCTTGCTGATGGAAGGAACTTATTTGACCTTTACCTGTTATTCATGTTAAAACACTGAAGGAATGTTTGGTCGTTATTAATAACAGACTACAAGGTTGCAAAACCAGGATGTTTGGATGGGTTTCAATAACAGCAAGGGAACTGGTCAGTAAACGTCACCTGCTTTCCAAAGGGACATCTGTCTTCTCAGAAACCCATCACCAGAGCAGATCAAGCAGATCCACAGGCTCATCATTTCCCAATTATCACCCACACCACAAAAAAAAACAGATTCATGTCTTGCCACTGTCACCTACGAAATACACCAAGAGAGCTGTCACTGTGGGGAGAGCTGCACTGAAGTTTAACCCCCACAACCTTGTGATGTGGTAAAACTACCAAAATGACAGCTTTGTCCTCCTGGATGGGTTGAAAAGACATGTCTGCCTGTTCCTGACAGGCAGCAGCACCTTCCTTCCCACTGCAGTGAGTGGGAAATACCAGAGCTCCAAGAGCAACTTCTGAGGTGCTCTACTCGCCCACCTTAGAAAAACCTGAATATTGGCACAACAGCCAAGACAAGATTTTGTACTTTGAGTTCCAATTCCTCAGCCCCATTGCAGCTATTCTAAACCTAATTGGAATAAAAACAAAAACACAGAATCATTTGGCATAACTCAAAAAGCAGTCATTGAAAATAACTACATCAAGACCACCATGTTAAAGTGCATCTTTTCAAGCTTTTCTCAGGAGAGTATCATTTGTTATTGAAAAGGAAAAAAAAATCACTACTTTTGATTTCAGATGCCCTACACAGTGACTGGCCTGGAAACTGGAAAGAAGGTCTGGCAGGAGGGAGGCTAAACAGGGTCTTAGCAAGGAGCAGTTTCATAGGTCAAAGCTTGGAGTGGGGTTTTCAACTTCAAAGTGAGGTGGGAATAGCTAAGCACAGATTTTAGCCCAATATCTACAAACAGCAAAGACACTGACAATTGTACTCCAAACCCCCCACCAGAGAGCAAGTGGCAGGTTAACACTTCATTACAAGCTGGCAACCCCAGCACTCAGCTCCATGTGGACAGGCACAACAGCCAGCAGAAAGCAGAGGCAGCATCTAATATTTCATCAAACAAAACCTCCTGGTCTCCAATTATGCAACAATTAAGTGCCCAGGAGGCTGTGAAATATGACAGTCTATGTGTCAAGAGCAGAAATTCATTTTCTTCTGTAAGCAGCACTTGGGAGTGTTCTCTCCCCATCGCCAGCATTCCCCTTCCACCACACAACTGCTTACATCCAAGCAACAAATTTCAGCGTCTTATAACTGAGTCAGTTGTTAGAATCGAATGCCCACGTTAACAGGGCATTTACTGCTTACATGGCAGCCAGCTCACAGCAGTCTTCACTGTCTTTCCTAGGGGCAGTGATCCCATGTGTCTGTAAGCTCCTGCAGAAATCAGGTAAATCCCTTTGAAATCTGCCAGGGAAAAAACAAACTCTCCCCTGTGCTCCTTTGCTCCCACATGTCCCTCTGCAAACACACACAGTTTTAATACATATTTCATTTTCTTCTTGTACAACAGGGACTAGCTAGAGACTAGCTCTTGGGATTTTAGCTAGGTGCTAAAATTAAATTGCTTTTCAGGATGGAGAGAGATCCTGGGATTGGACCCATTGCCTCTTTTTCCCATAACTGTTACCTCACAGAAAAGCAGCTCCTTTCAGGATCCCAAGTCATATAACCTCCACATTACTCCCCACCTAAGGGAAAGACTAGACTCAGCAAAGTTATTCAGCTTTCTACAGGCACATACTGTGAAAACACAGATCAATACATGTTGCTCCTCAATGCATGTATCCAGTCCTTCAGGAGCCAAACTACTAATATTCACAGATTAGGTTCATTTTGCAAAGCTATTCCAAGAGGTGGATTGTCACTTATCACTTAGTTGTGATTTATTTTTATGCCCTTTTTTTGTGAAATTGCCCCAAATCTGGTGAATCTCACTGTGCTGACTTGAACACTAGTATCACATCTGCTCTAAGAATATCTCAGACAAAGAAATAATAAATGTTTTCTGATGCTTAGACCCTACCAACATCAGGCCCAGTAAGCTGAAAGACATTTAAATAGTTAGAGGTCACTATCAGGAAAAACAGTAATAGTGACAAAAGTTCAATCAAGAAATATGAAATAGGAATATACAGACTTACCATTTTTGTCAGCTCTTCTGAAAATCTAGAATTGAAAGAGAGAGAGAAACACTTTTATTACATTGTTTGAGAGGGTGAAGGCTTTAGCACTGGGACCATGTTCAATCCCACACACAGGGCAGGACAACACACTCCAGCCCCTTCAGCCAATTCAGTTGTTTTACTGAGCTCACCCTTCCCAGGTTACAGGCTATCACCCCCAGACCCACATGATGGACAGCCACTCCTGGAGTAGAGTATTGACATGGTTGCCTTTGGAATAACTGGTAGAAAATGGGTTAGCTAGCAAAATAAACACAAAATACTTCCAGCAGTTCCACCATCTCCTACCTCTCTTGCAGAAGAAAGACAAAAACATGGACCCAGCACATGAAAAATACCCATTTAAAAAAATGTAACAGCTGTGCAGCATGCCCAGCCAATTTCTCTAGCATCAATAATATCTCTTAAAGCAGGTTTCACAGTTCTGCACTTCTAAAACTATTTACAATATTCTTTTTAAAAAAAGCACATTTCCTCTGTGGGAAAAAGATTGTATTTGGACTTAAAACTACAGTGTGGAGGAGCAGCCCACAGAGAGGAATCACATAGCCCTTTCAGAAGAAAAAAGAATTGCAGTAATGTGTAGTATGGCTGAATTTGTGAGGGAAAAACAGCAGAAACAACTGCTATGTCTTTGACTAGTCTCATTTTAGAAATAGACACCTGACAATGCAATTAATAGCAAAAGGCTTGTGCAAAGGTTGCAATCTTATAGGTTCCTGCAAAAAATAGCTGCTGGCACAGGTTTGGCCATAAATTACAAAAAAATTAACATGCTCAAACTGGGCAGAAAAGGAAAACGTTGTCATCATTTCTTCAGACCTGACCTTATTAATTTGATCAAAAACAGAGATTTTGACTGTACAAAGACATTTCCCTGCAGAGGGAAAAAAAGCACCATCAGGACGGATCACAGTCAGCCCTAAAATGGAATCTCTTCTTTTCTGGGTCATAAAATCATTTTAAAAAGAGAAAAACATCAGGAGAGAAACTGCTGCACAAAAAAGGAATCCCAAGAGACAAACTGAATTGCAGAATATTCTATTTAAGGGAACATACCTTAGTTAAGGAAGAATAATCATTCTTTTGCCCAAAGTTCCTCCTTAGCTGCACAGGGAAAAGTCAAAGGTGGACTTTCTGGAGTACTTCAGCAGAGGAAAACACCTTCTGGTGAAGCCAGATCTAAATGGTGGGAGCCACCAAGTCCCAGCTTCAAGAGAGGGTCATAACCCTACAAGGATTACAGCTTATGACCTCCCCAAAACTCCTTACTTCTTGGACTGACCTTTATTTTTTTTAGATTAATTAGAAGCTTTGAGGGAAAATCCTACCATCCTTATGGACTTCACTGAGGTTAAATATGGGGTTTGAAGAGCCAGACAGTCACAGCTTGTTTATGGGAAGAAAGAATAAAGCCAGGCAAGACAACCAGGAACCCCAGCAGGCCCCCAGGCTTTGGCACACGTCAGTCAGCCATGCACAACACGCACTGCCCAGAGTACGAAATACTTGTTTTTTTCTGGCTTAGACACTCCAACTCCTCACACTTGCACTAGCATCTCCAGATGAGGCACTTTTCTTTCTAGATGCTGTTTATTTCTGGATTTGTTTCATCACCACATACTCGCATTACTATTCCCACTGCTTTGAAATAAAGACATTACATCAAGTCCAATGCAGAAGCAGCAAAGTCTATTGTAAGAAGAATGGGAAGGCAAAAACAATAAGTAAAACATAGCTTAAAGTGGGAAAAATATGCAGTGCTCTGCTCTGTGGAGCCACCAACCTTGCCATGAACAGTAGAAGCAAGGGGAAAAAAAAAAAAAAAAGAAAAAAGATAAAAATGTTCATCTTCACTAAGAGAACCTTTCAGGGCTTTAGATCCCCCAGATACTCCTAGAAAGTATGATTATTTGTAAACAAGCACATTGACAGAAGATCACATCAGCTGTGTTACCTACTAAGGTTTATTCTACAGGACTAAGCTGTTTAGTTTTTATTGCTAATGAGCAAGTTTTATTCTTCCAGCTTAACTGAACCACCTAAAATCTGCACACACACAAAAATATTCAAAACAGGACACCTGGAGGGAAAGCAGTTTAAGATAAAGACGTCTGTCATCACAGGCAGGCAGTACATGAAGGTATGAGCACTGGAATGAGCATCAGGAGGCTGATAAAGACAGAATATACTCTGTGATAGCTTGGTAATGCTGCCAGAAACACTGCTTCTGTGAAGACCCAGGATTCATGCTCTGTTTCAGCAAACAAAGAGTGCCCTCCCACACACACCTGAAGATGCTCTCTGTTCCTGTCTTGAATTAGTTGTTCCACTGTGGGAAGGGTGTGATGTGCTTTCAGTAAGGGAAAGATCTGGTGATGGAAGGGAAAATGCAGCCCCTCATGCCTCTCCTATGGCCCAGCAAGGCAAGGCCCCGATGGCAGCTCAGTGCCAGGTTCCAAGGGTGTTCAGGGGAAGGAATGCTCTAACCAGTTCCAGGAAGAAGGAAATATAAGCAGGTATGCTGTGTCATCTCCAACATATACACTGCAAAGCCAGTCATCCCTGCAGTCACTCTCTGCAGGCCTGCAGTAACTCCATCACTGCTATTCTCACTCAGCAGTGAAGTTGCTTAGACTTAGCCAAGGCAGCAGCTCTGGAGGTCAGCAAGAGTGGAGGCTATGAAATATTGGTAGAGAAACATCCTGTCCTGCTACACCCTTGGCAGCAATTGGCTTCACATGCCTCCACACCAGACAAGGACCATCCCCAACATGGAACAGGAGCTGGCAGCACCTCACAGCCTGACCAGGGATGCTCTTTCCACCCCATCACCCACAGTTCTCCAAACATCAGGGCTTTCAGATGGTAAATGAGAAATAATCCAGTCCAAAAAGTACTAGAGGAACCATCTCCCGCATGAGCTACATTCTAAACCTATTAAGCAAGGCTACTGAAGCACAAGCTAAATTGCATGGTGAGCCCACAGGATGCCCACAATATGGGCCAGATTAACTTATTTTATAGGCTTTACACAGAAATGTAGTTTGCTCTCTGCAGCATACTTATTCCATTTACTTTGTTTAGATGACTATAAACTGTTTTATTTAAAGTGAGGAACATCTGTCAAGATTTCCAGTGACTTTTAAAATACACATTTTTGCTGTACTCTCAAAGGGCTACTACAGATGTTGGCTGGCAAAAGTAAGCAATTCAAAACACTAGTGGTTAATAATGAACTTAAAAAAAAACCAATGCTTTCAATTTAAACATTCAGTTCTGCCTTTTCAAAGCTCCTGGATGAGAATGTGCAACACTAGAGGCTGCTTAATGGAGGTTTTCTTAGGAATTTTATTAAATTCACAGAAGCACTCCACTAACCAGCCCAAGATTTATTACAGGCTTTGTAGAGTTTATCGTCCCTTCAGCAGGTTAACATGATGTTGATTTAAAATAGACTGCAGCTGAGCTAGAATTTTGTTTTCCATTATAATCTTGGTGCAGAATTGAGGACAAACAAAATCTTAAGTCTCCTGAGTGAGGAAAGCCTAATGGATGAGAAAGCATCCAGATACCAGATATACCTAAAACCCCAATTAGTCTGTTCACGATGTCCCTACATGCCTGTTCTTCCTTTCTGTTCCTCTCCCTACAAGCCTCAACACCTCAGGTGGAGCTGAGACAAGGTTTTGTATCAGGTATAGCCTTTACCTCTCTAGCTCGAGGTACTGGTAGGAATATATCCTACAGCCTCTCTATGTTGCTCTTTCAAGTAATAATCCAAGAATGTAATGACCTGAATCTTTTCCACTTTGGACAACATCTTTTGGCATCATCAGGCTAGCGAGCTTTGCCCATGCAAGGGGAAAGTTTTGATTTGGGTGTTTCAGAAATATGCCATTGGGGTGCAAATATTGTTCTTTGCGGAGCAGCTTCCCTGCCAAAGCAAGGCTGCTACAGACCTCCAGGTCTCCTGGCTCTTTCTGCCGCTCCAAGAGAAGGGCAGTTAACACCATGTCTTAGCCTCTCTTTACCTTGTACCTTTCTCCTTAGACTTTACCTGGCTGTTCTAAATAAAAGTTGCGTGAGACAGGCAAGAGTTGCATTTGCTGTTACCACCTACACAGCACTAGAAGTTACTTTTCCATTAACATTGTCCCTGGATCCAGCTCCATTTCAAGCATCCACTTACAAAGACCTGAAGAGCAGAAAAGAAAGGCTGGACTCTTCTGTGCCATTATGTACCTTGCCATGAGCAATCCCTGAATGCACAACGCACAGCCCTGCTCTGCCCCTGTTTTGCAGCCATGCCCTGCTGGCATGGCTCAAGAGGATGATTTCAAACCATGGATTTCACATAAGAGTAATGAAGGAGGAGGAAGATAGCCTTCCCTATTCACTTGGAGAAGTGAGAAGGTAAATAAGGATACAAGAAGAGGAGGGAATCAACATTAAAAACAATCCAAAAAAGCAGAAAAACAGCCACCAACCAACACACAAAAAAACACAGAATAATAAACATCAAAGCAGAAAAGAAGGAATTTTGTTGCTGCAGTAGCTTTGCAGCACTGGAAATTGTGTTATTCACAAAGCAGTTGGAAAACTCTGCCAATTCTTGGGTCTACATTTGGAAATGCACTCTTGGCACAAGCCAAATTCTCTGTATCTTCTATCCAAACACCTCAGTCAGTCCCATGGGGTTGAAGAAGTGTAAATCAGATCTGGCAGGTAAGCAGGTATGCAACAGCAGCCATTAGCAAGAGAGATGGATTTGAAATGATCTTTCTGACCCTATTGAAGAAGGAAACAGGCAGATAAGGGTCAAAATTAGTTTTCAGGAAAAGACAGTGCAGATCAAACAAAAAGCTTCATCTGACCTGAAATGAATAGCACTGCTTTCTTCAGGAACATTTAAAATAACGCCAAAAAGCAATGCATTTAGTCACCATCAGCAAAGCTAGAGAGGAGGCAGGGATGCCAGTACCCCTTGGAGTACACAGTCCTGCCACAGGGATGCTCACTCATATCCAAGGCTGACCCTTATATTTTAGATGACAAGTAGGAGATGAGTGCTTCCAACAGGCTCTCCCTGGTGTAAACCAGATGGGGCATCTTTGCCTGCAACCACTGTGACTGACGAGGTCTTAACATGCACTGGAGTTCACACTCCTAACAACAATGTAGATTTTTGATAGTAACATGAAGGCAGGAAAAGATGAACAAGTACATAAGTCAGCACTGAAGTACTCCCACTGAGACAGAGCAATGCCTATCCAGACATTTCTCAGTCCTTAGGAACCATCCACTTCAGTTCTGTACTGCATGTGGACTCACTCGTACTCAGCAAACATGATCTGATATAGGCTTACCCACACACCCACTATACTGTCCTTTCATAAGTCTTGTGATGTGTGAGGATTTGTTCTGGACTAGAAATGCCACTATCACCACACATGGATTTGAGCAGCAACGTGACAGTTTCAGCTTCCTTTTAATAAAGAGGTTTTGTCCTTGTGGGTTTAGAGCAAAGCTCAGGGCATCTTCAAGCAGTCCAGAAGGCAGAAAGAGAACATAGCGTTACTACTCACATATTTAGCTATGGATAGACAGTAGTTATCTACAGCAGATTACATATGCTGCCAAGCCTGAGCTTTTGGCTCTGGCAGATGGAGTAGCTGTGCGCAATCCAGACCTCAGGAGCAAACACACAGAGGCAGACACCTGAGGGTGAGCACAGGATGGGTACAGACCATTTGCTTAACCCCTTAGGCTAGTTTGCCTAACATTAAATGCAAAGTGATGTTTTCCAGGTTCCTAGATTGACACATCACCTCCACTTGATCTGCTACCACCACTGAAAAGCATCAGTCACCCCTCAGTTTTAGTCATTGCATATTTTAGGCAATGCATAGGACTTAAATATCTTCTTCATTAGTTTGCTACCAGGGTTTAGTTAATCTACACTTTTAGCTTTTCCTTTTTTTTTTGCTGAACTCATAAACATTATTCAACCTTTTAAAATCTTTTACCTGAAAAGACACAGGCAAAATGAAAGAAAAATACTGAAACCAGCCCAAAGCTAAGATTCACCCTCCAACAGGGTTGCCAGGTTGATGACAAAAGGTATATAGCTCCCTTGTTGTATTTTGTTCTTCCCCCACCCTCAGTTTTGCCCCACACCAACACAGTTCTGTTTCTTTGGCAGAAAGGGCACAGGAAACTTTGTACTGACCCACCAGCCACCCTCACAATACGGAGGACTCAGAACAAGCACACTGAGGATGGCTGAGTCAAAAGAAAGCCGGAACAGAAAAGGACGAAAAAGGGACTAAAGTACCATTAGCGTCAGAGCCATCTACTACATAGTTTAATACCAAGCTTAACCCTCCTTTCCCAGCCCCCAGTGAACTGTCTATATAGCACAACGGCTCATGCAAATGTGGTAGTTAAATATAAAATTTCACAGGTCTTTCATTTCATCCCCACCTACCGAGTCGCACTGCTGCATGGCTGGGACTCACTGCTTCCCCTGGACATCCACGTAATGCAGGAACGTGAATGAGTTAATTGGAAAACATGTTCTCATCTCTTGAGGATTCAGTGGGATGCCTTTTTACATTCCTGATAATGAATAAAAATTAACCCAAATGTGTGTTCCTCTGCTTAAATGCTTCATATGGGGTGGGAGGATGGGGGGGGGGGGAAGGGGGTGTCTCGCAGTGCACTTGAAGAGCCTGTTACAGTGAAGCCACAACTTCAGTTGATGTTCTTATTGTAACTGGAGAAAAGGAGAGAAGGAAATTCTAAGGGAAGAGGAAAAAAATATCCCAAACCCTCAGGCTTTACATTTCCAGCATCCATTTCTACTTTCAGCAGGTGAGAAAGGGCTTCCAGCCCCATTGTGAAAGGGAAAATGGATCAGGACTTGCATGCCCAGCTCCATTGTATTTCCCACTGGTTAAGGCATTCTGAAAGTTCATGGTTCATTTTCTCAGCTCAAACCTCAAAGTGGTGAAAAAAAATAATTCATTTAATGATTGTAAGGTAAGATACCATTTAGTGGAAAAGCAGCCTTAACTCAGGAACCTGTTGTATAAATTTAACGTTGCTTCCCAATTGCATTCATGCTCTGAAGCCCATATTCCGTATTGTTGTAAAATTTCAGTAATTTCAGGGCAGGTAAAAGAAGAAGAAAAAGACCCCCAAATCTAACAGCAAACCCAAACAAGTTATCTTAAAAGACATAGAGGTATTAGTTGCATTTGTCCTTTCCATTGCCCCATGAAACAGCATTTCCTACAGCCTGCAGCTGCCTACCTGCCAGCCCATTTCACTGGGCAGGACCATCCTTAAGAGCTCTGATCTCCAAGCTGCTTTTGAGAGCTCAATAGACACAGTCGTGTTGGTTCATTCAGGAACCAAAATGCCTATGAGACCGGGGTGCCCAGAGATGTAGTGAGTTTTGGGTTCACTACACCAGCCCTCACCAATGCTTACAGGGGATGTGGTAGAAGATTAGCAAATTATTTAGAAAACTCTTAAGTCTTGCCTGGAAATGCTATTACTGCCTGACTATGAGGGGGCTGGAGGAGATCCTTTACTACAGCCAGTGCCTCAGTAGTTTTTATTTTTGCATTGACTACATTTTTATTTTTAAAGCTAGGAGATAGCAAAGGTGAGGATCTATGTGTTTAATTACTAAACGCTGCAGAAAGACTGTGTAATTACACCGTTTGCACTCCGATTGATTCTACCCCATTTTCCCAATTAATTTACGTGCAAACAGCCTCGTTAGCTTCCTCATCAGGAAGTCTATAAATACTGCACCCGAGGCACTAAGCACGCCTCTGCCTGCCCCCCAAACCTCGGCAACCGACCCCAGGGGTCCCACGCAGTCCCCCGCATCCAGGACCATGCTGCCCAGCTCCTGCTGCACAGACCCTCACTGCTACAGCCCTTCTGGGACTGATGCCCAGGACCTGAAGTGGATGCTGGACCCACGTGCACCCTTATACCCAGCTAACTTGGGACAACCCATGGTGCAAGCCTGGGGAGTCTGCAGGACCTGGAGTCCTGCATCCCTATCTAGTCAAGCTAATACCAGGATTAAGGACCCACAGTTCATCCCCGTCTCAGCTGATCCATGGGATGCAGGACCTGGGGTGCACCCCATACCCAGCTGGTCCAAAGGGTGCAGGATCCTGGCAAGGAGATAATGAACACAGGTCGCATTCCCATGCTCAGCCAGTCAAAACAAAATGCAGGACCTGGGCTGCACCCTTATGCCCAGCCACTTTGGGGGTGCAGGACACAGAAAAGGGGCTACAGGATCCTAGACGGCATCCCCATTCCCAGCCGGTCCGGGAGATGCATGACCAGGCTGCATCTTATTCCCAGCTGTCGACTGTGTGCAGGGCAAAGGAGTGCAGCACCCAGACTGCACCTCATGTGCTCAGGCAGTACAGGGGGTGCAGGATCCAGACAAGTGGATCTTGCACCCACCATGCCCAGCCAGCTAGGGGCACACGATCTGGAAAGGGGCTGCTGTATCTGCGCATCCCTACACCCAGCCAGCCCAGGAGATAGAGGACCTGGGCTGCACCCCATCCCCAACTGGCGGGGGCTGCAGGATCCGAGGAATAACCCTGATGCCAAGCCGATCGGGGGGTGCAGGATCCTGCACCGAGGGTGCAGGAGCAGCGGTGCACCCCAAGTGCCCAGGCAGCGCGTGAAGGAGCAAGGCAAGCAATTACAGGAGCCGGGGTACAGCCTCTTTCCGGTCTGGGAGATGGCTGGACCCGAACGCAGCCCGGGATGCAGAACCCAGGAAATAATACCTATCCCGAGCGGGAGGCGGGACCTGGGCAGGGGGATGTGGGACCCGGGCTGCACACCTATGCCGAGCCGGCCGGGAGTTGCAGGACCCGGGGTGCACCTCGTCCCCAGCCGGGCGGGGATGTGCAGGACACGGGGTAGAACCCCACTCCCGAGCAGGGGCGGGACGCGGGGTGCGGAACGCGGGTGGCACTCACATCGAGGATGACGGAGGTGCCCTTCCTCTGCGCGGCGGCGGCTCCCGAGGTGAGCAGCTCCCGCTCCGCGACGGTCTTGTCGCTCATCCTGGCTACCACCCAGCGCAGGATCCCGTCCAGCCCGCGAAGCGCTGGCGGAGGCTTGCGCAACAGCCTCTGCACGCTGGCCCGGCAGTACCGCGCTGCCTGCTCGCACATTGCTCAGCCCGGCCTCATGCCGGAGACGGGGACTCCCTCCCACCCACCCCCCCGCCTTTCTCCCCCTCTTCCTCCTCCCCCACCGCCGGGCATCGGGCAGGGGCGGGCCCGAAGAGCAAGGAGGGAATTTTGGGGTGGGGGTAGGTCACCCCGGAGTAGTCCCGGTGCGTGCCCGTTCTCCAAAGCATGCCTGTAGGCATTTTCTATCCAAAAAGGAGTATTCCTATTGTATGCCCTTTCCCCTCTGCAGCCTCCTTTACCCCTACAGCAGATTTTAGCAGCTCTTTGTAAAGTGGAGCGGAGTACAGATTTCTTGCTGATAAATCAAACTTGACCCTGGCCCTTTAATCCAACTCCAGAAAGTCTCTGCACAACGAATAGCCAGCGATTCCAGCTGGGGTGTTGCAGCATTCATGGCTACAGAGCTAACCACAGTGCTCAGCTGGACAAAAACTTGTAACCCTGTAATTCTATATTATGAGGATGTTCCTTTGGGATACTCCCCTGATCACATACACAGGCGAAGACCTAGACTTGCAGTAGGGGCAATGAGTCTTTTGGCCAAAAAGGCACTAAATAATTTCATCTCTCCCTGCACACTTGAGGAGACACTCCCAGTTTGAGGTCATACCCAGAAATGCACCAAAGAACTCGGACTCAGACCCTCTCAGGGGATTCTCAGACCACTGCTGAGCCACAGGCTCTGAATGGCCTCTCCCCTCACCTATGGCAGCAAGACCCTCTTGCAGGCAGCTCTAGGGGACTTCATGCCCCTCTAAGGGTCACATTCCCAGATTTGAACATCTCTGATATAGGAGCAGGCAAGCCCAGTCTCCCCATGCAAGCCTTACCCAGGAGCACTATGCCTCATCTCCAAATGAGGGAGAGCATGATCACTCCAAAAGGCCTGATCAGCTACTGCTTTAAAAGAAAAAACAACAATAAATTCTTCAAAGCACCAGAGCCCAGACCCCCCAGCAAAGCCTACCTGAAGGTATTATTTAGCCCCTTCTAACTACCCATGTTTGTTCAGGTAAATCAGGGTGAAATTCTTGTGTTTGAGGTGACTTGCAGGGGAACGTGCATTTTCCTCTCAGCTACTGCTCAAAGAAAAGTGAGTGGGAGCCTAGTTCTGTCTGCTGGAGTACATGGCTAATGGCTGAAGGCTCCTGAAAGACTTTTAAATACCTGGGTCTCTGTGCCCCAGCTATTTAGAAGCCACAGCCTCAGCTATTTAAAAGAAATAAACCAGGATGCCTGTTGGCTGAGTCCCTCTTTCACCAGGCTCTTGCCTTCCAGGGTTTCCCTCTTCTCCAGCAATATAAAATTAATGGGGGAAAACGGAGGAAATTCAGGGTATTGGTTCACAGAAGCTGTTTGGAGCACTTTAACAGCTCTGTGCTCCTTTATGGGAATGCTCAGGGCACACTGGTGTACAACCCAGCCAACGCTCAACCCCCACTTACATCTCACAGCAAACATAATCTAAGGCAAGACACATCGTCCTTGCCACAGGCTTAGGATGGCTGTAGCTCTACATACCGACTGCTGGTGCCAAGCAGCCTGTACCCCTTGTTGGCCTGAATTGCTACTGCTCTCTTTTGTACTTCTACAGTCCTCAGATTAGCCATATGCTGCTTTCTGCTTTGGACATCCCTCCACTAAATGGCTGGTTCAAGCTGTATTAATCACACCCAGTTTAGGGTTACTATATGCTCATTATTTAAAACTATTTACTGAATAAGTTTATAAATAAGGTTCTTTGAATTTTCCTTTCTGCATGCCATGAAGATTCATTACTTGGCTTGGAATTCTGGGGCTATTTCTGTGCTTTTGTCAACATCAGTTCTTGTTACTGTCAAAACCAGCTCTATGGCATTTAAATGCTTATTTTTCCTCCTAAATGGATCTAGATAGAAAACAAAACGTTTCGGCTACTCAGACATTAGAGAGAAGCCAGCCATTCACCCTGGGCTGTGTTGCTAGCGGCTGAGTTATTTCCAAGTTTCCATGAGGTTGAAGTGTTCCTTTGAGGAAAAAATGGAAAAGACAGCTCCTAGTTATCTGAGCCAGGTGATAAACACAGGAGCCTCCAAGTCATGTGCTCAGGGCTGGTCCCACACCACAGCCAAGGGGGAGGGCAAAGACACAGCCCTCAGGTTGGGCACTGTGTGCCAAAACTGATCCCCTGCTTCTTGCCAAGGGAAACAGCATGCTGTCTGTTGTGTGCAAATAAACACAACTGCAGCCAATGCACTGGGGCTTTGCCAGCCTGTGCTACCGGTTATAGCACTGTCCAGGTCCCCAGCAAGCAGCCATCACAACCAGGGCCAGAAGAAGAAACCAAACAGGTGATGGACAAGTAGAGATGACAGGGTTTTGGCTGCTGTAGGACATGTGCCTGCCTCTTTGACTGCAGCTCTTTGGCATCCAGCACACATTTTGCTCTTTCATTAAAGGTGGAGAGAGCAGGACTGGTTGCCTTGAAAGCTTTACACACACGCATATTGCAGATGGTGAGGGGCATAAGAACAAATAGGGGAGAATAGAGAGGAGACAACAAAAAAAGCACAGTTGATTCCACACAAAGTGCATCCCAATGAAAGTAGCAGACGTTCATTACAGGTTTTGATGGACTCACTGCTCAGGCCATGTGGTACCCAGCAGCAGCAGAGCCCAGCAGGCAGCACAGACCCTTGTCTCCACTGCTGACCCAGTGGCATTTTGCTTTCCACGCTGCTTTGCAGGTAGGGAATGCAAACCCTGCCTGACTGCAGTACAGGCGAGATGAGAGGGAAGGCAGCAGCTGCAGCTCCACCTTCTCTTCCTTGACATTTAACAATGAGCTTCCCCACTGCTGCACTAGCCACACATGGGGTCCCAGACCACTACAGTCTAAATGAATGATTCAGTTGTTGAAGGGAAGGTTGTTGAAAGTTGGGAGAAATGTATTCTTCACACCAGCTCCAAGTTCAGAAACTCAAAGATCTCAAGAAAAGGCTATTGCCATTCCAGTTTCATGTCTGATCCTGGCCCAGCAGTTCTTTCTTCCCTGGTGCACATGGTGCTCAGCACAAAGCATTGGTTTACGCTTATCACTGATGACATTTGCTTTACAAGCTTTTATAGGGGGGCTTACTCAGGTGCTACACCCAGTTATTTTCCAGTAGCTTCTGGAAAGGCTGCTGGAGCAGGAGCTCAACCATGTGCTGTAATTTCAGAAGCCACCTGAGGAACCCAAGAGCTTCTCTGAAAGAAAGGTCTGAGGCAGAGCAGAAGCCTTACCTGCACCCCAGCTTGGCAGGGCTTTCATCTCCCCTTTGAATTCTGCCTTCTCCCCCCTGCCCCTCTGTGCACCACAGGGAGCTTTAGTTAATTAAAACCTTCCAACAGGCAGGACCTGCAGCCTCACTCAGTGCAAAATGTCACACACAACTAATAATATTTACTAATGACTGAGGGATTCAGGTTAATCTAGCGATGCAGGCAACGATGCCTCAATGGCAGGAGGAAGAAATGGCAACCCCGTTACTGAGATGGGAATTAGGCAGAACAACCTCACGTGCACAGCCAAGGCTGAAATGCTGCTTTAGTCCCTGTACTAATTTATGTTTATTATAATGCCACATGTAATAACCAGGTGATTTTATAAAGACTTTATATGCCAAGTTTGAAAAAGCCACACTGCCAGCAGCACTAAGATCATGCACCAGTCTGAATTTAGGAAGATCCAAGGAGACCACATGCATGAACGATGTATGTTGACTCCTAAAATACAACTTCCTTCCCTATGCAAGTTGAGGGTGCAGAGCTCATGGTTTGGGGAGCACAGCTCCCCCATACCACTAACAAAGCATCGAGACCAACCCAATCACTGGGATCTTGGGGTTCTGTTCCAGGCCCTGCAATCAAGGCAAGAGCTAAAGCAAGGATGATGCTTCAAATGCCCCTTCTGTATGTCACATTGACCTTACATTGATCTTACATCTTGCCTTAAGCCAAAACATAGACTTTGGCTTTATCTCCAGAGCCTTTTCCAAATGGACTTACAGAACCTGCCTTTTAAAGCACTTCTGCTTGCACTAAACATCCCCTCTTGCTCCAAGACCAGCACTGCAGCCATTGGGGAATCCCTGGGGTGGGATTGCTCTGGGTGAAAGCAGGCCACTAAAAGGGTTTTTCTGAGGAATCACTCAGCCCACCAAAATGCACCCAGTTGCTACAAACAGAGAACAGGCACAGGGTGAGTTCAGGTTATTCCTGGTCACAATCCTAAAGGCAACCCACAGGAATAGGAATCATTGTAAAATTAAATTACCTGAACTAACCTCACCATCAAATAAAACTCCTGCAGCATGAGATCATAGTCCTCAGATGCCCCAGTTTCCCCAGAGCTCTGAGATGGTTCTCCAGAGCAGTATGAGGAATTACTACCATAAGAAAAAACCCCAACAGATAACTAGTAACAAAAAAGCTCCAAACCATAGGAGACACCTTCCAAGACAGACAGAGGCTGATCCAAAAGAGGGCCTGGGAGCTGTGCAGTTTCTCCCAAGCTCTCAGCAGCAGCACATCTCTTGCTTTGGGCTGCCCATGGCATTCTGCGAACACTAGCTCCCAGCTCCAGGCATGGCCTTTCATCCTCAGGACATCTGCCACTGTTTAGTGGAAACCTTACTAACCAAAGAATATTGCACTCTTATTATTCTGAGATGCAGGGATGCAGACAAACAGCCAGTAAAGCCCTTCTGATGGATGCTAAGTAAATACAGAGGGTGATTTTGTTTTGGTGGTTTTGCTTGTTTGGGTATTAAAGAGAGCATGACCCATCTATGTTGTTTGTGGACAATTGAGAAAATGAGCATTAAACACCAAATCCCATGCATCCTCACTTAAAATTACAGGCTACTGACTTGGTAGAACTTTTGATTGTGTAGTTGTAGGGAAGAGATACCATAACATTTTTCTTGTGTGTTTATTACTTATAATAGCATTCATATACAGCAGACCAAAATATTTTCCCCTTCAACATGCAATTTAGGTCAGAATTTAGGTCAGAACTATTAACAACCTTTGGAATAAGCTATTCCATTTATGAAGAGCTTTCAAAATTACCCTTTGTTTCATGTGCCTGGTACACCTCATGTGGGTTCATATATAACAGTATAAAAAGCCAAAAAATGGGGAACCATGGACTTTCAGATTTATGAGCCTCCCTAAATAAATTACTGTCTTGACAATTGACCTCCCCAGTTACAGCACTGAAGTGTTAATTTACACCATTTTAATGGACAAAATGTGTCTGCAAATGTATTAAAATTAGAAGTATCAAGCTTCTTCATAGCAAAAGGGGGAAGGGAGTGACTGGCCTTTTCCCGTTGCTCATGCCCTTTGTAACTCATTTCTAAAGTAATTTCCTCCTTTGCCTAGCAGATACCACCTCTGGCCACATTTGTGGGAGCAGGTATGATTTCCCCAATTTACTACTCACAATAAATACCGTTAATCACTGCTCAGAGGGCAAAATCTGATAGCTTTCAATATAAGAGCGACTCCTTCTGGGGTACCCCATACAGGTATGATGGCAAAACTCTGGGGAGAGCCTGGGCAGAGTCTTAGGGCACAGCCAGGATACTGGCTGAAAGCCTCGCAAAAGGGGCACTTCTTTTAGAGAAATAAAATAGAAACCTTTCTTATTCTTAACATATTCAGCCTGTGGCTAAAGCTGTGAACATATGGAGGTTATTTCAGAAGGGCATAAATCTTGCCTGAGTATCCCTTCACCTGCAACATTGCTCTCTGTCCTCAAAACAATGCTGGAACTGCAGAACAGGAGGGATTTTGCCACAAAACCTGTGCCCAGAGAAGCTGAACCTACAAGCCAGGCTTGCTTCACAAAACTCTAGTGCCGTGCTGGAGCCTGAGGGTGCGAACACCCCACAACCAGCTCCGCGGGTGCCGGAAGAAGAGTTGGATGTGGAAACACAAGAGGAGCCTGGCATGCTGTGCTGACACTCAAGGACTGCTTGAGCAGCTGGCGGGTGGCTGTAATTTGCCCTTGGCCGCCCTGGGGACGTCCAGGACCAAAAGTTCCACATAGCTGCAAGGATTGCTGGTGTATTTACCTCTGCAGGCAGCCGTGCTCCTAGATGAAGTCCCTAAGGGTGAGGGATCACTGCCACAAGCACAAGTGGTAAATGAGGTTCAGGGTAAGAACATGGCGTGGCAGCAAGGAGAGGTCTGTCAGGGGCTCCCCAAAGGATACTACTCACTGCAGCTCCCAGGAGTGAGCCTTTCATGTACAGGTCATCAGTTTAGTAGCTTACTTAAGGCTGCTTCTTACTGCTCAAGCACCAGGCACCTTCATTTTTCCCTATAGCATTTTATTTGTCCTTATTTGCCATCCTAAAAGTGACAGAAGTGAGGAAATTATTTATATCCTACACTGCTCCAGTAATTATTCACCAAGAGTTTGGCTGAGTAACATCCTCCGTTTCTCCAGTCCTGCTCACCACTGAGCACACATCACAATCACTCTATGAGCATGCTAATTGGTTTCCTGACTATGAAGCTATTTTAAAATGCCACTATCACAAGCTGGAGTGCCCCAAGAGCCCATTCCCCTTCCCTGAAACACAGCTCCTCTGACAAGTCCAGTTTGTCCAGCTTTGTGCTGTTTCCCAAGCCAGACTTCAACACATCCCACACAGCTCATGGGGTAATACACGTAACACAGTATGGCTGACGAGCATGTGAGATTTGTGTCTTCACCTACACACAGTGCCCTCCTTTCTATTCCTCCATCTGTTCTGTGATCTCCTCAAAGTCCGGCCCAGATCCAGCATCCTAATGGAATGCTGCATCTGGCATGGAGCTGACCACATAGTTTGCAGCACAATAAACTAATCTTGTTTTCAAAGGACATATTTCCGTCTGAGGTATCTGTAGCTAAGCTGGAGCTTTAAAGATGCTTAGGTAACACAAACAGGGCTTGTCAAGCCCTTATACAAGCAGAAATAACATATTTCTGAGGATAATCTAAGCTGTCGACCATTGAGGAAGATGAACAATCAAGACTTCAAAACCATCTCATGGGGCTAAAAGGTCAGAGCATGCAGATCGGAACATGGGTGTATATAGGTTTATTCACAGAGCATGTTTCCACAGTACCTGTACTGCTGATGTCCCTGCAGAGCCTCAGGATATGGGATGACAGCAGGGGAGGCAGTCAAGGTCAGAACCTCATTGCACCAAGGTGCCGTCAACAGATGCCCCTGGCCACCCCCCCTCCTTAGGCAGTGGCACTCACCCTATAAAACAGATTTTCTTTAATGAGACTTAGAGAAGACGGTTGGAGATAGGAAAGGGACCACTGGGTCACACAGTTCAACAGAGAGCCTGAAATAATGATGGATTTGGGATGTCTTAACCTAGCCCATGCATTCTCCTGTGCTTAAAGGACCTTTGCTCTCTCATAACGAGCCTGGCTGCCAGCGAACTTCGTCTCAGTGCTGGTGGGCTTTGCAGTCGGGAGAGGGAGCTGTGCTGCTGCGAGACGGACACACCAACCCCTCGGGGAGGGTGGAAGGCCTGTTTTCAAACCAGACTTTGCAGCGTACCATGCCTGTGCTTCCTAAATAAAATACTGATTTAGAGAGGTTTTAATTGAATGCATCACTTTTTCCCGAGTTGTCTTCCCCTCTCTCCTTGGTGGTTTAAAAACCCCCATGGCTATTCCCAAAGTTGGTGCAAGTTTATGCATAACTTTTGGGTCCCCTGAAAATCACTGTTTTAACTAGCTTGCTACCTCCCTGCTTGCACAAAGCCCCTGTGTGACAGCCTGGCACCCCCTGGCATCCCTGTCACCCCTATCCCACCCACCAGCTCCTGATCACAAATGAAAGGTCCCAGCTCTGACCTTCCCACCACCAACTGCATCCCAAGTCACACACAGCCTAGAGGTTTTATCCTCTTAATTGGGGTTTGAATCACACCTTCAGAAGCCCGAAACTGTTTCCTAGCAAAACCTGTCCCGACAGCTTTACCGCCCTATGCAAGTTCAGATCGGTGCTTTGGAATTGGCAAGACAGCTAATCACCTGCTTGAAAACATGTCTGTGCACTCCACACCCACATCATTACATCATACAATGTCCAAAATCTCATGATGGAGAAGATCTCCATGTTGTTCCTGTGCAAACACCCTGAGCATCACTGGCAAAACCCTGTCTGTCTGCTTCTGCTGCCAGGCCAGCATGCAGAGCACTCAGCCCAGCAGAGAACGGCATCTTCTGTGGGCTCCCAGGCACTAGTCTTCCAGCACAAGCACTAGATACTTAGTGGTTTCAGCTAGCAAGACTCAGGGGTAGCAAATAACTCCAGGTAACTCCAACTCTGTAGCTTCTGGAAGATCTAGGGAAAAAGATCCAAAGCAAACCATAAAATTAAGTGGTGAAAGACCTATTGTAATGTATTTCCAATGATGCATTCATTCTCAGTTTCTAACTGCACCCGATGGTCCATATATTTCAGTAGGAAACAATGCAGTATGAAACACATTGACAGAAATGTGCAGCTAATTATTTACCATGTGAGTTTTCCCTTGAAAATGGCAGAAATAGAGCTATTAAATGAAACCATGCTATATATCCAAACAGTCTAAATTCATTCCAGCAAGCTCTGTCTTTCTTTCTTGGGTTCCTTAGCACCAACTCTCATGTGGTAGAAGCCTGTTTTTTATGCTGGTCCTCCAGGAAGCATGAACATCTGGTGGGATGTTTGGTACCTGGTTGCAAGCCTCCCAGCTGACAGATCTTCCAGCAGCGTTCTTCAGGTGTCACTTCAGATTTGTCAAGAGTGGCTATGTTAAATTTGCTGAGAGTGGCTATATTAAATAGCAGAAAAAGCTTGTGTCCATGACTGCAGAAATACAGAAATCTTGAACTGCAGTGAGGTAAGCTACCTGAATCTCTGGTTTTCTTCCTGGCAGAGAAAACAACGCTTGTGGGTTGCATCCATGAGTTCTTTCAGATTCTTGAGTGGGTTTCCTTTGTTTCTGGACATTTTTATAGGTATTCCCCCAATGCACTCACCTTCTGTCTCCAGAATAAATCTGATGCCTTGCAGTAATGTTTCCAAGGGTGCACCTGACCAGGAGAGGGCACAAAGCCTGGTAAGAAGATCCTGGGTACTTGCAAGGCCCCCTGGGCTGGCATGGCTGCACCAACTGTGTATTGCTGGGACTAATCTTGTTGCTAGGAAATCCAGGCATCAGGTAGGTAAATCACCAATAGGTGCCAGAGGCATTTGGTTGGAATTACAACTTGCCACACATCATGATCCTGAATCAGATGGGGAAAAGTCCCTCTAGGAAGATATCTGGGATTTGGAAAATGGATGATGCTGGCTTACTAACTCATTCTCTTCCCCAGCTTATGGATCTTACTTATATTCTGTTGTGCTGGCAAGCTCTGTGCTGTCAATCATGACATCCCTGACAGCAGAGCTGCCTCCTACTCCCACCCCTGCACACACCAGTGCTCACCTGCCCTGGCACACTGCAGAAAAGTGCTGGATGATCCATTTTTAAGGCAAAATACAAAAGCTTTGGCTAATAAGTTTGTGAGTCCATCTGCCAAGGGGAGGCTTTCTCAATAACTTTTGAGCCTGGAATTATGACAACATAACACCATCATGTATTCATCCTCCACCTGAACAACTTGCTGCTTGTGCTTGATCTCTGGTGATGGTTCACATGCCAATCTCAAAAAACAATCCTCATGATACAATACATTTGGGTAACAGCCTGCCCAGTATCAACCACAAAATGTCTAGAAGTATGGGCAGTACCCTGCAGCTCTGACAGCCAGATTAGAGGAGGCTGTATCTGGGGCCGTTCCTTCAGCAAATGAACAGTGATTTCTTTTAATATTTACTGGGATATAAGTGTCAGTCATTGCAGTTATGTAGGAAGTAAGCTGGCCAGGGAGCAGGGCTTGGCAGTTCCACCCAGGGTAAGCAGCCTGCAATAAATACAATACTGCACTTCTTAAATCAGCATGAGGATGCTCGCCTGTGACCTGCACTGAAAGGGTTCTTGATGTAACTTAATTTTATGACAGTCAAAAATGGAGAGAAAAGCCAGAAAGAAAAAAGCACTTGTCACTCCCACAAAGGCCAGTTTGAACACACCACCTTACGTGACAGTGAAGCACAGCAAACTGCCTGCCCTTCCCAGACTGAAAATACAGCAGGAACCAACTTCATGCGGGGGCTGTGTGGTGTTGATGAAGGGCAGTTAAGCATCCCTAGAAAAATGCCTGCTGTTAACACAAAGCAACGTTATTTCCCAGCTCCCTGTAATAACCTCGTTATTCTTTCTCCACGAATGTTCTGTATTTCTCATCTAAAGAAGAGCAAGAAAATGCAGCCCAGGCCTAGGTAGCTGCTGCTTCGGCACCAGCAGAGCCTCTAGAGAAAATCACCCGTGGCGGAAGGGCTGATCATGGCAGCACCCTGCCACAGTTGCCACTTTCATATCCTCCAGTCCAAATCCAAGGAAGTTTCCTCAAATAATTCATTTTCTTCAGGCTTGTCCTCTTTCAGCCTTTTACATCTTTGCTTCCCCGTTAAAGGCTTTCCTTCAGCTCCCCAACCTGGACAATCCCTGTTTGCTGAACCAGTGACTAGCGATGACTGTCCATCACTAGTCACTGTCCATTACTAGGACATGTCCAATCCTTCTTGCATATGGGGTGGCTGCCTATCTGCAGCCCACTGGAAGGATTTTGAAGACAAACTTGGCCAGCAATCAAATTTCCTTCCTGTTTATCGAGAATGTAATTCCCAGTTGTTATTGTGAGAGCTGTTGGAAAAGAAAAACCCAACACATGCAGGTGGCAGTTTCAAGGTATGATCAAATGGAACATCCTGCTTGCTGAGCTTTTTCCATGTAATATAAACGTCAAAGTAATAAATAATTCATGAAACATCACCCTGACAAATCTGAGTATTAGGGAATCAAGAGAACATGGAAATTGTGTTTCCATACAGAAAATGTTTAGTATTAGTTTTTCCACCAAGCAGGAGCCATTGGGACTTTCTAGCCTCAGAAAGAGTGAGAATTTGGGGCTCAGGTATTTGGCCCTTAACAGAATAAACACTTCTATCCTGTGCATTTCTGCCTCCTTTATCAGTGCAGTGTTCAAAAGCTATTGGGACTGCTCATGTGAGGAAAGGAGGAAAGGTGGTTCATCCATCCTTAATGATATTCCACCAGAGTAAGACTTCATTGTTTCAGCTGTGGGATTGCATTCAAAGCCCTGTAATTTTCTTCACCTAACGCTCTGCTTGCAAATAGGGATCTGATCCAGTGGAGCCACGTCACTTCCTCTGCAGCAAGCCATTCCACATGGGTGGAAGAGTATCCATTACGTTGTTTAAAGGAAGGGGGGGAAAATATAAAATTTGCTGCAAATGGATGTAACAGAATGCAAGGAAGGTCACAGGGGACACAGGCAGCCTGGGAACGGGCAATTCCACCTCCCTTTGACTTGCTTTCCTTTGTTTCAGGGTGAGAACATTTCACTTGGCTGGCTCTCGGCCAGCTCCCCTGTTATGTCATATCCAGATTACTCAGTGGATAAGGCATTTGGAGTGTTACATCAGAGAGATAACACTGGTTTATATAACTTTATATTTTTCTCAGACACCTGCTTCTCCACCTTCCTGAAAAATGTTTATATAAATATTTATATTTTCAGGAATGTGAACTTATTTGTATTAGCCTAAGGATGACAGTCACCTTAACTATGAAATGGTACATGTGGTTGCTGCACAGCTACCTCCACAGTATTGCCTGGGAACTTTTTTCTGCTTCTTACAAACACCACTTCACCAAGACCAGAAACATGCAGGGGAAGAAATTAGTTCTGGTGAAACACAAATCTAGAGCTGTCTCTCAGCCTTGAGGTAGAAGTGCTAGCCAAAAAGGGAACCAGAAATCACCCTAAAATCCCAGAGGTTACAGCGCTCACCGCAATGTCAGGGCACTGTGTCTGAGGCTTCACTGAAAATCCCAATCGGGCACTGGTTTGTGTCTGTTCCTAATGAAAAATTTCCAAAGGTCTTACTTCCACCTCAAAGTAAAACAGGGAGGATTTTAAAGCTTTTGTTTTGTTTTGAGATGAGAAAACCTTCTTACTATTACACATTTGATCAGGTCAATATCTCACAGAGGTTGTGTGCTGACATGCTGCCTTTAGGTTGTGTGCTGACATGCTGCCTTTAGCCATCTTATTAATTAATACTGCCTTTATCAATGCGCCTGAGAAATCTCTTTTGTTTAAACTTCATGGAAGCGAGGGATGAGATACGTTTTTGCAAATAGGTTACTTCAGGTACTTCAGGCAGTGTCAGTCACATGTAATTCATTCATACAAAACACAACCCTTCCCTCTTGCTGCTCATGTATCTCATTGCACATCAATTTCCCTAATTTTGTGAGCAGCTGCTGTGACAAGAGCAGCATTTACAGGAAAGCTGCTCCGGCAACTCCAGTGAAAGGAAGTTTGGCAAGCAGGTACTGGAAAAGGCTCAAGGAAAACTTCAATTGCAACATCTGAGCTTGGAATTGGTGTTCCCGTCCCAGCATCCAGGACTGGTCATGCTGACACGGTTCTTCCCAACCAGCTGCAGGAAAACTGGTGGGGAGTGGGTACCCCATATATCCAGTTTCATTTTCCTTGCATTTTACACATGCAGTGTCAGACCCTGCTGAACCTCTCCCATTCACACAGCCCCCAGGCCTATGCAGACTCCCACCCATGCCCAGGCAGGCCTGCCCCTACCACCCTTGTAGGAGCAAGCCCACAGAACATCCCACCTGCAAAGCATGGGCTATGAAATCCTTCTAGCCCTGAGCCATGACACGTAAGCGTGTGCAGCTGCTGCTTCTTTTCCCAGGCTGCTGTTGGATAAAACAGTAAATCCAGCACTGGCATCCCAGCAACCAGATTTAAAAAAAAAGAAGACAAAGAAAACTAAGCTGCATAGTGCAAGGTATTTACATGGCATGGACTTCCCATTAGTTCAGATTTGCTTAGAAATGACACTGCCAAGTTAATTTTGTGTAACTTGACTCATTGTTCATTCACCATTTTTGCAGCAGCCGTTGCAGCTTGGGAAGATAAACCATGTCATGATGCCCATCACATGTATCTGTTTCCTCCTGGCCAAGGCCATACAGCTCCTGTGTCCCCTTTGGTCCCCAGGCAGGATGACTTGTGAGGGCAGGCTGAATCTGGCACAGCCTACGGTGCTCCTGGCACTGCAGCCCCTGAGGCATCGGCATTAGGCATCCCACCACTTCGTCATTTACTTGGTTTTGTTAAATGTTTAAACTGAAAAGTCCATTTATTACCCCAGAAAAACACCAAGGGATTTTTTTCTGATGTACAAGTTTCCTGGCCTTTTCAGTTGAAAGGTCTGTTGGCGAGTTTATTAGCTCTGAAAGCTATCTATGCCTCCAAGACCTCTGCTGACTCGGAGTTACTGTAATACTGGATAATTTGGGTATTAATGCCAAGTTGCAAATGACGTTTGCTCCTCTGGACCGGCTCTCAAAAAGAATGAATGTTTTAGGCCTGAAACTGTGTCTGTGGTCTCTTAAAAAAAGCACAGCTCTCCTCATTTTCTATTTTTTTGCCATTAAAGGAATTATTTCATCCTGCCCTTTGCTTGTCCTCTGGTTAAAGTTTGCCTCTCTGGCAAAAGGTTCAGTGGGCTATAATGGCACAACTCAAAGTTGGAGACTTACCCAATGTAATATCCCCAAATCCACATTTTGTCATCAGCAGTAACCTTACATGCTCACAACCTCTGTTGAACCTCCTTCTAATTCCCAGCTTCCAGTTGGCCGCTATTTCGCCAAGCAGCCCCCCTCTGCTCTGACCCTGATCTAACATTGTGGCCAGACCAGCTCTGTTTACGCCCGGAGATAGCTGGGCTGTAATCAAACACCCTGGCTTGGCTTGGGGACCACAGCAATTTGCAGCTGTGTCCCAGCTGGTAAAGGTGGTTCCTGCAGTTATTTCACCAGCCCCTTCACTTACAGTGAGACCAAGATGTGGAAATTCAGCTGCGGTGTAAATATCTTAAATAAATAGTGCTTTCACCTTCCAAACCAGGTTTCTCAGCTGGCAGTGGTGCCGGTTGTGGAGCAGAGCCATGCTGCCTGTGCATGTGTGCTGCCTGGCTCAGGATTCCCCTCTTTTCCCTCGATTCCAGCTTGCTGCAGCGTAGCTGTAAAATCAAGCTGAACTGTCAACAGTGCTTCCAAGAAGTGAATGCAACCAGCAAAAATTGGGCTGGAAAACAAAATCCATGCTGTTTCCTTCATAGAAAGTTCATGGGAGCTGCTTGCTCTGCCTCTCCTCAAGCAGGCTCCTGTAAATCAATGCATTAGTGAGTCCTACTTCTCTGAGCCAACCTTTGTAATGTGCATGCCCGTATAGGGCAGAAAGGCACAGTCATGCTGCCAAAGGCAGAAATACCATAGGATTTTTTTCCTTCCCTCACCAGACCGGAATCTCTCTGTCTCCAAGCTGCACAGCAGATGATCCAGGTTTTGTCCTGGCCTTTAGAGCTTGGTCCCTAACGACAGCAAAGAAAACTCTTCTTGGACAGCAGATCCACACAGCTTTCTAGGCTCTGGCAGAAGGCAGGATCCAGCCAACAACAGCAAATAAATTTGCGCTCCATTTTCTTACTCCCCACTTAGCCACTCTCTAATCATGAGCTTGCTTCCACCCTTGCAGCTTGCTTCAGAGCCCTGGAATTCAGATGTTTTTTCCCTGGAGTCTCCAGGCTTGGTTCCAGCTTGAAATCTCTTCTGCTAGAAGCCATTCCTCCAAGTGCTCCTCAATTACAAGCGGTTTAGCACAGCCTCAGGAGCTGTCAGTTAGCAATGGCGCACTGGCTCCTGGCCTGCCCACAAATATCTGTATTTCACAAATAAAGCAGGTTGATTTAAGCCACCACAGTCTGCAACAGTCTGACAGCTTCCTAAGGTCCTTACAAAGGTAAAACTTAGGCAGTCCTCAGATTTGCAATAAATCATAATGCTCTGTAGACCTTTTAAATAGTGGTCATTGACAAGACAAGCAGGAATGGCTTTAAACTGACAGAGAGGAGATTTACATTAGACATTAGTAAGAAGTTCTTCCCTGTGAGGGTGCTGAGGCCCTGGCACAGGTTGCCCAGAGAAGCTGTGGCTGCCCCATCCCTGGCAGTGTTCAAGGCTGGGTTTGACAGGGCTTGGAGCAACCTGCTCTAGTGGAAGGTGTCCCTGCCCATGGCAGGGGTTGGAACTGGGTGAGCTTTGAAGTCTCTTCCAACCCAAACCATTCTATGATTCCGTGAAGATATAGCTAGATTTAGTCCTGTGCTCATAGACAGAAGAGTGGCTAAAGAAAGCGAGCAACCAAAGGGGTTCACAAGATTATTTTACAGAAAAAATTTCAATCCAGATGATATATGAAAAATGTGATTTTTAAGAAGGTACCCTTCTTTTAAGAAGAAAACCTCACAACGAACATGCTCTGACATCTCAGAAGTCCTTCACCAAAGCAAAAAGTAGAAGCAGTACATTTGTACATTAATTGCATAACCAGAGATGCCTCAGTTTAGGCTTGCACAGACAGTCCTGCCGCACCCACAAGTGTGTTTATTTAAAACACATCAGCCCTGACTACAAGGACTCACCAGCACAATAAAAGAAAAAAAACCACAAGTCTTTCTTTCTCTTTTTTTTTGTTGTCTTGTTCTCAAACTTCAAATCGTTGTTTCTGTTATGGGTTCATAATTTTCCCACTGCTCCTGGCAAGCACCAGCAGGTCTCAGGAACTTGTTCTGCAAAAACACAAACTGGGGACTGATCAGTCCAGGGAGGAAACCAAAGGAGGCTGAGGAGCCCTTAAGGACAGAAAACAGGTGCCTGACGTTGAACCCTTGTTGTGGAGTGATGAACATCATCTCTTAGCAGAAGCCAGAGGTCTGATTGAAAAACCCAAGCTGTGACATGTGAATTTAGCAGAGCAGAGAAGTTGCTTGAGGCTTCCTAGACTGACCTACTCTGGTCACTGTGGCTGCAGAAGGTTCCCATTGGGCAGCATGGAGAGGACACCAAAGGAGTTGCAGGGGACAAAGAAATGAAATAGAGCGGTCTTCAATTTTAAATAGCCAGTAACTCACCAAGGTAACCTCCCGACTGGCCCTCACGTGCAACGACGCAAACAGTGGGCAAAGTATTTAACATCTGCACAGACGGAACATGATGCTCACATCCAAAACTCCATAAGGAGACTTTTTTCCTGGTCCTATCACATGCTGTAGGTCAAGGCTGTAATGCAAGGGTGAATTCCACAAGTAACAAAGCTGATATCTGTTGACTCTCACAGTTGATTGTTTTGGAACAATAATTCCTATTTGCCTCCCTGGATACAGAACGGCAACTTGGATTAGCACTGCACAGCCTTGGCCTGAGGACTTGCTGAGTAAGCCCCCACCTCTGCTCTTGAGATCCTCTGCTTTGACATTCCTCCAGGGCAGAATGTAGGATATTTCCCAAGCATCGATTTTGAAAAACCACTTCCTTTTCCAGTCCTATAATCAGCTCATCCCTCTTGGGCAAGAAAGCTGGCCATTTAAAACAGTCACTCAAACTCCACTGACACAGGCTGCTGCACTGGTTAGAAGCTCCCCAGTACAGGCCAAATTAGATCAGCATAATACAATGTGGAATACAGCAATGATCAGCACAAATATTGCAACTTTGACGTCAGAGATGGTAAGAGCAGCATTTCACTTGACACCAGTCCTATGCCCTAATTCCCAAAACACTCTGATGCTCCTTTGTTTTTCTAAGTTGCCCTTTAGTTTTTGTTCTTTCCTCTGTTTTTGATGCAGGATTTTGAGACCTAGGTGTTTTTAGAAAGGTGAACATTGATCACCGATTTTTTTTTATTCTAGCAAGGCCAAGTGCAGGAGAGGAACAGCACAATCTTGCACTACCTGGGACCTAATCTCCTAAAATGCGCATAAGGCAGGGTGAAAAGAGTATCAGTTCATCTCTCCTAGGGAGCTGAAAGACGTAGCATTTGGCAAGCACAAGGCACATCCTTTCCTGGTGCTTGCCAGGAAGCTGACAAAAAGTTCATCAGATCTTCTCTGGGTCAGAGATTCAAAGTCAGAACTGAAAAACACACAGAGACTAAGTCTGGAATCCCTTTATTGAAAAATTTCATACAAGAATAGTCAGTAGCAAAAATAGTCAAGTATGATACAGCAACACCACAGACAAGCTCCATTCATTTACAAACTGCCACTGTCTCCACATACTGAGCTTTCCAGAGGCTCAGAAGTATCCTGTCTTGTCAGCGAGTTTCAGTGCAGCACAGGGAGCAAAGTCTGTCTTTATATCAAATCAGATTAGCTCTGAGACAGACTTTTTTTCCTGTGAGAGGTATGAAGGCCCTGGTCTGTCGAGAATCCTGTTTGCAACATAAGGCATCATTCCCTCCTACCCAAGCTCATTCAAAATGCTGACTGAAAGCCTGTAACAAAATGTTTTGCCAATAAAAATCTTTTAGAAAACTAGTTTGCTATATACAGCATAAAACTATCAAAAAGTGACTGTGCCAATTTCCCCTTTACACACATAACATTATTTAAAAAAAAAACATTAGAATTTCAGACAATATATAACATATTGCATCTTTCTGAAACACTGTGCAGCAGAAGCCCCATACAGTACCTGGGTGGTTACAAGACAGACTAGTAGCACCCTTTAGTTCTGCTGTCTTTGATAGCAGCTGCCAAGAATTTGCCTATTGCAGTTTTAGGATTTGGAAAGTAGAAGCTGCAAGATGGTAAACAAAGCGTTTATAAATCAGTACCATTTCTTCTCAAGAAGGAAAAAACATCATCACAGGAATCTCTTGATTAAAAAGATACTACATATTGCTTGCTGCTGCTGTCAGTGAGACAATACAGTTTGACTATTTGATGTCAGTTTTGATTTGAGGAGTACCACTTCACATGCCAGAGAGGTACCTGAAGAATCTGTCAGTCATTTCTGGTCTAATAAGACCATACAGCCAAGGCACAGGAGCAAATAAAACCACAACAGCTTAGTTCATTTACTGAAAAAAACACTGTATGACATGGACACACACAGGGTCGTCAGCCTGCTGTCTGGAAATAATAAACATTGATTGTTCCCCAATTCAATTGTCAGTAATCTGGAAGGTGTTACAAAGAAAAGCAATCACTGTCTTGCCCTCTACTTTTCCAGGCACAAGATCCAAAGCCCCTGCAGCCTTTATGCACAGCTATGCATGCAAGGAGCTGAATCCCCAGGGGTTGAAGACACTACCATATGTGAAACCCCCTCTATTTGGTAACTTAATTTTCTCAAATAACTCAGCAAGAACTTACTAACTTTCTGCAGAACCCTGGAGAATACCAGGTATGGGCTTTACATTTGAGGACGTACAAATCAGATGAGTTGCTTCTTCAAGAAAACAGCAGTGACCCATTCAGACACAGCATAGGGATGTTATTTGTTAGGGGGGATTTTTGTTGGCTTTCTTGACCAGAGAGCTGGCAACAGCCAGAGCCCCGCCTTGTACAAAACGTACAAAGTTATCTCCAGCTAAAGGTCCTAGAGCATAAAGTCCTTTCTCCTGAGTGGACTCATAGGTGAATGGGTCAACATCTATGGGATTCCTCTTTGGATTGACTGGTTGGCTGCTGTTCATTGCCAAGTCAATGCCATTATTTGGCAGAAAGGAGAGGTTGGGGTTTGAGCCAGTCAAAACAAGAGCCATGGAAATTTTATAAACTTTCTGGTGGCCATTCTTATCTTGAAAGATACATTTCTTGTCCTTGCCAAAGGATAGCACATGATGTTCAGGAAGGCTAACATAACATTCATAGGACCCTGCACAAGCAGCTGACTGTTCTTTCATCATCTGATGGACTTTGTGGTATTCAGGGTACATCATTTTGGGGAGTTGGTTAAAAATAAGACCTGGATCACTGACTTTTCTCCGGAAAACATGGATTACTGGAATATTGCAATGGTGAGCAAAGAGAATCGCGTCAGCAGCTGTCAGACCAGCACCTACAATCAAGACTGGATCTGACATGATGCCAATGCTGTTATTTTTCACTGCTTCCTCTAGGGCAGACAGCTGGTGATGGACATAGGAAAGGTTCTCTCCCTTGACCCCAAGCCAAGTAGGACTATCATATGTTCCTGTGGCTAAGACCACTTTCTCAGCATAGATGGAGAAGGGTTCTTTATCACCTTTCATAGTTTTGAAAAAGCCATCCACCTGAAAGACCTCTGTGCTTTTCTCTTCGAAGTTCCAGACTGAGTCATCACTATTCTCTTGCCAATCTTCTTGTGTGTGGTTGGAGATGCTATCTGCACTCACTTTCCTCACAGAGGTCACAACAGTACTGCATCTGAAATTCTTCTGCAGTCCTTTCTTCACCACATAGTGTTGGTAATATTGAGCAATGTCTTCTGCTGTGGCTCTATTATTTCTGAGGCCTCTGTAATATAACACAAATGAAGGTCAAGCAGTAGTCAAGTAGGAAACTGGAATTTCTTCCCTCTTCCACTGCATGTATCCTAAAGCCATTTATCCTCGAACTACCAGAAAAGACTTATCTAGTTTCCTTAACTTAGCAAAGTTATCACTGGTATATAGAGCTAGCATGGAGGTCAACAAGATGCTAAACAGAGGCAGCTTCCTCTAGAATGAATCTCATCCCTAAAAACATGATTGCTTGTTTGTGACTTCCTCTCACATCTTGCTTCAGTTCCATTTTTAACTCCTGGACTCTTGAAGACTGTTACACATCAAGAGCAGAAGCATCTCAGCCTGTACAGTAGCTGAGCTGATTATACTTGTCATCTGTGACAGCAGCAGTAGACACAGAAGTTGGATGACCATGGCTTTTCCAAACTTTATTCAGAACCCATGGTCACTGTGATCCATCTCCCTAGTAGTCGTTAAGAAGGACACATTCCAAGCAGCACTGCAACTTTACCTGAATCCCTGAATGCAGAATGGACTTTTACTTGAGGGTGGGAAGGTGTCCTTTCTCTCAATAGAATGATCCATAACAGAGAACTAGCTACATTCAAGAAGTCCACTCCACTCCACATACCCAAACATCTCATGTTTGAAAATAATCACACCATAGGTATCTTACCTTTTCTTTTGCTTTAGCCAGTCTTTGAATGGGAGATCTGGGAGCCCCATCCATTCCCCTCTGCTCAGGGTAACCATAGAGCCCTCAATAGACTGGAACAAAAAATAGTTACTTAATATAAGACATGATATGCAATTTTGCCATGTTTCATTATGGCACAGATAATGAAATCTGTGATTTCCCCTCATCTGCTCTTGTGCATGAAGCCATCAAAGTTCTCCAAAAAGAACACAAGACTGGAAATATAAATGCATTTCACACTTTCTTCCTTTTAAACTTTTCCCTGTCTATATACATAAAATCAGATGTGGCTGACTGGCATATTAAAAGAGCTTTTGCCTCTCAGTCAACGCATTTGGCTATCTTACAACACATAGACCTAAGGCTTCAATTCACATACATGCCAGGCACCTCCAGGAGGATTTCTGCCAAGGACCACATGGGGGATGGCTCTGTCGGTCTCATGCCACCAAGTGAGGACAGATTCTGCTGTTCCACCAAAGTCTGTGTCTGGACGCTGAAGAGTATCAAACAGAAGAGCCACAGGGCTGTGGGATCGTCCCTCCAAGCCTTCAGACAGATACTCCAAATCCTAAAGAAAGGCAGAAGAGATGCTCAAGATGCATGTCCTGACAGGCAGCAGACTGCTTGTTACTCCAGGGCTTCCAGTCAGTGGTCTTGGTCTTCTGTGAAGCTTATTTACTGGCACACAGACCCTGAGGACCACCACAAGGATCTTAGCAGCAATGCTGGCATTTCATACAGGGGAAATCTGGACAACTAGAAGTGCATTGCTTAAGGCTCATTCTGTCTGTGTGCTTTACTGTGTTGTTATACCGTTTGTCTTTACACAAACCTGGTCCAAAATGGAGATATCTTGTGCCTCTTCCAGTTTCTTCTGAAGAATGGGATGAGGATGAAGAGAGTCTCTTTTGAAGTAAGGGATGTAGCCTGACAGCAAGTATGAGAGACAGATTCCTGAAGGACCATTCCCTAGAAAGACAATGGAGAAAAATTTATACTCCTGCAGACAGAAATGCTTCTTAATGGGCTTCTGTAATGTACCAACCAATTCAAAGGACACAACATTGCTATGGATACAGGGGACTTCCTGTTCCAGGTTGACCACTGACCTATTGGGTGGAGTTGGGGAAGTCATTTTACTCTTATGTCCCCTTCTCGTCCTCAGTTGCATCTATTTGAATTACAAGATCTTCAGAACTTGCTGAAAAGATATTGGGTTAAACAAGCCAGAGGTTAACCTAACCTGGAGCTTGAAGTCTCTAGGATGCTGATTAATTGAGTTATTGCTCATTACTGTAAAGGTTTAGAAACTAGTCCTATACGGACTGGGGACCTCAGCTCTCCTGGATGCACATTTCACACCCGTGCAGAGTAGTTCATGGTGCACAGGATACAGAGTAAATCCAGAAAAGAGAGTTACTATTGGAGAGAAGGGGAAACAGCTCTGCTCAGTGACAAGTCCCATCGAATAAGGGGTTTCTGGCAGTAACAGTTTTGACTAACAGGTCTTGGGGACACTTTCAAATGGGAATCAGCCCCACCATGGTACTGCAGGCAGTGTGTTAAGGAAAAAAGTCACTCTGCCATGCCAAGACAACTCTCCAGAATACAGCCCTTTGAACAGATTGCTGGATCGCTGAACTCCTGCTGACCACCCAACAGCCAGTAGAAAAAACTTGATCTATGTGACTCCAAAGCCTAGTGAGAGCAGCGCATGGAAAGTTTTCCCATGGCTGTTCTCCAGCATGTTTAATATTTTACAGTGTCTGCATAACTAGGTGTCAGCCTCTTTGGCTGCTCAGGCTTTGCTGCTCACAAGTATGTGACTAACCACCATTACATAATGCAGTGACGATGTAGGGGAGGAGAGCTGAAGTGACACAGCAGCCTGCATTGACACATTGCCCATGCTGCATGTGTGAGTGACTGGGGCAAAGGCTGCTGCCTGTGGATCTGAGAGGGAGGCTCAGGCTGTAAAGCTTAACAGTGAGCTATGTGCAAGGCAGTATGTGTTATAGCTTGGGCCAAAGTCTGAGCAAGAACCAGCAGCTGCAGGTCAGTGTCTGGAATATTCCACTTGTAGGAAAGTTATCCAAAACCAACAGAAATCAAAAGCAAACTAAGATACAGGTGTAGTAAAATATAGTATTTTTCAGGTTACTACTTTGCTTTAGGAAGTACAAGAAAGTACCTAATCTAAACTGAGTCACCCGAGTGCACAACACTCAGCAACACATGGGAGGATTTACTGTGAACCACATCTGTTTGATATGGACAGTCACATGTACAGCTGCCTCTAGGGCTCAAACTATTCTAGAAAGCAACTGCTTTCATGAGGTTCCCAGCATAGCAGAGGGACACCACAGGCTTCCTGGAGCAGGGCCTGGGGAAACAGGGCCTGAACCTGTGTGCAATGTCCCTGCAGTGAAACAGCTGAGCTGGTTCAGCCCAACAGCCTCCTCAGAGTGCACATCTGCACACCAGTGCTTCTGTGGCTTTAGTGAGATTTCCACACCAGATCACTGGGTAGCACTAGGGATGTACCAAAATAGCCTCTCTCCCACCTAAAGGCTTGTACAACTGGGCAGTACAAAGTCTCTGTCAAGCTAGAACCTGCTGGTAGTTGTAACCCTGTCAAACTTGCTGTTAGTGATTTATGTGGTGCTCTAACTTTGAACTACATCTCCTGGGTACTATGAATTAAGCTACAGATAAGGAAGGAACCAGCCCTAAAAGGCATTTAAACACATGCTTAGATAAACAGAGTCCAACACCTGCACTGGAGCACAGATTACAGTCAGTCACAGAGGGGAACACACTGACATCACTACTTCTGATTTGCTCAATCACCTCACATTACAAAGCTCCCCTCTTGCAAAGGGAACAAGACGGTTACTACAGAACCCGCTTTCTAAACTGGTAGAAAACCCACAGATTTTTACCATTCTATTAAATTTGTACAAAATCAGTGCAACTGACTTGCATTTTAACAGAACTCTGAAAAATTTCCAGAAATTTTAACAGCATCTGGAACACTTTCTACACACACAATGGGGAAAAAAAAAAAAAAAAATCAAACAAACCCATCTTCAATCCAAGCACTATGGGTCATTACTTCATAGTAAGTTGATCAACTATCTGTAGTAAAAGGTTTCAAACCCTTCTAAACAGCTATCAGAAAAAACAGGCCCAGCTGAACTGATGCCCAAAAGGTTGTCAATTTTACTGTTTAAAGAGAGGTGTGCATTTTAGTGTGTCAACTACCTGGTCCCCTACTTCCCACAACTCTTAGTGGTCTTTTAGTACTAGAGGGAGTTTGGCTGTTAGGGAAAGGATGCAGAAACAATGGTCAGGCATTTCTGGTTTGAATAAGTACACTTAGAACAAAAGCTGAAGACATCAAGTCCAAAGCAACAGCAGCATGAGGGAACACAGTAATGCTGGCATGAGAAAGCTTACCTATGATCACAACAGGCAGTGGCTTGAACCCACTCTTATTTTGGGGTCTGGTCAATAATGCGTACATCTTTCTATCTGGAAGCATTTAGGTCCTGGAGTCTACCTGTTAAAACAAATAAGCTTTGAATTATTTGCTTTTTTTTGACTAAAAAAACCCATGACTTTCTATAGCCCACAAACCCAGGTGAATCTAGAGTATTATCCTTGCATTACAGACAGTCACATTACACTTCCACACTCAAGATAGGTCTCCTTATCTTTTTCTCCTCCTGCCCCCAAAACCAAAGGATGATTCCCTGATTATATATCACCAAAAGAAAAAGAGAGAAAACCCTTATCTTTTGCTTCCACACATAAATTCCAGTCCCTCCAGAAGAGCTGGCAACTTCGGAAGCCTTCTCACTACAGTAACTGAACTATTGCAGCTTGTTAATGAAAACTTCATTTTTGCCCATACTGTGTGGAAAATGGTCATAATTATCATGAGCAGTTCATACTTTTTAAAGCAATTTGTGCATTTAGTCAAGACTGCTGCCCAAAGGCTAGAAATCTCACTGCATTTTCAAATATGTACCATTCCATCACTGCAGAGTTTTTTGAGAAGTGCTAGTTTAGTTCCTGAACCTTCTTTGCTAGTTTTCCAGAAAATAGAGCTCTTGGTTTGAACAAGTAAATAACAAGAAGCCTTGAGACAAATTATACATCATAATTACCTTAAAGACTAAGGTGTCATTAGAGTGTAATCTACAAAACTAATGTAATAATTTTTAGATATTTAATTAATTTAATAAAAAAAAAATCAAAGTTTTTTTGTCATTCCTGCAGGGATCCCACCATGTCAAATAATGACTTTAGTTTTCTAGGGAATTCAACTATACCATCACTAATCTAGAGAAGTTAAAGTTATTTTTAACAGAATAAACATGAGATTTTTGAAATCCAGCATAAGCTTTTATGTTATTCTACAGAGAACAGATCCTTTTACAAGGACATTATTCTCATTTTGGAAAGTTAAGTGAAAAAAAAAAAGTGACTGAATAGCTTGACTTTGTTCAGTACAGCATGCTCTCCACACCCTTTTCAGTGCAGAAAGCTCTTTGGCAAGCACACTGCACTCTTCCATAAGGTCTGGCACATCACTGCCTTTGACACAGGTATTGCAGCAAATGTCATCTTACAAGTGTAATGTTTCACTTTAAGCCTGACATTTACATGACCAACAACTACAGTAATGTGGTAAGACCCTGGTGACTGAATGAGCACACAGAAACCCACAGGTCAGTTCAGGACTTGCAGAATCCCAGGCTTCAGGAGGAGTCTTGTAAGTGGATTTGCCCGCAAGAATGTGAAATTCTAATACACACCAATATACAGCCATCACTGGGCTAGACCCCATGAAGACCCAGCTTCATCCACGTAAAGAGGCACAAAGTAAGCCTTACAAGCTGAATTCAAAACTAGTAGCTTTGTCCAAAGTTTTGGATCACAGTTTAGAAATATTTACAGGTTGCCTATTGCCACTTAACTAAACATTAGTCTAAGACTCATACACTTTGCCTGACAGGGCAAGAACCACTTAAAAACATAATAGGGCTTTCAAATTCAAGTCACTTCAAGCATCTGGCTTTGAAGAGAGTTGGATTTCAAGAAAACTTAAGTTCCCAAGGTAACCTAAATTACCTTAGACTCATAAGTAGGTGCATGCACTACAGAAGATGAACACTTCTGTGTGTTGTGTCCATAATGAGGCATGCATAATCCCTTTACAGCGTATTTAATCCAACCCTGGTAGCTGCAGGAGCACAGTTTAACTGCCCAAGTATTCCCCCAGCCTTTTGGGTAGGTTCTGCCACATGAACCAAAACCTGCACAACCTTCAGCAGATTTGTGTGTAAATTTACCCCCAAGTAATTCCCTATCACAAAGCTCAAGAGTTAAAATTGGTAGAGTTCAGCCCTAGCACATGGGAAGGTCAGAGACCAAAGGAACAAGACACTGGGGTGACCAGTAAGGTATTCCCCTCAAACCAGCTAAACCAGAGTACTTAATCTGAAGGGCAGCAGAGATTTCTTCTCCATGGTAACAAATAAATCCCTCTCCATGGCTGTACTACACAGGAAGACAAGTTCTTATTAATATTTCCTAACAGAGAGTACACATCTTATTTCTGTGAAACTATTGGGAGTCTGGAAGAGGGAAGCAAAATCTCTGGAAGCAATCTTCCAGGTTTCTGCTTCATAGCACTCTGCAGCAGCATGCATGGAAAAACTGTATGCGTTTGGTAGATAGTGGTAACCCAGCAACATCCATGAGATTTTTGCTGGAAGCAAGGACTGCTGAACCAACCCAATACAGCATGTATT